>NC_064266.1:11777500-12402500 GCF_003254725.2 Canis lupus dingo
AGTTCAGCAGAGTAGACGCGACTGTCCAAAAGTTCATTAAGAAGGAAAGAGTGTCTTCCTCTTCAACACCCCCTCCCCAGGTGCAAAAATGTATGACATACAGATTAAATTTACAAAATTGTATAGATACATTCCCTCCCCCCACCCACCTACTCCCCCGCCCGGCACTCACCTTACACTTCTGAATCTCACATACTTAGATGGGACACAATAAGGAATGGTGACTCTCCTTGGGAAAGCTTGGATATCACACACAAAAGCTACTCTAAAAGGGCTAACATTTGAGTCCTATTAATAAACTTCCACTGAGAAGATCCATTTGAGGCCAGAGTTCCAACTAACATCCCCTAGAGAATTTACTGAAGTCTAATCCCCCCGCCCCCCAGCAGATAAGCAAAGGCATACACTCAAGACTCCTGAGGGCGGCTAGAGTAGGCTTCTTGAAGTATAAACCGACCAGCAGCTGCAGCTGGAAGCTCATTAAAAGCAGGTTCCCAGCATAGCACCCCCTCTACCCTGCACTTCCAGAATCCGAATTGCGGCTGGGAGAGGGGAGCAAATCGCTTCACAATTTTTCAAAAACGATTCTTATGTATACCTAATTGTGAGATCTTAGGGAATGGTCCAGCAGCTGGCTAAGAGGTGCACCCCTGAAGGACTTTGTAAATGCAGGAAGGACCCAGAAGACAGACAGGTAGGAGAGAGTGGGTACCCAGAACTCCAGAGTAAAAAGGGAGCTTGATGATTACTACCTGGGCCTTAGCGTGAGGCCATAAAACCAACAAGGATACACTAACTTTGATCCTTGGTGGAACACTGGACATTTCCTGCCACCCTTCTCATTTTTCCTGTGGCAGTGCAAAGGAAGAGCAGGTTCAAGGGCCAGAAAACTAAACAAACCCTCTCTGATATGAGTGGACTCTTCACCAGCCTCCTCTGTTCAGGCTCCATCTTAACTTCACCTTCCAGCTGCTCTTTCCATTCTATTGCTTATGACCTACTAACAACCTCTCAAACCCACACACCAGTATCTTCTCCACACTCATCTTGCTCCTCTTTCCTGGGTACACTCCTTCAAGCCCAGGACTCATCGCCACTGATTAGGGCCTCGCCGCCAACTCACTCTGCTGTGCTGTCATGTAGGGTCAAGCACCATCCAAAAGCTGGTATCACTGCCACCTTAGCTGCCTCCATTTCAACTCAAATCAACTCAGCAAGTTTTTCATTGGGTGATATAACCTGCCTCGCTCCTTGGTTACATGCTACCTCTGTTCCTTCTGAAGATATCAAACACAGACTTCTTCAGAGATATAAGAAGCCTCTCAGAGCTCAAATGTATCAATTATGATGTCTTTTTCAAAGAGCTCCTTTAACCTTAGCTTCTGGAATTTTTTTAGTTTCTACTCTATTTGGAAAAAAAAAAAATTTACTCATTTCTCCCTCTCCTATATTCTTTGATGGAGGCTGACCTTAGATCTCCACCTCACAGCCCATTTCATGGTGACCACAGTGATGATAATGGTAATGGCCATTAAAACCTATGGAGAGCTACCGTCTGCCAGGGGTTGAATCAAGCATTTAACACAATGTTATTCAATTTACCTAGCCACCTGGTGAGGAAAGTACTATTATTATTTCCATCCTACAGATGGGAAAACTGAGGCTTAGAGGGGTTAAGGAATTTGCCCAAGATTACAGAAATAATCCCAGAGCTGGGATTCGAACCCCAGTCTATCTCATATTCTTTACACTTTATTGCCTCTGTAGGCTTAAGAGAAAATACACGTGAAAGTAATTTTACCTTCTGAAGCACTATCTTCAAGAAACACATTCTTCTAAAGGCTCTCCCCTTCTTTTTGGCTCCTTCCTTAGCTGATTCCATTCCCCTCTTGACAACATGGCATTCTCTCAGTTTCTCTTTCACCACAATTCCAGATCCCAGTCCTGTTATGTGTCCTAAAGCTTTTCCTGATCCAACTTTCCTGTCCTGTTGTGGCCATGAGACCCCCCTCTGATGGGCCTTCTATGGAAGAGAATGTCATTGGTCTGTCATTGATTTGTCCCCTTCTTAGTACACGGTTTGTGAAGCCAGAGCTAAGTTTCAGCCTTGGCCACATGTTGGAAGATTTCAATTATTCTTAGTGCCTAAGCTGCCAAGTAGACCAATTAAAGCAGACTTTCTGGGGGTGGGGCCCAGCAGCAATCTTTTTTAAGGCTCCCCAGGTGATTCTAATGTGCAGTGAAGATTGTGAACACTGTCTCTCTGCTACTCTTCTAATTTTTTTTTTCAAGTACCTTATGACTACAAAAGCCTCCAGGCAGCCTTACATCTGTGTTTCTCTGGTAAGCCTTCTGGACCATCCTACATTTAGTAGAAGCTTAATAAATGATCCTTCTGGGGTCCTGAAACTAGCCAGAAGGAATTTATTGTTTGATGGATGGGTGAAATTCCCTTTGTTCTTTTGCTTTCCTTGTAACTGTATGAACTATGGGACTCTTATGAGGGGACTTCTCCAAGCCTGGAAAGACCTGAGAAGTTCAGGGAGCATGTTTCTCATAAGTATCAGTGAGTTCTGGAATAAAAAGAGGTTTGATGCTCATTCTGAATATATCAGTATCTTATGACCAAGTTTCTTAAAATTAAAGGACTTGGCTATAAGATCTCACATTCCTTGGTGGCAGGGGAAAGACCCAAGATGCATGGCTGTGGAGTGCCTGGCTGCCTCAGTCAGTAAAGCATACAACTCTCGATCATGAGTTTGAGTCTCACTCAAACTGCAAACGTTGGGTGCAGAGATTACTTTAAAAAAAAACACCTGTGGCTGTGCTTGGCAGTTGAGTAAAATTATCTTAGTTTTCTTCAGCCATGTCTAAAATAGAGTATAAAAAATTTAGTAAAGATCCTTAACAATCCATAGGTGAAAGTCTACTCAAACTCCCCTCAAACATCTCTACTTTACCTGGGTTCTTTTGCTATCTTTTCAGAAGTGAATGCATGGTTAAAAAAAAAAAAATCCAAATGTTACTTTTCCTTGAAGATGTTATTTTAACCACTCTCAAACAGGGGTTATGAATAGAAGCTTCTAGGTTAGGGAAGAATCAGCTTCCTGAATAGGATGTCAAATCATGTGACATCTTTCATCTCCTTTCCAGCATAAGAATTAAGCCCAGGTTTACCTCCAGCCAGCCGCACCTCAGTGAGAGAGCGAAGAGGATTTTCAACAGGATTAAATGATATGAATAGCTTTCAGGTTTCCACTGGGGGCAGAGCCAGGGAGGGGTGGTAGTGCTACAGCAGCTGCTCCAAGTAGAGAATAAAGGATTTGCTGGAGCTTTGTGTGACTCGGTATATCTGCTGAGGATTGATCTGAGAGCCTTTCTTAGCCTCCTTTTGACAGGAGGGGGAAGGACTTCTTTTCAAAGTCACATTAGCTGGCAACAAAGCCTGGCCCAGGAGGGTGGTGTTTGGGGGACTGCACACTTGCAGGGGAGAGAGGTGGGCTCAAAGCCTCCCTCAAGGAGGTGGCACTCAGGCCTCAGCAGATGGGTCTGGAAGCTGGGAGGAGCTGGGGGAGGTGAGCCACCTTCCCTCACTGTCCCAAAGCCTCTGACCTCAGCCTTTTCTCAGGCAGCTCAGGCTACTGGCAGCTTCCTCCATAAGATCCTAAAGTGAACACTGTACTGTGTCTGGAGGCTAGGGGCAGTTTGTGGTGTGAAGCTCAGAAAGATTACTCACTGGGACACCTGGGTGGCTCAGTGGTTGAGTATCAGCCTTCGGCTTAGGGCGTGCTGCCCGGCTCCCAGGATCGAGTTCCACATCAGGCTCCCTACGAGGAGCCTGCTTCTCCCTCTGCCTATGTCTCTGCCTTTCTCTCTGTATCTCTCATGAACAAATAAATGATCTTTAAAAGAGAAAGATTACTCATCTATTGCAAGAGGCCAGTGCAAGATGGTACAGTCACTCTGGAAAACAATTTGATTCTTATAAACATATCCTTTCCAAATGACCCAGTAAACTCACTCCTAGGTCTTCACCTATGAGAAATGAAAACTTATGTTCACACAGAAACCTGTATGCAAATGTTTATAGCAGCTCTCTCCATTCATAATCACCAAGAACTGAAAAAGCCCAAAGATCTCTCACCTGGGAACAGATAAATACACTGTGGTACATTCCTACAATGGAATATCATGTAGAAAAAAAAAAAAAAAAGGATAGAACTGTTGCTACACAAGACAGCATGAATGAATCCCAAGTGCTTTTTGTTAAGTGAAAGAAGCCAGACTCAAAAGGCTGAACACTGTATGGCTCCATCTATAACATTCTAGCAAAGGCAAAGCTCTAGGACATATAGAGAGGAGATGAGTACAAAGGGGCAGCATGATGGGGTGTGCATGGTGTTGGAATATTTATATCTTGATAGTGATTACATGACTGTCTGCATTTGCCAAAACTCACAGAAGTGAGCCACCCAGGCATCCCAATAAATAAAACCTAAAAAAAAAAAAAATTAAAGCCAGAGGTATTCAGCAAAAGGAGTGAATTTTACTATACGTAAGTCAAGAAAATAAATCAGGAACAGTTATGTCATGAGATGTGAAGAGACCTCTTAGATTCTTTCACTATAATTCACATTCCCTTTTCCTGTTGATAGTAACCAGGAGGGCAGAGTGGATTGTTCTAGATTCCCATCATATGCTTCTGCAGTTGGTGAACAGCTGACCCAATGCCCTTGCTGCTCCCAGGTGAGATTGTGATAGGACACAAGCAGTGGATATTCTTGTTATGAACCCAATTCCCTCCCCTCAGCTAAATACATTCTCAAGAAGAATGTATGGCCTTGGCATTCCTCCTTCAGCTCATTCTTTTAACACAGATTCCCCCTTTTGATCCCAAATTCTTCATTGACAAAATAAGAGGCAAATTGTATTGTGTCTGACATAATTAAAGGACCATTCGGGATCTCCAGTTCCTGCTGAGAGACATCTCAGACTCTGCACTGATGCCAATGGGGTTCAGAGCCTCACTTCTCCAAATGTGTTCAGGGAAGACTACAGCCTTGGCATCACCTGGGAGCTTATGAGAAATAAAGGCTCTCAGGCCTGTCCTAGACAGAATAAGGATCTGCCTTTCAACAAGATGCTCAAGGATTCACAAACATATAAGTAGCCCTGCTTTAGATTCAAGTGTTCATCCTAATGACATAATTTAGGTCCCCATTAGCTGTTATGGAAAGAATGGGGCCTTTGGTTTTGACCAATCCTGACTTTTTACTGATTTCTAGCTGTGTCCCCCAGTTGAGTGAGTAATTACAAAAGTATATAACCTTTTTGAACCTCAATTTTCTCATCTGTAAAATGGAGATATTAATGCCAACTTTATAGTGTTGCTGTGGGGGTTAAATTATGTAATACACAAAGGCAACACTACTCTGCATTTAGCACAGGTTATATAACTTGGTTGCCCCACCCCACTTCTCAATCTTCTTGGCCAATTTAGTAATTGAAGGAATTAAATGGGCTGGGGAGGGTAGATAGATGGGGGAGGGGCAGATTACCTTGGTAATTGATCACTTTCAGGCTATGCTAGGTCAGTAATTAATAGTTTGGTCCCTGCATAGCATCACCTGGGAGCTCATTAGAAATATAAATTCTAGGGGTACCTGGGTGGTACAGTTGGTTAAGCATCTGACTCCTAGTTTTGGCTCAGGTCATGATCTCAGGGTCATGAGATCTGGCCCCGCATTGGCCTCTGCACTCAGCGTAGAGTCTCCTTGAGATTCTCTCTCTCTCTCTCTCAGATGAATAAATAAAATCTTTTTAAAAAGGAACCTGGGCACCGAGGCTCCTTCCACAGTTTGGCTATTGTGGCCATTGCTGCTATAAACATTGGGGTGCAGGTGTCCCGGCGTTTCATTGCATCTGTATCTTTGGGTAAATCCCCAACAGTGCAATTGCTGGGTCGTAGGGCAGGTCTATTATTAACTCTTTGAGGAACCTCCACACAGTTTTCCAGAGTAGCTGCACCAGTTCACATTCCCACCAACAGTGCAAGAGGGTTCCCTTTTCTCCTAACTCTGGGAAACGAACTAGGGGTGGTGGAAGGGGAGGAGGGCAGGGGGTGGGGGTGAATGGGTGACGGGCACTGGGGGGGGGCACTTGACAGGATGAGCGCTGGGTGTTATTCTGTATGTTGGTAAATTGAACACCAAGAAAAAATTAATTTATTTAAAAAAAATAAAAATAAAGGAACCTGGGTCACTCAATCAGTTAAGCATCTACCTTCAGCTCAGGTCATGATCCCAGGGTCCTGGGATTGAACCCCAAATGGGGTTCCCGGCTCAGCAGAGTGTCTGCTTCTCCCTCTGCCCTTCCCTCCTGCTTGTTCTCTCTCTCTCTCTCTCAAATAAACTAAATCTTAAAAAAATAAATTTTAAAAAATAAATATAAATTCTAGGGTCTTACACCAGATTTACTAATTGGCAACTGTGGTAGATCCTAGCAATCTGATTTAACAAGTCCTCCAGGTGATTATGATACATGCTAATGGAACCTCAGGTAACACCAAAACCCCAGTTTTAGCCTTTTTCAATGACCTGGGATAAAAGAATTGATATTTAAAGAGGTTTGCTGGAAAGCTAAGCCATTCCTTCAGCTTCTAGAGTACTGATTTTCACACTCAATATTGAAATACATTGGTGTGTGGAGACATGTCTGGTTTGGTTGCGATGAATATTGTCGGCAATTTGCAACTAATTCATTCAACAAATTCATTCATCAACTAGTTCCCGTGCTCCCGTTATATGTTAGGCATTCCTCCAAGTTCTACTAATAGAATAAACCCTTAAGTGATGCAATCATGACCAATTATTGGTTAATCAAGAATATCATTTAAAGATGGAATCATAAAGCATGACACGCACAGATCATACAAATGGTTATTTCTAGCTTTTGGTCTAAGACAAAGCTTTTTAAGTGGCTGGCATTGCATCCTATTTCATCTGTAGCACCTCATTTATAATTTACAGTTTTGGTTTTCTTTAAATTGGAATGAGAGTTAAAAGACACTTGGGAATCAAGTTGTCTTTTTCACATTCATTCAACAAGAATATATTTTTAGCTACTCACATTTATTCTCATCAAGTTCTACTCAGTTTGCAAAGAAGTGACTTTTTTCTAGCACTCCTATTCACCCGTGTAAGGAATAGTGGATTAAATGATGTAGTCCAATGACAAGTATGACGGGCGTATACGGGTTTGGGAACCATCCAGATGGACTAGTACAGAGTATAACATCCCACCCCTCCTTGGGACAGGAATTAGTCTATTAAGTGCAAGAGTTCTCTGTCCTGTGGGTAGCAGTCAAGAGGGAAGGAGGACATCCCCTGATTATATTTAAGTACTTTATGGTTACAAGAGTCTCTGCCATGATCATCTTACAGGACTGTAAATAACTTATTTTTTAAGATAATTTGAGCAGAGCCAAGATTATTCCTATAATAATGCGACTTGAACTCACATGTCAGCTTCCTTTCTCAAGTGGAGACTGAAGATTTGTCGCCCCAGGCTAGGCTTAGCTAGTGGCAATTATCACTCATTTCAGGCTTGCAAACGACTTTTGTGTTTCTGTTTTCTTTAACTTTTCGCCCACAGAGGCCATATCCGTTATCTATTGCCACAATAGTGCTGCATAACAAACCAACCCCACATATACGGACTTAAAAGGCGAGTTGTTATTTCTCACTAGTCTATGAGCTGGCTGGGAGGTTCTGCTCAAATGGGTCGAGTAGGTGGATCTCACCTGGGCTTCCTGGTGTGTGTGCGCAGTCAACTGATGGGTGCTGACTGGTTAAGGAAGACCTCTGCTGGGATCACTCAGTTTTCCTCTACATTATCTCTAGTTCTCCAGCAGGTTAGCCCAGCTTGTCCGACGGCAATATCAGTCTTGAAGTAAAGAGAATATAGAAATGCGCAGGATCTCTGGGGGCCTAGGCTCTCAGCCTGCACTTGGGCACCTGTGCTTCCTTCCCTAAAGCGAGTGAGGAGGCCAGCACGGATTCCTGGGGTGGGGAAATAGGCCACACCTCCTAGGGGGAGGAGCCATAAAAATCACATCCCAAAGGGGGCATATGGATATGGGGTTTGGGGGGGTGTTAAAGAGTTGGGGTGATTTTTTGCAATTAATCAAAGATGCATCTGTAATTATGAGAGCAGGAAAGGAAAGATGAAGAAAACTTGAAAAGTAAATTTAAACTGAAGCTAAGCTTATACGTTTATTACCTGTGGAGTACAGGTGTACCTGTGGAGTACAGAAATCAAGACATTGAAAAACTAAGTGTAGTACTTTTTGATATCAGATTAGCCATATTACCATTCTTGTAAAATTTACATTTTTGAGGAAGCTAAATGGCTTATTTCAACTCCTTCGGTGCTCATAAAAGGCTTTTTTTTTTTTGCAAACATAATGCTTATTTGTTTTTCTATTGTTTTTTTAATAATAAATTTATTTTCTATTCGTGTTCAATTTGCCAACATACAAAATAACACCCAGTGCTCATCCTGTCAAGTGCCCACCTCAGTGCCGGTCACCCAGTCACCCCCACCCCCCGCCCACCTCCCCTTCCACCACCCCTGGTTGGTTTCCCAGAGTTAGGAGTCTTCCATGTTCTGTCTCCCTTTCTGATATTTCCCACATAAAAGGCTTTTTGTAAGTACCCTACAAAGAAGAAAAGAAAGGGAAAGAAAAGAAAAAGAAATAAAGGAAGAAAGGAAGAAATAGAGAGAGGGCTTATAACCCAATAGCTTTACTTCCCAGAAAAAACTACTGAGTTTCATTAAATCTACACATCTATATAAGAGGGCAATTTACATAATTGTGGGGGGGAAACCTTACTGTGTTACCACCCCGCATAATCACGACCATGTAAACTGGAAGATTAGTTAGCTCAGAAAAGCTGTGCTAAAAAGGCCCATCTTGGGTTGATCTTTCGACAGGGCAATTTGTGAATGTTTTTAGAATATGAACAGTTAAATTGTTAGGAATTCATCTGTAATCATTTCTTACACATGAGAATTTACTCAGTGACTCGATAAATAGTTGCTAAGCAGTATTTTTTAAAAAACAAAACCAAAGCCACCATACTAGTTAGGAATCATGTTTGGATTAAGCAAAATTTCAGAAAGATGTATTCTTCCCTTACCCCCATCCCCACCCCACCCTGCTTTCCCTGAGCAGCACTTTGGTGTCATGCCCTCAAATTTCCAGTATACATCGTTCTCAGAAAATAGTTGTATTTCTCAGCATTCCATATATATAAGGCCCAGGCCTCCAAATATCTGTAACAATATACCCACGCATATGTGGATATTTTTCATAACAAAACGCCAAGAAAAGCTTTGCTTCACCTGAGGGACTAGCTTGTGGGTGCATGAGTAAAGTTAATCTTATAACTGTTTTCTTGGTCAGCTTGGCTGTCAGTGAGCTCAGCATCCAATTCTCAACTCAAATAGTTAATGCTCAACCTGCTTGTCTCCGTTTATTATTTTTCCTCCCTGATCTTGGTCTTCTTTTAGCTCTATTTTCCTTGGTCCTGATATTTATTTACATGCATATTTTACCTGAAAGCCTCCTGATTTTCTTTTAAGAATATGCCAGTATAGAGGCGCTCGGGAGGCTTAGTCTGCCTTGGGCCCAGGTCAAGATCCAGGGGTCCTGCAATTGAGCCCCACGTTGGGCTCCCCAGTCAGTAGGGAGCTAGCTTCTCCCTCTGCCCCCTTCCTCCCCCAGCTTGTGCTCACTTTCTCTCTCTTTCAAATATGTAATTAAATCTTTTTTAAAAAGTATATGTATATAAACATATACTTGGATAAATAACTGTGAGGAATTCCCATTATGACACTGAGCCGGTGATGGAACAACACTCCTCCCCAGTGATACAGTATTGCAACCATTCCTGGAAAGAACATTTGATAGCTTCTGCCTAACTACATACAGATTGTTTCTATATTAGACGTAGATTAAACCTTATCGTGTATATGAATTGTCTGGGGATCCTGTGAAATTGCAGATTCTAATTCACAAGGTCTGGGGCAAGCTGAGAATCCAAATTTCTATCAAGCTCCCCGGTGATGCCAACACTGCTGGTCCTCTCATCAAAATGGCAAGGGACAGGATAATAAGGAGCCAGGGGCATGATGATCAGCTCCGCGACATTTAGGCTTAACTGATTTGCCATAACCATTTGGTAAATATGTGTGTGATTGATACTGGAGAAGTCAGTTCAGAAAGCAGATGCGTCCATGCCGTTCTCACTCCCGCACCCCAGGCTCTGCTAATCCTCAGTCAGTGGCATCAACATCACATTGGTTGAAAATTGACTCCTAGATTTTTTTTTTTTTTTATTTATACTCCTAGATTCTCTCTGCAGTGTAGACCTGAATCGCCATACTACTCATTAGTCCTGGCATGGCCTCATAGAGATGAGGCTCCTAGGAAATCACCTGGTTCAGGCTCCCACCCAGGATGGGGAATCTCCCTGTCTGCTGCCCCTGTCCTATGGTCCCAGCAGGCTCTGTTTGATTACCTTCACTGGCAGGGACTCACGATCCCCAAGGCAGCCTATGACATTAAGGAATAGCTCTTATGAAAACAAAGCTTGTCTTTCTGCTGAGTCAAAATCAACTTTCTGGTAACCTCCACCCACTGAGCCTTGTCTGCTGCTTGCAGCATTTCAATTCGGCTCCTACCCACGTCAGACTTTCCAGTACTGCAGACAGCTGCTATGCCTCCTGTCCACGCTCCTCCAAATAGACGCTCCCAAGTCCTCCAATTGCTGGGCTGAAAGATCCAAAATGCAAATCTTCTTCTAAGCATGGCCCAGCTGTCAATATGGTTCTTAAAAACAGTGCTCAGCATGTATCCAAAATAATTGAAAGCAGGGTCTTGAAGAGATCTTTGTAGATCCACGTTCACAGCGAAATTGTTCACAATAGTCAAAGGATGGAAACAGCCCAAGTGTCCACCAGCGGATGGAGAAGCAAAATGTGGTGTGTACATACAATGGAATATTATTTAGTCTTACAAAGGAAGGAGATTCTAACACATGCTATGATATGAACACTGAGGACACTATGCTAAATGAAATGACGGTCACAAAAAGATAATTGCTGGGGTTCCTGGGTGGCTCAGTCAGTTAAGCATCTGACTCTTGATTTCAGCTCCGGTCATGATCTCAGGGTCCTGGGATGGAGCCCCGCATCAGGCTCTGTGCTCAGCAGATTCTCTCTCCTTCTGCCCCTCTTCAACCTAGTCTGCGTCCCCTCCCTCTCACCAAATAAATAAATCTTAAAAAAAGAAAAAAGGCATGCTGTATGATTCTACTTATGTGAGGTAGCTAGAGTAGTCAAATTCATAGAAAGCAGGATGATGAATGATGATTGCCAGGGGTTGGGGGAAGGAAGGAATGGAGAGTTGTTTAATGGGTACAGAGTTTCAGTTTGGGAAGACGAAAAAGTTCTGGAGATCGGTTTCACAACACCATGAATATACTTTTATTGAACTGTACACTTAAAAATGGTTAAGATGGCAAATTTTTTGTTATCTCGATTTACCCCAATTTTAAAAACAATGGTGCCCAGACCTGGTCAAAACACCTCAGTTGTGTTAAGGCTAGTGTAGAATATGCTAGAGCTATGATTTTTCCTTGACTGCTAATCTACATTTCTAGTAATGCAGCCTCAGAATGTGGCCTTAGTATTTTTAGTAGGTGTGTTGCACCATTAAGGCATATTACACATGTGGTCTATTAAAACCCCCAGTCCTCTTCACATGAATTACTGCCAAACTATTCTAAGAAAATGTAAAATTGACTTCTCTAGTTGTTACCTGCCTTTGAAAAAAATATTACCACTTCCATAGATGCAATAGCCATCTTTTGGAAACGAAACTTTCTCCTTTACAGTCATTTTAAGTTTTCTATGCCTTAAGTTTATTTCCAAAAGAGAAAAGAATCTTTGGCATGTTCTGAAATCATTTTTAAATGATGCTTATAAAAATCTGTGTATGTTATGACTAATATCTAAGGATCTAGAAGTTTATAGGTAGTACTTGTGCCATATTTCTGTGCCCAAGTGAATGCTTCTTTAGCCATCCTTGAGCACTCTTGGCATAAAGACAATAATAAAAACAACTATTTACATTCCAAATGAAAAACCTAAGGATTGCAAACACCCACTTTTCATGTTCTTCATAACTTCTAATTTAGAGGAGGGCATCAGGAAAGGCACCATTGGCTTGAGAACAAAAGTGTCAAACACAGACATAGTCTTGTAATTTATTGAGAACCATTAACCCAAACATGAAATACTGTGATTGGAAAGCCCGTGGCTTTCATGCCATTGGCAGGTGTAATCACCTTCCTTTGACTCTCACATTTATGTATGTTTTGAAATTTTCTCAGATAACTAAATATATTTAGCTTTCCTTTTCCCAAGTTCCAACAACTACTTTCTTACAAATCTTTTTTTTAGATCTGGAGGTAGATTTGGGTTTGTTCGTATTTGCAAAAGCTGAATGCAAACAAGATGAAAAGGTGCTCACAGAGCGAATTGTATTTTGGTAGTTTCCACATGCTACCTGCTTCTGAGAGTATAATTTCCAGAGCCTTTTAGGAGATAAAAAGGTTTGTAAGAGCTCAGTCACACTTTGCAATTACAGAAAATTGTTAGTTGCATTTAGATCAGTCAACTGTACAAATGGAGCAATTTGGTTTTCTGCCTTTTGTTTTTTTAAATGCTATCCCAGAATATCTATGGGTCAAGTTGTTCAGGTGTCATTCACAGAATAGAAAACTCACTACATCATCACCACAAAAAGGAGGGCGAGTGAATCATTTATAATTGTTTTGAGTAGGCCAATTTAACAGCAATTTACACCCAAGATTTTTTCATTTTCAAAAAGGCTCTTAGCTGTAGAAGAGGGTACATTTTACAAGTAGAACTCTTTTTCCCCAGTAAACTATGAAATTATAAAACTATATAAAACTATGACAAGTCATACAGAATCGTTGGTTTTAATTTAAGGAGTAAAATGAGGAAATCAGTTCCACGGTTCCTGGATTCTGCATCTTGGATTTTTTGTGAATTTCAATGATTGGCTTGTTAAAGGGGCCGTGGACACATAACTCTGTCCTGATAGCTTTCCACCTAATGTCTGTGAGACAGCATTGGGGCAGGACAGGCAATATTATAATACCTGAGCTCATGGGCAAACCAAAACAATGTTTTAAATGAAAGCTCATACATAATTACTGTTAATAAGGCCAGAAATTCATAGTTCTTGTTTCCAAAGAAAATTAATTCATCTCTCTTGTGTATGTAAGATGAAGCTTTGAAAAAAAAAAAAGATGCCTGGATCTACTCACTCTATGCTTAAATGTATAAACCTGTGGCCTGGTTATGGTTGCTGTGGGAGCAATAACTTTATCCTGAATTTTTAACGTCTTATTTGCTGCCCATAGGTTTGTTTTGCTCAGAACTTCTTGTGATGTGGAAGCATGAGAATAACCCATGAAGGTGATTGTATTTTCAGATGCTATGTTTCCTTGGAGAGCCTGCTGGGCAGAATTTACAGGGGCTTACATTTTCTGAGGCGGTAAGGTGGTAGAAAGAAAGAAGAGCTCATAGGACACTGAAGCATCCCTTGGTTCTGCTGCAAAGGAACAGAAAGATATCCCATCTGCTTTTCTATGGAGGAGGGCTCGTGAATTTGCCTTAACTTCTCTGCAATGTGCAAACAAAAAGGGAATATATTAAAAGATTGTTTATGTGGCTTTTTATATTTGGACCTTCCTCTCTTATTTATTGGAAAGAAGAAAGGTATTAAGGAGACAAGGAAGGGGGGAAAATAAGTACCTTCCTTTTGCTACTACAATCTCCACTATCATCATCCCTTACAGGAATGCCCTTCACTCTCTAATGTTTAAGTCCAATGCTTTTGTGTTGCATACTATACTCTTGGCACCCTACAGAGTACCTGGCATATCGATGACTATTTTCCCGAACATCCTGCGGTGAAAAATTTCAGGCAGAGAAATTTGAAAGAATTTTATGTGAACACCAGCATGTCTCCATCTAGATCCTATCATTAATTTTTTAAAATATTTTATTTATTTATTCATGAGACACACAGAGAAAGGCAGAGACATAGGCAGAGGGAGAAGCAGGCTCCCTATAGGGAGCCTGGTGTGGAATTTGATCCCAGGACCCCAGGTTCACAACCTGAGCTGAAGGCAGATGCTCAACCACTGAGCCACCCAGGTGTCACATAGATCCTATCATTAATTAACCCTTCACTATTTTGCTTCAGCATATATCCAGCCAGCCATCCTCTCTCCATCTATAATCTCATTTTAAAAATGCATTTCCAAGCTGCAAATATCATTTCACTTCCCTCTATATACTTCAGCACCCATATAATTAGGTTGAGTATCACAATTTTGTTTCTTTTGAACACACGAGATGCACCAGTCTTAAGTGCACTGATGTATTTTGACAAATGCACACACCTGTGTAACACAAACGCTTATCACGATACAGAACATTATCCCTCTTCTGGAAGAAGACTCAAGACCATCCCACTTCATCTCCATCCTTCCGTCGACATTTTACCACAAATTAGTTTTGCCTGCCCTAGAACTCTCTATAGAAACAGTTTCATACAGTATGTAGTCTTCTGTGTCAGGCTTCTTTTCATTAGTAGGACATATTTTGAGATCATCCATGTTGCTAGGTGTAGTTCTCAATAAATATTGATTTGCTGATTTTTATCACAGTGCTGAGGCATTTAAGTTGACCAAATGTATTTACATACAGTTGTTATAGCTTAAATGTCTCTTATTAAGCCTTTGGTGAGGAGGTGTTCAGGACTGCTGTTTGTTGATGAGTCAGTACAATAGGGCAAGTTCTGTGGAATAAGTGAAATAAGGCATCTTTTTAAAACTAAGGAAAGTGGGGTGCCTTGGTGGCTCAGTTGGTTGATCATCTGATTCTTGATTTTGGCTCAGGTCATGCGTGATCTCAGAGTTGTGAGATGGGGCCCCACATGGGGCTCTGTGCTCAGTGGTAGGTCTGCTTGAGATTCTCTCTCTTTCTCATTCTGCCCCTCCCCCTGCTCTCTCTCTCTAATAAATACATGTTTAAAATTAAAAATACCTAAGGATGGTTATGGTTTGAACACATTAGACCGTCCAGACGGTAACTGACCACAAACTTCTCCCCTTTGCACAGGTGTAGGTGTGATGGCTAAACATGGCCCTTTCCATAGAAACGTTATCTCTGGAATGTTCATTTGCTATATCCAAAGGCAGGATGTGACTTGGCCAAGGGGGAATCTGTGTGCTTGAGTTCTTTCCGCAGTAGTTCCCCATTCTCTAGAGAAAGAGACTAAGAGCTGCCTGCAAGGAAGTGGAGACCAGAGCTTCCATTTAACGTCTGTTGCGGTAAACGTGACCGGCTTTTTGGGGGAGTACCAATTAGTTGGAAGAGTCCCAAGTGAAAATTTTAGAAAGAATCCACTCTAGCCCACAACTGTCTTCTCTAAAAGTGGGTTCCCAAGTTCAGGAAGGGTGAGGGACGCTGTGCTCTTTGGCAAGAGAATTTTGTGTTTAACCCTAACAGGAATAGTGAAGTCACTAATAATCAGATGGTTTCAAACACCTCCCCCCCCCTGCAAAAAAAAATCTTTGTTCTCTTCCTTAAGAAAAAAGAGCCATGGGGGCTAAACTCAACTGTGGCCTGGAACTGACCCCAGCTTACATGCCCACCGGATTACTACCTGGAGGCACCTGAAATCTCAGGTGGCCCTTTCAGGTGTAGTCCAGGTGGCTGGATCTAAACTCTTCAACTAAAGGGCTCAGCCTCCTTCCTGAGCAGTGTGTGGGGGACGAGCCACGGGGCACAGAATTAAAACAGGTTCAGACATGGGGAACTCCAAGGAGTGTGTAATTTAAGACCTCATCAGCCTCCATGAATTGTCTGTCTTCCCCTGCACCACAAGCATTTTGCTTTTAGACCATTACTTAGCACCCCGATGGACATTTGGGAGTACAAGGGAGAAGGAGATAGACAGGAGGTAGAGGATATATATGGTTTGAAAACTTTGGTGAGAAAAGTCTGTCTAGATGCAACTACAGTTGACAACTGGATGCCTTGCATTTAGGATAATTGGATGGACCGGGGCACGTGAAAATGCTCAGGTTGCTACTGCCTATGCTAGCTGCGGATGTGTTCCGCTCTTGGATAGGTCCCTTCCAAAATCTGGATTATCTCACCAATGATCAAGATGGGGCACATTACACACTGAGAAGTTACCTTTCTTAAGAGTATTTCCTGGGCTGTTAAAACGCCAAGATTGCTAAACCACCCTTGGTGACTTGGAACCAATGTAAAGAGCTCAGTTGGCTGCCTCATTCCCCGGCGTGATGAGATCTAGCACCGAAAATGTTGTCCATCTGAGCCACCCATTAAATGCGGGAAATAACCGCGATTTACCCAACCTTTTCTGCACTCATAACTCAGTATATTGCAAATTATTTTCCCTTGACCCATTGCTGCCCATCATGCCCGATAGTCCCAGGGGGCTCACTATTCCCGCAGGACCTACCCATTATAAGGGCCAAAGCTCTGTCTCCTTTATTTCAGCGGAACTAAAGAAGTCTCCTCAAACGCAGCCTCAGGTGTGCTGCGAGAGGGGTTGGCAGAGGGTCCGGCCAGCCCGCAGGTTTCCTTCGACCTTGGCTATGCCCGGGAGTGTCGCCGTTAACTGCGAGGCCCGCCTCAAGGTGGAAGGCGGCCGCGGTCTCCACTGCCACCCCGGAAAGCCAAGAGGTGCGGCGGGCGACGGCGGCGCGCGGTCCCTTCCAGGCCGGTCTCTTGCCACCCAGAGAGCTGCTCGGAGGCCGCCTACAGGTGCGATCCCGGCACTGCGGCCTGGGCAGCGGGAGCAGCACGGCGCGGGCTCCAGGCCGTCAGCATCTCGCCCGGCCCCTCCCCGAGCCTGAGCAGACCCCGGTGCGCCCGCCGCCCGCGCCCGGCCTCCGCCCTGCCACGGTTTGGGAAAGAAGCTGGGAACCGTCGCCCGAGACTTGGCCGACTCGGAGCCGGGAGGGGGTGGGGCGCGGCCGAGGCTTCCCCTCGAATCGGCCGCAAGACTGGCTCCGGGAAAGTCCTTCAAAGTTCCCAGCAGCGCCTGCCCAGGTCGCCTCCGCCGGGCGAGCCGACGGCTGCAAGCGCGCCAGCCTCGCCGCCCCTGCCCCTGCCCCTGCCGCCGCCGCCCCCGCCCCTGCAGCCGCCGCCAGCAGCGCGCTCTGGGGGCTCGCTCGCTCGCTCGCGGGAAGCCGGCCGGGCTCCCGGCGGGCAGGCCCTCCTCCAGGGGCGAGAGGCGCAGCTGACGCAGGCGGCTCGGAAGGCGGAAGCTGCCCCGCTCCGACCGCTCCGGCAGCGCCGCGGCGCCTACACCTGGGGCCGAGACCTGCCGGCCCGAGGAGCCCGAGGAGCCCGAGGAGCCCGAGGGGACTCCTGGCATCTACAGGGCCGCGCGTCCCTGAGCAACGGACCCTGGCGAGGTCCTCGCCGCACCCTGCCCGCCTTCCCGCGCGCCTTCCCGCCCGGCCCGGAGCTCCCGGACGCGGGGTCCGCGCTGGGCCCCGGGACGCCGACGCCTACGCCGTCCCGCGGGCCCCGGAGCCCCCGGCCCCTTCCAAGTTCCTCCCGGATCGCCCCCTCCCCAGCAACCAGGGGGAGGGGGCGTGTCCTCGCCCGGCACGCCCCCTCATGAATATTAATAGGCGCGCATGCGCCCGTCCGGCGCGCTGGGTAGAGGTGGCCAGGCCCGGGCCGCGGCTCCCAGACGGGCTCTCCGAGTCCCTCTCCGAGAGCCGAGCGGGCACGCGTCATTGTGTTACCTGCGGCCGGCCCGCGCACTGGGCTCGGGTTTTTTTTTTTTTTTTTTTTCCTCCCTCCCCTCCCTCTCTTCTTTCTAAGCAGCTGATCTGAAAGGGAATAAAAGGCTGCACATAATCATAATAATAAAAGAAGGGGAGCGCGAGAGAAGGAAAGAAAGCCGGGAGGTGGAAGAGGAGGGGGAGCGCCTCAAAGAAGCGATCAGAATAATAAAAGGAGGCCGGGCCCTTTGCCTTCTGGAACGCGCCGCTCTTGAAAGGGCTTTTGAAAAGTGGTGTTGTTTTCCAGTCGTGCATGCTCCAATCGGCGGAGTATATTAGAGCCGGGACGCGGCGGCCGCAGGGGCAGCGGCGACGGCAGCACCGGCGGCAGCACCGGCCGGAGCACCAGCGAGAGCAGCAGCAGCCGCGGCAGCGGCGTCCCGAGTGCCCGCGGCGCGCGGCGCAGCGATGCGGTCCCCACGGACGCGCGACCGGCCCGGGCGCCCCCTGAGCCTCCTGCTCGCCCTGCTCTGCGCCCTGCGAGCCAAGGTAGGAGCCTGCCGGGCCTCCCTCCCGGCCCGCCCTCTCCTTTCCCTCGCAGCTCCCTGGACGCCTGCGGCTGAGCGCCTCGAGCGGGCGCGGGAGCCCCCGGGCGCCCCGCTCCCCGGCTGGGTCCCCCGCGCCCGAGGGGCCGCACCTGGGCCGGGAAGTCCCGGACCTCCTACGTGTCCCCTCCACCCTCCGGGCGGGGCCGGGGGCTGTGTTCTCTCCGCTCCTCGCCCCCGGGAGCACTCGTCGGATTTCTCCGGCACTCGTGCATTTTGTGCTCGGGAATCACGTTGAGTCCTTGCACCCAGTTTTGCAAAATCCTTTTCACTCGGCGCCGGGGGCCCGTCGGGGCGGGCGGGGAGGGAGTCGCGGCTTCCACCCTCGGAGCAAACCCCTCTCCCCCGCGCTGACCTCCCTCCCCCCTCGCCGGCAGGTGTGCGGCGCCTCGGGCCAGTTCGAGCTGGAGATCCTGTCCATGCAGAACGTGAACGGGGAGCTGCAGAACGGGCACTGCTGCGGCGGCGTCCGGAGCCCGGGGGACCGCAAGTGCTCTCACGACGAGTGTGACACGTACTTCAAAGTGTGCCTCAAGGAGTACCAGTTCCGCGTCACGGCCGGGGGGCCCTGTAGCTTCGGGTCGGGCTCCACGCCAGTCCTCGGGGGCAACACCTTCAATCTCAAGGCCGGCCGTGGCAGCGAACGCAACCGCATCGTGCTGCCTTTCAGTTTCGCCTGGCCGGTGAGTGCGCCACGCGGGGAGGGCGGCCCGCCGGGGTCCCAGCCCGCGCCGGCGGAGCCCCGCGGCCTCGCCAGAGGGACGGCGGGTCTGGGCTGGAGCCTGCGCGCCGGCTGGCAAAGCCTTGCCGGGTGCGGCGTGAGGCGGCTGCGACTCCGGTTACGGTCTCCGCGGCCTCTTGCCTAGCGCGCGGCAGTGGGGAGCCCGCGGGGGCTCGCGGGGGCTCGCGGGGCAAAGCTCCCAGGGAGGCGGGCTTATTAAACCTGCATCTAGAAGGCCCCAGAGTGACCCTCCCCCCCCCGCCCCCCCCGAGCTGGGCGTCTTTATGGACGATCTCTCTTTGCTTAACGAATTGAACCTGATGCGCCGTGGAAGGCGACGCGCAGTTCTGGCCTTCGAAGCCGTCCAAATGGTCACTCCCCCCTTTCTCGTGAGCTGCCGCGAGGGCGGGTGTGCCCTTCCTGGAGGGCGTGGGGGAGCCAGTTTCCCGCCGCTGCCCGGGAGACTTTGGGGCGTGCGGGGACGCGCTCCGGGCTGGACGGGAGGGTGCGGGGGCGGCCGCCGCCTGGGAGGTGGGTGGGGGTTGACTCTGGGCCGAGGCTGGAGCCGGGAGCCCGAGAGCCTCCGCCCCCTGCCGGCCCCTTCCTGCCCTCGCCCCCGCGCGGTGTAGCCCTTGTGGCCTCACTTCCAGCGGTTCCCGGGCTCTGGAACCAGCTGTGTTTGCAAACTTCCCCGGGAAGGGCGGGGGTGCGCCCTCGTCCGGCGGGCTCCGGCCCCCGCTAGCCTCCGGGGGCGTGTCAAGGCCTGGAGGGGGCGGCCCGCTGGAGGCGGCTGCGGAGAAAGTGCCAGGGCTCGGACCCCTGCCCCGGGCGCCGCTCGAGGCCCCGGGCCCGGCTGGCCCGCCCTGCAACCAGGCCCTTGCAACATCCCAAACTGGGTAGAAGGAAGATGTGTGTGATTGCAGAAGCGGAGGAAAGGGGAAAACGCTGGTGCCCTCTGCTCCGCTCCTGCCGTCCAGGAGGCGTGGCTCATCGCCAGGACTGGGGCTTGGCCCGGCCTGTGCGGCGAGGGTGGGCGGTGAGGGGGGGAGGGGGAAGCTCCGTGCCCGGGGGAATACTCTCCGCCACGTGCTCTGATGGGGTGCGCTCTGCTGCCTCCTATCCGCGGGCTGGGGCTGTGATTCGCAGGGCCGGGAGGAGAGGGAGGGGGGAGAGTGCCTCGGTGTGGGCGTGGGGGGGGGGCACGTGTGATTGTGAGTGTGTGTGTGTGTGTGTGTGTGTATCTTGGGGTGGCTCTCAAGCCGCACATTGACTGGAGCTGGCGTTATAAAGTGCCCTCTGCCATGGGTGAGATAAGACAGTTATCGGAAACATGCCATTAAAAGGGACTTATAAAAACCCATGGTATGTAGAGTTCTGAGAATGGAGGGCTGCGTCTGTTGTGAGATTTCAATTTTACAAAGACTGTTTATCTTGTTTGTTAATCCCCTACTAGGGAGAACTTTAAAGAGGCTGGCCACTTTGTAATCTGCCCGTGCCCAAGTTCACTGTGAATACTGCCCGCCCTTGAACTTGTGTTTAGAGTTTAGGGGGGAAGGGGCCTGCAGGTGGTTCCACCCTCCTGAGGATCAGTCCGGAGCCCCTTGCTTTTCACAAGACCATAAAAGGAATCTTATTAGTGATGTGGAAAAGCTGCAGGCCTGGCTGAGGCTCACTTTGGAGAGTAGGGTCAGAGGATGGCTTGGATGAGAACAGGGAGCCTTGCTCACCAGACTGGCCCCGGAAAAGTGACCCAGAAGGTGTGTCTGTCCCTATCTAGGACTCTGCCAAATGTCAAATGGGGAATGAGCAGAAGCGGTGTGTGGGGCAGGGAGACGATTGATTTGCTGGTGCTCTTCTGTGGTTTCAGGGCCCACGGGTCACCAACCATGAAATAGACTCTCGGCTTTTCTAGAATAGGGAGACTGCTGGGGCTACACAGAGTGTAGTTCTTTTGAAGTTGGGCCAAATGCATGTATCACTCATAAATGAGTCTCCACCCTGCCCCCCCTAAAAGACCTGCTGTGAAACATAAGCTTTGCTTCCCAAGAGAAAGTGAAGTTTAGGTGTATTGTTTTAGTTTATTTTCCGAGTGTGGTTAGAGAAACACCACAGTCTGTAACTTTTAAAGAATGATTCCAGGGTGAATGTTAACCTGAAGTGAAAGCATTTAGGTATTGAAGAACATAGAACAGTCTCATTCAGTTTGGCAATAAAATATTAATAAGCACGTCTATTTAAGACTGACTTTCTTAAATAGGTAATAACTGAACTTGGTACAGAATTCAAGATGGAAGGTGATACAATTTTTTTTTCTTTTTTTTTTTAATCAAACCACTTGGGACTTCCATTGGAGGCCCTGGCCCTTAAGCAGTCACAATTACCCTTAGCATGGGTCTTCCCAAATGTGCTGACAGTGGAAGAGCTGTGGTTCAGAGGGCACGGTAGAAGGTCAGTTTAGAAGGTGGTGTAATTCATGTCTTTTGTTTGGAATTATGACTGTAGTCAAACCAACTGTTCGTGTTATAGAGAGGAAGAAGAGGAAATGAGTGGTCACATTTGAAATCTAGTCCACATTCCAGTGTCCCTGTGGGGAGCTCTGTAGAGGTGGGTCTGCCTGTTGGATTGTATCTGATCAATGTGCCACTGGTTGTCTGCTGCCCCTGTTCCAGGCTTGTGGTTCTCATTGGTGGCTTCTAATCCCCAAACCAGGGCTGTTCACAGGGTCTTAACTGGAAGTAACTGGCCTGATTGATGACCCTCCAATCAGACGCACCCAGTGATAAGAACATATGTTATGGAAGGTAATTGAGGGAAGTGATTTGAGAATAACCATTTGTAAATCATTGAAATGGTTAAGTTGTACCTCTCAGAATTAGTGCTAACTCCCCATAGTACCTGCTTATTGAAAATCCATTCATGCAGTTACCACTACCAAGCCCCCAAAGCTTTTTAGGAACTCCAGGACCCCAGTTCCTGAACTGATGCTTTGCGGACCCTGCAGTGAAATGAATCTAGAGAAACTTGGGGTGGGGTGGAGGTAGTTGACTATCAGGTCTTTTGGCGTCCTATTTAAAGGCCATTGACAGTGATAAAAGGCTTGCTGGGAGCAGCTGATTTTTTTTTTTTTTTTTTTTTCAGGAAAATCCAATGAAGTGTCAGAGATTACAGAGGGATGCCAGCTTTGGCCCCTTTCACACTTAGGGCCTGATTGAGCAACTGCGGGGGCGGGGAGGGGGGGGTTTGAGGAAATCCGATGCCACTAGGTTCATCACAGAATATAATTGATATGTCCTTGCCTTTATGCCCTCTGCTGTGTTTCTGGGTCCCTGTGCTTCTGTTAGGTGCGGTGTGGACACATGGATGGGGTTCTCCTCTGAACTGGCTCCTTTCTGCAGCCAGTATGTACAGCCCATGTGGTCATCATGCATGCAGACAACCGCACACAGGAGTTCAAGTGCTTTGAGCACAGGCCTTTTCTCATGTGGAGAAAACCTCTTCTGTTCTCAGACCCCTGTGTCAAATGAAAGTGATGAAATGACACATCTGCGTTGCAAAACCAGGCTTGGGGGGAAAGGGGACCTGTGCTTACTTGGTGCTAAGTGTCTGTAGGATGGCTGCTCCCCACATGAAATCCCTGTTCAGATTACTTGGTTTCTAATTTTTTCTTCTCCTCAAGGTGTAAACCTCTGTGTTTTCTTCCTCCTTGTCTTGTTTCTTAGCAACTTAAACCTCCAGTACTTACATGAGTTTGCAACCCACCAACTCCACACCCATAATTCTTCAGCGACTTCAGACATTTGTAGACAACGGTGAAGCTTTTGGCATCGAGGCAGTAGGGGTAAGGAGGAGTGGCAGCCACTTAAACAGGCATGTCACTTCCCTGAAAACCAATGATCTGAATACTGCCTACAACCTTTACATCAAGGAGCAGGAAGGGGTCCCTTGGTAGAAGGCATGTGGAAAGTTTCGCATGGATGAAAAATGTTGTTCCTGAAAAACATGCAGCCAAGGCAACAAAGGAGTCTTCATGTTCCTGATCTGAAAACAGGAAAGCAAGCAGAGGTCTTGGCTGGATTCATAGCAGCCACCAGTCCATTCTAAAGGCCCAGAACTTGGTTCCAGTGTCAGGCTTGCCATGTAGGAATGCGTCCTCTCTGGATGTGCACACAGTTAGCATGGTAGTCCTTAAGGCAAATATTCCCAAGAGTTCCCCCTTGGTAAACTTCTATAAGTGTGTTCCTTCTGAGAGAAGTGGCACATGGCTCGAGCTTTTAAATACACTTAAAAAAATAAAATAAACATAATCCACTTTTCAACTTCAGGAAGATGTATTAGGATGCATGAGAAGTGATGACTCTTGGGTTTCCTAGAACGGTGGCAGAGGTAGAACCGGGTTCTGCATTCAGAAGTGTTCTACCTTTATCTTGGCTCGTGGTGCTGGGTGGCCGGCCGTGTGGTGATTTCCTTGCTGGTTTCTGGTCACTGCGTGGACTGCCCTGCGGTGACGTTTGTCACTGGTGCAGTGCATGTTCAGGGAAGAAATTCTGCGATGTGGCTCCCAGTGGCTAAAGTGGTACATAAATAGTCAAACATTCAGAGTCCTCCACCAGCTAAGCCCAGTTTTTCTACACTTTTGGTAAATAAGTAGAAAGGCTTCTTGTTCAGGCTTGCTCTGTGTGAACCGGACGGTTGTGCTTGGCTGGCTTCTCGGTATTCTATCTATTAACCTCGCCACCCTTTTGTAACTGGTGCATTTAATTATCAGTGGGATGCTTTTCAAACAGGTAAGGGTAATGATGGGAAAGGCGGTGGGGGCATCTCATTGAGAGTCTCCATTCTGGATATGAGCTTTGGGGCCCACTTGGTGAGTCTTTGAGGTGGGCTTTCATGAGAAAATCACCCTTTGTAACCAGATCGGACTCTATTGAAATGTCAAGCCCTGCAGACTAAATTGCAGTCCACGGCCGAAGTCATGTCAGCTCGGATGCTGTGGGGCACTTGTCCTTTCTTCAGGCCTCCCCTGGCCACGACCTGGTGACACGTGAATTGTTCGTGCGAGCGTGCGTGTGCCCACACATGCGATCGCTGAAGCCTTTAATATGTTTGTGACTGGAATATTTTATACCGTGGCCACCCAGACGCAGGCAGGACAATAGTGTGGCCGAATTGACTGAAATGAGGATTACAGAGAATAATGCCGCCTCTCCAAAAATACTGCTAATACAGGGCCCGCGACAGGAAGCGCCAGTTGAGTCAGCAGAGCACAGGGCCCCAGGCAAACCCCGGGCCGACCGCCTGGCACAGTGGCCCCCCGGGCACGTCGGGCATCCCGGGGTCTGTGCTCCTCGGCCGCCCCGTCGCAGCGGCCTGGGGTTTTGGACGCCGCACGCGTGCCGCTCGGACGGCGGTTTGTTGCGTCCGTCAGCTTGGCAGGAATGGAAGCAGCCTCTTCTCGGGCTTGGTTTGGCCGCCACTGTTGCCAGGAAAAGGAAGCTCCCAGCTGCCAACACAATTACCTTTGTTTCTTACATCCCCCTTCTTAATGTGGCAATTAAGTGCTTACCACTCTGCGTGGTGCCAAGGCAACCACCGTGGAGTCGCCCGCAGCCTCCGTGCCCCGGGTGCTGGGAGGCCCCGGGCGCCCCCGGGGGCCTTGGGGTTTGGAGGCCGGACCCTCCTCCCCAGAGGTCACTCTGAGAGCTGGCCATTCTTCTTTCCTGCTGCCTGGGAATGGGGACCAGCTGCTGTGGCCAGATTTCCCTGGGCCTGGAGGTGGGAAGGGAGGCACAAACCCACACTGAAGTAGCTTCCCATCTACCCATCCCTCCTGCTCTGCCCCCAGGCTCTCATTCTGGGAGAGATTTAAGAAAAGAAAAAAAAAAAAAAAAAAAGCAAGGTGACTCTTCTTCTAGTCTTACTTTTGTAGTCTGAGGCCAAGAAAGATCCAGGTATTTGCTGGTTCTGTTTCTCGTGGGTGGTATTTTTGTATGAACTTGTTAAGTTGGACACTTGCCCATCATCTGGCCTGGCACCCCCTTTCCAAGCCCTTAAGAGGGTGCCCAGGGACTTGGCCTCCGCTGGGGGACAGATTGGCAGTGACAAATTGGGGGTGACGTGATCAGAGCAGATTGCGTCCAATTCTTGGCCTGATACTGGCCTAACATGATGACACAAAGTGTGCGGTCTGGACCTCCGAGTATGGATATATATTCTGGGATGTACAGAGGTCAAGCGTGGGCCTGGGAAAAATTAAAGTTCCTAGCAACTAATAATCATTACCAAATTATCTTGATTGTTGATCTATAGTGTGGGGATGGAGTGGGAGGGAAGAGGGCCTCCTAATAGGGGCCTTGGAGGGAATCCTTTCTTCTGAAGGCTGGGTGGGAGGAATCCTCCTGCCCCAGGAGGTGAGGCCCAGAACCATCAGCACTTCTCAGAAACCAGGGACAGAGACGATCCAGGGCTTTTTATTTCTTTTATTTATTTTTTTTGACAAGGCCTTGTTGTCAGCACTGTAGCCCCAGCCCTCACCCCGTGTCCGTCTCTGAGAAGGCAGTTCACGGAAGATTAGGACACTTGGCGCCCCGAGCTCAGTGCTGCCGGGTCGCTCTTTTCCCTCGAGGTTGGGCAGTGTCGGTCAGCACCTCCTGAGGTCTTCCCGGCAATGGTGGAGATGAACCTGGTACACAGCTTGCTCTTCCTGGTTCTTTTGCAAGAACTGAGGGATGCCACCTTCTTTGAGCATCAAGCAGAGTTAATACTGTCATGCCAGCTCAGTCCAGGCACGCCTTCTCCTCCTGTGGGGTTTGTGGATATTACATGTTTAGTGCTTGTGCAAGTCTGTCAGAACCGCGGGTATCAATGCATTTAATCAGAGGATTAATTACAATACGGGAATGTATAGAACGTGGTCTCGACATGGCCAGCCAGCGATGGGCTTAATTATACAGAATCAGCCCCACATCGGGCCTCATTTGGACTTGGTTCTCACCTCCAATCAGTAGAGAAATGTAATTTCTTGCTGCTCTCAGGGAAGAGTCCTGTAATTTGTTGTTAAGTCCCGGGAAATTTAGTGGCTGTAAACAAGGTGTAACTTTTACTAATAAAATATTAACGATGACAACAATGAATTGGGACCCATGGCCACCAAACAGGAGAGGGCTGGGTATGTGCCCTGGCTTGCCTGGTTTTGCTTGCTTTTCTGAGCATTTTCCCACAGTTATCAGTGAACGAAATGGAATCCTACTCTGCTTTGAGTATGAAACATATTTCGGCTGAATTCCAAGGCAGGGTCTATCACAAGATATTTTTATATTCAGAGACAACATGCTGTGTCTCTGTGCGAGCCATAAGCTTGCCTGGAGTTATGAATGAAGCTCCTTTTTTCTTTCTTTTGCTCCATGTTTGCCTTCACCTTGTAGGTCTGCCTCTTCTTGGTGACTGTGCTTCTGGCCACACGGTGCTCTTTGAGCTCCGTGCGCCACTGTGTCCAGTGCGTTGGTATCTGACAGTGACCATGCAGGGATACAGAGGAAGGCCTCATGGGCCTTTTCTCCCCACCCCCCTCAGATATATTTCTCCAGCGCCAAGATAGCAGGTTTATTTAAACTGTGGTGTTTTGTGAGACTGACCTCATTCTAAATTACAAGTGAAGATTTGAGTAAAAGCGGGAATTTGCTAATGGCTTGGATTTGGGGGGGGGGGGTGTGGAATTCTGAGATAAGCCTGGAAGATAAAAAGGTGCCTTCAGTATAATAGCTGGCATCCTGCCAGTGTCCAGGGAATTTGTTTAGTTAGTGGACTCTGATTATTCCTGGAATGTTAGATCTTATTGACAGATAAGTCCATCAATAGCTATAACCCGTGGGGGTGTGGTGGTTTCTCCCTTTTTGTGCTTTCACCCCCAGAGTCTGGCCCCCAAGCACCCCAAGTTAGGTCGCCGCCTTTGTCCTGGTCTCTTTGCACCTACCCCCCCCCTCCTGCTTCCTAGAGTCACCTGATACTTGTGGGAGCCGAGATGGTCTCACAGACAGGGCTTTCAAAGGGGTTCTGGAAAGGAAAGGGGGCCTCCCCAGGGGCTGCCCCACCAGGGCCCAAAGTGTAACCTTAGCAATACTCAGCCCTCCTCACTGGATGCCCTCCCCCCGCCCCCATGCAAATACCTGGTTAGGTTAGCTTAGAAGAAATTCTTTGTGTGTGTTTCTCATGCACTAGAGTTAAGGTCTGGAAAGTTTTGGAAAACTGTACTGTGTTCACATATAGGGAGGTGGTACTTCCTGATGATGACTTTGGGCAGCTTGCACAGCTGACAGTGACCAATCGTGGTGGGCCCCTGCCAGGCGGAAGGAGTCAACCTGGGGATGGGTACCAAGGAGGGGCGTTGGGGGATCTCTGCTCCACAGCAAACAAGAGTTTTCATTTTGGTTTTATGGTTCTGTTCGGTGGAGTATGTGAGGGAGCGCGAGCAAGTGTGACATGTGGGAGCTGACTCTTATTTCTGAATACTAAGTGGTGGTTTTTCTCTGTTGCAGAGGTCCTACACTTTGCTGGTGGAAGCGTGGGATTCCAGTAATGACACTCTCCGTAAGTATCACAGCAACGGGCTTTACTCCAGGTGTGCCTTTCTGGAAGTGCGGTGCTTGGGGCACAGTAGTGTTGGGCTGGATCTGTCTCCCGAGTGCTGCAGAGGGCTTGTCCTACACTCCCTGCTGTCTGCCCCCATCCTGTGCCCACCCCACCATCCCCAGGGTGAACTCCCTGGAGTCTCTTCCATAACTTCCCCTAGAATGTGTCCACTTGGAACATTAAGTGGCCAGGACAGATTCCCAGTTACCTCAGTCCCTGAATATGAGACCTAGATTATCTTTGGGATAGAGATCTTAATGGTTTTACAACTTTATTTTTTTTTTAAAGATTTTATTTATTTATGAGAGAGAGAGAGAGGCAGAGACATAGGCAGAGGGAGAAGCAGGCTGCATGCAGGAGCCCGATGTGGGACTCGATCCCAGATCCCGGGATCATGCCCTGAGCTGAAGGCAGAACCGCTGAGCCACCCAGGCATCCCGGTTTTACAACTTTAAAACTGTGCAGACTGCTAAAGGATCAAAGTAGTGACTTTTTAAAAGTCCATTTAAACTTTAAGTTGAGCGTTTAATCTCTCATCAGAAAGATAAAGCCTGCAAAGGTGGCGCTGAGCTCTAAATCTGAAGACCTTGAATTTCACTCGGTGGGCAGGTGAGCCTCTAGCGGCTCAGGGTTTCTTTCCCACACTGTGCATGACAGACCTTTCATTGAAGTGGAATCCCAGAGCCTCACAGGCACCGCAGCTGCCTGTCCCCTTCTGAAAGATGACGGTTTCAGGGGCAGGTTGCTTTTCAGAGGTGCGAGGTGGGGAAGTCACAGGGATTGTGTCTGGAAATGGCAGCAGCCTGGCTTCTATGGTGTAGTCTTTGCTCTTTAACTTAAAAATGTTTTCCCTCCCTCGCTGAAACTCTGCACTTCCTTTTTTGCTAGCAAGATCTGGAAGGTTGTCCTGGGAAAACTTGATTCATGCTGAAATCCCTTAGTCTGCATAGGGGGAGGGTGATCCAACTCTGTCTTTGCCCTCCACCCTCTGAATGTCTCCTCCCTTCTTCCGTACCTCACTGACCCTTTCTGGTTTTGGCTACTGATAACATCTCCCCTCATCTCCTCACCATGCCATTTTCTTTTAAGCACGTCTGAGGATGCTGAATGCCCAGAGTGGACGTGGTGAGGGCTTGGCACTTGTGAGGAAGGCTACTTTGGGCTGTGTCTGGCTCATCGGCTCTGCCCTCCAGCCCCCCACCTCCCTACCCTCCGCCCGGGGCCGCATAATTACTGCTAAGCCCTGTAGTGTTGAAGGTTCCAGTCAATTTGGGTCACTCCTCTTGCTCTGATATCCGAAGCCCAGATCTGTGGACACTCTGAGGGCCACCCCGTCCTGCTGTGGTGTGGTGGCAGAGGAGGGTGGTAACCAGCCTCAGTTGTGGCCCATGCCTGTCAGGGTCATTAGACACCTTTTCGTTCTCCTCCCTCATGGGCCACAAACATTGGGGATTGTGTGAGAGTTGTGTCACTGTGAACTGGTTACCATGGTAACTAAGCTTTGGGAAGATGGGGAGGGGGCAGTTAGACACTTCCGATATTCTGGTGCAGATGTGATCTTCTTCCCTTCCCTGTTAGATGTTAAAACAATCTGGTAGAGTGAAGATCCTCGAGATTGATTCTGACTCATGGCAGGAGCTGGTTCAGGACACCTGTTAGGGTGTGCAGCACAGTTAGTGTCTGTAGGGCCCTTCTTGGGCCTTCCGTCACCCCACAGGTCAGCTAGCTGCGCCCCTGGGAAGCTGTTGACCATCCAGAGCTGCCTGCGGTTGTTTCCATTTCCGAGTAGCCCTGTTTTGGGGTTCTGAGGCCCCTCCTCACTGAGGAGGGGGTAAAGAAATCCCCAGAAGGGCACAAGGAAGACTTGAGGTAGGGAGAAAGAGCTTTCAGACCTCTACTCTTGAAGACCGGAGTTGCCACAAAGCCCTGAAATGCCTACTGCAGGTCGCTGAATCTCACCGTGTGAGCCCAAAGAGGAGGAAGTGGTTTATACACTTGTTTATTCAGCCTCTCTCTTTACAGCACTTCCAAGGGATCTTGAATTCACGTTCAGAACCATATTTGGCATCTTCTCTCTCCAAATTAGATCCTGCCTAGGGCCCTTCATGGATGACTGGCACCAGCATTTCAACACCTAGTACCATGAGCCAGAAATCTGGAAGACACCCTGTAGTACTTCCCTTTCTCTTCCCATCCATATCTAATCCACCTTAAGGTTCTGAAAATCTTATCTCTAATGCCTCACTGGAATCCTGCCACCTCCCACATGTCCCCTGCTGGTCCAAGTCACCATCTGCTAACACCTGAACCCCTATGGTAGTGGTTGAATTGGCCCATCCATATCTACTCTGGTCCACCACCAGTGCTTTTTCCATCCTCTTGCCATCCTGGTCTTTCCAGAGCCTTTCCCTTTTTTTCATTTAAAATGATTGACCTACAATATCCTCTGTTTCTGGTTTGCATCTTGATTCGATTTGATTGTCCTCTTCACTAAGAGCCACTTGGTGGCTTCCTGTTGCTCTTGGGACAGCTCTGTGTGTGGCCCCAAAGGCCTTGTACAGCTGTTTTGTTTCCTTGCTAGCTCCTAACTCCATCCTACGTGCTGCATTGTCTTCTACCATATCCAAATCCTCATCCTGTTCCACCAGTCCCCATTCTGTCCTCAAATGCATCATCACCTTCTGTCCTGCCGCAGGGCCCTTGCACATGCTGTTTGCACTGCCTGGAATGTTTTGCTTATTACTCTTTACCCTCTGTCCCTCCCATGAGGCAGTACTCCATGAGGGCAAAGCCTAAGGATGTGTAGCAACCCAGATGGAGTTGGCTGCTCTTTGGGGGCCAAACAAGTTGCCAAAATTCTGGTTTCATATGAGAGGCAGAACCCTGAGTTTTAGGACAGAGGATTCCTTCTCACCTAGGCTCTGTAGAGAGATTGGCCCCGACGAAGCCCAGGTGCTGTTTGAGTGTTAGACTGTTGCCTAAAGCCTGGCCCTCCTGGCATTAGTCCTCTTGAGACCATTTCTCTTCTCTTTCAGAACTATATAAGACCCACATTTTTCTTTTCTCCCCCAGTGCAAACGGTTTCAGTTTATGGCAGTGCTCAGTAGATCAAATAAGTGTTAGTCCAGGTTTTCCTTCTAGCTTAGGCACCTTGACTAAGCTCCTGTCCTAGGTTTGTGGGTTGGCGTGGCCTCAAGGTTATGCTCAGACTCGCCTTATTACCTCTGCCTTGGCCTGCGAGGCTGTTGTGGGGGCTACGTGCTCCATCTTCACATAGCTGAAGATCACAGGAGGGTCTGCTAACATCCTCTTCCGGTCATAGAGCTGGACCCCCAGGTGAAATACCCCCTGGATACACCTCTATGCCCCAAGATGAGAGGACGTGCAATTCAGGTGGCGGCAGCTTGGAAGAAGCGGGTAGCAGAGTTGATGTCTACAACCAGATACCAGAAAGTCTGTCCTGCACCCATGACTCCCCCCCCCCCCCCCCCCCACCACCTCCAGCTGCTGGGAGGAACCTGCCACACAGGTGTGAGGCTGGTTCTATGGATCTGTTAGCCATGGTGAGGATTCCAGAATAATAGTTTTCACATTTTCTAGACCTAGGTGGAAAGCCAACTGAACTGTTGAAAATGACCTGTCAGCCTGTGTCTTTAGGATTACCCTAGACTCTTGTCTGAACTGTTTGTTGTTACCTGCCCAAGAGATGCTGGAGGCCTTTGAGCCGTGTGTTTAAATAATTCCCGTATTAAGATCTCATAATCACATGGTAATAGCTCGCTACAGTTTTTAATTGAATCACGGAGCAAACACACAGTTAATGGAGGGACATTTTTGTCATTCCTTGACCTGTGTTATTTGTAAGACTTCATGTTAGTAAAGCGTTATCTGCAGGTGGTTCTGTTTGTGCTGGGGTGTAAGTCTACAGGTATGTGGGCTTGTTCGACGCTTGTCCTGCCCACACGACAGTTAAACCCAGAGGGTGAATGCTGGGGCGAAGCTGGAACTCGTGTGGATGGAGCCCCTCAGGAGCTCCTCCTCCCCTGGTCACTTGTTGGCTTTGCATAATCTTGTAGATGAGCACAGGCGCTGGTCCTAGAAAAACAGGGGTGTGGGTGGGTAAGAATCACAGACATTGTGAGTAGGTCCTAACACAGTCTCCCGAAGGTGGCCTTGCCCTTGACAAGGCAGTGAAGGCTTGGTGCTGGCAGGTTTAAGAAAACAAACACCACATCAGGCTGTGGTGCTGACTTACTGCCTTGTTTCCCTTTCCCGTCCCTCCCCTGGACTCCTGGCACCTGGCGGTTGGATTTATTTTTGAACCTGTCTCTTCTCTGACTAGATTATAAGTGACCTCAGGGCAGGGACCACTTCTTACTCCTCTCGAGTGAGAGCTGGCTGCTTGAGCTCTGGGCGTGTTCATTTTCAATAGGCACCTTTTAAAGAGCATGACTTGGCTCTGAAAAACCCCTAGTCTACCTGTCCCTAAACTGGGGTGTGTTACTTTCCCCTCTGCCTTCTGGGCAAAGGTGAAAGGTGAAGCACATCAAGTTCGTGGTACAAGTGCCAGCTGAAAAGGTGGCAAAGTTTATAAATTTTTAAAGACCTAAAACTCTACCCTTGGCTTCCAGGGAGGAGTTTAGAAGTAGACCAAGTCTTTCTAGAGCAAGACCCAAAACTAAAACCAGAAGAGGAGGATTGCTAACCTTTACCTGGAATAAGGTGCTTTCTCTAATATGTAAAAGGCTTTTGCAAATTGGTGTGGCCAGCAACGCACTAGAGCACTTGGCAAAGGAGAGAAACAGGTTACAGTTCACAGGAACAGATGCAGATGGCTTTGTAACGACGTGGAAGGGTGCTCACCATCACTTAATTAAATGCTAATTAAAGTAAGAGATCCGTCTTTACCTATCAGGCAAAGATCAGAAAGTTTGGTAACCTATACTGTGCTGGCATCGCCGTCGGGAAAGCCAGTTTCCTGTGCGGGTGGCAGGACAGGCTGACAGGCCTTTGTTCGTGGTCGTCTGTCGATGGATGTGGGTTGTGTGCACTGTCCTCTGACCCAGCGCTTCCCTTTCTAGGAGGTCTCTTACACTAGAACCACGCACATGGGCAGTCGGTTCAAGGATGTTCGTTATGGCTTTGCTCACTGGTAAAAGGTCAAAATAGCCTAAGTGCACATATGTCAGGAACTAGGTGAACGCGTTTCACTGTATTCCCAGACAGGGAAATACTACACAGCCGTTTAAAAGGGTAAATAGGGCAGCCCCCGGTGGCTCAGCGGTTTAGCACCTCCTGCAGCCCAGGGCCTGATCCTGGAGACCCGGGATCGAGTCCCACGTCGGGTTCCCCGCGTGGAGCCTGCTTCTCCCTCTGCCTGTGTCTCTGCCTCTCTCTCCCTCTCTGTGCCTCTCATGAATGAATAAAACCTTTAAAAAAAAATAAAAGGGTAAATAAACGTAAAGGTGGCTGCCTCTGGGGAGGGGGACAGACTTTTCACTTTTCTGCCTGTTTGTAGTGTTTGAATTTTGTACTATGTGCGTTTGTTTTCATTGTTAAAAATAGGCAAAATGGTCAGGGGAGAAGCTTCTGGTGCAAATGTTAATACAAATCAATACTTTTTTTTTTTTTCTTTTTTTGTTTTGTCTCTAGAGCCCGACAGCATTATTGAAAAGGCCTCTCACTCAGGCATGATCAACCCCAGCAGGCAGTGGCAGACACTGAAGCAGAACACAGGGGTTGCCCACTTTGAGTATCAGATCCGTGTCACCTGTGATGACTATTACTATGGCTTTGGCTGCAACAAGTTCTGCCGACCCAGAGATGACTTCTTTGGACACTATGCCTGTGACCAGAATGGCAACAAAACTTGCATGGAGGGCTGGATGGGCCCAGAATGTAACAAAGGTGTGTGGGCAGGCGTGTGCTGGGTGGGTTAACCAGCTCTGAGTGGCTGGCACTGTTGGTGTCAGGTTCTCTCCCCACCCCCACCCAGTCAAGTGGCTATCTCACATGGGGGGATATTTGGGCTGTTTTCTAGGCCTGAAGCACAAAGATGCTGAAGATGCTGTTGGTACTCCCCTTTCCCCCAGCTGCTGAGTGTTGGCTGCTAACGGCTCACAGCTGTTCCTTCTCTAGAGCCTTGTCCTTGGCCAAACAGCCACTCCATGCCTCTTCCCTCCAGCTCACAGTCTGCGAATGACTGGATGGGGGTACAAAGGCCAGCCACCACCCCCACCACTCCCCACCCCCCGTTGGCCTTGCACTCTGTGCTACAGTTCACACGCCAGGGCTTCCCCTGGGATCACGTTAAAGCCAGATTCCAGCTGAGACCTCTGCTTGGCTCCTTCCCCACCCCATCTGCTGCCTTCAACTCCTTTCTCCTGTACCCAAACCCCTGTCTCAGGCTCTGCTTCTAAGGAACCTGACCTAAAGCAGATGCTAATTGGGACAGGGTTAGCTCAGTGCCTGAATATGTGATCCTGCAGCAAATGACAGCCCCTAGTTCACGGCCATCTGCTGGCAAGCTTTTACGAGGTGTTTTCGGGGGCTGTGGTGTTGAGGGGGATGGGGTGAGTGGTGAACCAGAGCTTTAACACTTGCATAGAGTCGAACCCATCACCGCAGCATAAGCTCTCAGATGTGCTGTCTGTTGTCCCAGCCTTCTCCTGGGATTCAGGGAGTTAACTGCATAGTCACAGATGTTCACAGAATTATCTGTGCTTTGTACCTTTACAAAGCTTCTAATTCATAGCAAGTGGGTAATTCTAGTTGACCAGTGTAGGCCCTCACGAACATTAGTGTACTCTGCTTATTTCACCTAATTTGGTAAATTCTTTCAAGATACACTCAAATTTAGAAAGGGAGGTTTTGAATTGACTGAAGGGCAAGACACAGAGGAATTTGCAGGTCTCCTGAGCTTTTCTTAAATCACTAGAGTTTTAAAGGGATGGCATTTCCGGGATCCAAATGAAAGAATTAGCAGACGTACTTAAAGTAGTTGGTATTCTGAAAATAAGTAATGATTACTGGGATACCATGTTGAGTATTTTTTTTTTATCTGTTTTTTTTTTTTTTTTTTTTTTTTAATGAAAGGAAAAAGAATTCCTTTGCAAGGATACTTTGCAGAAGTACCACCAGATCTGGCCTCTGGATTAGCCTGCCAAATGAGGCCTGCCTCATTGGCTTTGTTAGTCCCATGGGATTTTTGAGACATTGGGCATTCTAGGGGGTGGGGATGAGGGGGTTAAGGATGCTGGGGCTCATCTTGAATGTGCCCTCATGGGACAGGGTGGTGAGATGAGGAAGGATCACAGCTCCTGTTCTTTTGGAGAGGGTGGGAATTGACAGGGAGCTCGCTAGCTATTGTGGAGAGCCTCAGAATGAAGATCCCCCTCCCCCATTTAGTCCCTGAGTAGTATCATGTTTTGAAGAGCTGCTAGCATGGCCTTGAAGTTTAAAGCTGGATTTGCTATTTGGGCACCTCCCATCTTCCTTCCCTTACAATGGACTTGACATGAGATCTCTTAAAGTCATGGATTTTGAGGCTTAATGTACTGGGCCATTCTCGTGGTGGTGGTGGTGGTGGTGCAAGAAACCATGTGCTTGACTCATCTTTGTGTGTGTTTTGTTGTTGTTTTTATAGCTATTTGCCGACAGGGCTGTAGTCCCAAGCATGGATCTTGCAAACTCCCAGGTGACTGCAGGTAAATGACTAAACTTTTTTTTTTTTTTTAATCCTTTAATGCAAGAGGGGGACTGAATTTATTGTGAACATGCCTCTTTTCCTTTGGAGGACAAGAAAGCTTAAAAAAAAAAAAAAAAAAAAACCAAATAGGCACATCCGAAGCTTATTAAATTATACCAGCTGTCTGGTGGAATGTGCACACTTCTCTCTTGGAAGGAAAAAAAAAAACTCTTATGGGCATAGTCGGTGACTTCATGTATTAACTGTTCTGTAAATTGATAACACGTTTTTATAATCTTCCCCTTAAAGTGCTAATGGATGAGATGGAGGGATGTGGGTTTCTTTGAGTCTGTCTCCTCCCCCAACCTGGTTTTCGGTCTCCCAACCCTCCCCCACTTTTCCCATCACTAGGGGACAGCCGAGCATTCTTTAGAATGGGATTAGTACAATCTCCTGGCCCCTTTGCAGGCGGGAGCCAGGCCGGTGCTGAGAGGTTAATGGCTGCGCTGGAATCTTGTCAGTTGAGCCTGATGAATGTAGACTTTTGCTGCTGGCCTTTGAAGTCTGTTCTTTTATGGTCCCGGACAATGCAGAAGCCAAACAGAGACCCACCCCAACTGCTTCATGATTACAGTTTTTGGAACCTTCTTGAAATGTACATTATGCCAATTTGGGAAAGACTTGCTTCAGGAAATGGTGTTGGTGCCTGTGACATTCTGACACAGTCTCACTTGCCTCCCCCTCCTCTCAGATCTGAAGGATTAGCAGATTTAGTGACACTGAGAGGATCCTTGGGGCCCAGCAGTTTTCCCCCAGGAGCTACCCTGGTTGAGCCCAGGGAGGCAAACGAAACACACTAAACCAGCACATCTCAAGTGGACTCTCTTCCACCGCTCTGGTTACCATGCAGGGTCTGATCCCATAGGTCTGGGGGGACCTGAATGTGCATTTCCAATAAGTGGCCCGTCCCCCCGCCCGGTGATGCCCATGTCGCTGGCAGGACCATACTTTGAGAATCACTGCCCCAAACCTCAGTGTTCACGTCCGCAGTTCCCTGAATGAACTGGGGACTTGGACATGCAGATTCCCGGGTGCTGCACCGCACCCACTGAATCCCAGGCCAGGGTTCGGCCCAGGAATCTGCATCTTGACGAAGCCCACCGAGCGATCTTGCTGTTCTCTGTGTTTGGGGGACTGCCACTTTGCAGGGAATTCTCTGGTCTTTACTTTGCGGCCCCGCCGGCGCACGTCTCTTCCCCTCCTCTGCAGCGGGGAGCACTGCTCTGAGGCTTGATGCCAAAGTGAGAACTGAGGCAGCTGGAAGCAAACTCAAACCAGGTTGACCGGGCATTGTCTCTTCCTCCATGTCAGAGAGGTTTATTTTCTGTTGGGCCGTGGGTGGTGGCATGCTAAGCCCCATTGGTGGCAGCTGAGCATTGGAGTTGACAGCATTGCTGTCAAAGTGTGAGCAGGAATCCACCTACCTTCGCCCCTCTTAAGGGTGTTCTAGAGAAAGTCAGATGAGCAGCGCTGTTCGCCACTCTGGGCCTGCTCTGCTCAGATGGGTGTCGGGAGGCCGCGATTTCGGATTTCTGCTACTGTCATCAGAACGGCTGCGCAGGGGAGGGCCCTCCCAGCCAGAACAACAGGCTTTGTTTCCAGAACGGAGCCCTTTCTCTTTCGAAGTCTCCCCTCCCACTCCCTGCCCAGACATGCACCGGTGCCTTTATTTACTTAAGGTGTGACTTTCCCACACGTCATTTGCATAGTCTCCCAGCCTGTCCTGTTCTGCCTACCTTGAAGGAAAATCAAAACAGAACCTTCTAGCTGAGGAAGCTCAGGTTGTGTCCTGCTCCAGAAATAGTTGAATGGCCAGTTACCTGTAAGTTGTCCTATGGATTATGTATTACAGAGGTGGTGTTTTTTTGTTGTTTGGTTTGTTTTTGCTGCCTTTTTTTTTTTTTTTTTAATCCCCGCATGAGAAAACTTCACTGGTTTTGTTGTTCCCAAGTAGACTCAGATTCCTTTTCCTGGGTGCACATGCTTGCTTTATTGCAAGCCTGCCAATAATATCAAACTTAATGATGAATCATTGTAGGAGGAAAGTCACTTCAAATTCTCATGAGAACCTTAATCATGTATTATTAAACTGGGATAACTTTGTAGATGCCTCTTTTAGGGTCAGTATTTTTATTTGTTTTCTTTTGAAGTCATCCATGGCCTCTTGTGGTTTCTTCTTTATGCTTGGGGATCCAGCTCTCGTTAATTAAGAGGTGAGGTTGGGTCCTCAGCTGCCTCTTCTTTTATTAGGCAAAGTGAAGAGGTGTCGCCATCCATATTTTGGAAGGAAGAGAAGACAGTAAGGATACTGCTATTTCCGAATCAGTTTCCTCTTAATAGCTCTCAAGCTAAGATGATCTTTTCCTGAATGAAACCCCCTCCCCCAACTCCCACTAACTTGAGTGTCCACTTTAAAAAAAAAAAAAATTTCTACCAGATTTTTTTTTTTTTCTTACTGCTCTGAATGGTCACGGTCATTTAGACTGCTGTTCTGTTATACACAAAGCCAAACCCTCTGTCTGATTAATTTTAAACCACGCATTCTGGTGGTTCTTTGAATTGGGGTGTGGATGGCTTGTTTGTGGAAGTTAGGAAGTGGTTAGTCAGTGTTCTCAGGGGTTAAGTTGACTCTTGGCCGTGGGTGATTAGCTATTAGCTGGATCCCTATAATTTTCCCATGATAAGGATTTGCTAGCCTGCCTCCGGCTCTCTGGAAACGGAAAGCCTTTCCTTCTTGGGGGTGCTTGTTTTCCAGAGTTACAGCTGAGTGGCTGGGGGTGGGGGAGGGCGCTGGTCGTTCTTACTGTGGCTTTTCCCAGGTCCAGTTCCATGCTCGCCCCACCTTCTCTGGGCTTTCTCCTGTTTACTAAAGCTTGAGTTTTAAGAGGGCAGTTAAAGTTTCTGAGGGCTTAAAACTTGAGGGGAGAGTGAGTGAGACCCTGCCCTCTCTCCCACCCCAGGTGAAGGTTTATGTTTGTGTTTCTGTTTGGGGATCAAAGGCACCGTTGGCCTCTAAAGAGTCCGATTAATGAGACGCTTATGAAGGAAACTTGACTCTGTTTCCCAATACTAGATAAACCGAGTTGACCTCTTCCTCCCCCCCCCCCCCACCCCGAGTGAGAAATCACTATAAAATGAATTAGCTTAAGCAGCCCCGGTAGTGGGCCATAAATTATCTGTGGGATTGGTTCCAAGTGCTGCGGCTCCGCTACCTGTCCTGCAGAAGTGGGTTCCGAGATCTTTGCCTCCTCTTGGCCAGAGGAGGGTGCCCCCCCCCCTTTGATTTCCTAAAGCCTCCCAGGGAGGTGGCTTCCTGCCTCACTGGGTGTCTCGTTGCGTTTCTGTGCACTGGTGACTTGCTGTTTAGACAAAGAACCAGGCCTCCGTGGCAAAGTGGCCGACGGTGCCGTGGTTGCGACGACTTTCACTGGCTCTTGTCACCCGAGAGTCCTTCCTGTGCCTCCGCAGCCGCTCGCCGGGGCCCTGGACTGGTTTATTCCACGCCCCCACCGTCGCGCAGCCCTGTGAGCCTGAGAAGAGAGTGGCTTTGTGAGGTCAGCCCCCGCCGGCCTCTCCCCAGACAGCCCTGCTTTTGTCGGCAGCCGCCTGGGAGGGGACCTCGGCCCAAGGACCGAAAATGTTTGTTTAGCCGGAGCCCCCGCCGGAGCCCCCGCACAAGCCTTCCTTGCGAGTCCACTGTCCTGTCACCAGAAATGAAACAAGGCAGGAAAGGCCTGGACTTCTTAGCCTTGCACTTAAATGGTGCAGATCGCCCCGAATGTTCTAAGCACTAAAGGGGGGGTGCGTGCTGTCCGTCCCCAGGTGCCAGTACGGCTGGCAAGGCCTGTACTGCGACAAGTGCATCCCGCACCCCGGGTGTGTCCACGGCACCTGTAACGAGCCCTGGCAGTGCCTCTGCGAGACCAACTGGGGCGGCCAGCTCTGCGACAAAGGTAGGCTCCTGGGGGTGGGACCCTGGGCGGGACGGGGCCTCGGGGTTCACGGGAGAGTTAAGGAGTGTGGCCGCTGTCGTGGGGCTTTCACTTTTATTTTATTTTTATTTCTAGGGACTTAATTCTGAATCTGTTCGAATTTGCCTTTAAGGCCGTGGCTTGGGGTCTTTTTTTCTGGTTTTAGTCTTTAAAGAGGAACGGTGGGGGTTGGGGCCCCCCCGCTAGAAACGTGGCAGCCGAGCAGCCTGTGCCGCCTGCGAGCCACTGACCCCGCGGTCTCTCTGGCAGATCTCAACTACTGCGGGACTCGGCAGCCCTGCCTCAACGGGGGCACCTGCAGCAACACGGGCCCTGACAAGTACCAGTGCTCCTGCCCCGAGGGCTACTCAGGCCCCAACTGTGAGATCGGTGAGCGGTCCGGGGGGACCGAGAGCCCTCGGCTTAATTTTTTTTTTTTTTTTTTCTTTTGGTACTCTGAGTTTACAAAAAAATAACAATACCCTTAAGGCCTCATAAAAGGACGAAAATATCCTCCAAAGTGAAGACCTGTTACCCCAGCGGTTCTGTGGGTCCCCTAAACTTCCTTCAGGGTGATGCCGCCCACGCGGGGGGCGTGACCCCGGCTCTGAGGCTCTGAGCCGCCTTGGAATGTGGCTGGGGACACTTAGGCCGAAAGCCGGCTTCCTGCCTTCCCTGGACACAGCGGGCCTATAGCCGGGCTCGCTCCCGCTTGTCCGAGGCGAGCTGGAGCTGCGGCCCAGGCGTGGGACTGGCTGCGGGGAGAGAGGACGTAGGTCGAAACACGCGGGTGCCCCTTGCTCACTGCCCTCCGGGTTTCGCAGCGGAGCACGCCTGCCTGTCCGACCCCTGCCACAACAGAGGCAGCTGCAGGGAGACCTCGCTGGGCTTCGAGTGTGAGTGCTCTCCGGGCTGGACGGGCCCCACGTGTTCCACAAGTAAGTCTGGGGTTGGGCCCGTGTCTTTTCCAGAGGATCACTGCATTGAGGTGGGGCTTGGGGGCAGGTCTCAGTGAGGAGTCTTGTCTCGGTGGGAGGGGGGAGGTGCCATCAGCAGTCTGATGGGGAGTCTGGCTTGGGCTTCCAGCCCTTGCACCCGAAGTCTCTGGGCACCCTCCTCCTACCAAGCCAAGTTTGCATGGTGTGGCTGCTACCAGAAGGGACTTCTCCGCGGGATACCCCCGTCCTCTGTGAGTGCTCCCTGGAGCTCTGCTGCCTCCAAATCAAGTCCTAGCTCTTCTCCTTGGAGCCATGGAGAGGCTGCCGGCAAGGGAGGTAGCCACTCCTCAATTTGGTCATGGGTGGAGGGTGGCCCCAAAAGAGAGACCCAGGCCACAGAGTGGTCCTGGCTCTGAGGCCTGGCTGCGCATCAGAACCCCCAAAGTGCTGGACAGTGCAGATGAGGGGGTCCTCACAATTCCCCTCAGGACCGGGGAGTCCACATTCTTTCACGAGCACCTGGGCCTCTCAGGTGCAACCTGGCCTAAGAACCACTGTCCTCAGCACCCTGAAAGTAGAGCATGCCTGGTTAAGAATGTGGGTTCTGGGGTTGGGTCACAGGGGCTGGCACCCTGGCCCCACCTGCCTCTTGTAGGACCACTCGTTACCTCTCTGTGCCCTGTTGAACGGGACAGTGGCAATGCCCGTCTCTTAGGGTTGTGTAGAATCAATGAGCAGATCACAAGAGAGCCTGGTACTTCCTAAGTGGGCAGCAGAGGAAGAGGCCACTAGAGACAAGTGCAGAAGTGGGATGTGGGGCCCCCAGCTATGTGGTTTTGGGAAAACTCTGAGAAAATTAGAAGAATGAAGTTTTCTACCAGAAAAGAGTCAGTTTTCCTTACCTCTTCTTAGCTACCTCTGAGCCACGCTGAAACTTCGCTTTAAAAATAAAGAGTAGGTAGGGTGCCCAGGTGGCTCAGTCAGCCTTTGGCTCGGGTCATGATCCTGGAGATCCAGGATCAGCTGCATCGGGCTCCCTGCTCTGCGGGGAGTCTGCTTCTCCCTCTACTCCTAAACACCCTCCTCCCATGCGCTTTCTCTCTCAAATAAATAAAATCTTTAAAAATAGAGAGTAGACAGAGCTAGAGGTCCCATGTTAGCAGTGTGGTGATGCTCTTGGGGATCCAGCTGGCTTTTCCTGCTGCTTAGATGGGGGATTAAATGAACTGGGGCAGTGGAGGATTTAAAGCTAAAATCAGGCCTTATCGTCATAGCAGTCACTTAGAGCAGGTGTCTGGCTCTTAAGTGAAGGCCCCTCATGTGAGGGTTGGCATTCAATTATCTAATTGTCAAACGGACTGAGATTAAATTGCCAACCCTCTTCCCTTTTGTCCAACAGACATTGATGACTGTTCTCCAAATAACTGTTCCCACGGGGGCACCTGCCAGGACTTGGTTAATGGATTCAAGTGCGTGTGCCCACCCCAGTGGACTGGCAAAACGTGCCAGTTAGGTAAGGAAGTTCGGGCACCCAGGTTGGCCCTTATGGATCCGAGTTGTTACTGGAGATGAGCCTGTGGCTAGTGGTGTGAGTTTGCACACCATCATACTAAAAAGTAATTTATTGTCAGGAGTCCAGCGGGCCTGGGAGAGGGTACTTGAATGCTAATGGCCTAGCTCTTTAGGCCCTGTGGGAAAGTCGTGGGATTCCTTGAACCATGTCAATCGTCTGTCCGAGGAGTGTTCAGCTGGGTTCCACGGGGATGGTCTCATGAGGAATGAGCTGTCTGCATTCTTCCTGCCACATTTAAATCCCAGCAACTAGGCTGCGCCGCGCTCGCACAGCAATGCCTGGTGGCTTTTTGCTCTCCTGTTGGGGGCCAGTTGTTAACCACCAGCCAGAAAGTTATCAATTAGCATTCCTTATTGGGTAATGGCTAGGGAGAGGGATCAGCTGTTCCAAATAGTGGGAACCTAGTCTCTGATTTAGCGAGGTTATTAAAACGTCTCCTAGTTCAGACTAACTATTGATAGGGTGTGTTTGGGCGGGGGTGGGGGAGTGGGGGGTAAATCTCCCATTTCTCAATGCCCCTCCACATTTTCTTTCAGATGCAAATGAATGTGAGGCCAAACCTTGTGTAAATGCCAAGTCCTGTAAGAACCTGATTGCGAGCTACTACTGTGATTGCCTCCCTGGCTGGACGGGTCAGAATTGTGACATAAGTGAGTCCCTTTGTTTCGATTTTGATTTTTGTTGAAACTTGGGTATTAAAGGCTTTCCTCAGCCTCTATGTCAGCTCCAGCTCTAAGACTTGAGCAGTAAAAGGAAAACCTCAGAGAGGGAATGTTTTTGGGGAGGGAGCGGTCAGTGCAGAAATGAAAACATGCACTTTATCAGCTCATTAGCCGGTAAAACAGCCGTATGCTGATAAGGTGGCTAAAACAATGATGTGAAGTTTCACTCGCTCAGTCTGGAGGAATGAGGGAGGGTTCCCACCCAGTGTAATAACCGCATGTCAGGAGAAGCACACAGGACATCTGATTTGAGGCTTTTATCTGTCCTGAGCGGAGAACGCTTTTCAATTAAGCCCAATTTCAATGTAAATTGCCTCTTTAATATGACAACCTGTTTATTTTTCAGATATTAATGACTGCCTTGGCCAGTGTCAGAATGATGCCTCCTGTCGGGTATGTGAATCTTTGCTTAAGTGAAAACCTTACTGATTGACACAAATCTGTTAAGATACATGTGACCCTGGGAGAGCTTGATCCCTCTGAGATTCTAAAAATGCAGGTGAAAAGTGATTCTCCGCAAGTTTCAGTTGGGCTCCTGTTACCTTCCCAGCCCCCTGGGAGCCATCTCGAAGGCATGCCTATAGAAATTCCTCTCTCACGTTGCGAGAGGCTGGGCATTTAGCGATGTCAGGGATTCAGTGGAAGGGCAGCGGGTGTGCTAGACTGCCAAGGCCCCATGTTTGTGGAATACAGAGGAAAAAGCATGTGTTTCTCCCCCCCTCCTTCTCCTCTTCCAGGATTTGGTTAATGGTTATCGCTGTATCTGTCCACCTGGCTATGCAGGCGATCACTGTGAGAGAGACATCGATGAATGCGCCAGCAACCCCTGTTTGAATGGGGGTCACTGTCAGAATGAAATCAACAGATTCCAGTGTCTGTGTCCCACTGGTTTCTCTGGAAACCTCTGTCAGGTGAGTGGGGCTAGAACCTCCAAAGGCCAAGTTTCTACAGCAGAGCAGCTCCCCACCCCTGCCCAGTTCCCTCCTGATCTCTGGACTTGCCATGAAATCTGTTACCATCCAGTGACCAGGGACTTCTGCTCGGTGAACACAGGTGGAAGGACACCAAGGAGTGGGTTTTGTTCACAGTGTCGGCAGCCTGTCCATTTGTGCCCCCAACTCCGTGCTCTCCCACTCTGCCCTGTTTTGCCGTGCATCCCTGGACAGTCTCTAGGACAAAACTGTCTATTATGTAGGGTGTTCTCCAAATGGAAGGAGGTGAAGGGGTCAGATTCCAGCAACTGCTGCCCCAGAGCACTTCTAATCACACCTCTGTTTCCTCTCCCCCTTCCCTGCTCCTGGCAGCTGGACATAGATTATTGTGAGCCCAATCCCTGCCAGAACGGTGCCCAGTGCTACAACCGTGCCAGCGACTATTTCTGCAAGTGTCCCGAGGACTACGAAGGCAAGAACTGCTCCCACCTCAAAGACCATTGCCGCACGACTCCCTGCGAAGGTACCTGCCCCACCTGTGGTCCTGGCTGGCCTCCGAGGCTCACTCCTCTACCCCTATTTGTCAGTACCCCCCAATATTCTCAGCAGCTGGCTGGGTGAGACGGTAACGCCCTAACCTGCCTCGCTAGGGGAGCCAGAACACGTGGAAACCCTCTGTCCGGGCCTGCCAGTGGGAGAACCTTGTCCACACGTAGCATTCCTGTTCTGGGGTGGGCTGATTTGCAACCCTGAGACCTTCCCCAAAGCAGTGCTGCCGGAAGAACTGTCTGCAGCACTGGAGATGTGTGCTGTCTGCACTGTCGGGTGTGCTAGCCACAGGAGCATTTAGTGTGACCACTACGACTGGAAACTTCCTTGACTCCAGTTCATTCAAATCTAAATAACCCCACGTGTCTCATGGTCGTTGTATTAGGTGGCCTGGCTCTGCGGGTTCTCTGTCCTTCCTGCTTGCTTAGGTAGGAAGTAAAGCTCCTCCTCCCTGTAGCAAGCTTCTGCCCGACTGAGGAGATGTCAGAGGTAGGAGGAGAGGAGCCCACAGACCCAGAGGCTTCTTAGCCACGTAGGGCGAAAATGCCTTAAAAACAAAAACAAAAAAAAAAACAGAGCTTCTGTCTGTCTGGAGTCTTGGCTTTGCCTGTCACAGTGTGACGTGGCACATCGCCAGAGTCTTGGCCCCGGGGTGCCTCTTGATTTCTTACCCTCATTAGCCAAAGGGTGCCTGTTTCCAGGAAAGCGAGCTTGGGCGGAGGTCCTCAGCTTAGGAATGCCATCCATGCCTTATGGGTCTGTGGCCCTGATCTGACCCCGAGTCTGCCTTCTAGTGATTGACAGCTGCACAGTGGCCATGGCTTCCAACGACACACCTGAGGGGGTGCGGTACATCTCCTCGAACGTCTGTGGTCCCCATGGGAAGTGCAAGAGTCAGTCGGGAGGCAAATTCACCTGTGACTGTAACAAAGGCTTCACTGGAACGTACTGCCATGAAAGTAAGAGCCCTCTTCGGGGAATGGGGTGTGGTGCCCCCCACCCCTCCTCTGCCCAGTTCAAGGGAGCATTTGAGCTTGATTCGTTTCAGTCGAGACCAGTGACGGTTTACCATTACATCTAAGATCTAAGACCGAGTTGTGTTTAATTTATTGAGATCACAGACACCTCTGACCCCTTCAGCACGTTTATGTTCTGGAATCTTACTAGTTTGGGTGGTCCTGCTTTCTGTAGGCTTTTCTTCCCTACTCCATCCGAGTAGCTTAGCCTCCAAGGCATTAAATAAAACAGACAACGTATCCTCTGGAGGCTTCTGCCTGGTAAGCTGCTTGCTGAAGTCGGAAAAACCTTCCTGATGGAGTTGAGGATGTTGAGGTGCCTGGCTGCCCATTTTCTCAGGAGGTGGCCTTTGGGCCAGTGCCTGGCTATGGCATCGGTTGTCCTTTACTTACCAGCTTTTTTGTCTTCATTTCACAGATATTAATGACTGCGAGAGCAATCCCTGTAAAAACGGCGGCACTTGCATCGATGGGGTCAACTCCTACAAATGCATCTGCAGTGACGGCTGGGAGGGGGCCTACTGTGAAACCAGTGAGTGTGTGGTCTCCCTGGGCCAGACAGCTCTGGGATGCTGGGGTAGGAGGTATCATCAGGGAAGCTTGCCTTTTCAATGGGAATTAGATAGTAAGACCCCAACCGTTCCTGTCCTGGGACAGCATTGCCTGTGTCCCGTCTGTATTTGTGAATGCTGAGGACGGCCAAAGGGGAGGAACTTCTGCTGAGGAGCTGTGGAAACAGACTGTCATCAGGCTAAATATCCCTGCTTGCAGAGAAAGTAGTCTTCTGTTTTAATAGTAATTTGTGCCTGTCCTGATTTTTAACTTCCATGGGAGTGACAGAGGCCTGCCCTTGTCTTGCCACCTTGTGGGGTTTAACCCAGCTGAGGAGAAGAGAAGGTGTTTAAGTCCCAGGATGGATGGCTCAGCTGGTCTCGGACCTTAGAGTGGAAAGCTGTGGGTGGAAGTGGCCATAGGAAGGGTGTGGCTCTGACACGCCGTGGATGGCCCTAGAAGCTTCTGGAGCTGGGTGTCTCCTCTTTGATTCTAGACATTAACGACTGCAGCCAGAATCCCTGCCACAATGGTGGCTCATGTCGTGACCTCGTCAACGACTTCTACTGTGACTGTAAAAACGGGTGGAAAGGAAAGACCTGCCATTCGCGTAAGTGGTAGCTGGCTGGGGCCCCCTCTCCGCATCCCCTTCCCACCACCCTGTCTTCTGTGAAGGGACCTCACATGGAGATCCCCCTCCTCCAGGTGACAGCCAGTGTGATGAGGCCACGTGCAACAACGGTGGCACCTGCTATGACGAAGGGGATGCTTTCAAGTGCATGTGTCCTGGAGGCTGGGAAGGGACGACCTGCAACATAGGTAGCTTTCTGCCCCACATGGGGTCGGCAGTGGGTGTGGCCATCTCAACACCTAGGACCGCTTTCCTGGCGGTCTGCTGCTCGGCTCTCCTACTCTCTTTGGATCCTCAGGGAGGGTGGTCCTGTCTTGTCTTGTCTTACAGCCCGAAATAGTAGCTGCCTACCCAACCCTTGCCACAACGGGGGCACCTGTGTGGTCAACGGGGACTCCTTCACGTGTGTCTGCAAAGAAGGCTGGGAGGGGCCGATCTGCGCTCAGAGTGAGTGTCCCCTGCCCCACCCGCCTTGAACTCCACAGAGGGCTGCAGGAGTTCATCCTGACACCCTCAGGGACTCGCGATGGAAACCAGAAGCAGGGCTGTTTGATGTCTGCTTCTGCATCACCTGGGTCTGTTCTAATGCACTTGATGGACCGCAGCCCTGACCTGGGCATGAGAAAGTCGCCGATGAGATAAGTGGAGACAGATGGTGTCTCTGTTCCCAGCGTGGGTCTGACCAGCAGCCTGTCTCCTTCCATTCTCACAGCCCCCTTCCCGCCCTGAGCGGGGCCTCTTCCTGTGTAATGTCCCACGGCACACAGAACAAAGTGTGGTGCAGGCCTGGTTCCAATTGAGCAGAGGTCTTAAGCGCATTTTGCCGGTGTAAACTACAGTGTGATCATTGGGGTATTAATGGAAATAAGTGGTGCTTCTACTTAGGGTTAAAACTGCTTTGCCCGGTGAAGGCCTCGCTGTTAAGTCGTCTTTTTACTTTGCAGATACCAATGACTGCAGTCCTCATCCTTGGTAAGCATGAGCGCCTTGGAAGCCAGCCCTTGCTGGCTACGATGTGCATGCGCATCACCTGGGGGTCCTGTCTAAGATGCAGGTTCTGAGGCAGGAGGTCTGGGTGGGGCTGCAGACCCTTCCTGTCTAACAAGCTCCCAGGTCCTGCTGGTCCGTGGACCACACTCTGATTAGCCAGGTCATGTCTTGGTTGGGGGCTGTGATTATTCTCAACGATTCCCAACCTTGGCTGTGCATAAGAATCACCTGGGGAGCTTTTAGGAGTCCCAATGCCTGGATTGCAGCACAGCCCCATGAAATGAGACTCTCTGGGGTTGGGACCCAGGCACCATTATTTTGAAATCTCCCCAGGCTACAGGGGTGTGTGGCCAGGGGTGAGAGCTGCTGAATGGAACTGGCGTGGCCGCCTGTGGTCAACTGGCTGGTGGAGTCGTGGATCAGGAGGTCGGTAACTGAGGCCGTCTTTGCTTTCTTCTTAGTTACAACAGTGGCACGTGCGTGGATGGAGACAACTGGTACCGGTGTGAGTGTGCCCCTGGTTTTGCTGGACCCGACTGCAGAATAAGTAAGGACCAGCCCTGGTTGGTTTCCCCAGTGGCCTTCTTCCCCCTGATTCAGCCCTCAGCCTGAGACTTTTCATCATGAAAAGTTAAGGTTACTGCTCTCTGTAGCTCTGAGAGGCACAGAACCTCCCACCTCCAGCTGGGATTAGGATAGCCTGGCTGGAATGTCCCAGGTCCTTGCTGTCCCTTCCCCAGGGGACACAGCCCTCTTCCAAGGAAGAGAGGAGCAGCCACAGGATCTGATGATTAATCTGTTCTGAGGCCCCAAGGAAAGGGTGCTTTTCCTCATGACTACCTGAAATTAGGGGCGAGTGGACATGTGCCACAGAGGACCGAGCTAAGGACAGTGGCCAGGACTAGGGTTGTGGTTCCCAAAGGATTGATCCGACCCTAGTGAAATTAAAATGGGAGACAGGCAGGGTGCCTAAAGTCTATTTTGAGCCTTTTCCTACTTTCTTATATGCCTTTTAGTTTGGGAGGAGGGAGTGATACTTGTATTTTTTGTTATTCTCATCCCCAAATTATTTGGAATTTTACTAGTGTTTGAGATCCCCCAAGTCTGGGGCTGACTGGTGTTCACCAAAATGGGGTACATTTGGTCTATCCCATGTTTCTAAATTGTGTTGGCAAACTGTAGCCTTGGCCCACTGCCTGTTTTTGTAAATAAAGTTTTATTGGCACACAGCTACTCTTTTATATACTATCTAAAGCTGCTTTCATGCTATAACAAGGGTAGTCATGACAAAGCCTACAAGGCCTGCAAGGGTTAAAATATTTGACCTTTCCCAAGAACTTTACCCTTGCTCTTAAGTTGTAGTATCTGATGAAAAGGAACTTACTTAATTAAAAAGTGCCGCCTCCTGAAATGATTCTCAGCAGCTTGAAGTCAGGCTAATGATGATCTTTGGGAGGAAGGGACTAGTGGAAATTTGGGGGCTACTGATCGGTTTATTTGGGTGTTGGTTACAGAATTCATCAAGCTTATACCTAGGGTTTACACGCTCTTCTATCTGTATGTTAGATTAGTAAAAACTTAGAAGAATGTCATTGCTTCCCATTGGAGCCTAAAGTTGGTCTCCATTTCTCCTAGACATCAATGAATGCCAGTCCTCACCGTGTGCCTTTGGGGCAACCTGTGTGGATGAGATTAATGGCTACCGGTGCGTCTGCCCCCCAGGGCACAGCGGTGCCAAGTGCCAGGAAGGTATGTGTGGGTCAGGCTGCAGCTGCCCATGTGTCTTGTGGGGGCAGTGGGCACTGCAGTCACCACGGTTACCCTTTGACTGTTCCTGAGTAGGCAAAGGAGAACATGGCGGGGATATGCACAGGGGGCCACAGGGTCGGGGAAACTTAGGGGGTCCCCTACAAACAGGATAGCTGTTACTAGTCAACTCCCGAAGTTTTGCCGTGTGACAAACCACCCCCAAACCTGCGGCTTACAGCAGGCTTTTATTTGCATTGCTCATGGGCACGCAGGCTGGGCTCAGTTCTGTTCTGTGTGCTTCGTCACCCTCCTTGGGCCAGCGGCCATATCTCAACTGCGAGAGGCTGCCCACATCACATCCCCTAGTGCTGCACAGGTCCCACAGGCCCCACAGGTCCTGAGGCCACGTGCAAAGGCAGCAGGTGAGGGAAGAACACCTATTGCCCCGTGGCACAGGGCAAAGGTACAGCCCTTCCCTGACAGGGAGGGAGTGAAGAATAGAACGGTCAATAGAAAAGGAAATCTGTTCCACTCATGCGCTCTACCTTTCAGTTTCAGGGAAACCTTGCATCACTATGGGAAGTGTGATCCCAGATGGGGCCAAGTGGGACGATGACTGCAATACCTGCCAGTGCCTGAACGGAAGGATCGCCTGCTCCAAGGTACAGCATGAGGGCCCTCTGCCTCTCACCTGGGTTCTAGATTGCTGCTGGGTGTTTTCTCCTGAGCTGCCCGCTCCATCTCCTCTCCCCCTGCTCCCCAGGTCTGGTGCGGCCCTCGACCTTGCCTGCTCCACAAAGGGCACAGCGAGTGCCCCAGCGGGCAGAGCTGCATCCCTATCCTGGAGGACCAGTGTTTCGTCCGCCCCTGCACGGGCGTGGGCGAGTGTCGGTCTTCCAGTCTCCAGCCGGTGAAGACCAAGTGTACCTCTGACCCCTACTACCAGGATAACTGTGCCAACATCACATTCACCTTCAACAAAGAGATGATGTCACCGGTACGAATAACTTCTCATTCAGTTTGGGCTGGCGGTGTGTGTCTCCTGGTTCCAAAGCAGGAGCATTGCAAGCTAGGATCTTCCCCTTAGCTTAAATTCCTAACTTGCAAGGAAACGTCAGCCTTTTTTATTTTTTTCCTGTTCCTCGCAATATCTTACATGTGTGGTTTTTACATGTGTTTCTAGGGTCTAACCACAGAGCATATCTGCAGCGAATTGAGGAATCTGAATATCTTGAAGAACGTTTCTGCTGAATATTCAATCTACATAGCTTGTGAGCCTTCCCCTTCTGCGAACAACGAAATACATGTGGCCATTGTAAGTATGAGACCCAGTCACGCCTCATGACTCGACTGCAGGGTAGTTCTCAAAGTCCAGTTAGCCGGTGTCCAGACAGAGCAAGGACACTGAAACAGCTTGGCACACGGGCTAAGTCACTTTCACTGATGGCTGCTGTGTAGTGTTGCCCTGATCCCACATCTGGCCCTTCTTTTTCCAGTCTGCTGAAGACATACGGGACGATGGAAACCCTATCAAGGAAATCACTGACAAAATCATAGACCTCGTTAGTAAACGTGACGGGAATAGCTCGCTGATCGCTGCTGTGGCGGAAGTGCGAGTACAGAGGCGGCCTCTGAAGAACAGAACAGGTAGGTGGCAGGTGGGGACAGTCCTTTCGCGTGAGGACTGTCCGACGGATCTCGGCTCGGCTCACCGTTCAGGGAGGGCATTAGCTGACAGCTTCTCTCAAGGAAACTCCCCACCCCCCCCCCCACCCCCATTTAACTGGTGGAAAAACTGGGACCACCTGCCATGACCAAGGTCCCGTGGTGATGGGCAGAAGTACCGTTTTTTCCCTGCTGCCAGGCTGTGCTCTCGGAAGCAGGCACCCCTGCGGAGCATGCATTGTTTGCAGACCCCCTGCAAAGCCCTAGGGCAGAGCATTGCTGCGCCTCGAGCTGGTGGCATCCTGGTGTCGTGGGATCACCCGGCCTAAGCACTGAGAGACCCGGGTTTGATAGGCAGCTGTATGGCCCTGCAGGGGAGCCACACCTTTAGACCACCATTATTCTAGCTAGGTGAGAACCGGGGTGCCTGGGAGCACGGCCCATCGGAGCTATGCACGCTCAGATCGGGTTTCTGGTAATGCTGAAAACCAGCTCCTCTAATGAGCTGCCGCCTGAGTAGCCAGACTTCCCTTGCGTGAACCAGATGCTCCTCTCCACACGGGAGTCAGGAGCCTGCAGGAGCTGCTGCTGTGCCCGGTCTCTGGAGACCAGCACATCACGGTCCCCACGGGCCCTGGTCCTGTGCTTATCAAGCTGTGAAGTGACAATATGTGGTTGTGAAAAGGGACTTGTCCCCATGGCACCCCTTTCAGGAATTAAGGACAGGAGCGCCACTGTTGGTATTCTTTTGTTCGTGTGATGGCTTTTTTTTTTCCCCTTCTTCTTTGAGAGTTAATTGGTTTTGTGCCCGCCTTACAGATTTCCTGGTCCCTCTGCTGAGCTCTGTCTTAACGGTGGCTTGGATCTGTTGCCTGGTGACGGCCTTCTACTGGTGCGTGCGGAAGCGGCGGAAGCCCAGCAGCCACGCGCGCTCGGCCTCCGAGGACAACACCACCAACAACGTGCGGGAGCAGCTGAACCAGATCAAGAACCCCATCGAGAAGCATGGGGCCAACACGGTCCCCGTCAAGGACTACGAGAACAAAAACTCCAAAATGTCAAAAATAAGGACACACAACTCAGAGGTGGAGGAGGACGACATGGATAAGCACCAGCAGAAAGCCCGGTTTGCCAAGCAGCCCGCATACACGCTGGTAGACCGAGAGGAGAAGCCTCCCAACGGCACGCCAGCCAAACACCCAAACTGGACAAACAAACAGGACAACAGAGACCTGGAAAGTGCCCAGAGCCTAAACCGGATGGAGTACATCGTATAGCAGACAGCAGGCGCTGCCGCTAGGTAGAGTCGGAGGGTGCTGGGGGCTTGTAGTTCAGTTCTTCAGCTGTCCTGTCCTCTTCCAGTCTGAGGCTGTCGTTGACTTAGAATCCTGTGTTAATTTAAGTTTTTGACAAGCTGGCTTACACTGGCAATGGTAGTTTCTGTGGTTGGCTGGGAAATCCAATGCTGCAGCTCACAGCTATGCAAAAACCAGTCCAAAGTGCCGCCCCCCCCCCCCCCCCCCCCCCCACCGCCGCCCCTGCCCCACAGCTGACACCTCTTGGACCAGGCTCCCAGGAGAATGCCCGGCCCCGGGGCCTTGAGCTTCCACCTCTGCCAGATGTCCCGATGGTGATGCAGTCTTAGGATCATAGTTTTTATTTATATTTATTGACTCTTGAGTTGTTTTTGTATATTGGTTTTATGATGACGTACAAGTAGTTCTGTATTTGAAAGTGCCTTTTGCAGCTCAGAACCACAGCAACTATCACAAATGAGTTTATTATTTATTTTTTTTATTGTATTTTGTTGTTGGGGGAGGGGGGACCTTGATGTCAGCAGTTGCTGGTAAAAATGAAGAATTTAAAGAGGAAAAATGTGTCAAAAGTAGAATTTTGTATAGTTATGTAAATAATTCTTTTTTATTAATCACTGTGTATATTTGATTTATTAACTTAATAATCAAGAGCCTTAAAACATCATTCCTTTTTATTTATATGTACGTGTTTAGAATTGAAGGTTTTTGATAGCATTGTTAAGTGTATGGCTTTATTTTTTTGAACTTATTTTCTTATTACGTGTTGCCTATAAGCCAAAACTAAGGTGTTTGAAAATAGTTTAAAACAATAGGATGGGCTTCAGTGCCTGGAATACTGGTGGAATTTTTTTTTTTTTTTTTTTTTGTACGACGTCAGATGTTTAAAACACCTTCTATAGCATCACTTTAAAACACGTTTTAAGGACTGAGGCAGTTTGAAAATTAGTCTAGAAAAGCAGGTGGTTTTTTTGTTTTTTTATGCTTTAGACTTGAAAAGAGACAGGCAGGTGATCGGCTACACAGCAGTTTAAGAGAACATGTTGAGCTTCAACTTAACGTAGCCAAAATGTGAGTGGTTGAATATCATTAAAAATATCAAATTGTGTGAAGTTGGAAGCACACCAATCTTATTTTGTAAATTCTGATTTCTTTTCACCATTCGTATGTAATACTGAACCACTTGTAGATTTTTTTTGTTTGTTTGTTATCTACTGCATTTAGGGAGTATTCTTATAAGCTAGTTGAATACTTGAACCTTAAAATGTCCAGTAAGATCACTGTTTAGATTTGCCATAGAATACACTGCCTGCCTTAAGTGAGGAAATAAAAATGCTATTTACAAAGTTGAAGATCAAAACGGCTTCTAAAACAGTTCACGTCGTCGGCTCACTACGGAGACCGTGAAGATACTCTGTATTGTCCTATTAGTGTTATGAACATAAAAATGCATCTTCGATGTGTTGTTCCTGGCAATAAATTTTGAAAAGTACTATTTATTAAATTTTTTGTATGAAACCTGGAACAGTGTGGCCTCTTCTGAGCTTCTGTAGTTTTGCTTGGCTCTACCTTGTGCCTTTGCCACCCCACCGAGGCCGTTCTGGTAATCAGGGTGTGCTAAACAGGCTGTGCTTGACAGGGGTGCTGAGGAAGACTGAAAGCCTTTTCAGCCACAAAATTTCAGCTGAAGTTCTCAAAAAACCATGGGCTGCTGTGAAGCCAGAGCTGTGAGAGCCCCAGCTCGGGGGTCCTGGATTCCCTTGTTATTCAACAGCAAGTGTGAATACTGCTTGAATAAACACCACTGGATTAATGGCCTGTAGTGTGGAGGTGAATTGTTTGTGAGCACTCACGGGAAATGCCCACCGCACTAAAAGGGGTTTTAAAAAGCTTGGAATTAGTGTTGGGGGAGGAAGAGGGAGATTTGGTGCTTTCGGTCTTTTTTTTTTTTTTTTTCCCCTGGCTGCTTGGATTAATATTAATGTCCTGCCATCATTTTAGACCACACCTTCGTGGCTTCTGTGCACGCTTACGCCTCCAGGGCGGTTTCCTCGCTGCACAGGAGGTGGTAGTTACAAGCTTCTGGGGTTAGAGCCATGTACTCATCACCTTGTTCCAAGGGAATCCGTGCGGCTGTGGGGTGCCAGGTATCTGGCCTTCCTGGAGGTTCCAGAGGCCAACCATCGCCACCTGTTCAGGACAGGTGAACTGTGGTTCTCCTTGTGGCTGCTGGTGCCAGAGGCCAGAATGGCCCTGCCCGCACATCACGGGTGGGGCTGGGAAAGCTTTGCCTCTGGCACCTCAGTAGTCAGAGATGAGCCAGAGTGACGGGCACATGGATGGCTTCCAGCAGCTTCATGGAGTTGCCAGGAGTTCCCTGCTTCTGATGAGTGAGCCAAAGCCTAACCTCCCTGGAGCTGTCCCCTAGCGCTGCACATTCAGGCCATCCGTCCACCTCTGATTTTCATAGTATGCTTTTACTCTTTCTTGGGAAAATTCTCTTCTACTGGACTAGGAACTGTGTTCTCTGATGGGTATCTGCTTAAGAATGGGCAATGGGCTTTAAAAATATCCCAAGTTTCCTGTGCATGAGCAGAGTACTGAGGAGTCAGAATCCCTAACTATGCGTTCGGGCTTGCTGGGAAAGCAGCCCGAAGGACCTGGAATCCCGTGACGACTCCCTGCCCTGGTGTAGCAATACTTTCTGTCCCTAATCTCTGCTGTGGGACAGCTGGTTTCTGCAAGGTGGGGTCACAGGGAGAAGTGCTCTGGTACAGACCCAGGGAGCCAGGACACAGTCCGATTTAGCAGCACTCAAACACCATCCCGAGGCAATATCTTGCTCCGGTGGTTTGTGAACTTGGATTCTTCAGGACCCCAGAATTCCTTGGGTAGTTGCCAAGTGCTTGCTTTTGTGCCAAGAGGAAAAAAAAAAAAAAGTTTAACGAGCCTCTGCAATTCTTGATTCCAGGGGGGAAGTGATCTTGAGATTCACATTTGTTGTTTTAAGAAGCCATCTCAGTAGTGAGAAGGCAGAGATCAGGCTCCTCTGGGCATGGCTCAAAGCCAGGACCTTAATCATAATGGGCAGTTCCCCTCTTTTCCAGGTAGAGGGAATCCGGCAAGGGAGCCCTGGTTATCGTGGGAACAAGCTGGAAAAGAAGGGACTCCATACCTTTCCCATTCCCCAGCAATGTTCTGAGCCCTCGTTTAAGCAGACCCTGGAAGAGAAAGAATTTTTAGGCCAGAAACCTGATCAATTCAAACCCCAGCATTAGGCAGTACCGTGAAACTCCAGTAAGGAATTAACTCAAAGCTGACTGTGCTGAGATTCTAGACTTCTACAATATAAAATCAGAAAAGGGGTGGTGGTGGTGGGGGGGGGGGCTCTACCTTAACTGACTCCAAGGCAACACTCAAGCATAACTTGCCAGCAGGTTTCTCTTAATGCAGATTCCCAGGCCCAGTCCAAGAGTGGGGCCAGGGCATCTGTATTTTCAGCAAGTTCTCCCCTCCTCCCCTTCCTCTCCAGCTTCTGTATAGTAAAATTTAAGAACAACTCTCAAGTACTAAAGGATAAGCTCTTCATTAATTACAATGTTTTTCCTCCTTGTTAAACTGAATTAAGTAGCCTGCAAGCCGGTTTGTTGCTAAATTGCCACCTGACATCATTTTTAAGTAAAATAATTATACTGCCCCTTAAGCAAGTTGTGGTCTAAGTGCTTCATGTTTATTGACTGATCTGAGGGGTCAGGGAGTCAAAGTTAACTTATTTGGTAATATTTCTTAGGTACCCAAGAGCCAAAGGAACAAGTATGGGTTTCCCACCTTGCTAAACAGTGTATACCTATCTATCCAAAAGTGAGCGAGTGTGTAGCTAAAAACCAGTTGCCTTTAAAAAATAAAAAAGTCCTACGGACCTACAGAAACTTGCAACTTGGCCTGGGCAATGTTCTATCATTTCCGCTTCGGCTGCGGCTCCTTCTTGCCTCTACTGGGAATGAGAAGCAGGAGTTCAGAGGTTCCTGGTCTGGGAAGACACACAAGCACTGGGTTATGGGAAGCCTCCTCCTGCTAATGTGTATTTATACTTTGTGAGCTCTGATTCATCCTAGCATTGGAACAGAAATCTGCTTCCTGAGGTTCTGTTTTTAAATAGATAGTTTGCAAAAACAACAATTATTTTTCTTAACATTTTTTTTTTCCACCCCACAAGCAGCTAAACATCCCGGCCTGGGCTTTGTCAGTCTCCCAACAGTGCCAGCAGACAGCTTGCTCACTAGAGACAGAAGGGTGCCCCCAGGCAGTTCTGTGGGGTGCTGGCCCCAGAAGTGTTAAAAACAAAGGTCAGAAACCATTAGGGCAATCTCGTTGTTGCATCACTTTCAAATCCATAAGATATTTTTGGTCCTATTAAAAATAACGAATTTCCCAGTTGCCTTCCGATGGTTGTTAAAAGTAGGGGCAAGTGGGGGGTGATGCTTGCAGGGCCCCGAGTCCCACTGCCTGCAGCAGAGGAGCCTGCACACCTGCATGGCACCCTTTGAGATCGTGTCAAAAGGGCGCGGCTCCCTTGCTTTGGACATAAATTCTACCTGTATTACTTGCTCTTGCATGCCGGGCACAACCTTCCTGGCTTAAGAGTGTGTTTCTTTCAAGTCCCAGGCAGCTTTTACAAGTCTTAAATTATGTATCATTATGCATGGGTCTGGAATTAACCTGTGATACGCACAAGTCAAGTCGGGAAAATTAACCTGGAGAAGAGCAAAGGCTCTTAAACCAGTAAGGACCTGGAACCGAGGCCTACCAGCTGCTTCTCCGACCCGGCCCCATCCCCTTCCCTGGCAGTATCCACACCAGGGCACCCAAGGGTTGAATTACCCGGAGAGGAGAGCAAAGGCAGATGCCAGCAACATGAAAGTAACAGCTTTGTTTTAAAGAGAAGCTCTCCGGGCAGGGCCAGTGGGGCTCCACCTCGGCCCCAGAGGGGAATACAAGTTTGCAGCTGGCTTCCTAATGACTACTCAGGCAAGCAAACGGCTTGGCTCCCACTCTGCACCTGAAGAGTGCAAAGCTGCTCTATTTCATCAGTGCTGAGAAATGCGCAGTTGCAAAGCCTTGGTCTCAGACCTGCTGGATATGAATGCAACTGGAGGCCTTACCTGGCAAAGGATCCAAGTCACATTCTTTCCCAGGAGGGGAAACTGAGGCCTACGGGGCTTGGAGGGCTTGTCTCAGGCCACACAGGTTAGCAACAGCCGGGACGAGAACCCCGGGCTCCTGCTGCTCGGGCTGCTGCAGGTTCTGGGAATTTGCCAGAATTAGGTCTGGACCCTGCCTTTGGTGTGAATTTCAAAGGTAAAGAATTGGGAGATGAGTGATTAACAAAAAAAATGGGCTGCAGAGCCTCAAGGGAGGCTGCAGAGAGCTGCCACAGAGACACTGTCACCAATCTGAGCGGGGCCTAGAAAGTGACATCTTTATAAGCTGATAGCAACAGGTATTTTCTGAACCAAAGGCTGACTAAGCCCCGTCCCTTGGTAGGTGGTTCCTTTGTTCTTGGGCAGCTTCAGATTTCCTCTTGAGTTTCTGCTTCACAGAACCAAAGCGTAAGACTGCGGGGAGAGAGATCCAGAAAGGCACTGGACAGTCCCGCTCACTATGGCCTGCTCCTGTGCATGCGCACAGCCCGCAGGCGCTCACCTTGCACCTTTCTGGACGTTTGTGCTGCTCCCGGTGTGGGAAAGGCAGCTGGGACGGTCCTGCCAGTGTCAGGCGAGGGCAACTGTAATTAGGTCTCATCCCACATTCCCTAACGCTCCTGCTTCCCCTAGCAGGCTACGTGATGGGGAAATTACCTGAGCCTTTAAAAATACGAAAATCCAAGGAGCCTGAATGCGATTAGGTTGGCCGTGGGCCGCTGGGCGGACACGGTAGATAGGGGAGTTCCTGGACCAGCCTGTGGGCAGCAATCCTTCCTCCACCCAACACCCCAGAAAGCCTACACCCCCGTGCCCTCCCCACTCACCACCGAGGGATTAGGAGCGCATCCCACAAGTCACTTCCAACCTGTTTGTCGTGTCAGGGTAGCCAGAACCCTGTAGGATTACTTTGCTGTGGCTTGAGGCACCCACGCTGAGCCACTTGGAAAAACCCTGTCCCAGAGACAGAAAGGTAAACCCTCCCAGTCCACGTCATTAACAACCAGATATCCTCACGGGGCTCTGTCTGACTGCCAGGATGGTCTGTGGAAGGGCATTTTAAAAGGAATCAAGCAGGGGCGCCCTGGGGGGGGGGGGGGGTCAGTAGGTTGAGCGTCTGCCTTCCGCTCAGGTCATGATCCTGGGATCCTGGGGTCCTGGGACCAAGCCTGCATCGGGCTCCCTGCTGAATGAGGAGCCTGCTTCTCCCTCCGCCTCCCTCTATTTGAGCTCGCTCACTTTCAAATAAGTAAAAGGACTCAGGCACAAAACACAAAGGGAGAGCACAAATGTGAAACAGCTACAAGGTTGCACAAAACTAAGGAAAAAGAACCAGTGGGATGGGGCCTAAAGGGGGTGGGTAAGGCCTCCCCACACATCCACGACCCCAATATTTCTGTGTTTCCTGTGAGCTCTTGGTACAACACTCAGCAAAAGAGGTCCCGAACATTTCCTCCAGGGCGTCGTGCCCCGACATGGGCCTGACTGGTGTGCAGAGCCAGGATGTCTGCTGAGTGGCAAAGGCATATGCTCTGGAGCCAGACTTCCTTGATTCCAGTCGCAGCTCTTCCTTCCCGGCTTCTGGCATGCTGTTTTTCGCCTGTGCGGTGTGAGGCTCACACAACTGCAGCCCGACAGCAGAATCTCTGGCCTCTGAGGTTGGATGGACCTGGATTCTAGGCTCTGCTACTTACTAACTTTGGGAAGTTTCTGAAATTCTTTGCATCTTAGTTTCCTCACCTGTGAAATGGTGATAATAAATGTGTGCCACTGTTCGTATTCATAGAAAGGGCTGCAGAAAGAAGAATGCACGCGGCCCTTTTTGTCTCAGCATCCTGGGATAGGAGGTAGAGTCCACTAAACGATTAAGGAATCCAGCTAGATTCCAATGATAGTCTCTGTTCTTGCCACTTAACTGGACCCCTGAGAAGAGATACGGAAGGGCTCTTGGTCTGGTGGTAGACAGAAACCCAAGATAGCCCCTCAAGATTCCCGGGCCCTGGTTATTTGATCAAACACTAATCCAAGTACTGCTGTGAAGGGATTTTGCAGACATAATTAAAGTCCCCAATTAGTTGGTCTTAAATTATGGAGATTTTCCAAGTGGGGATGACTTAATCACAGGAGCTCTTTAAAAGCAGTTTTTCTTCTGGATGGTTACAAGAGAAGTCAGAGATTGAGCACAAGGTAGGTTTCTCCATTCTCGAGACGGAGGCAGCCATGTGACAAGGACCTGAGGATGGTCTCCAGTTGCTGAGTGAACGCCCCATCCCCCAATCACCAACAGGACAATGGAGCCTGCAGTTGCAAACAGGAGGGAACTGAATTCTGCCAAAAACCCAAGGGAGCTTGAGGGTAGGTCTTTTCCTAGTTGAGCCTCCAGATGAAGAGCCTGACTGCTACTCTGGTCCCAACCTCAGGAGACCCAGAGCAGAGGATCTGGCTAAAAAGTGCCAGGACCTGAGGGATCATCAGTTTGCATTGCTGCAGGCTGCTAAGTTTATGGTTGTTAGGCAGCAAGAGCAAAGTTCTCTAAAGGGAGCCATACCAGGCTAACATGATGAGAAGATGCTGGTCTTGGCTACACACATCACTGGCTTTCCTCCCATCAGTTCAGTGCCTGCTATCAGTGTAAAAGAAAGAAAAGTTTAAGGTAAGGGTCAACTACAGGAGCACAAGAAAACTTGGTTCCCAATTAAATTCTACAACAGTGTGTGCTCTGCCAGTGTAGACCGCCCTCGACAGCCTCTATATAACAGTAATAGAATATGGTTCTGTCTTCCATATCCATCCTCCTTACCATTTTATACAGTTAGAGCCAAATGAGGTAAAAGCTCAGGTGCTTGGCCTCAGAGGACTCTAGGACACATAGTCTTGGGTCAGTTTTCTCTCCTTATGGAATGTGATAATGTTTGACTTGTTTTCTTGATGAGATTTATCAGAGGACTGGACGTCCCAGAAATGCTTGGTAATGTCCCCCTCCCAACAAGCAGCCTTTCCCTAGAAGGAAGTTCCCTCCTCAGCTGTTCTCACTGTGAGTGGCCATTTGCTCTGGATAGAGTCAGAGCTAAATATCAAGCCCAACTTTCTCTCGTACCATCTCCTCTATCCTGAGTCAGCCCTCATAGGGGCAGCTGGCCTAGATGAACATGCATAGCCAGTGGCAGGAGGTTTAGGTTTCTCTCAAGTTCAGCAAGCTTTTCTAAAGCATTACTAGGATCTAGAATTAGACCTTATAAACTTGTGGAGCAACAGACAAAATTGTTTCTACAGCCAGGATCGAGAACATGCAATTTGATAAACCACTGTTGAGGAGTACTGTCTTCAAGAGAAAGCAAAGCCAGTTTGATGTGGAGAATTCACAGATGGGCAGTAGCCTTGTCTTTGAGCATATATAGAGATTTTAGACGAGATCCAGAAGGTTCTTCCAACTAGAGATAATTAACATCAAAACAAGAACACCAACAGCAGAATCTTTGACCTGGAAGGCTCTTGCTCCCAGAAGTGCTTTTGTACTGATGGGCACTTTCCACTGGGAAGCCACTGGAGGACACCTCTCTAGATGTCGCAGGGTCTGCCCGTGCAGTCACCACTCTGCTCTAGATGGTCACCGAGCCGAGAAGAAGGCACTGGAAAAAGGCTCATCCAGGATGCATATTAAGGGGAATACAAATCAAAGCGGTGTTGTTGCTTCACAAGCCTCAACTCATTCTGGCATCATTACAGAAGGGCCTTCTAGGCTCCTCCTATAGGGACACATCCCAAACACCCCGTCTGCCACATCAAGGCTGGAGGTCGCCCTAATTCACCATTCCACCTTCTCCCTCTGACAACAGGAATGGATAGGCTGGTATTAATCCTCCCCGGTACCCACAGTGCCTTTGGGAAAGAGCTTTCTGCATGCTTCTCACCAGCTGAGCATGTTAAGGAGGAAGAGAAAAGGCCTTATGAGCCACTGGGCTTAGTAACATTCCCAGTCAATCCATCACCTGCCTCCTCCGGAGAAGGGTCTGCCAGCCCAATCTGCAGTTCCTGGGGCAGGTGGAGAGAGAGAGGTGAGGCAGAGGGTGGTGGTAAGAGCTGAGGGCATGTGTGTGTGCACGTGCATGTGTGTGTGTGTGTGTGTCTATCTAAGGGCAGAGACAGGACTAGTAACAGAAGAGCGGTGAGAGGGCGTGGGAGACTGGGAACTTATTTATAAAATCTCTTCTGCCCTAAAGCAAGTCAAACTCCCTGCTGAGGAGTTGCTTTTTCTTCCTCCCTTTTGAGTCTTGTGTGCTGAACTGACCTCTCCCCGGCAGAGGTCAGCGCTCTGCTCACCCTGTGCACACTCGGCCTTCTGGGGCTTGATCGCCTTAGAAGCCTGAAGAGGACAGAATCTTCAGCTCTAATTTCTGAGAGAAAAGCTGTAGTAAATCTCATGAGGAGCCTGGTCTGCATGTGTTTTAAGGATATATATATATATATATATATATATATATATATATATATATATGTATGTTACGATCTTTTGGAAACTGTGGAGAAAACAAAAGGCAAACATGAGAACTGTACATCACCAGAGTCCCCTCCCACAGCCTGCTTCACCCACTAAAATAAATCAGGCTGGGTAATGAATGAGGTTTTAAGAAATGTAGCTGAACTTAAAATACAAGGTCAGCATCTCATCGTAGGTAATCCTTTGGAGGATGAGAAATTCTCCTGACTTTCCCACAGGGTTATTTCAGATGTGCTTTCTGAGCCAAACTATTTTAAAAGCGTTCATTCTTCCACTGCCTTGCCAAATGCGAACTTGAGATTCACACGCACTTTTTGAGAGCTTATTAGAGATATTAATGATCATGGATCAAAGGCAAACCCTAGACAATTATTTAGGTGCTTTAAAAACTCATCTTCTGTATGAGGGCAACAATTTCTCAGTGTTGGCAAAGATGAAACTGTTCTGTGTTGGGTCTAGAGCAGCATTACTAACATAGAGGGCCCGAAGGAGAAAACAAAACACATTTCTGTGATTAAATTGTACACCTATTGACACCTTGTCACCAAAGCATTTCTCATTCATTTAAAAGTGGGCACATTCCTGATGTGCAAGCCCCTTTTATAAAGGTTACTTAGCTGTGAGGACACCCTGCATCTTTAAATACCCACTACTGAAACACACCCCCCCATATTTTATATTTTTTAAGATCTTATGTGGCAAAGACAGAGCGCACACACGTGCACATGTGCGTGTGCGCACGCGTGCATGCACACACACACACACACACACACACACACGAGTAGCGGGAGGGGCAGAGGAAGACAGAAATGCAGGACTCCATCCCAGGATCCTGAGATCATGATCTGAGCTGAAGGCAGCCACTTAACCAATTGACCCACCCAGGTGCCCCACACCCTACATTTTAAAACAATTTTTAACTATGGCTCCTCATTAGAATCAGTATTTGAAGAACTTTTAAAACTGCTGATATCCAGACCAAATTTCAAGGATTCCTATTTAACTAGAAGCTATTCAGGGTAATTCCAAAATTCGGCCAGTGCAAAGAACATGTTTTATAAATGAATACAGAAATTTAACAAGTGGCCTTCAATGTGGCACTTAAAATGCTAGAGAAATTTTATTTGACAAAGGAAGAAACTGAGGCCTGGAAGGTTAAGTGACTTGTCCCAAAACACCTGAACCCGGGGTTTGCAGCTTGGAGCACCAGGCCATCTCCAGTCTCTGGATCCCCAGCCCAGACCCCATGTCCAGGGCAGGCCAGCTTTCCCATGGGCAAGGTCAGTCAGTGCACCAGCAAGAGCAAAACACTAAGAAAAGTGCTTTGCTTCATTGATTGCAGTGGTTCTCACCATTTCATCCACAGCTTCTCAAATGTATTATCCCAACCTTGTATTGAAACGCTTCTGAAAAATTTTGTGTAGATCCGAGGGGAGATACATACACAAGCAATTAGAGAGGCCTGGGATCCTGTCATAAAAGGCAATGTAGACAGAGTTGGCCCAGGACTTCAGTCAGTGATGAACAAGGACTAGATCCACTTAGAAATTGGAAATGAAACCACTTGGGAAATGTCAAGATTTTCTGGAAAGGAGTCAAGGTTGCATACTTTAACCTCTCACAAGAGGGATCTATCTTAGCTCACAACTGGAAGAAGTGGGAACATATCTGCATTGTAAAGACCATCCCAGAATCGTATGGTACAATTTAATCACAATACCCGAGACAGGGTTTTCCAGACCTAGGTGTTCTAAAGCAGAGCTCCTTGGATTATTTTAAAAACAGTGTTTGAAATCACAGGGTTGCTTCCAGGAGGAAAAAGTCTCTAATAGAATGTAATTTTAAATTGCATGTTCAGAAAAGGGCATTTTGGATATATATTTCTTGGGGCTAACTCACTTGTTTTGAAGAAAAGTGATAACACACTAATTTAATTTTTTAAACAATTTTATTTATAAGTGGGTTCATTTCCTCTACATACTACTTTCACTCATGTACTCTCAGGCACATTCAACTATTTAAACTATTTAAATAGCTCAAACAAAACAAACGACAGGATAAGGGCAGTGGGAAAAAAGAACACTCAAGTGATGACTGCAATGTCTGGCTTTTTAACTTGGTTCTGTCAAATCCACACCTACAGTCATCTGATCATATGCTTTGGAGTCTTAGGTATGGTTTTATTGATTTTTGATTAATTAAAAAATCAAGATTTTTGATAAGTAATTCTAACGGCAATTATAAAGCAATAAATGGCAATATTATGCTGCAAAATAAAACTTACATAATGTGGTTAAAGCCCAGTACTGAGTTGTTCTCCACAATTACAGGTAATAATTTCATCTACCCAAGTCCTCTCTGTTAAGTGCACACACTGACATATATCCGTTTCTTATCTTGTTAAATAAATACAGAAACCAAATTAGAAGTTCTGCAGATTTCTGAGAATTTAATCGTATCATTAAATTGTAATACCAATGATATATATATAGTTAGACTTATGTCCTGAGCAATTATGTGCATTAACTTCATTTTACAATGCTTAGTTTACTTAAGGCAGATTTTACACTACTTAACAGAGATCAGCTTAATTTTGATTTTTTACTTGCTCCACCATGTTTCAATTCATTAGTGTTTCCATAATAAGGAATGAACTCTATTGTCTTAACAAACCAAGCTTGGAAATTTCTTCATAAGAGAAAAGAAGAAATTAAAATGATTTCCATATTCAAGTCATGGAATGCTGAAGAGAGGACTTTTGGCTCTTAGGAAAGGCATTTGTTACCTCCAAAGGAAGGCCACTCACTAAAATTCTGTGGAAATATGACAGTGGGGCTGCCAAGAAGGAATTCAAGGAAACTGGGAATGGCAGCACTGTGATCCCAGGCCATTCTCTTGGGCACAGAGGTTTCCTTCCCTTATGTGCTTTGCCCTTACCAAGCTCTCAATAAAAATCAAAGGCTGTGACATGCATAACAATTCATGCTCAAATCCGAACAGGACACCAGAAGCAAACAATTAACGGTGATCACATTGTTGTCCCCAAGACATATCTTGAGATATCTCCTTCAGACACAGACTATGTTCTCCATAAATCCAACTACAGAGTTTTCCATGATTCTTGCTTTGTATAAAATGAAATACACTTTCTTACTTCTTTAACAAAAGTAAACAAAAAAGCTGTAGCCCTCACTCCTCTCTCCCCAAATGCTGCTCCTTGGCATTTAACAATTTATATGCATAGCTGGACAACAGTTAACCTCCAGGGGCAAAGAAAAAAAAACATGTAAGAAAAATCACACTGACTGTTCTCAGACGTTTGTTTACAAACACTTAAAGAAAAAACACAAAACACAAAACCCAACATCAATCTATTAAAAAGTCATCTGAAAGCACATGGATGTGACTTAGAAGCCATGACATTGAGAAAGCGAGTTCAAAGTTGTAACATTAACCGAATTGGATCCACATTTCTCCCAAGCATCAGAATTACAGGAACTTGAATATAAATTGAGTTTAGGTTATTAAGTAAGTGGTTGAAGAACTTGTTCTTTTTGCCTAAGAATACTGACAGGCTTTCAGATTTTCAGATGCGGAATTAACAAGATTATTAAGAACGTCTACACACATACTACTCCCAGTCATAGAGAACTGTGCATTTCCCAGCTAATAAGCAACAATAAAACCTGGCAGCCATTTTCCCCTTTGTACTTTCAAACATCCAAAGAATCACACAACCACTCAAGTAATAAGAGATCCGGGGGTGTTTCAGACATGTGGAAGAAAATGCTTAAAGGCAAAATTCCTCAAACACATGCCACAGTGTGGAAACGGAGAGCTGTTCCCTCTGCTAATCCTGTCACAATCCCATGGACTTGTGGGCTGTGAGAAAGACTATCAATCTACAACCAAAGGTGCTATTTTCCCTCTTACGTCAAGGTAACTGTTATTTCCACAAATATACCAAACTCTAAAGCCAACGCTGCTCTTGAAAGAAAATCATTAAATCGCAAGTATTGGCTTTACCCACTGTGCAAGCCCCTGTTAACAAATGAAATAAAAACTTTTCAGTTAAAACCTTCTCTCTGGCGCCTCCATTTCAAACATCTTCTAGTTCTGGGGTAGGCAGCAGCTATTGTTCTGAAATGGTTGTCCTTTTTATTCTAGACTCTGTTCCCAGGAGCTTATTGTTTCTTGGCCGATCACCTAGGTTATTATTTGTACACCTTCTCTTTAAACTGTTCCAAGAATTCTGTTTAAGAAGATTCAGTGACACATTCTGCCCCTGTCCTCAGTGAAGAGCACACCTGAGAATAGTTGTCACTCTAAGAGAAGGAGCCCACAATGGAGCATTTCCATTTTGGGCAGTCTAATCTACTCTAACTGAATGAACACAATCTGCTCCACTGTGGTTAGGACTCTGCTGGGCTCCCTCTTCTCCTATAGAATGCTTTGACTGGGATCAGCAGAGAGCAGGAAAAAAACTGTAGGAAGAGGAAGACACTGGTGGGCAGGGTATGTTCCTGGTGTGGGTGGTGAGGCTGGTACCATGAGAAGGGGACAGGTTTCCAGGCAGTGTGGGGAACATCAAAGGACTAGCATATACTTTCATGGCCAGGCGTACTGACCAACATTGAATTTCACGACCCAAAATGGTGTCATGAAATATGGTTGCCTCTTAATGAGTCTTACCCTATAAGTGGGAAAGGAATCATGGGGAAGTAAAAAAGAGCTAGGAGAAACCACAATTAGTTTCAAGCATTCTGAACCACCTACACTGTGTCTGTTTCCATATTCTTTTATTTCATTGGGCCTTTTCTGGGTTATTTTTCGCTAACTCCAACACTGGGAATATACTTGATGTTCCTTGTTACTAGGGAGGTGCTACTTCAAAGGACCACACAATGTTGAGCAAAAAAAAAAAAAAAGATATATTTGATGGGTGGCCTTTGAATATGGTTTTTCCTCTATTTTAGAATGAAATTGGGTTAAGAAAATCTTTAGTAGGTATCCATCCAAAATAAGTCATTGCTATGATTCACTTTGTGACATTTCAGCAAGCCCACTGGAGACATTAGCGGGTGATACTGCAAATGGAAGGCTCCTGTTTTGAAATCTAAACTGCCTGTAATGCCTTCCAACTGGGAAACTGGAAACTCTGGCCACTGAGTTCCGCTTGGGTTCTAATCCTTCCTGAACCTGACCAAAATCTTAGAGATGGGGGCAAGGGCAGGGACAGGGACATGCCTGGGTTACAAGTGAGAGTATGCCTCTCCCTCCACTGTCTTCCTCTAATGCTGAGCCAAATTACCCATAAACGTCTAGCACTTCTTAGGGTAGGTAATAGTCTATGGCCACCACGCTGCAGAGAAGCCGGGAACTCAGCAGCTCATACACTGAACCTAGGTGTTTTACAAGTTTAAGGTAGCATGAGGGGGTGCCTGTCCACAAGTGGGCCCCAGCTGATAAGCTGGAGGCTATGGGAGCCGGGCTGGAGAAAACAAACACTAGGGAGTCTCTAATTAGTACAATGGTTCTCAAATGGGAGCATGTTTCAGAATTGCTTCTCATTTAGTAGGTCTGGGGTGGGGCCCAAGGTCTGCATTTTTAACACATTTTCAGACAATGATGCTGGCCTCAGAACCAGATGTTGTTGAGGACCACTAGCCTGTTCCTTCACTTCTGCTCAATTCAGGCCGAGGAACAGGAGAAGAAATTGTACCTATAGATACAGCACTGTGGTACTGTCTTCATATGGTCCACCTTACAGTTGCACAGTGATGAGCCACAAAGGCATATGATTGGTTTCTTCGTGAAGTTCCTTCAGGGATGCGGTCATCCTTGACAAGGTGAATGGCTCTGAAGACAATTATAAAGTATGATGAGAAATCAGCAATGTTGTTAGAAAAAGCACATAGCCTCCTGGAGATGAATGTGTTAAAAAGTAACCTGCACACAGATACCTATTTTCTATACAAAATAATCACTCTAATTCCTTTAACATCATGGCAGCAGCACACCCCTCTCACTTTCCACACCTTCAGCCATTATACACCCAAATACAACTTTGCAATCCCCTTTAGTAGGTTAGTGGCCTCTTTCATACTTCTTTCTTTTCTTGGTTGGGCTGCCCCGGATTGCAGATAATCTTTCAGTGTTTGTGGCTGAGCGGTTTGCTGTGCCTGCTCTGGTTTATTTTTTGTGAGATGTAGGGAGGAGAGATTTTCCAAAACATGCAACTCTTCATTAGATGTCGTTTTTGCCAAACCTTGTTTCAAAAGTAACCCCGGATCTGACAGCTCTGAGGCTGGCAAAACTCTGACAGCTTTGCTTTTTTCCACTATTATTTCTCTTGGGACTAATCGATCACTTCCAAGAGAAACTCTCTTGTGGTGGTCGACGTCTTCTGCAGAGCCACAGTTCCTGCATTTCTGTTGTGTTCTGGCCCCTTACGGACTTTGTTTTGGACCTGGTGATGCTGACTCACAGCTATAGACAGGGCTCCTGCTTAGAAGCCCTGTCTCTAACCACTCCCCAAGATGAGGTTTTTGCTGGCTGCTAGTGTCTTCTGGCTGCTTCTGATGAACATTTTCCAGCTTTTGAGCAGGAAGCCCCCAGTGGCTCTCAGCTGCCTTTATGTAATCTTTTGCTTGTCCCGTGGACTCTGATGGGGGACTGGCTGAAGCCTGTCACCCCTCCTCTTCACTAGCTCCACAATCACTGGGTCACTGATGTTCCCACAATGTCCCTGCTGTTCCATGGTCTGCTCACAACGCTGCTGCTTTTTGTTTCAGTTCTTTTCACACTAAAAGAAAGAAAGATTGTTTTGTTTTGTAAAGTGTAATGGCATGCTGTCCTCCAATTCCTACAATCCTTGTCACATTTCCTATACCCAGAAAAGGAAGTATGTGCTACCTTTCTTTCTCCCTTACCTCCCTGGCAAATCTAGAGAAATCCCCAAGTGTTATGTTAAATTCAGACTGGATCAAGCCATAGCTGTCACATTTTCCAACACAAGAGTTTTGTTATTAGGATACATGAAGACAGGCTTTGTTTACTGATCACTGGGTTATCAATGTAGTTATATTGGAGTTACGATGGATCTATTTTAACTAAGGCAGACAGGTATTCATTTCAGATGTTAAGGGTTAATATTGCCTAAAGTTGATAGATTGATTTCCTTCCCCCAGAAGTAAATGACCAGACACATCCAAAACACAGGCTGCATGTGTATGCACATGCACACATAAGGATGTGCTTGTACACACATACACACACCTTTTCTACAGCACAAAGTCAATGCAAACTTCACTCTGATTGTAAAATTCACTTTGAGGGGCAGGGCAGGAGCTGCCTGGGGAGAATTAAAGAGACCAGACACTGACTTCAACACAGATTTGCAGGCTTGTGAATAGCAAGAAATTTCTTAAACCACTAAACTCAAGACACTGAAGCTGAAATGTTTATTTTGGCTAAGCTTTAGTCTGGAAACACACACACACACGCACATGCACACGCACACACACACGTATGTTCTTATTGTTTCTAATCAGGGCATGAGGATCATCATAATTATACTAGAATCGGAACTTGCATTTAGCAAAGGAATGTATTTTTTTAAGATGGGTCTGTAGGCACTTGGAAAGTTGTATGAAACACACCACCAAACAGGTGCTTTTCATCTTCAAAGCACTTGTCATTAATTACTTCTTGCAACACACCTGTGAAGCAAGGACTCATTCCCCACTGTCCAGAATGCAAGAGACAGGAAAGTAGAAGAGCAAGAATGGGACTTAAGGGTAAGGTTGATGCCAGGGGGCTTTGTGATTAATTTCCAGGAACTCCTGTTGAATTCTACACCATGCCACATATCTATACACATACACACAGTCAAAAAGAAGGAAAAGAAAACTTGTCAGACCTACATTTTTTTCAGAGCACTTCTCTTGCGCTTTGCACTGGGAGGAAGTGGACTCTCCGCACACTCAGCAAAATAATCAGACGCTCCGTGGAGAGCTCCTTCCGTCTACTCCAAAAGATAACAAAGGTTCAACCAGAAATCTATTAGCTGAACATGAGGAAAAACAGTTATACTCTGAATGCCCCCAGTGAATGGATTTTTGTGAAGACTAGGTGAAACTACGCAGGGTTAGGCTATTTTAATTTTTTAAATCTAGCACTTTTTGGTAAATTGTTACTTTTTTTTGGACTCCTACCCAACACAGTTCATACAGTGATATGCACCACAAAATACAAGATTGTAAGAGAAAGGATGTTGGTTCCAAACCATCTGGGAACTCTTGGCCAATATCTTTATCTCTGCAGCCCAAAGTGTGATGAAGCCCAGAATCATGGTGCCAGGCAGCAACATGTTTGTGAGCTCTGATCTTCCAGAGAGACCTAGTAGCACAGTGGTTTGTACCCTGATTATCCTAAGAATTCCACACATTTTCTCTACCTACAAAAATACAAAATGTGGCCTTTATAATAGTCAAGGCTGCATAAAGAGTTACGTCTTTTAATACTGGTACTTTGAAAACTGAAGTCTGTGATTCTTAGCTACCAGAAAACTGGGAGTTATGTTCTTAAACTAACAGCACTAACACAGTTCTACATAATTCGTAGATTATCTGTGTATCTATCCTTACATGTTCCCATGGAAGCTTCATACAGAAGTACTTCTAAAATGTCAAAAACTCCCAACCTTTGCCAACATTGACCTGTTTCATAGTTTTAGAATCATTTTTTTTAAATAAGCAAGTAGATAATTGAGACAAGGTGTTAACTTTTCTCATTTCTTGGGACAGTAAGAACCCTTCTCCACCAAATTCCATAGTAAAATGTTGAGGCCATGAGGAACAATTCTGGGAAATTATCAGTAGGTTTCTTGCTTTAGACTTCCATTGGAATTCATTTATTTATTATTTTTAAAAAGATTTTATTTATTTGACGAGAGAGAGAGAGAGAGAGAGAGAGAGTGAGTACAAGCAGGGGAAGCAGCAGGCAGAAGGAGAGGGAGCAGGGTCCCTGCTGAGCAGAGAGCCTGAGATGGTCTTGATCCTAGTACCCCAGGATCATGACCTGAGCTAAAGGCAGATGCCTAAGCAACTGAGCCACCTAAGAGCCCCTAGACTTATACTGGAATTTAACAGTGGCAGCCACCAATATGATGCATGGCTGCCCCACAGGCGGGTGCTGTGCAATCACTGCCCTGAACCATAAGTATGAGCCTTTAGCTCCCACTAATCCTGCCTATGGTTTCAGACCTGGATCAATGTCACTCATAGTCATATCCAGTTATAACCTAAGTCAGTTCTAAGAGTTAGTGAACAGGATATTGTAGGTTTTATTGGATTATACTGCATTTTGATGCTTCTCTCTTTCTCCCCTTAAGACTTCCCAGTTGACTAAATAAGCTACAGTTTTAAAGTTAAATGAGAGAGAGATGAAGGGGGAGGGGGAAAAGAGGGGAAGAGCTTTGAGACAGAGAGAGAGAGAGAGAGAGAGAGAGAGACTGAGATTTATGTGTGAAACACTTCTAAACATGCCCTATAAGTACAGTAGATTTTCCCCTTACGACCACACCCTGTAAGTGCTGTATTTTCAGAGCTGAACAATTAACATAAGGAGCATGAGTCAGGCTTTGAACAACTCTGTGGGAACCAGAAAGCCTTTTGCTATTAGGAATGATGTAAATTCCCCAAGGCTTGAAGAAGTCCACAATGGAAGGCAGACAGGGTCATAAATAACAACAATGGATACTGCGTAGACCACATAAAGTATGATGCCGCGATAGTGACACTCTTCAAATCTCATACTTGATCCAATCTCTGCCTTTATTTATTTATTTTTTAAACTCAGTTTAAAGAGCATGATGTATTTCCTATGGGAACTTCAAAAACTTCTTTAAGAAACATGACAATTGACTCTTGTCCCAAATTCCTCTGATCACAAACAATGAGAGAAAATGTCCTTGGAAGGAGAAGGACAACAGAAAACGTGATGGAATGACAGAAGGAAATGTCCAGTTCAAAAAGTGCAAAACCTGTGACTTCGATTTTAAAAAAGAGAGAAAAAGAAACCAGCAAGGCAGGGTCTCCTGCTTACAAATTAAAACCACATTTGGCAATTTGTTGAAGGAGGCATATTTACATTTGTATGAAGACTGGGTGGGCAGGAAAATAAAAAAAGCTTAGATTCCTTCTTCAGTCCTTGAACTGTCAGATCTCATTAGAAATCTCTCATTCCTATTTTCCTAGGGTCAATTCATTCCCCTTCGTCACTAAATCGCAGCCCCCGGAGCCTACCAAACAAATATTCCAGAGGAAGCAGAGATCCTCTGGAATAGATCTGGGAACAGGATTTCCCAAGGGAGTTGTCCTGATTACTAATGGCTTCTCACATCTGGCACCAAAATGTAATCTGTGGCTTATCCAGAGTCAAAACTCTAAGGTACAGACAATGTGTGCTCAGAAGCACTTCTTGGGTTTACTTAAATGACATGACTCCTTTTTAGATTCTGCCTTGAATAACAACCCAGACATCTTCTGCAAAGAATACACACAAACTCAATATACTAAAAAAAGGTCACCAGTTGGCCATCCAGAGTCCAGAGTGCACAGTCCATGGGGACTCAGGTATTTAAGAAATAGGTTAACCAAGGGGTGCCTGGGTGGCTCAGTCGGTTAGTCATCTGACTCTTGATATCAGCTCAGGTCATGATCTCAGGGTCCTGGGATGGAGCCCACATCAGGCCCTGTGCTCAGTGGCAAGTCTATATGGGATTCTCTCTCTCTCCTTCTCCCTTTACCCCTCTCCCTGCTCACTCTCTAAAATAAAATAAATCTTTTATAAAAAAAACCCTCAAAATATCACTAAAAAAAGAGAAAGAAATAGGTTAACCAAGGGACTCTCTTTGGGCTTTCATCAGTGATTCTTCTTTTTTTTTTTTTTAAGATTTATTTATTTATTTATTTATTCGAGAGAGAGAGAGAGAGAGAGAGAGAGAGAGGCAGAGACACAGGCAGAGGGAGAAGCAGGCTCCATATAGGGAGCCCGATGTGGGACTCGATCCCGGGTCTCCAGGATCATGCCCTGGGCTGAAGGCAGCACTAAACCACTGAGCCACCCAGGCTGCCCTCAGTGATTCTTCTTAACCTAAAGGCTAGCTCTGAGTCTAGCTAAGGAATAAAATTCTGTAAGTAACATCACCTGTTCTGTCCACTTGTCACTCATTTACTTTATATATATATATATACACACACACATATATATGTATATATATATAATATTGAATTTTTATTTTAATTTTGAAAGGGAAAGTTCCAATATCTACTTTAAATACCTAGGACAAAAAAACATTTTTTTTTTTTTTTACATGAGACAAGATACAACATAAGGATTAGTAAATGCACTCACTTTAAAAAAACAGCAAATTTTCCAGTAGTATTTAAGAAGAAATAGTCTAATAATTGTCATCTTGGATGGTCTCTTCAGTTAATATGGCTTTGGCTAAAAACCTATTTACTTTTTTTTTTTTTTTTTTTAAGATTTTATTTATTTATTCATGAGAGACACAGAGAGAGAGGCAGAGACACAGGCAGAGGGAGAAGCAGGCTCCATGCAGGGAGCCCAATGTGGGACTCGATCCCGGGTCTCCAGGATCACATCCTGGGCCGAAGGCAGCACTAAACCACTGAGCCACCCGGGTTGCCCCCATTTACTTTTTAACTTTTGGTAGTAATGCTTTGATTTTAGTTTTAAACTTTCCAGCTGTAAAGAGTGTCTAAATATAATTCCAGGACAAAGCCAAAAAGAAGTAGGGCAGGGCCACAGGCCCCAAAGGGAATCAAATCCAGGGGGACACATTCTTTGGCAGACTGAGCAGCCCAGGCAAGCTCCCAGAGCAAGGGGTCAGGTCTTGTCACCATCCCCAGGGATCTTCTAGAGTCTAGTGGATGCATCCTGAGGCTAAGGAAGCCAAAGCATGCACACCCTAGTACAGGTCTGAAAGGAAGGTTGAATAGGTGAGTGTTTAAGTATGAAGATGGGTGATGGCACCTCAATGCTGTCTGGTCTGACCTGAGAAACACATTTTACATTTGTGGACAGGAAATACTACCAAGAAAATCCCCACCAGAATTATCAAGGCAGCCAAGATGCACTTCATGCCTCTTAATCAGAGAATGGGCTAGACTGAAATGTAGTTAGAAATGCTGGTTGGTGTTCAGGTTACAAAGGCAAATCAAAATCGTGGATAAATCAAGGTGTTCACTCCATGTGACTTACTGAACACCACTTTTGAATAGAACAATGTTGGGATTAATGAGGGATGGGAAGAGAAGTTGGCCTAAAAAGACATAAGGAACACATGCTCTTGAGTTTATAACCTTCTCAAGGAGTCTGTAAAACAGAGCTGAGGCTCCCAAAGGCTACTGGGAAGACTGGCACCAAGGGAGCTTTTCAGATACATAGATTCCCAAGACCCATCCCTGGCAGTTCTGATTCACCAGATCTAGGGTGGGTCCATGAGATCTATATTTAGGTTCCCAAGTGATATATGTGAAAAATAGTCGACAGAGCAGAGCAACAGATAAACAAATGTCAACTGGTATGCTGAAGCGGTGTTGGCAAAGTGTGGTGCAGTTACCTCAGGCATCAAAATTATCTCGGGAGTTTGTTTGTTCACTAATGCTCAGGATTGTACCCCAGATTCTACTGCATTTAGATCTCCAGGGGGTAGAGTGAAAGCATATGCATTTTAAGCAATCTCCCCAGGGATTTTTTTTTTTTTTTTAAGATTTTATGTATTTATTCATGAGAGACAGAGAGAGAGAGAGGCAGAGACAGGCAAAGGGAGAAGCAGGCTCCTCTTGCAGAACCTGATGCAGGACTTGATCCCAGGACCCCGGGGTCAGGACCTGAGCTGAAGGCAGACACTCAACCACTGAGCCACCCAGGTGCCCTACCCCCCCAGTGATTCTGATACCCAGCAGAGTTAACAAACTTCTGTCCACTCTAAAGTGGCATGGGTGGACTTGATAACTGAGTGGAGTCTGGCAGAAGCATCCAATCAGACAACACTGAACTCTGTATTGAACATTGTTTTGAGGCCCTTGTGGAAAAGGATGTGGACTCACAGAAAACATCCATGCTCTCATGGAGTCTCCATCCCATGGGGAAGACAAGAAACAAATAAACAAATGATGTGTCAGAAGGTTGTGATGTTATGAGCAGAAATAAAACTCCAAAGTCTCTGTTTTAGATATATTGGTGGGGGAAGGCTGTAGTAGGTAAGAAGATAAGCTTTACCCAGAGATCTGAGTGGAAGGGGAGCCATGTGAACATAGTGTATCTCGGGCAGGGAGAGGTGTGAACATCAAGGCTCTGAAGGCAGTGTGCCTTGGGAGGAGGGGAGAAACGGCAGCAGACCAGGGGAAGCCGCTGGAGGGCAGGTATCAGGGGTGCGTATGTATTGGTGATGGTGAAGGGGGCAAATCACATATGGCTTTTGTAAGGAAGACACATTTTATTCTAAGGATGATGGTATGCCTTTGGAAGGTTCTAAGGAGAAATGTGACTTGGTATTTTAAAAGGATCACTCTAGGTTCAGCAGAGGGACAGGTGGATGCGAGGACAGCAGTACTGAGACTACTGTAAGAGTTCACTCAGCGATGAGGGATCTTCAGGAGCTGATGATGGTAAGAAACGGTTAGACTAGAAATACAGTTTGAAGGGAGGCCCAATGGAATTTGTTAATCGATTAGATATAGTTGGTCAGAAGAAAAGTCAAGGATGACTCCAAGATTTGTGGTTTAAATAAGTGGGTGAAGGAAGTTAGCTTTTACCAACACAGGAAGTACTGGGGGAGGGGTAGGCTTGGGGAAATGGAACCAAGAAATCAACCTTGGATTTGTAAACTTAAAGAGTTCTCTTGGGTATCCATATGGAGATGTTGAACAGGAAGTTAAGACACAGGTTCCAGGAAGAGAAGGGTCTGGGCTACAGACACAAAGTTAGGAAGTCTGTGAAGATGGTATATAAAGTCATCAGTCAGGATGACTCCACTACGGGGCGAGTTTGGATGAGTAAAAAAGAAGTTAAAAAGATGAGTAGGATTCAGGAAAGGAGACCATGAGGGAGCCATCAGTGAAGAAAGAGAAACATCAAGATAACATGATGTCCCTGGAGGCAGGAGAATAAAGTGTCTCACTGAAAGTGACAACCTCATCAAATGGCTGCCAAGCAATTAGGAGTGAAAACTGACCAGTGGAAGGTGACATGACAGAGGCTGTTTTTGGTGAAGGTCTGGGACCCAAGCCTGTTTGGGATGGATGGTTTCAAGAGTGAGGTGAAGACATAGTAGAGACTAGGGGTCTCTAGCAGGAATATAACATTTGCTGTTCATGTAACTTTAAATTTTTCTACAGACTACTAAAAAACTAAAAGAAAACTGGTAAAATTAGATTTCAATAATATATATTATTTAGCCCAACATTAAACATTACCATTATAACATGTAATATAAAATATTGAGAAATTTTATATTTTTAAGCTAAGTCTTTGGAATCTGGTATGTTATTTGACATTTACAGGACATCATTTCTGATTCACCACATTTCAAATGCTCCATTGGCTAAACATGGCCAGTGGCTACAGTACTGGGCCTTGCAGGGCTAGTTACTTTTGAAGGGTTCTACAATAAGGGGGAGCATGGAAATGAGGTAGTGGCTCGGCTGGGGTGGTTAATGGAGGGGGCATCACTGATGATTCTGAGCATATTTAGAGGATGTGATTGGCTACTGTGTGCCAAGTTTCAAGTGGCATCAGGCACTATTTCAGAAGTTTTGCAACTATTCACCAATGTCACCCTCAGAAGAGCATGGTGAGGCAGGTAACATTGTTCCTCCCACCCTCCAGCGACCTCACCCAACATGGAGAGACAGCATGGATAGCAATACCACTACTCATCTGACAAACGAGGGTTCTGTCAGGAAAATCCTGCTCCAGCTTTCAGCCCCAGGCATAGGCCCTGGGACATCAGTATTAGCCCTAGTTGGAACGCTGGGGAAGGTCCTTGGGGCCACAGCACCAGACTACCCAGGTCACTGCTAGAGCCCTGTGGGTGCATCACCATCACAATGCAGTCCCCCCTCCCCACCTCCCTGTGCTCCCTGCCATCCTCACAGCCACACTTAGAAGGGATAACAGGAGTTATCCCTCCACACTCTTGCTTCCAGGACTGCAGAACATCCTGCCTGATATGAAGGCAATAAAGGGAGAAGGCAGGAAAAAAAGCTTTTCAATGCCATTAAGGATTTTCTCACAGTAGTACTGAATGTACTAATGTGGTGTTCAGTCTTTATCTTCTTTTAGATCTGTTTTCTTATGCTTATGTACATGAGTTTCCTCTGATTGTTTTATTCACTCCTACATGAAAATAATTAATAACCCAACCAGAATATTTTAAAAGTGGATAACTCATAGTATACTAGTCTTAGGTCACATTCAACATGTTCCTCTGTCTGAATTCTTTGTGATCACACATCTCCAGAGTTGATCAAATCAGGTTAACACTTCTGGGATTAGAGGCAGAGCACAGCAAAGCAGGAGACAGAAGCCATGGTCTGGTGTTCATCGGTTGCTTGTCCCAGAGCCCGTCTCTCAATTCTCTGATTAGGGGGCTTCTCATCTTCCCTTCGGGATGGCTTGGGAAATTTAAATGCAGAGAGGTGTATGAAGCACACTTTAGAAACTGGAAAGTGCTAACACATTTTCTTGACATTAATGGTAAAGAAAACCTGGTGCCCATGTAAACCATAAAGGGTCTTTTTTTTTTTTTTCAAGATTTTATTATTTATTTATGAGAGACAGAGAGAGAGAGAGGCAGAGACACAGGTAGAGGGAGAAGCAGGCTCCATGCAGGGAGCCCGACATGGGACTCGATCCCAGGTCTCCAGGATCATGCCCTGGGCTGAAGGTGGCACTAAACCGCTGAGCCACGCGGGCTGCCCCATAAAGGGTCTTTAAGGAGGCAAGGCTGCCTTGCATTTGTAGAGAACTTATATAATTATTTTATCCGCCATCTCACCAGAGCCTTACTGAGTTATTTGGCAGGCAAGTTTTGTCCCTCTTTGACAGACAAGAAGAACGAGAACCAAGAGACTAAGTGCCTAAGGCCATACATTTAGCTGGGGGCAGAACTGAGTAGAGAAGGATTGGCCCTCTGTGTATGTAGTGTTCTCTCCACTGTGCCCAGTGGGTCATCTGCCACCACAGTCAGAGATGGGAGTTGTAGAAAGAGTATAGGATGCTGAGTCAGAAGTCCTTGGGTCTAGCCCCCACTTGGTCTCTTCCTTGCAGTAAAAACTAGACAAGCTACTTACCTTCTCTGAATAGCAGTTTCCTTGTCTAGAAAAGAGGAATGATAAAAACATCTCTATGGCAGATACTCATTCATTTCCTGGAAATAATACTCAGATTTTGTCTCCAGTCCCTATCCAGTGTCCATGTATTTCCAGAGGTCTTGTCTCCACACCAGACTCCAGAAATAGGCCCGTGACCCTATCCAAACCAATCACAATACTGAATTCATGAGGCTCACAAAGATGCATAAGCTTCAGCTGGCCTGGGAAGAGGCCCACTCTCTGTTTCCATGGACCTGGCAGAGCTAGCAGAGCCAACCACCACGTACAGGCTAAGAATGAAGCCAACACTGTGGAAGGCAGAGCCAGAAGATGTGAGAAATAGTCCTGATGATATTCTTTGTGCTTCTGATCAATAAGCCATACCTGAAGTCTGACCTTTACAGGCACATGAGCCAAAAACTTTCCTTTTTTGCTAAGCCATTTTGAGTTGGCCTTCCTGTCCCTTGAAAACTAAAAGGTTCAAGACTGATACAATCTTTTCTCAGGTTTGTTGCATTGAATAAGTTATTGTATGTGACAGCTCCCTGCAAACAATAAACGCCTTTTGCAAACAATAAAAGCAGAGTAAAAGTAATTTATTATCAACTTATTTGGGCAGCAAATAATAGTATTAAAGTATAAGCCTAGACCACTTTCAATTCTTTATAGCTCTGTGATAAGGTGAAAAGAAAAGTTATTCTTGAACTTTAGTGTAATGTCCAATGATTTTATGGAGCATCAGCATTCTGAAATGTGACATGCTAGTGAAGGTTGAGTCACTTACAGAAAAGCATCCACAGCACAGCATGAATTCTGATAACGACCACAATCTTAGATCGCGATGCACTGTAACCATACAGAAGCCACATGTCTTAAAATGAGGAAGAGGTCTCTCTTTCCCAATTTTCACTTCTAAAATTTTCTTAATTTAGTAATTAATAAGTTATGGAAGGAAAAAGGATACAACAGGTAGGATATAGTAGTAATGAACAATTAAAAGAATGAATATAAACTACACATAATTACATATATAGACTAAAGGCACTGAAGAAAAAAGAGGTCAAATGAAAGGGACAGGAGTATCTCATGATTTCCACTGTAAAATGAAGTCATTTTCTCTAAAGATGATAAGGATGGAAGACATCTGTACTGAAATACCACAGACAAAGCAGTCAATATAGAGACTAGCACCAAGTGAGTCCTCATGGGACACCCAAGAGGCTGATGTGACCTTCCCCATTTCATAGATGAGGAAACTGATGCCCTATGAGGCTAAGTCATTGTCCAATTCCCACAGTGAGGGACAAGTCTTTTGCTTCACTCTGTTTCTCTGGGCCAAGTCCCTCTTCCAAGCCCTCCTTTTTTCTGCCTTGCTGTGAAAGGACAGATCTTTTTTTTTTTTTTTTTTTTTTTTTTTTTTTTGAAAGGACAGATCTTTAAGGAAAAGTGGAGTGCAGCCTTGCTGATGCTGCTGCGTTGATCAGTAGCAAATACTAAATTTTAAAATTTTCTTTTATTCTGAATTGATGACTATTAAACTGTCTTATGTAGATCTAGGGAAGTACCAATAAATAGCTGCAAAGAATGTTAACCTGAAAATGAAATCAGTGAAAAAAAAAATCAAGGAAGTTATTTTGCAGGAAGTACACATTTCACAGGGATTTTCCAGTTTACATTTACTTTACCCTTGAGAATCTAAAAATAAACCCTGAGCACCCTTAAGCCCCACTGTCGAAGTCTCTGGCCTCATATAAGCATGATGAAACTTGGATGCTTTAAAGAATTTGTAGGTTTGGGACCTGTGCTTCTTAATGATGGTGGGGAGGTTTGTTGACCACTCTGAGGACTGAATGAAAGCCATTTAACTTTGACTAGAAAACAAAGAAAAAAAACCCCAAAACTTTTTTTTTTTTCAATTTCAGGGAATTCATGAATCATAGGCTTATAGTGCCCAGTTTAAAAGCAGGATGGAAAGATCTGTGAAAAATAGGAACTTAATGGGAACTACCTCAGGCAGAGAGATACCCCACCTTTAGGGGTCTCCTTATTAAAAAATACCTCCTCCCACAGACACCTGTGGTTGAAAAATGCCAACACCTGCAGAAAGGTTGCTAGTCCTTCATTCAAGTTGATGATTTTTTTTCCCCCTAACATCTCCCATGGTGTGTGTGTGTGCCTGGACCAGGTGGGAGAGGAGGCAGGTGGGTAAATGTATATCCAACCATGCAGGTGGTAGGGCTGGCCAGAAGAGGGCCTATGGTAGTCCTGGACACCAGTGGGAAAGAGGCAGGAGAGCCAAAGAGAAGATATTACAGATGACTGTCTTATTTCAAAATTCTACTCAGAGCTGGCCCTCTGCCCAGGGATGCAGAATGAATAGCTCTTCCCATTTTTCTTGAACACAGACAGCAAGACCCCCTTTCCAAGACTCCCATCTCATGACAGTAACAGCTTCTGTGAACTAGTCTGGGAATCTCACCCCATTTATGACACAGTTTCCTTGGGAAAATGAGTACTGAATTCTAAATCATCTGCTTCCTAAATGAACTTTCTAAACATAATCCACTTACACGTCAAACTCTATCTATGCTTCACTGTGGGTGTTCAGATGAACACATGAGCTTTTACGAATTTGGGTCTAAGAAGTCTGTGGACTCCCAATTCCTGTCCCTCAGAGAAGAAACCAGGCCCTTCCTCCAAAGCCGTATCTCACTGTGAGTCTACTGGCAGCTATTAGAAATGAGAGGTATTTTAGCTCGTGGTCTCTACCCCTCCCTTCCTCCTCTAGATGTTGGTTAACAGAGGTCCCACTGAGGTCACGAGTTAATACTCTCATTGCATCCCTTCTTTACCACTGACTTGCTGACTAAATGAGGATTTATCACTTAACTTTTTGATACCTTTCTTTTTATAGCTACAAAATGAAGCTGGGTTGGCAAGTGGGGACAAACAAAAAATGAGCTTCTTGGGAAAATAATATGTGCAGATGGATATTCCATTTCTAGCAGGCAGGGTAAGATACATAGCAATCTGCTAATCTGGTGTTAATGACATTTAAATTAACTCCTCTTCAGGGAGGAATGGAAATGATAATAATTAATACTGAATAAGTGCTTTCAAGTCTAGAAGACATTTTTATATTCACTATCTCATTTGATCTTTACTAAAACTTGGGAAGGCTTGTATAATAGGCATTGTTTTTACCTCTGCTTAACAAGCCAAATGACTTGTCCAAGGTCATCCAGGGAGTGAAAGAGGCAGTGGTCAAAGTGTCAGTGGTCAAAGCCAGGTCTTTTATTTTCAAGTTTGATCTCTTTTCTACTTGTTCTATGTCCTGCCCTATTTTTCCTGATTCAGTCTATCATCTAACTGGTCAGCAAAGGAAGATTATTGGTCTGCACTATGGACAATAAGCACAAAAGATGAGAGGTCCCAGAGACATCCTATTCTAACTTATTCTATCTAACTAGTCTAACTTAAATATGTCCTATTCTAGTTTATCCAGCCTAACCTATTCCAAGTCAGCAAAGGGCAGTTCCTTAGGGATGCTGGAAACAGGAGCATGACCCATCTCGTTCACATATACTGCTGGCTCATCATTGGGGAGGATTTTATTATTAGGAAAGGAAAATAAAACCTCAGGTTACTGCAACATATAAGCAAAGGATAAACTTTTTTAAAAATTTTATTTATTTATTTGAGAGAGAGCAAGAGAGAGCGAGCGAGCAAGAGCACACAAGTGCCAGCAAGGGGAGTAGTGGAGAGGGAGGGGGAAAGAATCTCAAGCGGACTCCTCACTGAGCAGAGCCCAACATGGGGACCCCAAGATCACAACCTAAGCAGAAACCAAGAGTTGGACGCTCAACTGATTGAGCTACCCAAGGGCCCCAAGGACAGTTAATCTTTAAAAAAATGATTTCACCTGAGAAAATTTTTATCTTTTTTGTCACAGTCTAGAAATATGTTCTAGGCAGACCAAGCCAGCCAAGAAGATCTCATCCCTACCACCAGCATGTTCATTATGACATTGCACCTGACAATCCATATAAGGGCAGGTGTGTGATGGCTCTAGTTTCCAATTCAACTCCATGGGAAAATAGCCCATCTATAGGACCTACTTAAGGTATAGCCCTAATCTGTTCCTCAAATATCTGGTGACCATGTTCTGACCCTGAGCACTGGCTTCAGGAGAGGAGGGGAGGCAGAAGGCAAGATAGTGGGCATTAGATTAGTCCTGCTGCTACAGAGTCAAAAGGAGAGTCTGTTCCCTGGAGAAGCCTTCTGTTTGTGTGCACTCAAAAGTGAAGCCTCCTTAGTTGAGGCAGACTGAGCACGTTTATCCTTTAAACCTAAAAACCACAATTATGACAACACTGATCAAGATACAGAATAAAAACTACCTCATATTACAAACTAAAAAAAATTCCAAAAAACACAAGAAAAATATCAGTGACTATTTGTCCAACTTTGAAAATCATTAACACCAAGATTATCAAAGGCAGAAATCATTACGGAAACCATAAAATTGAAGACATACGCAATGTCATATAATTGAAAAGTTAATGATAAATTCACTAAAAGTTAACTTTCTTTACTATGTAAGAAGTTTTTAAATAGCCAGGAGTTGGTGAAATACAAAAATACCAATAGAAAAATGGACACAAACACACAATTCACAAATGAATGGGTCCTGGCTAAAATAAGCACACAGTGACCTCAGCTATCAAGTATCAAGCATGGAGGGGTACAGACTAGGTCATTAAGAAAGGCTGTCTTTAGGCTGGGAGTTGTGGATAATTTTTGCTTTCTTTGTTTATATTTGGATTCTAGAGTTTTTGTACAGTGAACATGGACAATTTTGGTAAGCAGTTATTAAGTGAAAAACTAAGTTCAGAACACTGTGGGAAATGTGAAATATAGAAACAACCTCTTCTCCCTCAAGGAAATTTTCCTAGTACTACAGGAATCTCTGGTTAATTTACCATCAGCATTGTTTAGGAAATACAGTAAGATGAGAAGAATGGATTCTTAAAAAGCTTATGACACATCATGAAAAACCTAGAAAAAATCCACCACTTAATTTTTTGATACAAAAAAAGTTCTTTTCTCGAATGATCTGATTTATATTTATGCATTAGTTCCCTTGAAAACTTTAATCTATAGGTAAGAGTGCAAAGTTAATGCATAGTCAAACTGTTAAGTAGTTTATTTCTTCTAAAGGCAGAAGGTCTGAAATGTTTCTTTCTATATTCTTTTTATTTTTCCTAAAATAAAAAGTAACTCTACCCCCTCATTTTTATCACGTTTAAATCTACAAGTGAGGCTCTCTTTGGTACAAAATTATTTTCCCATTTTTATTGAGCTACATTTTCATCCACTCCCTCCGACAGAAATTCAGTGTGAGAAAGGATTTTTGAGATCATTTGATACCCTCCCCCCTTGACTGAAATGAGGGTGAAGGCCCACAGAGGTTCAATTATGACAACCAAGCTAAAAATAACTCAGGCTAGCATAGTTTATTGCTTCTTTAGACTTGTTCTCATTTCAATTTTATACTCATAAACTAGCAGAATTCTTTTACATTATACAGTAGTTTGACTTATGAGTTCAGCTGAGTGCTTAAAACACTGTCTTCTGTCAGGACATGCCGGTGATCATCCCCCGAGCTGATGCTACAGCGATGAGTGCAGAGCATGTGTGACTGGTGTACATCTGCACAACTTCGATGGTTCCTGTCACAGCTTGGCCACAACCCCCAATGAAGCATAAGGCAGAGAACTCAAAAATCTTACTTATATACCCACTTTCAGGCAACACTGGTAAACTAAATGCCATTTTTAATTTCTAAAAGAATCACAGATTTGTACAGCTTCGTTTTTTGGGTTTTTTTTTTTTTTTTTTTTTACAGCTTTGGTTTAAAAGTAAAAGAGTAGTTTAGAATTTTGAACTTTCTTCTGAATAGCACAGGATCCAAGTGAACCATTAAGGTGCAGAATTGATGCATCTTTAAGAAAAAAAGAGGCTCTGCGTGAATTACATTTTTTTTTAGGTCACCAGAGTAGCCTTCAGTACCCCGATCTGGCAGATTACAAGCTCCTTGAAGGCAGACTACAAGCTTCACTTTCTTATTTTGTCTTTGTTTTCCAGGGCCTACCAGAGCTCCTGGCAAAGAGTGAGCATTCAGCAAATTATGATTAAGTGCGATGGTAAGGACAGATAGGAAGGATATCTGGAGCGTAGGAGGGCCTGTAACCAATGCCCTACCAGATTACAATGCTCTACCTGAAAGGTCCCAGATATATACAGAGTTCTAGTTATACAATAAAGTTATTACTTTGTAGAGTAATTACTTTGGTGATTATGGGTTATTGATTTTAATAAAGAAATAATAAAACTAATGAATAATTTTTAATTTCCTCAAAGCCCCAGAGCTTTACATCTGAGGGGGAAAAAAAGCAACCTCTACACAGGGACATGGGTTTGTAAATATGAAAGATAATCCTGTTGAAATGGAATATAACTGCGTGCAATCAAAATTCACTTTATGCTTTTCATGTTTCTAGGGAAAAAGGTAAAGGGAAAACAAACGAAACAAAACAAACAAAAAAAAAGGTAAAAATCCTCAGAAAGACTTCCCAGCTCCGTTCCTAGCAATAGGTCAAAAACCGAGGCTACAAGGGCCTCAAGATTTCTTATGAGAAACTGTAGTAAGAAAAATATAGTGACTCATCTCATAATAATGCCCTTTCTTCCCAAAGTACACATCACAATTTCCACATCCCTGGCACAGGGGCACTCGGTGCAGAGCTATTGCAACACGGAGCATCTCCCTGCACCAACACCCCTCAGTGGGTGACAGAAATGCCGATGCTGGGGTAACAGACCTCCCCAGTGCTGGGGGAGGGCATTAGGGGGTGGCATGGCTGCACTCATTCTGCCCTCCAAAGAAGGGAGATTTCTCCCTTTGTATTGCTTGATCTGGAACAGTGGTTCTTTTGTACAGCCACCTTTAAGCACTGGGGAGCTAAGTGCAGCTGGCTTCCTTCTGCACAGGCTGAAATAATCCCCTGGCAGAGCTGTTCTGAATAGGCACTCCCAGATTTCCTAACCAACTGTCATTTAGATACTGAGGAACCAAAAAGAAAAAGAAAAGGGGGCGGGGGGGGGGGGGAGGGGGGGAGATGAAGGAAAAGGAATCTGCTACTCAAGGCACAAGCAAGGGGCCCAGGCTTTTGCTTAGGTACTGGCTCCCTCCCCTATCACTTCTGGGGCCATGGAAGACTGTGTTCAGTAAATACTGATAGGAAAACAATTGATGTTTATTGACAAAAACACTTCTCCAATACAGCTATTTAGGAAGCCAATTTCCCAGGCCTTGCCCAGTCAGACATTCCTAGAGAATAACTACCAACAGAAAGGAGACAGATCCTGCCCTTTGGTGAATATCAATGTAAACTGATAAAGAATTCAAAGCTTTCCAGAAGTTCAAGGAATACTCACACAGCCAGATATCACTGGCTTTGGGCATTTGAAGTATGTAACAAACAGTATGCATGCCTTCTCTCTGATAGATTTAAGGATGGGAAGGAAATATGGTTTATTGATCCTCAAATGGCTGAGACAGGTGGGCTCTACCGAGGTCAAACATCAGTAAGGTTAAAGCTCCAAGGCACTGGTGGTGGAAGGACCATGCTGTTGGCTTGATGGGCCATTTGCAGGAGGGCCCTCTGCTAAGCCTGCGTATTTCACTCTTTATAGGGACAATAAGCTTAAGGAGGTGGTGGACTGCAGCCTGAAAGGAAGGGAGGTGCACAGGTGAGCAGGCCAGCAAGAAGGGGTACACAGAGCCTATGTCCAGGTAGGGAGCTGGTTAGTGGTGCTGATTAGCTGATTCCCGTGTATGTGGCTGAGAAAGTGTGTATGTGAAGGCAGGGTCAGAAGTTTGGAAAAAGAGCAACTGAAGAGACAGAGACTGAGCACATCTAAAGACAGTCACTAAAACAACTAAAGATCCTCATGATATAAACTCTGATAGTGTTATCACTAGAAGTCAGAACACACTGAGGATAAGAAAACTAAACTGGTTCGTGTAAAAGGCTCAGACTGTCAATTTTTCAGAATGAAAACCTTAACATTTAGGAAGTCCTCCCAATTACAGGATTTATATGACAGCAGCTATATAAAAATCAGTATAAAGACCAGTGCCCCTAAGGAGGATAACATTTCATTTGTATTGAAATGTTTTAATCCACCTTTAATAATTTAAGACATTAAGTATTAATATTACATATCATACAAGATCTAATTTCTTTTGTATTCCATCTGAAACAATGACACTTCTTGTTAATAGTTATTTTCTTAAACCACAGATCAATTTCTTCACTGCCCTGAGAATCAGTTGTTATATTATAGCTGTTTCCCAAAAGCATTACTACTTTAGTATTTATTACTTTACTAAGACAACTCTTAACATCCTGGAAACATTTCAAAGAACACATTTTTAATACTTCTCACCAAATTTGTTTCGATTTATGTTATTTAATTGATAGATGAAGAAATAAGGGTCCCACTGGCTTTTCCAAAAGATTCATCTGCTCCAAACAAAAGCATCTCTACTCTTTGCTTTTCCTAGGTCAGTCTCTATGCATTTATTTAAGATGAGGTAAGAAGCTAGTTCGAGACCATGTGGGCCAAATTTCATATTTTGTGTGGATTAAAAAATAATAAACATAAGGAGTAATCTAATATTCCCATAAATTATTTTAGAAGCATAATAATCATATCACACTTCATGTCCTGGTTTCACATCTGCGAGATTTTTTTTCTCTTTGTTAAAGTTCAAGTAATATATCCAAAATTATGGGGAAAAAAAGTCTGCACAGAGGTAAGTTCTGATAGATCGGATTGTGGCTGCAGCAAGATACACAAACAAACATACACATACACACACACACACAGGTGCACGCCAAGTAGACGCTCTCGAGTGTATATGTTAAGCTTACAAGACAAAGCTGCAAGCTACAACATTACAGGTGAGTTTTCTGCATCTGCTTATCTGCACAGAGAACATCAATGAAACACAAATGAAACAGGACCTAAAAAAAGCTTAGTAAGCCTGAGAAAAGATACAGAAAAGCTCTATCAGCAAAGAAACAACACACTGGGGAAAAGTACTGATTCTCATGAAAATGTGATTCACCATGGAATAAAATTCAAAAGCCACTGACCCCAATGAAAGCTTCCAGTGGAAACATGTGGATTTTGCTTCATTTCACTGAAAGACTTTACTTTATCTCATTTGAATATTATTATAAGTACCATCACAGTTTTTGTGATATGTTGCTTTCTCATTTAAAACTGATGTAGAGGGGTGCCTGGATGGCTCAGATGGCTAACTGTCTTCTTTGGGCTCAGGTCATGATCTTGGGGCCCGGGAAATCAAACCCCACATCAGGCTCCCCGGCTGAGTGGGGAGTCTGCTTCTCCCTCTGCACCTCACCCTGCTCATGCTCTCTCTGTGTCTCAAATGAATAAATAAAATCTAAAAAAAAAAAAAAAAAAAAAAAAAATCTAAATAAATAAATAAATAAATAAATAAATAAATAAATTTGAAGTAGAAAAGACATGGCTGATCAAACTAAATTTTCAAGGGTCTTCAGAAAACAAACAAAAACAAACAAAAACACATCAGTTAATATCATCATGCAATAGCTGGAACATTTTTGGTCCCTTAAAACATGCACTGAATGCTGGATAGCTGAATGATAAATAACTGAAGACAATACCTTTTATATTTATATATAATAAGTTGTCATTTAAGCAGATTTATTTGTAGAATATTTTTGTACATACCAATTCTTCATTCTGACTTGACAAAAGATCACGACTGAATGAAAGCTGACTTACACAGACCACAAATCTGTCGGGAAATACACGGAGCTCTGCACAAAATGAAGAAAATCAAGTTACTAAAGGCATCAAAAATCTATGAAAACAGAAATGCTTGGTACCAGATTTTTTCAGTTATAGTTATAAGCATGTATGTATACAACATATGTCTCTTCTCCTCGCCTTTCAGTGTTTGCCATCAGCAGGGCGGAGCGAGCACAGAGCTCTGGGGAGCACCCAGGAGGTTGCAAATTGGTCCACCTGAGCCCCTGGACCATTATGTTCTATCCCATGAAACCCCCAGGCAGGGCCCTTGCAGCCCTCCCACTGTGTCAGTTTGCTGTTTTCTGACCAGAACCCACATTTGGGAAATAGGATCAATGTTCTCTAATGAGTGTGCAGATTTATACAGGAAAAGGAAGAATAGGAAATAAGATCTGAAAACCCATCAATGTTCTTACTAATTAATTCTTTTACTTATCATCTCTTTGGTCAACTGGTCTTAGATCGGTCCCCTAAAGTAGAGGGCAAATTCCCAATCTGAATTAGGCTATGAAAACAGCAGGGTCATTAATAGGAATAATTATAAGGAAACGGTAAAATATGTGATAGTTAAGATGATAGAATTACACCACAGTCACACTAAACTATCATTACAACTTCTTAAAGCAAAGCCACTGACTTATGGGTGGGGAAGGCTGAAAAGAATCACAGAACTGGATGCCCCAACACTCAATGAAAAAGAGAATTTATACAGGAAAATGGCAAATAAAATGGTAAATGCCACCTTTATCTTTCCTCCTCTCTAACCTGCCTGCCTATCCATCCACATGTACTTATGCAGCCTCCATCTATCTCTGGAGTGATGTTTACCTGATGCTAGCAGTGTATATTCTGAGTGGGAGGTGAGGACCTTCTCCCTTCTTTATATTTGATTGTATCCCTCTAATATTTTTATAATACACATGTATCATACTTACAACACAAAGCCATTTTTCTAAAAGAGAAAACTTCTCTTAGATGTGACCAATATTTTCAAAGAGGGATAGTATGAATCAGATAAGTGAATCCTTTTGCATACATTGTTCATTTCTAACAATGGATGACAATGTGAGGAACAGACAGAGGCAGAACTCCTCTTAGCCTGATACAGCATGAAGGTGTTGATTATGCAAGCACACAACTTAAACACAGTTTAACACTGTACCACCAGGCTAAGTTAAATTATACCAAAGGCCTAATGAGTTGATGCTCTAGTAATAGCCAAGTCTTTATCTCTCCTTTAGACTACTGATGTGTTTGTCCTTGGTGATCACTCCTCCCTATTCTGATTCATCCTACTCAGTGCAAGTAGGTTAACAGTACTAAAAAAAAAAACCAGCTCCACTTCTCCTGCTCAAAACCCCATCCTGGCTCCTCAGTAGCTACCACATGACCTGCAAACTTCAAAGCCCTCCCTGTGTGGGGCCTAACCTGTCATTCTGGTCTTACCCTTGTTGTCCTCCTCATGTAGAAATCTCCATTTCAAAAAGCCTGAGTGTGTTGAAACTGACCTCTCAAAGATGTTCTATCTGGCTACGAGACTAGGGGTGGATACTGAAAAGCCAAAAATAAAACCAAAACAAAAAAACAAAAAAACCCACCCTTCCTCAAAAAAACCCCAAAGTCATTAATATTTATTTATTAATTCTTTTGTAAAAGATTATTTATTTGACACAGAAAAAGAGAGTGTGTGTACAAGCAGAGGGAGCAGCAGACTCCCCAGTGAGCAGGGAGCCTGATCCCAGGACCCCAGAATCATGACCTGAGCTGACGGCAGACACTTAACTGACTGAGCCACCCAGGCACTCCATTCTTAAAATTTCTTAATGGGGTAAGTGGTAAGTAGTCTGCTTCTCACTTTCAGGAAGGAGGAACTGAGCCACAGAATTCATTATTTATCCCCTGTCATTATTTATCCCCTGTCAATTTTCATAACATTGAAATACACCTCAGTAGATCAGAATTCAAATTCAAAATGATCATTTCTATCCAATAATTCCTCTGATTTGTCCTTCCATTTCTTTCTCTGAAAAATAAGAATGCTAGAATGATGAATTTTGAACATTTGGGGGCCAGGTATTGTATACACAGAAAGAAACTTCTATACACCTTTTCTTTGCTTAGATCACAACTGAGAATTTTATTATTTTAATATTTAAATAAAGTAAAGATTTAGATAATAGCAATCTCTACCATACAGGGTAGCTAGGCTTCATTTTAATAGCAGAAAGTTAACTGGCTTATTTTACTAAGAGAATTGAATAAAGTGGAAAGCTCCATTAGGAGAGTAAAATATTTGAGTGGCACTTAACAGTTTAAAAAGTGAAGATAATTGTTACGATTCCAAGAGCAAATCTCCATATAGTTTATTTTCAAAGTCCCTGTTTCATATCTTATATATTAAAATCATCCAAGGAAGTTCAGTTAGATTTTCTTTCCAATGTTCAGATCAGCTTGGAGAATTGTCATTAGCATCTGACTTTGTTGTTGTTGGCTGGATATGTTTGACATCATTTCCCAAGTGGACATCTTGACTTGGGGAAATGAGGAGGGAAGCTGGCCTTGTCACACACCTAAGAAAGGCTCTGACAGCTCTGGGCTGGGAAAGCATTTTCTCGTGTACACACTTGTTCTATATCCCAGGGACTTGGTGTGCACAGACAAAGATGAAGTGATTCATAGTTTAACTGCCTGTCAAATCATTCTGGAAGCTCAATGAAAGTGCTGAGATGCAGCAGGAGAGTGAAGCATAATGTGGCTCCACTCACAGTTCTCAGGCAGTGAAAATTGAAAAAAATCACAAACGTTTAGAAATATTCTTAATTAGCACTTCAATTTCACAAAGGCAATGAAGCAAGTTGAAATCTTCATTCTTTAATTTTCATTCTGTCTAGAGTAAGTTAATAATCAAAATGCCTGACAACTCAAGAAATCAGTTTCTTACCAGCACTCTGTGAGCCCCTGAAACAGTGAAGTCGTATCCCTCTCTTGAGGAAATAGGCTGTGATTTGAAAGCCATACCCTGTAAAGTGAAAGAGGGCATCATTAGACCATAAGCTTGTTTGCCACTAAATTCCATAGGCCTCCCCAGTGCTTATTACATAGCATGTGTTCAATAATTATTTAGCATATGAAATAAAAAAGAATCAAGAGAGGGACTCACTTGAGAGAAAGAGGTAAACATTACAATCTGAGCTCTTCTAGCCTGGCCAGAACACCTGGCTAGAATGGTTTCCAGTCCCTGAAGTGACTCAGTTACTTTGTACAATGAATTCAACCAAGAATTCTCTACCCAGCAAGGCTATCATTACAAATTGAAGGAGTGATTAAGAGCTTTCCATATAAACAAAAGGTAAAGGATTCATCACCATGAAACTAGCCCTACAAGAAATGCTAACAGGGCTTCTTTAAGCCAAAAAGAAATGGCACTATTATAACCAAAAAAATTATTTGGTTATAATTAATATTTTATATATTATATATATTCATAATTAATGTATATTATATATTCTCATATAGTTTCATATTTATATATGAATGAGTAAAAATCTTACTGGAAAAGGAAAATCTATAACAAAGGTAGTGGACAAGTGCTTGTAAAGCAAGTATGAAAGTTAAAAGAAAAAGGTAGTAAAATTCCCTCAAATTACAATAATTAGTTAAGAGCAGCATAAAATAGAAAGATGGAAAAAAAAATAGAAAGATGGAAAATGTGTCATCAAAAAAATATAAAATATGGCAGAAGGTAATAAGGTAAAGCTTTAGAGTGTATTTAACATTAAGTTGCTGTCAACCTAAAACAAACTATTTACATATGATATTTTATGTGAACCTCATGGTAACCACAAGGAAATATATATATAGTAAATATATGAAAGAAAGTGAGAAAGGAAGCAAACATAACCCTAAATAAATCCATCAAACTACAAAGGAAGAGAGAAAGAGAAGAAAGGAACAGAAAGGAACTACAAAAACAAGAAAACAATGAGCAAAATTGCAATAAGTATATGCTTATATATGATTATAATAGTCTGAAATTGCCAGTCAAAAGACACAGAGTGCTAAATGGATAAAAAACAAGACCCATCTACATGCTGCCTGTAAGACATTCACTTCAGGAATAAGAACACACAGACTAAAAGTGGAGGGATAGGATAGAAAAAGATATTCCATGCCAATGGAAATGAAAAATGCTGAATAGCTATATTCGTATCAAACAATATAAACTTTAAAACAAGACTATTTAAAAAAAAGAGAGCATTACATAAAGCAGTCAATCCTTCATGAAAATAAAACATTTATAAATATATATGCACCAGATAGGGGAGCACCAAAACATATAAAACAAATATTAACAGATCTAAAAGAAGAAATTAAAAGCAATACAGTAATACTAGGAGAGTATAATACCCCACTTTCACCAATGGGTAGATCATCCAGACGGCAACAACAAATCAATATAGAAACATTGGCTTTAAACAACACATTAGACCAGACAGATTTAACAGATATAAACAAGGTATTCTATCCAAAAGCAGAATACATATTTTTTTCCAAGTGCACACAGAATGTACTCTAGGTTGGATCACAGGTTGGGCCACAAAACAAGTCTCAATAATTTCAAGAAAATTGAAATCATATTAAGCATCTCTTCCAAGCACAATGGTATGAAACTAGGAATTAATTAGAAGAAAACAGGAAAAACATAAAAACATGGAATTAAACAACATGCTACTGAACAACGGATGGGCCACTGAAGAAAACAAAGGAGAAATAAACATCCAGATAAATAAAAATAAATATAGGACTTACCAAAATATATGGGATGCAGCAAAAGGAGTTCTATGAGGGAAGTTCATAGCAAACCTCAATATTTCTTGAAGCCTACCTCAAGAAATAAGAAAAATCTCAAATAATCTAACTTTACACCTAAAGGAATCAGGAAAGAAGAACAAGAAAAGCTGAAAACTAATGGAAGGAAATAATGACCAGAAGAGAAATAGAGAATAAAAAGTCAGTAGAAAAAAATCAATAAAGTGAAGAGCTAGCTCTTTGAAAAGATAAACAAATTTGACAAACGTTTAGCTAAACTGAGAGAGAGAGAGAGAGAGAGAGATAATTCAAATAAAATAAAAAAGATAAGTTATAACCAATACTAAATAAATACAAAGCATTGTAAGAGACTACTATGAAAAATGATATACCAAAAAAATGGACAACCTAGAAGAAATGAATAAATTCCAAGAAAGATACAATCTTCCAAGATTGAATAATGAAGAAATACAAAATCCAAATAGACCAATAAGTAGACTGAAACAGTAATCAAAAACCTCCCAACAACAAAAGTCCAGGACCAGACAGACAGTTTCACTGAGAATGAAGAATCCTACCAAACATTCAAGGAAGATTTAACGCCTATCCTTTTCAAACTTTTCCAAAAATTGAAGAGGAGGGAAAGCTTCCAAACACATTTTACAAGGCCAGCATTACGCTGATACCAAAACCAGACAAGGGCACCACAAAAAAGAAAAAAAAAAATTAAAAGCCAATATACTTGATGAACATAGATCCCAAATCCACACATATTAGCAAAACAAATCCAAAAATACATTAAAAGAATCATAAACCATGGTGTAATTTATTCCAGTGATGCCAGGATGGTCCAACATCTGCAAATCAATCAACACTGCACATCACATTAACAAAATTAAAGATAAAAATCACATGATCATCTCAAAAGGTGCAGGGAAAAAATGTGACAAAATTCAACATCTGTTTATGATAAAAAATCTCAACAAAGTGAGTATGAAGGAAACATATTTCAATATAATAAAGACCATATATGACAACCCTACAGCTAACATCATGCTTAGTGGTGAAAAGGTGAAAGCCCTAAGATCAGGAACAAGACAAGGATGCCCACTCTCATCACTTTCATTCAAAACTGGTATCAGAAGTCCTAGCCATAGCAATTAGGCAATAAAGAGAAATAGAAGACAGCCATATCAGAAAAGAGGTAAAACTGTCACTACTTACAACAGATGACATAATACTATGTATAGAAAACGCTAAAGAATCCACCAATAAAACCTGTTAGAATAAGTGAATTCAGTAAAGTCGCAGGATACAAACCAATACACAGAAATCTGTAGTACTTCTATACACTAATGATAAAACATTAGAAATGGAAGTTTAGAAAACAATCCCATTTACAATTGCATCAGCAAAAGAATAAAATATCTATTAATAAATTTAACCAAGGAGGTGAATGACCTGGACACTGATGAAAGACAACACAAATAAATGGAAACATATTCTGTGCTCAGACTGGAAGAATTAATATTGCTGAAATGTCTATACTACCCAACACAATCCACAGATTCAATGCAATACCTGTCAAAATTCCTGTGGCATACTTCACAGAACTAGATAAAACAAGTCTAAAATTTGTATGGAACCACAAAAGATCCTGAAAAGCCCAAGCAATTTTGAGAAAGAATAACAAAGCTGGAAGTATTATACTTCCTGATTTCAAACTATGCTGCAAAGTGTAGTAAATCAAAACATTATGGTATTGGTACAAAGACAGACACACAGATCAATAAAACAGAATAGAAAGCCCAGAAATAAACCCACACATATGTGGATAGCTAATCTATGACAGAGGAGCCAAGAACATACAAGGGAGAAAGGATGGTCTCTTCGATAATGATGTTGGGAAAACAGGATAGTCACATGTGAAAGAATAAAACTAGACCACTGTTTTCTATTATACACAAAAATTAACTCGAAATGCATTAAAAATTTGAATATAAGACTTGAAACCATAAAATTCCTTAGAAGAAAATAGAAGTGTTAAATTCTTTGACATCGTCTTAGCAACATCTTTCTGGATCTGACTCTAATGAGAAGGGAAACAAAAGTGAAAGTAAACAAACTGGACTATATCAAACATAAAAGCTTCTACCCAGCAAAAGAACCATCAAAAAAATGAACAAGCAACTCACTAATAAGAGAAGTTTGTTTTGTTTTGCAAACTATATGTCCAATAAGGGGTTAATATCCAAAATACATATAAAATTCATTTAACTCAATGATAACAACAAAACAAACAATCTGATTTAAAAATGAGCAGTGAGAGGCACCTCTCTCCGGTGGTTCAGTCAGTTTAGTGTCCAACTCTCAATTTTGGCTCAGGTCAGGATCTCAGGGTTATGAGACTGAGCCCTGAGTCCGGCTCCACACTGGGCATGGAGCCTACATAAGATTCTCTGTCTCCCTCTCCCTCTGCCCCTACTATCCCCAATGCCCTCTCTAAAAAAAAGGAGGAGAGGCAGAAGATTTGCATAATCATTTCTCCAAAGAAGATGTAAAGATGGCTAATAGGCACATGAAAAGATGCTCAACATGACTATTTAATAGGCAAATGCAAATCAAAACTACAATGAGAAATACATAACATCTGTTAGAACAGTTATTTTAAAAAGACAAATAACAAGTGTTGATGAGAGTGTAAATCGGTGTACCCACTATGGAGAACCTAGTGGCCTCAAAACATTAAAAACAGAACTACCATACGATCCTGATATTCCACTCTGTAGTATTTACCCAAAGAACATGAAAACACTAATTCAAAAAGATATATGCACACCTATGTTTACTGCAGCATTACTTATAGCAGCCAAGGTATGGAAACAACCTAGGTGTCCATTAATAGACGAATAATGGATAAAGAGGATGTGGCACATTTATACAATGGACTATTACTCAATAGTAATTACTCAAACATAAAAAAAGAATGAAATCTTGCCATTTGTGATAACACAGATGGACCTTGAAGGTGTTAGACTAAATGAAATAAGGCAGAGAAAGACAAATACCATATGATTTCACTCGTATGTGGAATCTAAAAAAGCAACCAAATGAACAAACAAAATAAAACAAAAATAAGAGACTAGTGGTTACAGGGGGTGGGGGTGAGGGGGCAAGAAAGGGTGAAGAGAGTTATCTGGATGGTGATGGATGATAACTAGACCTGTGGCGATCACTTCGTAATGTATATAAACATCAAATTATAAAGATGTATATCTGAAACTTACATTTAGAGGGAAAGGGGCATAGTCAGTGAAATACTACATTGCTCCTAAAAACAAATAAACCACAACTCCAGGCCATATTAGAAAAAAGTCTCAGAAATAAAATATTAAGTTAAAGAAGCCTGGTACAAAGAAATACATTCCAACTGAAAATGGAGACATCACCATTCATCTCATGGGATAGCAAGATAATTTCACTAAAAGTGCAGCATGGTTCCTTCTTCTCTCCTCCTTTTCCTTCCTCCCTCACTCTTTTCTTCCTTCCCTTCCAGCCCACCTCCAAGTATAAACTACTCTTTTGAAGACCTTCCTGAAAAGATTAAATAAAAATATCCTCCCAAATAGGGTATCTCCAGGCTATAAGACAACCTCAGATATAGTATTATGTCCATGAAATTGGAAGGGCCAGGAGTTATCAGAGGTAGTCTCAGATTTTAATTGTTCTGAAATGACTTTTATAAAAAAAGAAAAGAAAAAAGAAAAAAAAAAAAAAGAAAAAAGTTCCCACTTTTACATTCGGTATCCTTCTGACACTCCTGTAGAAAGATCCAGAACATCAATCAGGGACTATAGATCTGACGTCTATCTGCACAAGCTACAGCTTTGACAGCACAGCTACCTTAGTCAGGGGGATTGTGAAATAACAGTGACATCTATGACAGCATAATCTCCAGATTTATAGATATGAAATACATTTTTTCTAACACATTTGGAATGGATTGCATTTTGGTCATGTCATATGCCTTCTTTTTCTGTGTAAAATGTCAAACAAAATATGCATACCACTGGCATTATTCTGAGTGCTTTAAAACAATTCCTTTATTCCTTAGGTCACTGAAAGGGAATTGACTTCCACATCTGTTTATTTGTCCTACTGCTTAAGAGGGGTCGAGGTTGTAAAGAAAGGAGTCCTTAACAATTTGGAATTCACCAATACAAGAAAATTTTACAATGACTTTCAAAGTAATGATTTATAATGCCAGTCTTCCAAAGGTGTGAATAACAATAACAAAATCCAGTATCTAAGTCATTCTGCCTTTGGTAGTAGTGAATCATACTTAATACTTACAGCTCTAGGTAAGACTCAGATTCTCAAAATCTTCTCCCTGTACAAAATCTCCAGCAATAAAATGTTATTATTAGGAAGGGGTCTAAATCTGAGGTTGACTCTGAAATCTGAATTCAGAAAACACGGTATCTGGACATACCCTGAGTGATAACTAACACTTACTTGGTAGGCTAAACAACAGTCTGAATATAACACCTTCTCCAACAGAAAAAGAAAGCAGTATAAAGAAAATAGTAACTAAGTGATTATTAAACTTACTAGAATTGAGTTCACTGAACCAGTTTCCCTATGCTTCCCACCCCCAGGATAGGATTATGCTAAAGAGAATCATTCCTAAACTGGCCACCTGTCATGATTTTAATGGAAAACCAATTCTCCAGCCCCACCCCCACCCCACCATGGCATCTTCAAGAGAAATGGCAAATTTAACATGTAAAAAAGATTTGCACCTGCTTAATCTAAATTCCACCAGCCATAGGAAAGTTTATTGTTTAAAGAGAACTTGAAAAGGGATTAAACACAAAAGATACTGTGTCAGTTCTTATGGCAAACTAATTTTGATATATAAACAGAGAAAATAACTGCCACTGAAATATATGGACTTGAAATGCTACAGAGATGTATTTCATTTATCCATAGATAACAGGCAGTGATAAAGACTACAGGCTTATCTTTGCTCTTTAATGTAATTAACTTCCTCACAGAGTTCAGCAGGCCACTGAGATTTTGTACTTAGCCAGAGCTAAAGCAAAGTTTCACTATTCTCTAAAACTAAATAGCAACTTGGCAAAGAATCCAGGAGGCCTTTTCTATTCCCTTCTCCTGGCCTACACTCCAAGCTTAACACTGGTGTTGTAAATGCACAGAATTGGAGTAGGGGACAAAATGGAAATCACAAAGTGAGCATCTCTTCACTTGAAAACTACCTGACAATAGCATTCCAAGATCCTGAGGCACTTGTAAATCACATTTAAATACGCCTGTTTCCTTGCTGGGTATCTGAGAATATTGTCTTTAGACCCAGGAAGAGACTGGGGTTAGGAGGGCAACAGTTTTGTTGTGGAATCATCTTTCTACTGGGAGTCTTCAAGTAGGCATATTTCTAGAAATAATTTATATTTCTGTGCTGCTTAATGTCACTTGATGTCCAGTACCAGCAAGAGTCCATCTCCCGTCCCCCTGACCTCCGAACAGCCCCCAAAAGTCTCCAGTCCATGCCTCTGGCATTCTGTAGTTTGTAAAGAGCTGCTGCTCTACCTTTGTATAGATCTCCCAAATGATGATTTGTTACCACATTCACATTCTTCTGGCTCACCTGGTCATCACTAAAGAGTTTAAGTCTCTAAGATAAAAAGGGGTGGGGGTGGAGGGAAGGGACTCAGCAATATTTATGAAAGAGTGGCCCGTGTTTTAAGGACAAACCTGAGTTCTGCTATTTTACTCCATATTTTGTCTAAATAAACTCCTCCAAAATGGCTTTAATAGAGATTCAGAGACTTTATGAATAGAAGGAAAAACAACAACAAAAATCAAATATGGGTTGAACAGATCTCATCCTGGTTTAGTAGAGCAGTACATTAGTTTTAAGTAGTACTGTGCTCCAGTGAGTAATACTTTTTAAGGGAGTGGTCGTGTATTTGGGTTGTTATATATTTCATAGTCCCAAGACACTGAGAACAAATATCCAATGTGGAGTTTTTACTGTAAAACTATACAGCTTCACTTGTTTTCCAGGGGACTCATAGCCAAGGTGATGTGAACTTCCCTGAGGCTGCCAAGAGAAGTCTGTGGTACAGTGCATCACAATGCAAAGCCCTCTCCCACAGCTATTCTGAGAGCACGTGGAGCCTGGGAAAATGCCTCTGAGTGGCCTGCTGAGCCATCAGGACTGAATGACAGGTAAGCACTGCTTCATAGCTGGCTCCACCCAACGCTGCATGGCTCTCCTCCAGCCAAACCTCCCAAACCTCAAGGCAGCCTCAAAGCAGAAAGACCTACTTTGTCCCACAATACTTCTCTCCCTAAGATGACTTATTCGTTATTGTTATCATCACTCACAATCATGAAAGATGTCAAACATCCAGAAAAGTAGAAAAATAGTGCCATGAACACCTAAAACCCCAGCTAGACTCGATAATGGTTAATACCTTATCATATTTCATATACCTATTTGGTAAACCATTTCAAAGTATATTAGACATCATGACCCTTCACTCCTAAATACGTGAGCACAGATTCATATGTGACAAGACATTCTCCTATATCACCAAAATACTGTGATCACAACTGAGCATGACATTATTGCTTCATCAAATAACCAGCCCATATTCAAATCTCCCAAAATACCCCCAAAATGTGTATCAGTGATTTTCCTCTTGAATTAGAAGCTAACCAAAGATCACATTTTGCATCTGGTTAGGTCTCTTACATTTCTGGTAATCTCAAATAATTTCTCCCTTTCTTTCTTTTATTTATAACTCTGACTTATTACAGAGATCAGGCTAGTTGCCTTCTAGAGTGACCCCTATTCAGGATTTGAACTTTAAAAATGAAATCTCAGTTGCCTAAATACAAATTTTCAACTTGTATGCTCTTTTATAATGCCAGCCCTTTGTTAATTTTGATAGCTTCTTTAAATGCTGCGGGAAACAGCAGGTTCAAACTAATGCTGTAATTATAATTCAAAGTCTGGAACACAGATGACTTGAAGATTTAGTCCTAAAGATAATTTCAAAGAAATGAGATCTTAAATTTGTAAACAAATTTTTAGCAATGGTAAAAGCAGGTGGGATAGTGGTCTCCTACTTGTTTGAAGAAAGGGTATTTGGTGGCAATCAGATGACTATATGCTGACCTGGAAGCAGCTCCCAATTTTCTACCAGTTCAGACTTGTGACTGTTTTCAGTCTGAGATCATGAGTCAGCTCTCACTCTCTATCTGAAGACTTGGTGAAATTTAATAAGAGGGTAGGAAGGAAGGGGTTGACAGCTACCAAGTCTGACAATGTCTTTTATGCTAGACTAGACCAGGAACATAGAAAGCATTTTAAAAATAAAGAACATGTGTATTTTAAAGCTATTCTGTTCAGGAAAAATGAAGTTACAACTCATTGTAACTGTCCATTTGGAAAGTTACACCTGTCCTTATCAGATGGCCATGGGTAGAGAAGTCACAAGTGTGATGCTTTCTGAATGAAACATTCAGAACATACAGAGAGGTTAGGTATAATAACAAGATGGAGACGTGAGAAAAGCCCTGATGGGGACCTTTGAAACATATTATAGGCTTAATGTGATCTTCACCATTGCTGGTGATGGATGGGGTTGAGGACAGGAGTTGTTCTGTGGGAACCAAAAAACAAAAGTCCTACCCTAAGTTTAAGAACACACACACACACACACACACACACACACAGAGGATCCTAGTTTAAGACCACAAGTGGGAAACAATTTGGGTGGGTAAGTGGAATATTTGGTTCTAGGCTAAAAATTTCACTTATAAACCAAGACATTTAGAGACTCCAAAAGGATCCCTTGAGAGAACATTTCACGTTCTTAAATAAGGACAGTACTGGACTCTGAGTCACAATAAAGCTATGTCTATTTGATGCCAAAACAAATGGGGCAAACTAGTTAGTTCCACGAAAAAAAACAAAAGACCTATGAACAAAATTATTACTTAAGGCCAAATTTACTTAGAAAAATTTTTTTTACCTGTCACTTCATTGACTTTGTATGCAATACCACTGGCCACATGTGCTATTAATTTTACTATCTATGGGATCCATCTGAGCATGTTACCACTGAACGAGAAAGCTGCTCGGGCAGACAAAAATTAGAATAAAACAAATCGAGAAATTATCGCTTCAGATTTCTTTCCTATACTGCTTTCCCACTTTTTGGTTTATGAAAATATGTCCTTAAGATTAGGTATGAAAACCATGTTTAGATAATGTGTAAGCACAGATGAAATGATATTCAAAACAATGGTTCCCACAACCGTAACTCTGCCAGACCATGCATAATGATGGGGATGACAGAACTGGGTACTTATAAAACTCAACGTTCTCTACAAAACCCTTCCCTCACCTTTAAATAACTATGCATAAAAGAAACAGATTTTTTAATAAAGCTTTGTAATGAGGTAGCCAGTTGTTTGAACTGCTGGCTGTTCAAGCTGGCCCCTCTGCAACAACTTTCACACTTCCTGTGCGTAGGACGAACTCCAGATGAAGCATATCCTCTGTGGCCTCCCTGTCTTGCAGGGGGTCTATTCCAACCCTACAATTCTACAACCATGTGCAATGAGAAAAAGAGTTTGGGAACCACTGTACTATTCTAACAGGATCGCAGAATCACAGGACATGAAACATCCTTGAAGAATCATCCAGTTCACTCCTGCTTGTTAGCCAGGATCATACTTAAATCATATTTTAAAAACAGCACCAAAATTCCAAATGGGAAGATGCTACACTTCGCCATGTGCAACTTAATTTTTCCTTTATCATTTGAATTGAGGTTGCAAATTTAAATGCATTAAGGGGCAGGACAGTAACATGAAAAGGGTTGGGTTTGGGCTGTGAAAAAATGGTGAAAACACATGCCTGGTTTACAGGAGACAGAAGCTACTGAACTCCACCCTCAGCAGCCACTACTAGGGTACCAGATTTTGGGCGTTCCAGAAAAACTGTATATCCAAATTTTTATGTGAAATCTCCCAAATTTTAAATTACTAATAAATTAAAATATACCATGCAGTCCAAAGACAGTGTTTCTGAGGGCAGCTTCAGCTTTGCACTGCCAGTCTGCAATCTATAATCTAAATTCCTCGAGCTATAGCTGAAGTTCATTTTCTTGTGTTCTGTTTTTGGCAGAGCTGAAAGAAGGCTGGCTGCTACCAAATGCTTGGAGATAGGTAGCCAGTTTCAACCTAGTCTTTTACTCTAAGCTAAATAAACCCAGGTCCTTAACCTCACTACACAGGACATGTTTATCTACCTTAAATCATTCTGACACTTCTAAGTCCTGACACTAAAGATACACAGCTAACAGTCCGACTCAATGTGGGGTAAAATGAAAAGACTACAATTTCAGAAATCATTAATCATGTGAACGTGTGAGATCTGTATTTTAAAAAATCACAAAACTTACATTTATTGAAAAAGGACTTGAAAAGCCTGAGTAACATACCATATTCTGGGTTGGAAGGGCTAACTGTTATAAAGATGCCAATTGTTCCCATATTTATTTACTTAACAAACATGTACTGAGTGTCTATTGCGTACCAGACAATTCCAATCAAAATCACAATGAAACGTTATTTGTGAGTGTGTATGGGGGTAGGAGGCAGTTTGGAAGTTGTCAAAAACAATTCTAAAATTAATCTAGAAGACTAATCAAATAAGAATAGCTAAGGGAAGAAAAAACTCCAAATGAAATTTTTTTTTCTAATTTAAAGTGATATATAGTCAATGTGTTAAAAACAAAACAAAAAAAAACTAGACAAAAGCAAAAAGGTATTAAGGAAAAAGTTAAATTGCCAATAATGTGACTACTCAGAAACAATTACTTGTCACCTTGACTTTTGGTGTCCTCCAGGTCTTTTCTCAAGATACATAAATACATAGATATTCTCTCTCTCTCTCTTTCACTCTTTTTTAACAAAAATGGAATCACATGACAAATGCTGCTTCATAACCTGATTTAACTTTTTTTTTTTTTTAATTTATTTATGATAGTCACAGAGAGAGAGAGAGAGAGAGAGAGAGGCAGAGACATAGGCAGAGGGAGAAGCAGGCTCCATGCACCGGGAGCCCGACGTGGGATTCGATCCCGGGTCTCCAGGATCGCGCCCTGGGCCAAAGGCAGGTGCTAAACCACTGCGCCACCCAGGGATCCCCCTGATTTTACTTTTTAAAAAAACTCAATGCTACATACATTGATTGACTTTAGGTGTCGCATCACTGAGAAATCCACTCCTGCTCTTTCATGATTTAATATTCAATAGAACAGGGCTCTGCTGGTCTGCAGTGGCAGCTCTGCCATATACAGGCCTCTCTTTCAGAGTTACTCTACTCCGTTGGCTTATCAGTCAGTATGCACTGTATTAACTACCTAAGCTTTATTTACAATAAACCTTAATATTCAGTAGGGCAAATTCTTTTCCTGACCCTCAACACTGTTCCTAGCCTTCTGGAACACTTGGAGTTATTCCTGCTCCTTTATGCTTTCATATAGCTTATCAAGTTGCATGAGAAAATTCTTTTGGGAGTTTGATTAGAAAAGCCCTGAATTTATAGATCAATTTGGAGACAAATAGGACCTCTATACATTTGACATGGCAGACCTCCCAACTATTTTTAAGGACTTTTAAAAATCTCTTCCAATAAGCTTTAAATTTTTTCTTCATAATGTTCTTGTGTACTTCGTTAAGTTTATTATGAGGTATTTCCTACTTTTTATTGTTGCCATCATACATATTACTTCCTAAAAATTTCATTTTCAAATCATCTGCTTTTGCAATTGACTTTTGTACTTTGATCTGCAGCTGAAAAACCTATTAAACCCTCTTATTAATTCTAATAATTAGCCGCTATATTTCCATTAGACTTTTCATGACACTTTTATTCTTTATTTCCAATTTTTCACCTGTATTTTTCTTCCTTGACTTATTGTTTGAGCTGGAATCTTCAGTAAATGTTGAATACTGCTGCTAGTAGGAATCGTTGTGGGCCTCTTCATCATAAAAGAACAGTTCTTAATGTTTCAGCACTGAGAATAGCATTTCCATTTCACCTAAGGTTTTGTGTTTATTAAATAAGCTATCATAATAGGCACTGCATCTCAGATTTGTGGCTCTGTCCTCTGAGACACACAGTGAACTGCTTTCTCCTATGAAGTTTATATAGCCTATTTTCTGTTCTATATTTTCTACTCAGCATTTGTCTGTAACAAACATGCCCCTTAAAAAACAAACATTCCCCTCCGTATTGTCACAGTCATTTGGGATCTGTAGCCCATTTTATAATGTGCTGGGTCTTTTTTCAATCTTTGACACATTCACTTAAGTCATGTAAAAACAGTAAGTATTCCCAAAGTTATCAATCCTACCATCTTCGGTTATTAAATAAACCACTATGACGTTTAAGTAACCACCTACCAGTTGAGAGTTTTTCCGACTCCCAATCATGAGTTCACCATCCATATCTTAATCACTTGGATATGAGTATCTCATCACTTGGAATCTAAAGTTCCAAGGCTGGAGTCTTTCTCACCTGTACAGATTCCTATATCCCCAGCACCCAAGAATCTGATGTAGGTCTGGGGTGGTTCCAAAAACCTGTATTCTTTTTAAAGAGCTCCAGTGCATTCTGATATGCAGTTCAGATTTGGAAGTCACTGCTCTAAATCTTATTTTGTTGATTTACTGGTGTGTTATAATGAAATTAGTAGCAGGAGTCTTTACAGAGTTCTTGGAAGACAAACACAAAATGCAAGTTCTGTAAGTGAATGTAAGAGAGAAATTCTCCCAGCTCCTTAAACACAAACAAATAGGCCTCTAGTAGGAAGTACTATAGCAACGGTGAAGAGGCATGGGGAGAGAAATCATTTCTAAGGCACTCAAGGCCCAAATGATGGAGGCAATTTATGAGAAGCCAATGCATATTAGCTCAATTACTATCGTATCTCTGGAGGATTTCAAAAAACAAGTCTCGTGCCTCCTTTGTTTCATTTTCTCTCTCTCTCTAACTGCCAGACGATCTACCTTTTCACAGAAAAAAAAAAAAAAAAAGATCACCACTTCTTATTTTTTACCTTCCCCAAGTCCTTAGAGTTCACATAAAATGTACATCATTTTGATACGTAAAAATTAATGTGATAGGTATGCAATGACTTCTGATCATAATTAAGATGCTAAATCAGATCTCACACAGACTCAGATTAAAAAGAAACTAACGCTTCCTTTCCAACTAGGGCCCGGCAGAATGGCTCCCGCAAAGAAGGGTGGCGAGAAGAAGAAGGGCCGTTCTGCCACCAACGAGGTAGTGACCAGAGAATACACCATCAACATCCACAAACATATCCATGGAGTGGGTTTCAAGAAGCATGCCCCTCAGGCACTCAAAGAGATCCAGAAATTTGCCATGAAGGAGATGGGAACTCCAGATGTGCTCATTGACACCAGGCTCAACAAAGCTGTCTGGGCCAAAGGAATAAGGAATGTTCCATACCGTATCCATGTGCGGTTGTCCAGACAACGTAACGAGGATGAAGATTCACCAAACAAGCTCTACACGCTGGTTAACTACGTACCTGTCACCACTTTCAAAAATCTACAGACTATTAATGTGGATGAGAACTGATCGCTGATTGTCAAATAAAGGTATAAAACTGCTAAAAACAAATAAATAAATAAAAAGAAACTAACGATGTAGGCTTTGTCTCAGGTTTTATTTCTGAAATATTACCTTGATATTCTTATCTTCACTGCCTAAAAGAGGCCAAGTTTAGAATATGTAAAGAGGACTTTTTAATGTTGTTTTGCTTACAAGTATTTACTGTTAATACAAATATCAAATGAACAAATCAAAAACACTGGTTAAAAAAAAATCATAAAACCACCTTCACTATACACATGTCCTTAACACAAAATTAAGAGAGATATAACAAGACATGTACTTCCCAATGAGAACAACAGGAAATATACCCCATCCACCCCAAGTTATCTTGTATAAGAAACAACAACAGGGATCTGATCCCATCAAGTCTGTGGATCTAACTACCAGTTTACAGGAAATACAGGGGCTGGAAGAGTATGTTAACACTACCATGCATATGCAGCCAGCCAAACCCAAAACGTAGGAAATTTCAGAGGACATTTGACCTAGTTTCTTCAATAATGGCAAGAAAAAAAAAATGAGAGGGGTGTTCCCATAAGTTCAAAGAGATATTCACTGAAGGTAAAGAGAATCAACCAAATGTGATGAATATATGGGCCAACCCTGTTTGAACCCTGATTTGAACAATACTACTATAAAAGAATAAGAGAGAGAGAAATCTGAAGATATCTGATGACATCAAGAATTTTTTTTCCTTAATGGTGCTCTGATCATTTAAAAAAAAAAAAAAAAAAGAAGGCAGGTAGCCTGGGTGGCTCAGTGGTTTAGCACCACCTTCGGCCCAGGGTGTGATCCTGGAGACCTGAGATAGAGTCTCACATCAGGCTCCCAGCATGGAGCCTGCTTCTCCCTCTGCCTGTGTCTCTGCATCTCTCTCTCTGTGTTTCTCATGAATAAATAAATAAAATCTTCAAAAAAAAAAAAAGCTTCTTAGTTTTTATAGCTATATATATTATGCGTTTTAAGATTTAAGCTATATATATTATGCGATTTAAGATTTTAAGATTTTATATATAAAATTTTTTAAAGAAAAGAACCCCTTAAAGATGATGCATTTTTAAAAACTATTTGTTAAATATTAACACAAATTAATTTAATTAATATTAATTTAAGCTTGCTTTTCTAATTTGCTGACTTTGAAAATAGCATTATGTAAAAAACACAAAAGCATTCTTTAGTATGTTGTGAATTTTTTTTTCAATATTTTATTTATTTATTCATGAGAGACACACAGAGAGAGAGAGAGAGAGAGGTGACACAGGCCGAGGGAGAAGCAGGCTCCATGCAGGGAGCCTGATGTGGGACTTGATCCCAAGACTCCAGGATCACGTCCTGGGCCGAAGGCAGGTGCTAAATCACTGAGCCACCCAGGGATCTCCATAGTATGTTGTGAATTGTAACCATAATCTTTAGAATAATTTTGTAAGTAACAATTCAAAAGCAACCTAAACAAAAATTATCTAATAAGTGACTGTAAAGCTCTCATCTTCCTTAAGCCCTAAATAAGCACACTATTGCATGCACAACAGAAATGGTAATTTCATTATTGAGCTACTTGCTTGAATATGTTAATTGATTATCGGTATAGGTATACATATAGATACAGATACATACATTTTGCAGACTTCAAGCCACATCATCAAGCTCTTAGGTATGGAGTAAAAAGTATATCATACTTTTAAAAAATTGAGCCTTGCAGTAAAAAGGGCATATGCCTAAAAGCGGAATCTGGGGAGGCAGAGATAAAGGATTCCCTCCTGCTAAAAACATATCGAATCTGGATAAAAGAAAAACATACTTCAGTACAATAGTAGAGCTCAAAAGAAATGGAAATACGAAGGAACTACCAGAAACAGGGAGGGAAGGAGTAGGAAACTAGTGGGCTGATACTCTAATGGTCTCTGGAGAAACATCAGATCAGACATACACAGGAGAGGACTGAAGATGTACCCTGCCTGCAGCTCAGTCCCCAACACCCTGAGGAGTAGACAGACACTGCTCCATCAGTCCACAAAAATCCCACTTTCTCCTGACCTGTAAATTTTTCCTTTTGTTGAATGCTCCTGAGGCTCCACAAAAGCCTCTTGTAATGTTACAACATCCCAAACAGCGTCCTGGATATCCATCCCACAGAACCACTCTTCTGTAGGCTATTCCTCTATTCCCAGCTTTCAAAGGCAAACATTTTCAGGGTGCTCCTCAGCGCTCAGTCACATGACTGAAGCTGGTTCCAGCCACAGTTTTCCCTTCTCTTCACAGCAGCTTTCTCTCTTCCTTTTAGGGGTTTTCATAGAAGGTTCGTATGGTAGGAGACCTTTGCAATTGGTATTTGAAAATACTGGACATTGGAGTGCTTTGGAGTCTCTGAAAGGGAGTCCTGGAGATCTCTGTGAGGCCCTGGAGCAGGCTGTGAGTTTCAAGGTGATACCCACCTCAGCAAAGACATCAAGACCCTCTGTCATGTATTTCCTTCTATCTTGTGCTCTGCACCGCCCTCCCACCTCCTCCCTGGCCTTGTGCTCCTCAATGGCTTACTATGTTCTTCTCCATCTTTTCTCAGTGGTGCAACCTCTCCACGGACTCTCCCACCATTGAGGTTCTACAAGAAGCTTCTGTCACTTCTTAGGGTTTTCCTCAACACCAGCCCCATCTACACCGTCCCATCATCACCTCCCCTGGCTCCTCAGTCGTGCCCTGTGGTCTACTCAAGCTGATGCTTCATGGGCCTGCTTTTCCCTATCTACCTTCACCTATACCCCTCCACTCTGCTGAGTCCCATCACTGAAATCTTTTCTCACACATCAGTCTTACTTCTTTCTCAACTCTCTTCTGAAAACACAGTTTCTTCTAGAAAACACTTTTCCGGGCTCAGGAAAAATAGAAAATTCCTTAGAAAGAGAAATAAGGCCAATATTGTGAAACAGGTTTGAGTTATATATCTCTATCTGGGAAGTCTATGTTAGTCACGTGACATGAACTAAATATCACACTGACAGTAGTGAGCTGCTGCTGAGGAAGCAGGATGGCAGCAAACTGGAGTAGTTTCATACAAGTGAGACACCCTACAGGGTAGTTTTTTTCCTCTTTCTGACCCTGAGAATGATCTCACTAGAGTTATAGATTAATATGAACAGAAAATGGTTATTTTTTTTCATCCTGTCAAAAGCCAGGTGTTCCTCTAAAAGAAATAATCACACCAGAGTCTTCCCACTTGCCCTCTTTATGTACCCACCACATACAAGTGCTATGTGAATCCCTGGCTGTGCCAAGAAAACTGCTTAGCTCCTGAGGTACTCAACTGAGGTCAGAGGGAGAGATAGTGCAGTGAAAGGATGATGGCTACAATCTAAGTGCTACAACAAAGACATGCACTGGAAGCCAGGGAGACTGAGAAAGGAAGGGTATGTTTCATTAAACAATGGAGAGTAACAAATTAAATTGGGGGGAAGGCGCTCCCCAAGGAAAGGAAACATCTAAGCAGAATCTGGAGGGATCAAAAGGATCCTGCTAGAAGGACTGAGAATGGTGGGCACCACAAGAATGTTTGCCTCAAACCACAGACAACTCCTATTGGCTCCCAGGAAGCCTGGGAGGTAGGGGAGGCTTAGAGTTCAGTATGCACAAGAGGATAGGGAGAGACAAAGTACAGAGGAGAGATGGAGGGGCAGCGGGGGGGGGGGGGGGGTGTTTGACTTGCAGTCAGCTTTACAACCTCGAGTAAAGGATTTTAACAGGAGTTCCAGAGACTTGTAAGCATCCCCAGTATATCTTACAAATACTGATGACTCACTATGGGTTTCCATTAATATGAAGACCTTGACTATACTGAGGATCACTTTTCTCTTCACTAATTTGGTTAAAATGGAATAATTAAAGCTGATAAATTTGTGAAAGGGTTTAATTTAATCTAAGAATCCTAGAAAAAAGCTTGGTATAATTAATATCTTACTAATTCTTTAAAAATAAGGCGTTTATAACAATTTAAAATGATGTTTATACTGACTAGGTTAAAAGAGACTCTTGATCCTGGTAAATGCCAGCTTTAACCTTGTTGGGAAAGAAATAACATTTAATACAAGGCTAATTGAAATAGTTTGGTACTGGCATAGGACAGACATGTAGAAATAGAACTGAGAGTCCAGAAATAAATCCTTGTATTTACTGACAACTGATTTTCAACAAGGGGGCCAAGACAATTAAATTGGGATAGAATAGTCTTTTCAATAGATGGTACTGGGGCAACCTGATAACCACATGCAAAAGAATAAAGCTGGAGTCTACCTCACATCATACATAAAATTAACTCACTAACTCAAAATGGATCAAAGATGTAAGCGGAAGAGTTAAAACTATAAAAGTCTTAGGAAATAAACACAGGCACAAATCTTCATGGGCTTGGATTAGACAATGGTTTCTCAGATATAATACAAAATGGAGAAGTAACAAAACAAAAAAGTTGAATAAACTGGACACCATCAAAATTAAAAACGTCTTTGTTTCAAAGATACCATCAAGAAACTGAAAAGACAATCCACAGGAGAAAAATTTTGCAAATCATCTATTTGATAAGGGACCTGAATCTAAAATATGTAAAGAACTCCTACAACTCAACTCAATAATAAAAAACCTTCAACTTAAAAATGGACAAAGGATTTGAAAACATTTCTCCAAAAAAGATTAAACAAATGACAAATAAGTACTTAAACAGAAAATAAACATCATTAGCCATCAGGGAAATAGATTGCAAAATCATAATCAAAGCCACTTCACATTCACTAGGATGGCTATAACCAAAATGCCAGATAATAGCAAGTGTTGGCAAGAATGTGGAGAAAATAGAATACTCATCCATTTTTAGCGGGAACATAAAATTGGTGCAGCTGCTTTGGAAAAAAGTCTGGAAGTTCCTCAATATATTAAATACAAAGTTACTCAGAAATTCCATTCTTAGATATCTATTCATGAGAAGGGAGCACATACATCCACTCAAAGACCTGTACAAGTAGTCATAGTGGCATTATTCCCAATAGCCAAAGAAAGCAAATCCAGGTGTCTACCAACTGATGAATGGATAAACAAAATGTGATACATCCATACAATGGAGTATTATTTGGCAACGGAAAGAAATGAAGTATTACCAATAAATAATTATAATATAGATGAACCTTGAAAATGTGCTAAATAAAAACCAGTTACAAAAAACAACATATTGTAAGATTCCATTTATATGTAATGTCCAGAGTAGGTAGGCAAATCAGTAGAGACCAAACAGAAATTGATCGTTACCTAGTGACAGAGTGGGAGTCACGATGGGGAAAAATGGGAAGCAGCTGCTAACGGGCACAGGGTTTCTTTACAGAGTGAAGAAAATGTTCTAAAACTGGTTCTGGTGACAGTTGCACAACTTTGTGAATATATAAAAACCACTGAATTCTATACTTTAAATAAATGAACTGTATGGTATGTAAATTATATTTCAATAAAGCTGTTATTAAACAAATAAAAAAGAATGGGATGAAATGCTCTTCAACTAAATGGATAGGACCTGTCAGTGTTCCTCATTCTTAAATCCCTAAATTCAAATACTTAGGAAGAATGCTGCTTTCCTCCAACTGAAAATGTCTGAGCTTTTAAAATGGGGTATATGACTGGTTGATCATGCAGGCAAATTCTAAGAGGCTACACAGGAAAAATGTTCCCCACCACTGTACTAGATTCAGGAAATACCATCTACAAACATTTGATATGTGCATTCTATAATTTTCCAATAGTAGGCCTCCTTACCCCACAGTTATCCCAATTAAATTCCATTGGTGTCTTTTAGCCCATTAGAATACCATACACTACTCCGAGTCCCCAGAGTTTATTCAGCCTAATTTTTACTTATCTAAAATACTAGAGAGAGGGGGAAAAAAGATTTACTAAGTTGGACACAGAAAAAAAAAAGTATGAAAAAGCTTCCTCATACAGGAACTATTTATAAACTCTATACTTTTGCTATTAAAAAGTTAGTACTTTACTAAAATAAGGATAAACTTACACAATGCAAAAATTTGAGTCTTCCAGAAGTTCACATTACCTTGAAAGGAAACCCAGAAGCTGTTTTATTTTCAAATATATCTTATGAAGAAAGATTTCCTAAGTGTTTCAAAAATGTTTTCTATTTAAGAGAAACCTTTACAAGTCATTCTTTAAATAATGAGAATTTCTTTTCCCTCAAGGGAATAATTTCTACTTCAGTGTTTCTAAGAATATACAGGGTTAAAACCGTGTAAAATAGATTTTCTCACAGTTAGGGGAGAGCAAAACACCGCAAATAGGAAACCAGACAGCTCAGAGGTCAAAACACTACACTTCCAGGTCAGACTTCTGGTTGCAATTAAGTAAAATTCCTGCAAATATTTGTAAGGAAATCATATTTTTGGTGTCTCCTTTCAGACCTTGTAACTTTTTATTTTCTTTACCAGCAACTTATATCTGTGGGTATATACTTATCTGTATTATTTATTAAAGACACACAGAAATAAAAAACATAAACATTTATGAACACACACATACCCCAGGATTGTAATTCGATCTTGGCCTCAAAGGTAAAACCAGCATCTCTGCTAGGCATTCATTTTCTATGTTTCAGATCATGTGGACCTAGTTTTGTTTTTGCTTGACACAGACATGGATAATTTGGTTCTCAAGACATTTCACAAAACAGGTTAAGCCAAGTTTCCCATTAGATTGCATGGTTCATGATCAAATAGTTAAAGTAAATTTGAATCTGATTGGAGTTTAGGCTCTAAATAATAACAGCACTGTGTTTGAGCAACAAATATAAACAAGTTCCACAATTAAGTGTACCTGAGCAGTTTATTAAATACGCTTCTACTCAACTCTCTGGGGAATAGCCCAGGCATTCACAGTGCTTCACAAATACCAACCTCAGAAATTTGTGGCGGATTCACTTAGAGACAACAGAAATATCAAAGGGAGCAGATACTACCTGCCCAGTTCACAGAAGTTATTACAGTGTGTGTAAAATTATTTTTATTATAAATAATTGAAGTAGTAAACTGAAAATAGTAACTACAAAAAATAATTTTAGATTCTTTCACTTTCGTCCTAAATAATTACACTGATTAGGTGTCATGTTAGGTAATTTGAAAACGAAAGCATCTCTGGGTTTCAATCATCATGTGGGTTGTAGTCCTCACAATTCCCAAGGTATTTAGTTAGCAAATCTCACTTCCAAAGTGTTAAACCACAGTGTCTTATCCTACAGTAGGGCCTCTTCACTTGTCCCTCCACCCTTCAAAATCAAGGGGTTCTTATAGACATTTAATCTGTTAGATAACTACTGTTTTCTCTCTCAGGCTTTCTAGTGGCAATTAATACTAGTGATGTGAAACTCAATTACTAGAAATGTTAAAATCTTTGCATGTGACTGGAGAGCCTGGCTAAAGGAAAAGAATTTAAAGGGAGGGATCCCTGGGTGGCGCAGCGGTTTGGTGCCTGCCTTTGGCCCAGGGCGTGATCCTGGAGACCCGGGATCGAATCCCACATCAGGCTCCCGGTGTATGGAGCCTGCTTCTCCCTCGGCCTATGTCTCTGACTCTCTCTCTCTCTCTCTCTCTCTCTCTCTCTGTGACTATCATAAATAAATAAAAATTAAAAAAAAAAAAAAAAGAATTTAAAGGGAATAAACAAGAATGGTAAATGCTCTGAGCACTTCCCAGACATCGGAAGGGTACTACTATAGCGTAATGCACATAAAACTCCTCTGAGAAATGAACAGTACATGCCAAGGCAAATAGTTTCCACTATCCCTTGTCATCCCACACATTAAAAAATTATATGCAACCCCTACAAGACAAGGCCACTGCTTTATGAGTGGCAGTGGGAGGATAGGGAAGAGGAGCTGCCCTCATTAGTATCTGTCAAACACAGGAGAGGTTGCCACTTTTTAAAACTTCATCTGGGATGCATCAAAAGAAAGTACCTCCTTATAGAAGTCTCACTATCCTTGTGTGCCACCCAGCCCTCTACCCCTCACCTCAACACACAGACACGTACATACGCTAAGCAGCTGCCAAACCATTTGGACAACAAAGCCAGTGCCACAGGGGACACATTCCCAAAATGCTGGGATAAATCACAATTTCCACTGGGCAAACCCAGAGAATTACAGGCCTCCCATCCAGTTGTCACCATTAGAGATAATGTGACAGACGAGAACACCAAAAGAAAGTTTTTTATCTCACCCTTATTATCAATTAAAGGCCAGTGACTTTTTCTTCCATTACTTCTCCTCCCACCCACCACAGGGCAGGAGTGCCAACCAGTTCTACCTGACCACCAAATGGGATTTGTCTTTGGAATATCTGGTGACAAATCATCAATCTTCATAGAGCTGGTAATGGGCAGGGCTCTCAGCCAACCGGGCCAACTGCTTAAAAAAAGCCTTGCAATCACCATTTGATGACAAAGATCTTTCTGAAACCTAAGAGTCCTCCCAGAGGATTTGGAAGAGTTGTTTTGAACTCCCCAGTTCCAGAATAGGCAGAAATGTGGGAGCACTGAGCCCAGATATAAATGTGAACAAGCAGACTCAAAAGGAATACTGGCATTGCATCACCATAAAAGCTCCAACAGAACTGGCTTTGTAATTTGAAACTAAGCAATGGCAATACAGACTTTGTTTTATGAGGGAAAAATCATTGTCTTTCTGATGTGCATGGTAGGAAGTTAAGGGAGAAGGGTGGGGTGGGAGAGATGGAAGCAGCTTACTCACAGGCCAGTAGGATCAATCTCATGAGGTTCAAGCTACCATGGACAAAGTTTTCTAGGTGGCTCAAATTGAAGTGTGACAACCTCTTGGTGTGGCAGAGAGAATCCTAACTCTTTTTGAAACCTTGTGTATCAGAGGGGGTTTTGTGTGTGTTTTAATTTCTTCCAAAATTAAAAAGTGAACAAAAGACCAGTCACTAAAACTGGCAATTTCCTTAACAGGTGACTGTGACAAGTGGAAATACTGCCCTTCAAGGTTAAGGATTTTTGTTTTCTTTCCACTTATTGCAATAAATGGTTAGCAAAGCCTCCCTAGTTTTTGCAAATCCAAAGCATCTTGTGTTGTCAACGCTGTTTTTGCATACTTTTGGTAGACAGTATAAGAACTTTAAATTCTGCAAACTGCCCTTTCCTGGAAAAATAATCTCTGCTGACACTGTGGCATATTCACCAGAGGGCTTATAGGCACTTGCTTTCATTATTGCCCTTTTAAGCTTCTCATGTGGATGAAAGCCTAGAAAATGTTTTGATTGAGTACACTATGGGAAGAAATGTAAATAATAAGCAAAGCTATTTAAACACATGTGTAAAAAGAAAACACATGTTTCCACTGTGCCCTAGGACAAATTTAAGGAAATCCATTTCTATTTGTAAAGGGCTGTGAATAGAAAAAACAATGCCTAAATATTAAGAATATTTACCAGAACAGTAGATAATTGAAAATGTGTTGCACTGTTTTGCTGTTTATAAAACCACACGAGGGCCGGGTTCTCCCCCTTTCAGTCGTCTGTGTCTGGCTGGGGAAGCCTGGGGACCCCACCATAGCTGCACACGTGACTGTGACCCAGTTCTGCCACCACGGAGCAGAGGCTGCCACTCCGCGGGGACAGCTGATAGCCGTCAGGAGTGGCTGAGGTAGTCAGTAGCATTTGTCAACAGGGGCTTTTTCGGGGTTAACAGTTGTTGGAGGTACTCCTGTGAATGTTTAGGGATGGTGTTTTGAGGCCAGTTTTCACTGTCCTCTTGGAAAATGCCTGCCCGTTTATGGTGAGGAAGGGCTGGGCTCAAAGGGAAAAGTAGTTCACTTCCAAAATTTATTTTCAATAGGAAAAGGCCCTGTTTTCAATGTGCTGGGAAAATAAACACAAACCCAAACAAACAACCCATATACAAATTTGCACTCCTGGGGCCACCAGAGAGAAGGGCTCACAATCAGGCCTGTGTCTGAAGAGCAAAGAGAAAGCTTTCTTTGGCAGGTACCACACACTGGGCGTTGGGAAAAGGAGGGGAACATTTCTCAGACAGAGGGAAGAATAGGAAGAACTTGCTTGTTTTGGCGATTCTTTTTCTTTTTCTCCTCTGGTGTGAACACCCACTGATTTCCTAACATGGTGGTAATGTGCCCCACCACAGAATGCTGCGTGGGTGTTGATGAAGAGAGAGGAAGCCTGGTAATTCAGCCCTGAACATTCACAGAGGATACCTTGGATGCCACAAAAGAATGAGCAGACAGCTACATGCATTGGCTAAAGATTTAAGCTAAGATTTTAGAGGCATGTTCAGCTTAGAAGAAAAGCCAAAAAGAAAGCCACTGCAGACAGAAACCACAGTACCCAGGAAAATTTAATTTATTTTATGGCATTTTCCAAAGGATTGGGTTTCTTAGATGTTAAGTGCAAGAAAAAGGTTATGCAAAATGGAATAATAGGCAGTAAAAAAAAGAAAATTTACTGCTCCACAAACACAAAAATGAAGCAAACCCCTACTATTTAGACAATGCACTGAGGTAAGTGCTTGGAGGTGAAAGATGAACTCTATTTTGGAGTCTGTGTCTCCTTTTCCATCTTGGGATCAGAGAATAGAGGATAGAAACCCAAACAAAGACAGCCACATGATAGTTCAAGCAGAACACTGCTCCTGGCTTTCATATGGTTAACCGAAAGATAGCTTTGTTTTTATTATTAAAAGAGAAAACATACATACATTCTCTCTCTCTCTCTCAGACCAGCCAGACATCAGACAGCAGCATTTTAACACTGCCTCTGACACTTAGTAGCTTTTCAACCTTGGGCAAGCTGCCTAAACTCTTGAATTTGGTTCTCATCTTCAGATCAAGAGTTAAGAATGCCAGCTAGATAGGGCTGCCCGAGGATCTGCCATGGGGATGCAGGAGAGCCAGCACAGGGCTGGTCAGGCTGAAGCTCACTAACAGGTAACTAACTGGTAGGAGTAAGAATGCTAACAGACACCTGGGCTAGGGAGGGGCTGGAGGGAGGATGTGTTCAGTCCCGAAGTGCCAAAAAGCCAGAAGATACTGCAGTTGTCCTTATACTGGAGTAGGATGTGGTTTTGACTTTCTGAAAACCAAACGAGAACAACTGTTTAATAACTTGTTAACTCACAGACCACTTTCACCTCTGCCTTTTGTTGAAGGGGCAAGAGATGTTGCAATGGAAGTGCATCGCAAAGCCTTGGCAGATAAACATGTGACTTGTAACCAGAAACTACATTTCAGTTCTTTATTTCTTCCATTGCTTGTGTTCCTCCTGAGTAACAGCTCTGCACTGGGTGCTGAACAGCACAAGAACCCTGCCTTCAATGAAAGTGAAATCTCTCTGGGAAGCCAGGAACCAGCTGAAATGGTGAGTGCTGCTACTATTGAGGGTGGGCCGGGTACACGGGAAAGGGCAGGGGGCAGCTCCCTGAGAGAGAAGGTACAGAGAGTCAGATAAAGTTTCTTAGGAGAAGTGACACCCAGGCACAGGCCTGCAGGAGGAGGAGCTGACCTAGCAATGGGAAGGAGGAGAGAGTTGCTGGGAGAGGAGGGGAACATATGCAAAAGCCCAGAGGCAAGAGTATGATGTTCTGGGTGCTGTTGGTCAGTGAGGCTACAGTGACAAGCTGATAAATGATCACAGAAGCTCTCCCAGGGTTGCCTGGCCGAAGCTATCTGGGACTACTTGGGGGAGAGGGGCTCCTCTTGAATGCAGCTTCCCATGGGTCTAGTTGTAGGGCTGGCAAGGTCAACAGGCACTAGGCAGTTGGCTTGGACACAACATTCTTCTGAATAATCAGACTGCTTGGTGCCTGAACCTGGTACTAAAATGTGTGCCAACACCATGCCCACAAGGTCACTTTCATACTTGCTCAATAAAAAGGTCAATCAGTGGGAGAACCAGGGCCCCTCTGTTGGAATACAGACATAAGGTACATTGAGCTGTACCTCAGCCATGCACACCTAGCTACAGGATGCCAAGAGAATGGAGAATATGCATACTGATCTGTGTGAGAATGTCAGCCTGTACCAAGTGATTGTCCTGTGTTCCCAGAACTGTCTGCACAATGGTGAGGGGTCAACATGGAGAGGATACTGTTACCAGGCCTATTCCTGGGCAGCCACATTGGGGATGAGGGTGAGGGAGTGAGTATAGTTGCTGAGACTAATGACCAGGACAGACATGGTGTCTGTAGACCACAAAAGCCCAAGAGTGGGTGCGTCATCTGGTGACTGGGTGGCCTAAACTTTGTGGTCAACTAAGGCCTATGGCTGGCCAAGTCACTTGGTCCAAGATTACTCAGTGGTAACCTTGGGAGGAAATCTGCCAGTGGCTCAATCCACAGACATCTTTGGCTTATTGGTTAACAGATATGTCCATAACTCCAAATAAAATGGAGAGCATACTTAGGCCCTACTTAAACTGTGTATTATAGGCTGAACTGTGTGTCTCTCCAAAATTGTATGTTGAAATCCTGATCCCCAGCACCTTAGAATGTGACTGTATTTGGATATAGGATCTTTAAAGAGGTAATTAAGTTAAAATGTTAAAATGAAGTCATCAGATTGGGCCCAAATCCAATGTGACTGATGTCCATATTACAGGAGGAAATCAGGACACAGATACAAATAAGAGGAAAATTATGTGAAGCCACAAGGAGAAGACAGCCGCATCTACAAGCCAAGGAGAGAGGCCTCAAAATAAACCAATCCTGCTGATACCTACATCTTAGACTTCTAAGCCTCCAGAACTGTGAGAAAATAAATTTGTTTAAGCCACTCAATCTGTGGTATTTTCTTATGGCAGCCACAGCAAAATAATATATAATAGGGGGGAAAAAAATCTAGGTCTGGTCAACAGGGGCCTGACTTGGGCTACTTTGAAGGAGTGCCACAGACTTTCACCCAGTCCCCAGATTTGACTCAGTTCTCAAAATCGTATCTCCTTGAACAGAAAGCCAGGTGTCCCTTAAGTCAGGACCATAACTCTTCCACTTGGGATGTGCAACTGTTTCCTAGGATACCTGCACAATGAGAAAAGGGGAATACCTAGAACTTTTGAGAATGACTGGACAATCAGGAAAATACAAATCAAAACCTCAATGAGATACACCTCACACCAGTGAGAATGGGGAAAATTAACAAGACAGGAAACAACAAATGTTGGAGAGGATGCGGAGAAAGGGGAACCCTCTTGCACTGTTGGTGGGAATGTGAACTGGTGCAGCCACTCTGGAAAACCGTGTGGAGGTTCCTCAAAGAGTTAAAAATAGATCTGCCCTACAACCCAGCAATTGCACTGCTGGGGATTTACCCCAAAAATACAGATGCAGTGAAACGCCGGGACACCTGCACCCCGATGTTTATAGCAGCAATGTCCACAATAGCCAAACTGTGGAAGGAGCCTCGGTGTCCATCAAAAGATGAATGGATAAAGAAGATGTGGTTTATGTATACAATGGAATATTACTCAGCCATTAGAAATGACAAATACCCACCATTTGCTTCGACGTGGATGGAATTGGAGGGTATTATGCTGAGTGAAAGAAGTCAGTCGGAAAAGGACAAACATTATATGGCCTCATTCATTTGGGGAATATAAAAATTAGTGAAAGGGAATAAAGGGAAAGGAGAGAAAATGAATGAAAATATCAGTAAGGGTGACAAAACATGAGAGACTCCTAACTCTGGGAAATGAACAAGGGGTGGTGGAAAGGGAGGTCGGTGGGGGGTTGGGGTGACTGGGTGATGGGCACTGAGGGGGGCACTTGGCGGGATGAGCACTGGGTGTTATGCTAAATGTTGGCAAATTGAACTCCAATTTAAAAAAATTAAAAAAAAAAAAAGAGAATGTCTGGACAGTGGCTCTGAGATAATGCTAATTCTTGGGGTTCCCGACTGCCACTGTAACCCAACAGAGTGTGGTAAGTAGAAACTTGGTTTCAATACATCTCACAGAGGGCCCAGCAGGTCCATGAAAATCTGTATTTGTCTTCTCAGTTGATGAGTACAAAACTGGGATAGATTTACCCTGCAACCAATGGAACCTAAACTTGGACTCCATATCTCATGGAGTAAGTGCTATACAGTAATGAAGGGCCAGAAAAATGGTCTCTGAAGTTCCCGCTCCCCACTGAAACCAAAAGCAGGGGTGCCTGGGTGGCTCAGTCAGTTAAGCATCCGACTCTTGATATCAACTCAGGTCATGATCTCAGGGTTGTGGGACTGAGCCCCAAATCAGACTTCCCACTTAACAGGGAGTCTGTGTAAGAATTTCTCCCTCTGCCTCTCCCCCTGCTCTCCCTCTCAAAATAAATAAATCTTTTGAAAAAAAAACAAAAACAAAAACAGTATTGATCCTTGGAAATAAAAAAAAAATTGTTTTTTAAGATTTTATTTATTCATGACAGGCACACAGAGGCAGAAGGAGAAGCAAGCTCCCTGCGGGGAGACCAATTTGGGACTCAATCCCAGGATCCCAGGATCATGACCTGAGCTGAAGGCAGATGCTCAACCATTGAGCCACCCAGGCACCCCTGGAAATCAAAGAATCATTCTGGGCATGTCAAAAAGTTCATTCAAGCTTCTGCACCCTGTAATTCTTACTACTAAGAAATAAACACAAACACTTGTGCATATGTTTGCATGTTTGTTTGACCTATGTAAGTGACCTGAAAGGGTGACAGCTTGAGTGATCAGCTTACTAACAGATTTTTATCTGCTAAAAATCTGTTCCGGGTTATTCAATGGTTCTGCCCAATATGATAGTATCAGCCAGAAGTGAAGGAGTGCAATGATATAACCTCACTTGGGGTGGAGAAAAGACATCTGTCCAGTGAGCAGAATGTTGAGAGATATACTTTGGGTTCATTTGGCCTGTAAGGAAAGATAGCCTGATGTGTGTGTGCGTGTGTCTGTGCGCGTGTGCATTTATTCATTCATTCATTGGCAGGATCTCAGACCAACTGGTGACGAGGACATTTTAGGAAAAGTTAAGTGGAGTGTGTGTGTGAAAATATCTCTATCTTATGTGAATGTTCTCCAAAAACCTCCATTAAGAAATTCGTGCAATGACCTGGATAAAATGACCTGCCCTGTGGATGCTGGCCAGCCTCTTTCCCCAGATGTCAGATTACCTGCTCAAATGGCTCATGAGGCATGTGGCCATGTTGGCAAGGATGAGTATTATGCTTGGGCTCAATGGCATGGACTTAACCTCACCAACACTGAGCCTTGCCAAATGCAAAATCTGCCAAAGCAGCAATTAATTTGAGTCTCCCTACCAATTCTCATATTGCAAGTAGATGGGCCAGCAGTCAGCAATGGTGGGTAGATTATTATATTAGACATCTTTCATCACAGAGAAAACAATATCTTCACTGAAATGGACCCTTATTCAGAATTTGGGTGTATTTTCTATGCCTGCCATGTTTCTGCTGGACCTACTGAAGGCCTCATTCACCATTACCATATTACTCCTGACCAAGAAACTCTTTTTAGAAATACACTGGTACATCATAAAATGCAAAGGTCCTACCAAGCAATCAAGCAAGGATCAAATGTGGCTGGCCTTACAGGGTGGTTGAAGGGCCTACTGAAAATTCAGTTGTGATGCAAACTGCAAGGCAGGACCTTGTGGGGCTGGGTTAAAGTCCTACAAGACATATTACATGCTGTGACCAGCAGAACAATATGTGTTCCCTTGGCAAGAATTCCTGGAACCAGGGAGTGGAAGTGGGAAGTGACCACCTCAGCAAAAGTTTGCTTTCTATCCTCATGACTGTGCTTCATGAGTATTCAAAGGAAAACTGGAATGAAGGGGTAACAATGACCCAGGCAGAAATTTAAAAGTGTCGCATACTACTTTAGGTTTTTTTATGCCACTAGACAAACAGACCAAAAGGGGAGTAGAAATGCTGGCCCATGATGACACAACAGAGGCAAGTGGATAAAACACAGGGATTATGACAGGCTCTATCTAGGGATACATTTCCAGTGCTAAAAATTCATGAGAACTGTGGACAGCCTCATAAAGGCAGGATCATTGTAGGCTCAAATCTCTCTGGAATGGAGGTTTGGATCACCTTGCCAGGCAAAGAATCCTGATCAGCTGAGTTACTAGCTGAGGGCAAAGACAATATGACACAAATGTTAAGAGGAGAGAAGATATAAATACCAACTATTTATTTTAAAAGTTAGAATGGTGGCATCCTCCTGCACTCTCTTCCTTCATATATTAAGTTTTTTTGGCTGTTTCCCTACATTTTCTTTAAGGTATGTTGTCAAGAGTTAACTTCATAATTTAGTCAATGGGTTAACAAACAAGGGCTGTGAATGAATGTCATTCAGGAAGCCTAGGCTTGGAGCTAGGGTATGAGACTTTGGGTTCCCTCCCTCTCCCTCTCTCCTTCTCTCAGAGGAGATGCTGAGCTTATTTCCTCTGGCTTTGGGAGAGCTGTCATTAGGCAGAAGTCTGTTGTTGTTTGGAAGTTTGTGGAAGAAGGCAGCCAAGAAAAAAACTTGAGAGGATATTTTGTAACTTGTGTCCACCCACCAAAACTTCTGACCATCCTCCTTGCAAAGTTTTGGCAACTTCCCACGTTTTAACATCCCACTTTACCAAGGTAAAGGCCAAACATTCTGTCCTCCCTGGCCCACCTGCAACTAGGGTACAGCCATGGGATCTAGTTTTGCCTTGCTCTAGGCTCAGAAGGAGCAGCATGGTGCTCAGCACCAGAGGCTGACCCCTGGTCCTGAGCATAGCAGACTGCAGCTGAAACAGCACATGTACCAAAGCTGTCCCCATCTGTGGCTGAGGTTATGCTGTGTCCTCCCAAAGGTAGATCCTGTGAGCTATCTATTATCTTTACAGACTCTGCTAAAGAGCCAGATCCATTCTGATAGTCTCAAGCAGAAATGAAATTAAAATAAAGGATATTAGACAACTAAGGCTCCTGACCACAGAAGGTTTTAAGCTGGAGACTATCACAGTTGTTTTCGAAAGGCCACTTTGACAGAAGAGGTGTGGATAAGTTGGAAGGAAAATCAAGGAAGGAAAATAAGAAGGCTGTGGCAGTAATTCAAATGTTGATTAAGAAGGCTGTGATCAAGGAAGGGACACTAGGAAAGAGAAAATATTAGGAAGAAAAAGGCAAACAACCCAGTACAAAGATGAGCAACAGCTGTAAACAGGCAGTTTAGTCAACAAGCACATAAAAAAGTGAAAGATAAAAATCAGAGAGCAGACTATCTCCTTTTTTGATTTTTGGCCTGTCAGACTGGGAAAAATTAAAAACACTGATAACACCTAGTTTTGGCAAGGTTAATGAAACAGAATTGGCAGAAATTGACAGTTAAGCCTTTTTTTAAAGATTTATTTATTTATTTGAGGTGGGGGAGAGCACGCACATGCATGGGGGATGGGAGTACAGAGGCAGAGGGATAGAGAATTCAAGCAGACTCCACGCCAAGCCTGTGAAGCTCATTGCAGGGCTCAATCTTACAACCCTGAGATCATGACCTGAGCTGAAACCAAGAGTTGGACACATAACCGACTGAGCCACTGAAGTGCCCCATGACTTACAACACTAATTTTTACTGAATCTATTGAAATAACACCTCAGGTGACTTAAAAAAGATGAAACTATCAGCAAATGTCTGTGTTATGCTGTTCATTTAGTTGGTGAATACTCTGCGTTCCTTTATATTGTAAAATCAAGGAAATGGCCTCAAAACCATTTACGCAATTTTTTTTCATAAAGAAAACCAGAAAACTGGCATGAAAAATATTTTTATCTGAATAATCAACAAAGTTACCAGCTCAGAGACTTCACCTCAGCCAGCATTATGTTCTATGTATCTGTACTGTGATGAGGTATATTATTTGTTATGTGGATCTAGAAATGGAAAAAAGGTGAGAAACTCATGTAAATAAGAGAAGATATCTACTTTACACAAAAGCATAAATTACTCACATTCATCCAAACCACCAATATAGTATGTGGACTCTATTTTCAGGGAACATGAGACACAGAACTGGATACCGAGGAGGAAATAGCAAGGCCTTACGGTTAGTGGCTTTGAAATTGCTTTTGAAAAGGACATTTCAGTAAGATTATGGGGAACAGCTGAGAACAGGCAGATTAAATGTAGAGCGATGTCTTTGGCTCTGAGGCAATACTAAAAACATGTACTCAGTTTCCATTTTTATTGATGTTGTTAATGAACAATATAAGGCGATAGATAGTACATTACAGTATGTGTCCACTGTTCCTACAGGTGAGCACATCCTAGAGCAAGATGGACCTCTTTGTGGAAGGAGGCAGTTATATGATTTGGAGAAGAAAAGAAGAGGCCCTGTGGGGGGGGGGGGGGGGCGGCAAAGAATCAGTCTTTGCCAACTAAGAGGTGGGAAAAAAGCAGGTATACAATTATAACATAATGTGACAACTGTATTAAAAGTGTGAAGTGCCAGAAGAAGAGAAACCGAGGGAGACTTTGGAGAAGTAATATTTGAGTTGGGTCTCAAAAGTTAAATAGGAGTTTTCCAGACAAAGGTGAACTGTGTAAATATTAAGGCAGAGGTATAAAGAATGCAGGCTTGGCTTGTGGGGAGGCAGGAAAGTAAGTAGCGGGAGGAGACAAGGCAGGATGGGGATGTTAGGGCAGGCCTTGACCTTACTAGGAAGAGGAAAGATAGTACCCTGTATGTAATTTATTACCTGTATAAACATTTATTAAGTACTTACTACAAAGCAGGAAATGTCCTCCAAGCTGAAGACACAATGGTAATAAGAGGCAGAACCTGTCTTCAGGTGGCTTATATGTTTGTGGAGAGACAGATATTAATTGAATGGTGTTCACGATGCTTGTGGGCCTATAACAAGGAGATCTGTCCCCAGGTAGGCTTCCCTAAAGAGTGATTTTGAGCAGAGAGCAGAAGGAACACAGGGAAAGGGGAGACCAGGGCTCCAACATGGGCAGAGGCCCCATGAGCAGAAGAATGGAGCTTTGAAAGAAAGCAATTAAACTGCCATCAGTGGAGTAAGAAAGAAGGAAAAAGTGGGACAAGTGGAGGCTGGAGAGGCTGCTACTCGAAGGATCCTGGCTTGTACCTGGAAGCCTTGGGGAAGTAGTGGGGAAGTGGTTCACAAGATTAGACCTGTGATTTTATTTTATTTTATTCATTTATTCTTGAGAGATACAGAGAGAGAGAGAGAGAGAGAGAGAGAGAGGCAGAGACACAGGCAGAGGAAAAAGCAGGCTCCATGCAGGGAGCCCAATGTGGGGAACGTGATCCTGGAATCACACCCTGAGCCAAAGGCAGATGCTCAACAGCTGAGCAACTCAGGCATCCCCAGACCTGTGATATTAAGGGATGACACTAACTGAAGTATAAACAGCAGGAGAGGCACTGGCCAGAGCAGATGCAAGGAAGCCAGCCAGGGAGCTGCTGTGAGTGCCCATGCCCAGGCATGCAGGGGAGGCTGGAGCAGGGATGTTGGTGGCAGAAGAGGAGGGGACTAGTTAAGGTATGAACATCAAAAGACATGGTCAATTAAAGGTTAACTGTGATCAGAAGTAGGCAGGAAAGAGAGTGCTTTTATACCAAGTTGACTTTCAAGGAGGAATACTTAGCACAGCTTTTCTTCCTAAAGAGTGAATAATGCAATGGTTCATTAGTATCACCCTGTCTACCTCTAGCAGTCGATTACACTATTTATCTCATTACAGAGAAGCCTAGCATTCATCCCCACAAGTGACTGATCACTGAAGGCTCCATGAGGCAAATACAGGCTTCTCCTAGTTTGTGTTTGGGCAGCTAAATAAACCAAGTCAAAGGCAAATGACAAACTCAGAAAGGACACTTAAAACCTATAAAACATACAAAGCATTCATATTCTTAAGAAGCTCTTACAAACAAATAAAAATATGAACATTAAAACTAAAAATATTACAGAGAAGTTGCTATGTGCAAGCATGTATATATCATCAGGATATGCACTGTAGCATTGTTTACCACAGTGAAAATATTAGATGCAAACTAAATGTTCTACCAATAAATCAGAGTATGGATATTTAATGGAATACTACACAGTCACTAAAAGTAGTGACAGGAACCCTGAATGGCCAAGACAATTTGAAAAACATTAAGAAGGTTCGAAGACTCACATCTCCTAATTTCAAAACTTATTATGAACCTATGGTAAGCAAAACAGTATGGTACTGGCATAAAGACAGACATATGGAACAATAAATAGATCAGAATAGAGAGCCTAGAAATAAACCCTCACATTTATACATACATACATACTTACTTACTTACTTACTTACTTACTTACTTACTTATTTATTTATTTATTTATTTATTTATTTATTTATTTATTTATTTAATGTATTTATTTGACAGAGAGAGAAAGCACAAGCAGGGGGAATAGTAGGCAAAGGGAGAGGGAGAAGCAGATTCCCCACTGAGCAGGGAGCCTGCCACAGAGCTCGATCCCAGGACTCTGGGATCATGACTTGAGCCAAAAGCAGTTGCTTACCCGAATGAACCACCTAGACACCCCCAACCCTCACATTTATGATTAAAGACTTTTAATAAGGGAGCCAAGACCATTCAATGGGAGAAAGGACAGACTTTACCAACAAATGGTGCTGGAACAACTAAATATCCATATGCAAAAGAATGAAGTTGGACCCTTTCCTTGAAATTAGGATATATCAAATACCTAATTAAAAGGAGCTAAATCTATAAAACTCTTAAAAGCTTCATGACATTGGATTCAGTAATGATTTCTTAGATATAGCATCAAGTACAGGCAGCAAAATAATAGATGAATTGGCTACATCAAAACATAAAACGTTTGCACATCAAAGGACACTACTGAGAGTAAAAAGGCAACACACAATGGGAAAATATTTTCAGGTCAAATACTTGATAAGGAATTAATATCCAGAATATGTAAAAGAACTCTTACAACTCAAAAACAAAAAACAAATAATAAAAAATGAGCCAAGGACATAGACATTTCTCCAAAGAAGAAACACAAATGGCCAGTAAGCATATGAAAAAATGGCCAAAAATCACTACAAATGAGGGAAACACAAACTGAAATCACAGTAAGATACCACTTCACAACTTAACATAGCTACTATCAAAACAACAGAAAATAAGTATTGACAAGATTATGGAGAAACTGGGATCCATTCTTGGTGAGAATGTAAAATGGAATAGTCACTGGAAAACAGGATAGCACATTCTTCGAAAAAAAATAATTAAAATAAATATAACTGGTAATTACCAAATGATGCAGCAATTCCATTTCTAAGTATACACCTAAAGAACTGAAAGCAGGGACTCAAAAAAAAGCAGGGAAATGGAATATTTAGTACTTTTCACTCTGCAATAGAGGAAGCCAGGGGGAAGGCTAATTGAGAATCAGTACTCCCATGCCACCTGCATATCAGAAATGGAAGTTTGAGACCCTTCTCTGTTCCTTCTCCTTTGTACCAGTTAGAAATTGAGACCAGCCAAGTCTGCTGAGGTACAAAGGATACAAGCTCCTCTGGATTTTCTCAAGATTTGTCCTACAACTAATCGAAATACCAAAAAGCATCATCTAATATAATATTGTTTGGACTGAAAAATCCATTTGTTTGAAGCTTTCGGTTTGGGTTAAATTAATCTGTCGACCCACTTATCAGCTGTGCCCAGGTGAACACTGTAGATTAAGTATGGCTTCAAAGGGGTTACTTAACACAATTCTTCTTCTAAGGGGGTGCTGTATTAGCATTACCCAGTTTACGCCATCCAGTCCTGTACACTGAGGATTAAAATGAGGTTGACCTTATCTGTACCACAAAGAGTATTTATGAGACACTGATTTAAAGTTAAAAGAAAATTAAAATCACAACAATGACAGAGTATAAAGAACAGCAGGCTGGGAGTCAGAAGAGCTGTGTCTGGAGTCCAGTTCTGCCACTTGTCACCCAGGTATGCTTTTCTTCAACAGGTCACTGAATCTGTGTATCCGGCACTGGGCTATGTAGGGAAGAGTGGGGCGTGTGGGATAAGACGGCAAATAAACAAGATCATCTCTGTCCTCAAAAAGATGATCTTTGATTTAGGTGAGCTCTTAATCTTGTAGCTCCTCAACATTATCACCTACAACTCAGACATCACCATTCTCAAAGTGTTGTTAGGAAATCGGGTGGGATAGTTCGACCTCAGTGCCCTTCTATTTGGGGCCAGATAACACCTTGCTGTGGGGGCTTTTCTGTGCATTGTAGGATATTTAGTGGCATCCTTGGCTTCTACTCTCTAGATGCCAGTAGTTACCAGGATGACAACCAAATGTCCCCTGAGGCACAATCACCCCCAGTTGAGATCCTCTGAAATATGGTGACATATATGAAAGCATTTAAAAAAGCATAGAACCCCAAATCAAGTCAGTATTAATGTAAATCAATTTGTAAGACTACTTGTTAAAAAAAAAAATCCTTTAAAGTATTCACAAGTTTCCTTAGGAATGTTTTATTTTCTATCTTTATATATTTTGCCTCCCATTAAAAGCCCTCCAGGGCTTTTTTGTTAATTTTCTCTACCCAAACAAAGCATCTTCATTAGAACTTGTTTTTAATGTATCACTGTACTAATATGACAAAGTCCAACAAAACTGCCATCTCCACCAAGCAGAAATTTTACCCAAAATCAAAGTACTCTGTGCCTACCTTTTAAGGTCAAGGGACTGGATCTTGTGAATTCTGTATTTGATGGCCTGTGTTGTTTACGAACTTCCAAGTACTCATTAACTCTTGAATCGATGGTTTCTTTTAACAGTAAACAGAGTTCCTAAAGTAAATTTAAAAATGAGATATATTCTCTATGTAATGCAATGCAAAAAGAGTCAACATCGTGCATATTAAAAAGTCAACACTAAACATTTCAATTTGTTTGCTTTTTTACTTAGCTGTGAAAGCTGAAAAGAATGCTATCTGTGTTCCAGGGTAACATCCCACACGTAAGTTTGCTACTGAGCTTTGTTCAAAAATCATGACGTTGGCTTACTCTGTGAACTGAGAAATTCATTTAATTTCCCTCTGCCTCAGTTTCACATTTCTAAAAGAAAGACAAAAACAGTGAAGTGCCCTGTGTGGCCATGCAAGACTGAGGATGGCAGTGGACGGTTGTTATGTGGGAGTACCAGGTACGGTGCTATTAGCTCTTCCAATTTGTTCAAGAGGAGCCAGCCACAGTGATTTCTATGTGAATATTTCCCATTTTTCAAACTTGGTTTAAATCTTTTTTATCCTAAACACTACTATTCCTTAGTTTCTGGCCTCAGATTTAGAAATCTATTGAAAAAGGAACAGCACTAAGTGATGGGCTGGAAAGAACTGGGAATCAGTAATGTGATTTTCTTCCATGTTCTTGCTGACCATACTCTATATGCCCATTTCCTTTTGTAAAAACTGCACTATATCTGCCAATTAATGGTGAAAATAATTTAACTTCTCATATTTCTCTAAAGTAGATTAATATTTATTAGACAACAGAAACAGATGGTTTTAATTCAACATCAACATACCACATCACTAGCAAATTTCTGGAGCTATTGTTTGATGAATCAGTGTTACTTATGAAAAGAAAAACAAAACTCTCAAAGTCCACCACACAACAGGAAAGAAACTGTCCATCAGAGACATGTAGCCAAGGTAGGGAAAGGAAAAAACATGGCACACCAATTGAAATTCCTTAGCTTAGATTAAGAACTGGTGTGTAAGGACTGGTCATTCTGGTCCGAGTCCCAGACTGCAGAAGGCTCAGAGTTGCCAAGGTCAACTCAAACCTGTTTCACTGGTTTATTCAATACCATCTCAGGTTGATCTCTTAGAATCTTCATAAATTAAAACAAGAGCAAAATTTTAAGCAGCTCTGAGGGACAATGATAGCTAAATTTCTCTTTTATTGCAAATACGTACACTCTTTGGCAGCACCAAAAATACCTGATTTAATTCACAAATGCGATCTTCTACATAAAATGTAAACACTGGTCTCTTCTCTCTTGCTCTCATTTTGCAGCCCAAAGATGCAGTGCCTTGTGGACTACAGAGATATCCATTTACAGTTGAGCGTTTTGGCATTGTTCACACAACAGAAAGGCAGCTTTGCCTCATACTGTTGTTTTAACAAAGAATTTTGCTTCACATGCAGGGTTCAACTATGACTGAGCTAGAAAATATGTGAAAGACATACATGGAAACAAAGATTGTTAAAATTTGGCTATAAATACCCTATAAGGCTAGAACTAAAAATAGTATGACAAAAATAAAACAAAGGCCCATACAACACAAACTTTCTCCCTATAGTTACGGGGCTTTCCTTCCATGAGTCAGGTTTGACGAATGGAAGGTAGACCATGGGTGATGTGGTCAAGATACCCTAGTAACTGACCACAGCACACTTAGCAAAGCATTCTTTTCAGAACCAGAGCAGTGCAAGAAAAGACAAATTCCCAGTTATAGTGGAGAGGCAGATAAGAAGACCAAGCTGAATCAATGAGCAAAAAGACATAGATATATATGGTATTTCTAGGCTAATGGGGCTCACACTTGCTTCCTCAAGTTTACAAATGAAACAGTTCAAGTTTGTCTGTTTGGGTACAAAGACTACTCGTGCTGGACTCAAAATAAACCTGGGTTTAATACATGCAATTAGTTCCTTTTTCTGAAAAGGAACTGGACATTCTTGAGACTTTCACTATATAAAGTGATGGCTAAAATGTAATCAAATTGATTGCTCATGAAATCCCACTCATGAAAAGATCTAATATTAAAAAAATATGAAAGCACTGAAACACTGAATACAGACTAGAGTCATATCCTTTCCTTGACTAACTTTTTTCCTCTCTCTCTCTCTCTCTCTCAGAGCAATTTTAATGTCAGTGAACAAACTTTAAAGGAACAATTTGAAGTATAAGCAGCAAACCATCTGCTTTTGCTTTGAGAGGGAAGCTTGGCTCGCTGGCATAACCTGCCCTCTTGCAGCTAACACTGCAGCCAAGCTCTGCAGGTCCAATCGTGCACTGAGCACCTTTGCTAAGTCATGCCTTGCTGCTGGGACGTAGTACTAGGTGGAGCAGCAATAGCTATGTGTGGCACCCTGGAAAAATCTAGCTTCATGCTTTGGCTAGGAGGTGAATCACATATTCCTAGCCTTATTTTAAAGCCTTCCAAATCGACTGACTCTTGGCAAAACTGACTACATACCAACAAGAAAGGGCTAAGGCTGAGGTGGTGAAGTTGGGAGAGAACAGAGAAGAAGGTGGGCCCAAAACAGTGGATTCCAGAATGCTGTTCCTGTCAGTCAAGTCAGAAGACTTTTGGGGTGAGGTCCCCACAGGTGAGCATTAGTCACTTTGGGGAAACCAAGTATTGGTAAGCCAAAGCTGGAATTCCCTGGAGTCGAGTTGTACTAGGAGAGGCTGGCTTACCAAATAATAAGTCCTGAGGAGGAAAATCCATTTATTAACCTGAACAACAAATCCCATTACACCAAATCTTGTGCCTGCCTTCCCCTAGCTGTAGGCCACCAGATATCCTCTACATACTGCCTAACCATGTCATGATTATATTATTACTTTGTGACTGAAAATGTATTCCTTATAAATTTTCTTTGAGGGAGTTTTTTGTTTCCAATAATCTTCAAAAGTTAACTGAAAACAGTCACCACAGTAATGGTGGGGTTTTTTTCCTTTGTTTTGTTGCTACTATCACTAAATTCTTCTCCATACACTACCTTTCCATAAAACTTAACTTTATTTCTAACACTAAAAAGCTATTGTGATGAGAATCATGGAGGATACAAAGTGCTATAATACTCTGAAAATTCTGTGAAAGACAGTGCCTTGCTATGGTTCTCCCTGCTCTCTAGTACAAGGACATGCAGAAGGAAGCAGAACACGTGAGGAGAGCCAGATGCACTCTCCAGCCTTCTGGCACAGCAGCACTGGGGTGGGATCACGGAAACTGAGGGCTAGGAGTGACTCAGAGGCTGATGGTCCAACTCCTTCATCTGCAGATGAGGAGACTGAGGCCCAGGGAGGTCAAACACCATGTTCCCAGTCACATGACCATCCAGCTGTCTGCTTCCCAGATGGACCACAGTCCAAAAGAGGTACACTCAAAGACTCATGTTAATAAAAGTAGAGTAGGCGACAAAAGTGTGGACGATGAGAATTTAAGAATTAAATAAGAATTTGACTTCAGGGATCCCTGGGTGGCGCAGCGGTTTGGCGCCTGCCTTTGGCCCAGGGCGCGATCCTGGAGACCCGGGATCGAATCCCACATCGGGCTCCCGGTGCATGGAGCCTGCTTCTCCCTCTGCCTGTGTCTCTGCCTCTCTCTCTCTCTCTGTGACTATCATGAATAAATAAATAAAATCTTTAAAAAAAAAAAAAAAAAAAGAATTTGACTTCAAAGTGTGAAAGATTAGCTTTGCATTCACCCCATGCCTGTTTCAGGGGCTCAGTCTGTCCTTTACAACTGGTTAGATTAAAATCCCTGCTTGCCTAGAACCCCCACGTTAATGTCTTCTTCTGTTTTAACTATAAAGAGCCCATTCCCCAACAACAAAGTGGTAGAAAATGTCTGATTTAAATAAATAATATAGTTTATGAAATATATAGATGTGTCACTTTCTCAGGGAAAAAAAAAGTGGATGTCTGTGATCAGGAATATAACAACTGTTTCCTGAAGGTTAAATATCATTCAATATTTTTTGCTCACTAATGAAAATGAAAGCTGGAAAGAGTTAATATTTCTTCGAGCAGCAGCCACTTGCATTTAAAAAGTGAAAAGGTTTGTGATACCTCTTTCTTATGTTCAGAAAACCAGCTGGTATCTCTGTTTGAACCTTGAGGCAATACGTGAAGATCCACCAGGACAGCAAAATTCCCACACTAAAAAGACATTAATGGCAGAGTTAGCTCACACCCAGCAAACAATGAAAGAAAATCTCACAAATTCCTATGTGGTTGCTCATGATGAAATGGCAACAAAGTTCCCTAGTGGACAGAAAACTTCATATGGGGCAGGGCTACAGGTCATAAGCCTACTAGTTTTTGCAAGTTTAATATTTACAGTAGAAAAGCTAAGGAGAAATATAATTTTCACCATGATAGTAAAGACAAAATATCTATCTCTGGGCCACACCTTTAAGGGGGATGTTCAAGACATTCAGTGACAGCTGGAAGACTATCAGACATTGAAAGAAGTTAAATGGGTCAGTCCTGGGTAGGCTCCAGAAAAGAAGGGTTCCATGGATAGTCAGGGGAATTCTTTCTTCTAGGTAGGCAACAACAGATATAAGCTACTGCATTTTTAGACAGACAAAAGGAATGGCTGTGACAGCACATCTTAGAATAGAAATGGAAGTGAGGACAAATGAAAAAGAAACAAGGAGAGGAAGCTAGATGCTAAATTACAGTTAACAAAACTAGTAACTTGGTTTCATTAAAATATGCTATAAAGTTGTACAAATCTTGCTTCCTGCCCCTGTACAACAGGGTAGCCAATAACCATGTGTGGCTACTAAGCACATGGAATGTGGCTACTATGATTGAGAAGCTGAATTTTAAACTGCATTTAACTTTAATTTAATTTAAACAGTATGTGACACAGCCACTCTGTGGCACAACTATAGATCCTGTAAAATGTGGTAGCCTTATAAATCCTCACACCTTATGAGTAAAGTAATTTCTGAAGATATATAAATAACTGGATGGGCTAACTCAGAAAGGAATAGAAGACCAAGACTGCAGGTTGGGGATGATCCCAGAGGCCCAAAGGGTCAGTGACAGCCTATAGGAAAATGTCACTTCTGTACCTCTCTGGCTAAATAGTTTTTTTTTTCTTTAAGATTCTGTGCTATATTTCAATGATGAAAGGAAAGTAGTTTCAACTAATGATCTGAGAATACCAAATATAAATATGGAAAGAAAATAAAACATGACATTTATATCACACCATACACAAAAATTAATTTGAGATGGATGAGAGACCTACACATAAAAACCAAAGCTATCTTGCCAAACTTAGGGTAGAAAAACTTTCTTAGGACCCAGAAAGCACCAAAGACAGCCCAAAAAAATTTTTTAATTGAACTGTCAAAATTTAAAACTTTTGCTCATTAAAAGACACCATTAATAAAATCGATATGTATGTCACATGCTAAGAGAAAATATTCATAAATTCATTTATCTGATATAAAGGACTAGCATCCAAAATAAAGAATTCCTACCAGTTGATATTAAAAAAACAAACAACCCAAGCTTGAATAGATACTTCACAAGATAAACAGCCAGTAACACATGAAAAAGTATTCAACATCAGTCACTGGGCAAATGCAAATTAAAACCACCAACTATACATACCTACCAGAATGACTAAAATAAAAAAGACTGACACACCAATGTTGGTAAGGATGTGGAGCAACCCAAACTTTTATACATTGCTAGTGGAAATGCAAAATGGTTTGACCACTTTGGCAAATGGTCAGTTTCCTACAGTTAAACACACAATTTAATTTACTAAGCCAACAATGCCACCTTCCGTATTTACCAAGAGAGATAAAACATATGAACAGAAAGACTTGTATGCAAATGTTTGTAGAAGTTTTATTCATAACAGCTAAGACAGAAGACAACCTAAATCTATCAACAGGAGAATAAACAAAGTGTGGTACATTGATTCAGTGGAATGCTCCTCACAAAACTACTCATACACTCAACAGGGACTAATTTCCACCTTATGTTGAGCAAAAGAAGCCAGGCTAAAAGAATACATGTTGTATGATTCCACTTATTTCACGTTCTAGAACAGCAAAACTAAATCTGTGATCAAAGCAATCAGACAGCGATTACTTAGGGAGGAACTGATTAAGAACAGGGACAGAGGAACTCTGTGTGGTGATGGGAATGTTCTGTATCTTGGTGGGGTATATGCTGAAGATCAGTTCACTTCAGTGTATATAAATTATACATCACTAATAAATAATTTTTAAAGGCTGTGTTTGTGTAAAAGCACATGTATATTTACTGACATATATAAAATGTATTGTGTCTCTGAAAATGTATGGGTATTTTGGGGAAGACCAAAGTGAAGTTCACTAGGTAAAAAAATCATGAAATATGATGAAAGAGAGTTTCCTATAATGTCAAACAGTACAATGTGACCTACTGAAGTGCAGTATACTGTGTTATAATCAGTACTTTATTTTAAAGAGAATCAAAAGTAGTTATTTGAATAGAATAAAAAATATCAATGTGTCACATTGTAAGGTCAAGTCTTGTTTTGTGAAACTTATACATGAGTATAATGAGTTATGATGAAAAGCCTATTTCTTACTGTGGACTTGAAGTCAAAACTGTTTGAAAATTATACTCAAGCATACAGTTATTTTATGCTTCTTCACAATGCTAATAACAGATTTAACCTTTAAGGAGTATGCTGCCACCAGGTGGAGGTCATATGCCACAACTACATGATCTTAGCCGGGGTTATTAACCTTTTGTGTGCCATGGATCTCTTTGGGCAGCTGTGCAGTTGATGAAATCTGCTCAGAATGTTTAAAAATGTATGAAACACAATGCGCAGGACTAAAGATAAAACCAACTTGACTGAAGTACAATTATCGAAATTAAAAAAATTTTTGCGTGTGATTTAGTAATGGATGTACTCGTTTATTAAGGCACTGGCTCTTCTTACACAGTGGTAGATCTAATAACTACCATAATTTCAAAGTAGTGGTAAGCACAGATGATATCTTCAGATATGTGCCACAATTATAATATGAAAAGAGCTATAATTCTAAAGGTGACATATACTGTAAATACCACTGTGTTTTAAATACTTAACTTATGGGGCACCTAGGTGGCACTCGAGTCTTGGTCATGGTCTCAGGGTCATGAGATCACCTCCCTGGTTGGGCTCCATGCTCAGCATGGAGTCTGCCTGAGATTCTCTCTCTCCCTCTCCTGTACCCCCAGCTCCTGCATGCTGCACACTCTCTCTAAAGTAAATATATCTTTAAAATAAATAAACACTTATAATAAAAAAAATTGATTAGAATTTGGTTTAAATAAAGATGTAATCTTTGTTCTAATCCAAGCTCACTGATCCTCTGAATTCTATCCCAGACCTGTGGAGGCTCCACAGATGGCAGAACAAGAGCCTCTCAAAGCAATGGGAGCAAAGCTTTACACACATCCTACTGAGTTCCCTACAAGTGTTTCATCTTGACTCCTCAAACCAAGTTCTCTACTATTCCTTCTTCATTAGCAAAAATATCTTTTAAAATAGTTTTTTTTAAGTGATACTTGAACATTCTGAATTGATACTATATAATAGCTTTCTAAAGAATTAAATAGCAATTTGATATTTTCTCATCATTTCGTAACTTTGATCACAAATAACCTAGTGTAAGTTTGATTATAAACAGACTGATTAGAATGTCTTTTCTTTTCCTTTTTTTTTTTTTTTTTAATAAACCATGGAATCTTACTCTGGTGTTCAAACTTTCCTGGGATTTCAGCCAGACTCTGCCACCGGGCACGCGTGCAGTGCCCTCCCCCACCCCCTGCCGCCCAGCAGCGTTCTCCTTTTGCAGCCAGCAGTTCTGAATTATCCAGCAAGAGCTCTCTCAAACTCCCACACTAAGCACAAGTATTTTGCCTTTCAAAAGTTCCCTGCTCTCAAAGCTTTGTTGCTTAGCTCCTATGAGTGAAGAGACATAGGGGCTCTTAACTGCTGCCAGAAGCATAGCCTTCACTTTCCTTAATTAGGAGGAGGTCATTTCATCTCTCAACAGATAAACTCTCCAGCTCTCTTCAGAAAGGAGGAACACGCTAACCATCACTTCTTTCTTAGGCCAGAGCTGCTCATTTTAGACAGGCCAAGTTATATCTTTAGTAGACCAAAGGTTACTAGAAAAAGCTTTGCATCCATGCCCTGGGTTGTGAGTCAACAGACCAGGGTCTGATCCACCATCTAGCTCCCTCCACCCAGAGATTTCAGCCAAAAGCCTGGGAGTCAACTCTTACTCCTCCTTTTCCCTAACCCTCCACCATTAGTCATCAAGTTTTGTCGATTTTACTTCTAAAAGAGCTAAACACACCCCCATCTCTTATTCTGCAGCTCATATCACCTCCCACTTGGAATATGACGGCTACTTCTCCTTGTGTCTCATGAACTTTCAATGCCCCTATCAGAGCAATTTCTAACATACGGACTGTTTCTGCCCTCCGCTTTTTTTTTTAGGATTTTATTTATTTATTCATGGGAGACACAGAGGAAGAGAGGCAAAGACATAGACAGAGGGAGAAGGAGGCTCCCTATAGGGAGCCCGATGCGGGCTCGATCCCAGGACCCTGGGATCACAACCTGAGCCAAAGACAGATGTTCAACCACTGAACCACTCAGGTGCCCCTCAGCCCTCTGCTTCTAATGCACCTCAATGCTCCTGTGTTTAGTGAATTTTTATGCGTTCTCGAACCCTAGCAAGGGCATGGACATCCCTGTGGAGCTTTTCTGAACAGTCTGTCACTTCCTTCTCTGGATCAGGCATATGTTACACACCCTTATTTATTCCTGCACTAATGGCTGGTATATGTATGGGTAGCCCCTGCTAGGTTTTTAGCTCCTTGGTACAGACAGACAAGGTCCCAATCTCATTCGACTCTACACTGCAGCAATTAACACAGGACCAGCTCACAATAAGTGCTTAATATTGTGTGTATTTGTGTGTGTGTGTAGATAGTTTTAATCTTCAGCGTGACCATCCTGGCCTTGCCCTCCAGCATCCGGGCCACCACTGCTTTGAATAATCTTTCTCAAGGAGAAGGAAACAAGGCAAATGCTTAACATTTAATAGAAGGAAGAAAGGAATGAATGAAAAAGACAAGATAAATTGGGCTCTGAATTTTGGGCAAACCACAGCCTTATGTACAAAGGGAGGGCACTGAGCCTATGTCGGGGACAAGGTGTATGACTTCTCAGCTCAGTCCTGAGGAAGAAGGCAAGAGGTAGAGAAAGAAAAACAAATGGCATCCACACAGGGAAAAAGGCCTGAATAGATTGGCATGCTCTGGGGATGAAAAAAAGAGTCTAATAAGCAGAAACAGAGCAATGTTGGCAGATGAGGCCAACAGGGCAGGTCAAGGGGGAACCAGAAGACCTGTAGGCTGCAGAGCTCTCTCAGGTAGGTGTGGCACACATGAGCTGGCAGGGAGAAATCATGGAACCATGAAGAATGGGTTTAGAGCCACCCCAAAAGCCCAACTAAGAGACAATGGACGTTGATGGGTGAAGATTTGAGAGAAACTCAAGAGAAAGAAGATGTGGTTGGGTGTAGGAGGAGGAAGAACAAAGATGATGTCCTACGCACGTGAGTAGTTTCAACCATGCCCGTGGGTCTGTCCACAGGCAGCTTGTCCAGATGGATCTGCTCTGTCACTGGCATTTTATACTCACCTGTAATCAAGGATTTAAGGCAAGCTGGGTTAACAAGGCAAAGATTAAAAATAGAGGAAATAAGAAAAACAAAGGTCGAAACATAAAATGAAGCCGATGGTAGTAGGTCTGCACAAAATTCCCACCACTGTCAGAGGTCTCTGCAATACTTGGCTCTGAGTTTGCTAGTTTCCAATGTCAAAAAACAAAAGCCAGAGTCCAAAAGATGAGAATGAATCAGTACTGAGGATAAGTCAATATTCCTTTTTTTTTTTTTTTAATTTTATTTATTTATTTATTTATGATAGAGAGAGAGAGAGAGGCACAGACACAGGCAGAGGGAGAAGCAGGCTCCATGCACCGGGAGCCCGATGTGGGATTCGATCCCGGGTCTCCAGGATCGTGCCCTGGGCCAAAGGCAGGCGCCAAACCGCTGCGCCACCCAGGGATCCCAATATTCCTTTTTTTTTTTGACTGTTTATAAACATTTGGAATTTTATTAAAAAAAAAAAATCACAACCATGAACATTGTTACAGTTAGAGGCCCTCTTGGTTCTCCACAATGATACTGAGCATGCTCACAAGGGGTTCCCATTGTTTAGTCTTTAAACAACCATCTTTAAAAGAAGGAAAAAAAAACTCGGCACACTACCATTTAACTTGTTTTAATGTTTCTTCACAAATGGTGAAAAATACTAAAGTACAGACAAGGAATAATCATAATGTTGTGGCCAACATTATAAATATGGAATTATAAATTTAAAACATTTTCTGGTTTAAAAAATAAATCTGGTAGTCAATGCAACTCTGCGGGGTCTCTGCATCTAGCAGGGCTGGTCTCTGCGCTCCTGACGGTGCTCGCCTTTATCCATTTTTCCAGGTCCTCCACGCCCGCCTCTTCTTCCTCCCATCTGTTCCATCAAAGGTCCAGGGGGCCCACAAGGACCGCCTCGTTTTCCTCCGCCAAAGCCACCTCGGTCCATGCCCCGGCCACCACAGAAGCCCCCTCTGTCTCCACCGCGGCCACCTCTGAACATCCCACCGGGACCACCGCGGTCCATGAGGCCACCTCTTCCTCCCCGCATGCCACTAGGGCCGCCTCTGCCACGGTCACCGCCCGGGGGCGGGAAGGGTGGTGGAAGGAAGCCTTCAGGCTTCGGGGCCTTACACTGGTTGCATTCTGTTCTCCAGGCGAAGTTCTGGTTTCCACACCCCGGATTGGGGCACTGCCAGTCCCCAGCTCGGTGCTGGACGTTTCCTTCTCCAGATGGGTTCCCTCGGGAACCCCGGGGTCCTCTAGGGGGAAAGCCACCTCTGTCTCCTCCACGGCCTCCCATGCGACCCATGGGGCCCCCAGGACCTCCTGGGCCCCCTGGACCTCCACGGAGTGGCGGTGGCATCCCTCTGCCCTCACGGGGAGGCATACCACCCCGCATGCTGTTCATTGGAGGTTTCTTCCGAGCAAGAGAAACCTTAACTTTGCTTCCTTGAAAATCTTTCCCATCAAACCACTCCACAGCAGCCTTGGCAGTTGGTGGGTCTTCATAGGATACTGTAGCATCACCTTTGGGCTTTCCTGTTTCCTTGTCCAAGTAGATATGGATCATGGGTTGTCCGGTTCTCTTGTTCATCTTAACAACTCCACACTGCTTAAAGAAGTCAGCCAGATCATCTAGAGTCACATTGTCATTTAAGCCTTGCACATAAATTGCACTGTTGTCAGAGTCTTCATCTGGATCTACAGGTGGGCCTAGATCAAGATCTGGTCCTTCATCCATGGGTCCACCAGGCTTATTGAAGCCACCTTGCTCTCCAGCACCCATTCCACCGCGTCCTCCTCCCCGCCCACCTCTGCTCATGCCTCCACGATCAAATCCCCCTCTTCCCCTGCCCTGGTTATCAGGGCCACTCATGCTCTGGTTCTCTCCTGGTCCGGAAAATCCTCCAGACTCCTGCCCATAAACACCCATGCTACTGGGGTGGTCCTGTCGGAATGAACTCTGCTGCCCGTAGCTGCTGCTCTGTTGGCTATATTGACTTGGATCCTGGCTGTAGGATCCAGTTTGGGGGGGATAACTAGTGGGCGGCTGCTGCCCATAGCTGCTTTGTTGACCATAGCTACTCTGCTGTCCATAGCTGCTCGGCTGCCCATAGGTATTCTGCTGAGAGTAACTGCTCTGATCATAACTAGTCGGCTGTGTAGAGGAGTAGCCGGTAGGAGGATAAGATGGTGGTACTGTAACTGGCTGCATGGGGTAGCTCCCAGGTACCTGGGGATAACTGTAGTTACTATGTCCATATCCTAGGCTGGGCTGGTTGTAACCCCCTGTGCTAGATTGAGGTTGACTAGTCTCAGCGGGTTTGTTACCATCCTGTGGTCTTGCAGGTGCGGTGGCTGCTGGCTGCTGCCCATAGGCTGGGTAAGCAGGCTGAGTGCCATATGCAGACTGAGCTGCATAGGAGGCCTGGGTGGTAGTGACCGTAGCAGTGGTGGTATCATAAGCACCAGTGCGATACCCCTGGACAGGCTGACTGTATGCCTGGGGGGCAGTTGGAGTAGTATAACCAGCAGGAGGCTGTCCATAAGAAGTTGCATAGGCGGTCTGCCCATAGGTCGCAGTGGTCTGAGCCTGGGTACAGCTGACATCAGTGGGCTGTCCATAGGTTCCATAACTCTGCTGCCCATATGCTTGGGTGGTCTGTGCATATCCTTGAGTTGGTTGGGCGGTGTATACACTGTAGCCCTGCTGGGCTGCAGCTTGGCTGTAGATACTGTAATCCATGGACGCCATTTTCTCTCCTTCCCTCTCGTTCTCTCAACGTCCGTCTCCCTCTCGCTTTCCCTCTCGATAAGTCAATATTCCTAAATATTACATCTAGAAAGACATTTCTTTTGAATGTTTTCATGAGAAAACAAAAACAAAAAAACATGGTAATTCTCTTCTTGGAGTATCAACTTTACTAAAAGGTTTTAAGGAACATATTAAATATTTTCATATCAAAATAAAGTGCCTGTATGTTACAACATGAAATTTAAAAGTCATGTGGTTTTTAAAGAAAAAGCATAGTTTACAGAGTACCTATGTTCTAAGCATTGGGTTAATAAGCTTTACCGATAGTATTCAATTTAATCCTCACTACTAGCCTATAAAAGAACACAACTGTTACTCACATTTTATAGGTAAGGAAGAGGAATCTGAGAAAGTAAGGACTAGTTCCAATATTATACAGTCAGTTAAGTGACAGACCCAGGAATCAAATCCAAATCTGACTCTAAAAGCCCACTGCCATGCATTACTTTGAATAAAACATCCTCTCTGCAGAAGGCCACTGAGAACTTTCTTCCAGAAGCCATGTGGAGGCACAGTTAAGGCTGCCTAGCCTGAAACCCACCCCACTATAGCTATTCCCTCTAGGGTGGGCACTGATAGCCGTATCTATCCATTACTGCCAGGGGACTGAACCAAGGATTCCAAGCAGAGTCACTCAGCTCCCTTCCCTAAGCAGAATGACTCACTCTGTGCTAGAAGAGCACTAAAAGTTCAGATGCTGAAGTTGCCAAAGTGGGATGCCATCTTAGGATAAGAGGGCAATGTAATGGCAAGAGCCGCATTGCAGAAGGACTGGGGTGGGAGGGCCGGTTAGGGAGAAGGCAGGAGCAAAAAGAGAAGGGAAAGAATGCAGCAGAGCACTAGGGCAATAAATCATACTGAAGGTGAGGCAGTGGGGAGGGAGGGCAGGAACAATGGTCCCTGGACAGTAACAATCCTTACCCAGAGTTAAAGCAGAAGAAAAGTCAGCACAAATCTTTTGTTGATTTAACCCCCTTGGCCTGCTCCTTATTACAATACTCGCCCAAGGAATCCAAGCTTGGAGTTTACATTCAAGAAAAGCAAGCAGCGTACCTTTAGAATGGCATATACAATAAACCAGCAGGCAGGTAAGGGGAGGAGAGAATAAAGAGCCTTTCCATTGGGATATACTGTATCCTTAATCTAACTGGGAAAACTTAAGCATGAACAAATGGGCAATAATAACAGTTAAGATTCATTGAGCATAGAGTTTATGCCAGATACTGTGTGAAGCCCTGTCTGTACATTATTGCATCTGATTCTCATGACCCCAGAGAGTCATAAATGATTACCAGTCAGTGTTCTGGAAACACTGAGAAACTTAAGAGCTCTACTCTCTTTTACTTTTAGAAGATCCCTGGTGATCACGGCTAGGTTTTGTTTGGTGTGGTGCCTTGCCAACCTGGCAATCCTTGTCAGGCCAGGTAGAAGGAACACTATGATCTTAGTAACAGAATTAGGCACAGCCTGAATTCAAGAACACAGCACACAGAGAAGGCCTGAAGAAAGCCCTCTGATGACAAACAGAAGGGCCTAGTGCAGGAAATCCAAGATCACGAATCTCTTCTGATGAAGTCCCAGTTTCGGAGGGGTGAACTACCTCCCTTCTCGAGGTGTCAGTTTCCCTGTGTGTAAAATGAAGGGCCACAACTAAGATCTCCTTCAAGGTGCCTTCCGCTTTAAGATCCCACCTCCTGGTTGTATTTCCGTTTACAACCATTGTTTGGATTCTATTTGCACACATGTGCCCTGATGTATAGATTATGAAAGAGCCATGCTGAGTCTGGTGCATTGTCTCATCCTGCATCAGTTCACTATGGGCCACACAAGCGCAATAGGAAAAATCCTAGCAACCAATGAGTCTTTCCCCTGAGCATTCTCTGACATCCTTCAGGCAGGAATAAGCTCCTGTTTGCTGCCACAGCACTTTATTCATGATTCCGCTGTGGAATCACCACAGGCTGTAAACATATGGCTGCATACATCCACTTCCCATGGGCTGCCTTCTGTTCCCCTTGGGTGGTCACTGCCCCAAACTGGGCCTGGCACGGAAAGAACAGTGGAGAGTGTTAAATGAATTTGAAAAAAATACATCAATGATAAAAATTACTTTAAGTGTCTGCTTTATTCTCTGCCTAGGAGGGATTACCTCTCTCTTAACTGCACCCTGTCTTCAGAATAAGAAACACCAGAGAATCAATCTTACGGTTTACAACTAAGGTTGCCTCATTTATGAACATAATATTGTCACCCCAGAAAACAGGCAGTGATGCCCAGTCCTCCGTGCCATGCAATTATTTTACCACCTTCCAATCAGGCAGAACGATCTGCAAAACCCTGGTTGACCGTGTGAATTCAAACCCATTAAAGGGTTTGTGTGGGGGCTTCCTTGGTTGCTAATAGATGACTAGCCCTTTGAGCTCAAGTTTTACGGGCTGAAAGGGATGCAGGGGAGGAGGTGACCTGTCTCAAGTGAAAAGGAATCAGAAGAGGAGGGAGTTTCTCTCTCCTGATTGGTGTCTGTTATGGGGCCTCTGGCTACAGATCAGGGATGTATACTTTACCAGTCACTTGTTTGTTTTTCTTAACAGATTTACTGTTACAGTTGGGGAAGAAGCAAGTCAAAAAAGAATGAGAAAGAACACAGAAAAGCAGAGCTAATGGATTTGATGACAAGGAGGGAAAAACAATAAGGGACTGATAAGACAATTTATCTTTCGTAAATTGTCTCTGGTCCCCTCCTAAGAAAGAGTTGGGGGTTTTGGCTTAGAGTGCTCAGAAAGTGGCTCACAGTCTTTCTGGGTGAAATTTGGGAATGGAAGTAAAGCTCTGCTGGGAATAAAGCAAAGGGTAATTAAGGTGGTATATATTATAAAACGATGCTTAAATTGGACATACGCCATTGGCACCTTTAGGTAGCATTCGAGGCTAAATCACAGACTCAAACCCACCATCACAGGAAGAATACAGTTAGCAAAAAGCCCTCAGCCACTCCTTTGGAATGGTAAGGACTGACTTCACTTCTTTAGACACTTTCCCTGATGATTTTCCAGAACTTATTCTTTCAAAAGTAACCAGGAGGCAATGTATTCCTCAGAGGACTGGCCTGAGGTGTGTACGAAGCCTGTGCAGAAACGAGGAGCACAATGACTGGGGCCAGGACAGACCTGACTTTAAATCCCTGCCCTGAATCTCAATTCTCCCAGGCCAGGGGAAGTTCCAGCAATGCAATGGGGACAGCAATGAGAAAGACCTTATGGCGGTGTCTGAACATGAAATGTGGGCATGCAGGTGCAAAGCTGTAGCACAGCGCCAGCCATACCAAGAGTTCAATGGGTTGTTTTGGGGTTTCCCCCCACTCCAAAGGTAGAATTTGCCTCAAATTCCAGGGCATATTCAATGAACTCTGAACTGGCAGTTCCATAAGATTTACAAACAGGGCACAGGTTTCCATCTATTCCTACTAAGAGCTAATAAATGCCTCATAATTCCTTCATTCGGTTTTATTTGGGCTACACACTGCTTCTTAGAAGAACAACAGATGGCTTGTATCATGGCAGATTACAAAGCAAAAGTATGAATTCTCCTCTCGCATATTTACGCAACAGAGAACATGAAATGAAAAGATAATCTGAAATAAATTATTATGCATTTGTCTATAGGGAACGTGCCTTGAAAGCACTGTAAGTGGCTAGAAAGACAAGCAAGTTCATAGTTAGCAACATTCAGGCCATCGGGAGTGTGTTCAGGACCAATTACTGCCAACCACTTAGCAATTCGAAAATGGAATTTGATAAACAATAGGGGTTTGGTCCCTACAAATTCCCCTCACAATTTTATTTAGCATATGTGTTATCAAGAAACTTTGGAATGTGAGTTTGATTTTGAACTTTCTAAAAATTAACATCTTAGAAAATACTTTTTTCATATCCCTGAAGAATCTTGATGTTCTTCTGTGTCAAGAAGAATAAAAGCAGTGTAGCCTCTGAGTTAAAAGAAACTTGAGACCAATTATAAATGAATCAGAATGAAAAAAAGAAGGAAAAAGAGAAACTCTGTAAATATTCCTCTACTGATCAATGCCCAGAATTCGTGGATTGTTCTAAAGGGTCATCAGTCCTGGAGGGAAATTCCTTGAAAGAGGAAGAGACATACAGGATAGGCAGCACAATTTTCCAACTTCCTTAGTGTGGGGGACAGTTTTTGATGATACTCTGGTGAATCTGAGTGACTTAGAGGAATTCTGTTTATTTGGTTAACTGTAAAATAATTTTAGGAATCCTTCACATCAGTATGTTTTCTCTGGAATCCTCTCATCTACTTTCAGATATAATAATAGGACTTGCCAGGTAAAGTTACAAGGCACTCTCTGTTCAATCTAGGTGCCATTTCATTTTTTGTGGAGTATAAATATCGTGCACATATTTGTTGATTGATATGTTGATAAAGGGGGCTAAGTTGCTCTTCTAAACTAGGTCCGAGTAAGCAGTGCTTCCAACGCCAACTTAAAGAGGCAAAGATAAGGCTACATGTAACCTTTACAGGAGGGCAAAAAAAAAAAATGCAAGTATAGGGCTGCAAACCAAAACACAACCTCAGGGTGAGGACTTCCTGAGGCCTATGACATACAAAAAGCTTCCACTTCAGCACGGCTGCAGGGTTACCAGAGTTTCAGAGACCCAACCAAGTCACATGAAAGCCTCATCTCTGCTGTTAGCCATACTTATTCTCCTGGTTCTGCCAGCTCAGGATAGGAATCTGTGTGCACAATGCTGAGGATATTTACCCACTGGAGCCTAGAAAGAGAGCCCGGGCTCTCAAAGTACTAGGAGCATCAGCACCTCCTGGAGCTGGGACGCCTGGGTGGCTCAGTAGAGCATCTGCCTTTGGCTTGGGGCGTGATCCCAGGATCCAGGATGGAGTCCCGCACTGGGTTCCTGCAGGGAGCCTGCTTCTCCCCCTCTCTCTCTCTAATGAATAAATAAAATCTTCAAAAAAAAAAAAAAAAAAAAAAAGAATCTCCTGGAGCTTGTCTGCTATACAAATTAAGACTTACCCAACTTTAGGGATACCTGCGTTTAACAAGTTTTCCAGGTGATTCTAGTACACAATCAAGTTTTAAGAACCACTGCTATAGGGCAGCCTGGGTGGCTCAGCGGTTTAGTGCTGCCTTCAGCCCAGGGCATGATCCTGGAGGCCCAGGATCAAGTCCCACATTGGGCTCCCTGCATGGAGCCTGCTTCTCCCTCTGCCTGTGTCTCTGCCTCTCTCTCTCTCTCTCTCTCTCTCTCTCTCTCTGTGTCTCTCATGAATAAGTAAAATCTTAAAAAAAAAAAAAAAAAAAAAAACCACTGCTATAGGCCATTGAGTCTTCTTGAAGATTACTTGTGGCATTCTCAGTACAATACAGGAACTTTTTGGGAGGTGACAATAAAAAGGAAGAAAAATCTAATCAGGTTTTACCATGTAAGACAATGGAATGTGGCAACCAACACACTGTGAAATTATTACAATTCTAAAACTTATAAGAACATCACAATTTATCACAATGATAAAATAATACCCTTAAAGTTGTAAGAAACTCAAATTATGATTTTCCTTAGAAAGAAAACATAAAAACCCTGTAGAGGTGAATATGATGTGCAGCCAGGGTTGAGAACCACAGATATAATAATGCCTTGCTGAGAACCTTAAAAAACTCACCTCTGGCTTAGGATGATAAAGATGGTGACAAAAATCCAAAGGGAAAACAGGACCTATCTGCCACACTGAGATCAAGTCTTAAGCAGAAATAGAAAGGAAGGAGATCATAAGCCCCAAACATGGGAAGGTTATACAGTGGCACTTCAGTCCTTTAAATGAAGTCAGCTCACTGGGTTGGAGGGAACCTGTCCCAGGGCACAAGCAGGATGGGCACTTAATAGGGCTCAGCCACAGAGATGATGAGGGGTACTGCAGTTGCAGTGAGATCCTAGAGAGGGGGGCAAATGACACTGCAATTTGCAAAAGGGGAGAAAGATAGATTTCGCAACTATAAACTTAATCCCTAATCCCTTAATCCAGATTATTGAGGGGATCTGGAAGAAAACCCAAGGTACATAAAACTAACTACATTCTCTTCATAAAAAGGTTCCCAGACTGCAATGACTGGTGTAATGTAGCTGACAAGGTAGGTGTGAACCTCAGCCAGGAATTAGGCAGTTTCCCATGATGTCCTCTTGCCTGGACCACTCCACCAGAAGAGCTTCTGTTAAGATTACCGATGATCTTCATGTAACCAAGTCCAGTGGTTGGTTCCTGGTCCTCATGTTACTTGACCTCTCAGTGCCATCTAAGAAAGTGGTTCTTTCACTTGCCCCTGGAAACCCTCACTTCTGGGATGCTCTGCTTTCCTGGTTCTCCTCCTTTTTCCCTGGCCACTGTTTCTCAGTCTCTTCTGCTGGGTCCTCCTCATCACACTGAATCTAAACTGACCAGACAGAGCTCAGTTGTTAGACCTCTCCTCCTATCTCCACATTTCAATTCATATGCTGATGACACCTAGTGTTCCTGCTCCAGCCCCGACCTCCATTGAGCTCCACGTGTATACATCCAATTGCCTACTCTACATCTCCATTTGTCTGTCAAACAGGTATCTACAACCTAACAAGCTCAAAACCAAACTGTCTATATTTTACCCTCAAAAGCTGCTCTCACCAGGTGTTGCTAAGCTGGCTTCATAATGACAACTCTGTTCTCCCAGTTGTTCAGGTCCCAAACCGTGGAGTGATCTTTAATGTCTCTCTTCTTTCATAGTCTAAACCTAACCTATTAACAAAACCGTAATAATTCTACTTCCAAAAGGGCTGCCTGAAACACAAAAGGAGCTCAATAAATATTAATGAATGAATCTCTGAATGAACAATTGAATACTGAAAAAAAACCAGAAAAATAGGGGTAGAAGAAACAATGATTAGGTATATTCATAACCAGTTCAACAGCCATAACCATAGGAGCCATGAATGCTAAAGAACAACATGGAGGGAGATGGGAGGGATATGGTAAAGAGCTTTTTCCTTGACTCTGATCTTGGTCTGCATTCTTGGCAGTGATATGGAAGAAGGTATGAGAATACAGTGGCAACAAAATAGGTGGATGATACTGCAAGGGATGGAATAGTGAATATCTGGGTTGGCAAAATGATCTGGAGGAAAAAACAAAACAAAACAAACAAAAAACGGTATCTCTGTGACTCACAGACACTTAAAATCAGGTTATGAGGATGAGTTAAAGAAAGTAGTTAGATCAATCTAACTAAATGGAATGTAACAAGGATATATGTAAGGGCCAACCTCTGGCTCCAAAAAACTAACCACCTGAGCACAGAGGTACTCTTGATTAAGAGTCAGCCCTATGAGTGGGCAGTATCATGCTGTGCCAGTCAATGATGGCAACTTCATTTAAGGTTACTTTAACAGCAGCAGCTAGAATACATATTATGATATAGCTATGTTTTATGCATTTAGTGTTCAATTAGTTTCAATGTACATATTGAGACAAACTGTATTAGAATGACACATAAAATCATATTATAAGGATCAACTGAAGAAAGTAGAATGATTAACTTTTTTAAAAAGAAGCCAGAATATTAACAGCATCTTTAAAGGTGGAAAACAATTCTTTTAGTTCTTTAGGGCCTTAAGAAATAGAGAACCAGATGAGAGCAGAGAAACCACATGAGCAAGACTTTCTGACAGGAAAATGATATGCCATAGGAGGTCGGTGTGCTCACCACCCAACCCAAGAGATCAAAGCATGAAGCACTGAAATAGATAACAGAGTAATACCTCACTGTTATCATAGGTCACTGGTCTGATTGTGAGGAGTGATGAGAATCACACAGGAAAGGACGTGCTACTACTGACTTGCTCCATTTTATCAATTAGCCACTTAACCTATCCAAGGCACCATCACTTACTGGTTTGGAGTTTTTTTAGTGTACCCAAAAATACAGGCTTTCTGGCCTCAAGAACCAGAGAACTTGTCTTCTAAGAGACATCTTAACAAGGAAAGTTTGGGCTTTAGAATCAGGCCAATGATTGCCCCAAGGCTGGCTGAACCTTTTCTAGTCACATGGTTGGGGCAAGTTTTTCAGCCTTTGAATCTTAATCCTCTTGTCTGTAAAATGGGGTTAGGGTTCTCACAGAGATGTTGTTAGGATTAAATTCAAAGAGAATAAAATAGAGTACAATGACAAATAGTAGTTAACCAATAAATTGGGAGTAGTTAACAAATAATGGTTTCATTCTTCTCAGTCTCAGTATCCCAACTAATGAGAGTCACAAAACTGACCAACACTGCCCAAAAACTTTCCTTGGTGACATAAATGTTTTTTTTTTTTTTAAAGATTTTATCTTTAAGTAATCTCTACACCCAACATAGGGTTCAAACTTATAACCCTGAGATCAAGAATCACATGCTCTTCCAAATGAGCCAGCTGGGAGCCCCAGAAATGCTCTTTATCTGTGCTGATACCTTAGCCACAAGTCTTAAGAAGGCCTGAAATGAGGCTAGTGCCAATTCTGAATTTTATTTCATTCTAATTAATTTAAATTGGTTGATCTGGGCAACCCCGGGTGGCTCAGTGGTTTAGCGCCGCCTTCGGCCCAGGGTGTGATCCTGGAGTCCCATGTTGAGCTCTCTGCATGGAGCCTGCTTCTCCCTCTGCCTGTGTCTCTGCCTCTCTCTCTGTGTGTCTCTTATGAATAAATAAATAAAATCTAAATAATAATAATAATAATAAATTGGTTGATCTGCAATTAATGTATTCACCTGAATAGCTGCAAGCAGCTAATGGCTACTATACTGGACAGCAGAGATACTTCCTTAAAGTGACTCTGAGTTCAGAAGTCCTGGTTCTATTATTTTGGTGAGAGAATAAAACCAAAAGAGCAAAACAACATCAGGAACCCCATTATAGGAAGTGCCCAGTGATGCAAGGGGATTCCCATCCCGCAGGGAAATCCAGAAGGCTCAAGACTGCATGTGAGGGAATGATAGGGACTAACCTGGGAGATTTCGATGAACTTTACCAAGGATGGTGCTGATCCAATAGAACTATTTTATGTAAAGGTGTTTTCCTTGTAAACAGAAAATGAAGCAATAAAAACTGTTACTGCCAATTAGAGGATTAAGAAGTTTAAGTTTCCCCTTCACCTCTCACCCCTTTCACTGTGACCTGCTTTATCCAATCAGAGAACAAGATTCAAGGAGCATTCTTAAAATTATTATTGCAGTCATAATAATCATTCCTAATCCCATGGCTTTCTCCAAGAATGAACCTTTTAAGCTTGGTGAATTTCCCCCTTCCTACTCTGCTCTGCTTCTCAGAGCTCAGGACACAATCTCTTAACTACTCTCATCACTACTTCATCAAGTTTCTACAAAATGAGCAAGAGTTCAAAGGGAATTTTCAACCAATTCATGCCTAAGGCAGGAAATTGAAATACCAAGTGGAATAGAAGAATGTTAGACAAACACAGGCGAAGTCCACTGGTGAGAGCCTGAGTTTTTTCTCCCTACCCCGCCCCAATCCATTTCTAAAGAATCACAAAGAGGAATAAAGGGAGGTGGTTAATTGGTCACAGGACTTGTTTAGAGCCACCTCTACTTTCCTTTTCTAATTGACTGCTGGGAATAACGCCCTCTTCAAGGGCTGCTTCGAGGGGAAACGTGCTGGGACAGGAGACCTACTGATGAAATGGCTTCAGAAGCAGAAGATCATTAATTAAGAATATTGAGAGTGAGGCTGAAAGCTTCGTTGGAACGAGCGGGAGGCACAACTCAGTATCAGCTGCGACCTACACATTAGCAATTAAGCCTGGTGAAGGCTCTCAGTGGAAAGTTACAGCTCCCAGGCATTCCTCCTTGGATGAGTGAAGAGTCTCCTGAGGCAACTGAACTCTGAAGACTATAGATAGCATTGGCTCTACAGTACTATTTCCAACATCCACTATTATATATATACACATATATATAGACTCTACAGTACTATTTCCAACATTCATACACACACACACATATATCTTTGATTTTCAGGATTCATTGTCTTCTTTTTTTGTTGTTTGTTTTGTTTTGTTTTTGATTCATTGTCTTCTGAGCACCACTACCCTCAGCCTGAAATACTGTCTCTTAAATCTGAGCATGTATCAGATTCACCAAGAGGGTGTATCATAAACGCAGATTGCAAAGGCTCACCCCTAGAGTTTTCTGATTTCACAGGCTTGAGATGGGGCCCAAAATTTGCATTTCTAACACACTCATGGGTGATGGAGATGCTGATGCTGCTGGTCTAGAGACCATACTTTGAGAATCAATGGCCTAGAAATAGGGGTCTGCAACCCTGGCAGAACCCTACAATCATTTGGGGGAATTTTTAAAGATTATGTTTAAATTCTACCCCAGACAAATTAAATTAGATTCTCTCAAGATGGGGCCTGGACACCAATATATTTTAAAAGCTCTCTATTTGATGTGTAATATGCTAGCTGGTTTGAGAACCATTACAGACAAGATCACCTTCAAACTATTTAAATCTGGAGATTACATACACTCTTACAAACCAGAGACAGGGAGGCCGACCTGGGATCTGCCTGATTCCACTTATCCTCAGTGGTAATATTCACTGGGCATTTTTTCCCCCACAAACAAAAGTATAATAATCCTCCTTGCACCAGCAAACCACATATTCTCATTCTCTCTGCACAAGAATTCTCTGAAGATTTACTAATTACAGAGATTAAAGATCTATGAACACTGGTAAGTCTGCTAATCCTCTAAAAATATTGTAACAATTGATAAATTATGAAATGAGAATCCTATAACGAGATAAATAGCACATAACAATTCTTAAACATTTAAAATCATCTAACATTTTCTTTCCCTCAATCTTTCTCCTCAAATTCATTTTCCTTCTTTGCAAATCAGATTGTGTTACCTCATTTCTACACATCATTTGCCTGCTTCTTCTAGTCTTCCCTCATTAATAATGACAAGTATAAAGTTGAGTTATTCTTATGAAATAGTTTTATGATACCTGCTCCTAATTTAACAAAAAAGGGAACTAAATATTTTTCTTGGTGAGAAGAAAGAAGTTAAATCAAATTATTTTTGGTATGCTCCTCCTGATTAACTCTGCCTTGGGCATTAGCCCTCAACAGGAAACCTATTTCCCACCCTGAATTCCTCAAATTCAGGAACTTTCTGGTTAAAATACACCGTGTGTCCTACATCAGTACCTACTGATTAAGTGTGACAGTGCAGTGTACCTCCAAGTAATAAGGCTAAAGAAGAAGGAATATACCATTCATAATCCAGAAGTGTGGTTCCCAGGCAAAATCACCATCTTTCCACCACCTGTCTACTCCCAATGTGCAATGTCTGGTGACATTTAGTGTTGTCACAACTGACACCTAGTGGGATAGAGTACAGAAAAGCTGCTAAACAATCTATAATGCACAGAATAGCCCACAAGAATCACCTGGTCCATGTCATTAATGCCCAAGCAGAAAAACCCTGCTCCAGAAATTGCTATATGAAGCCAGCTAATCTCTCAGGCATTAGAGGAATTTGCAGGAATCTGTGGCCAGCCAGGAAGAGGAAGAAAAAGAGGGGCAAATGGTCCAGAGTCAAAGAAGTACTACAAAATGCCCAGCCAGAAGAGAGAGCTGAGACTGCTGCTCATCTTGCCAAGTATCTAGAAGAAGAAGGTCCTCTTAGCCTTGACCTTGCCAGATTTTGTCAATAAGGGCTTTTTTAAAATATACGGTCAAAGGTTTAATTTGAGAAAATGATTCAGTTCCATGATTCATCACCTGGCCAACTGACAGACTACCCCTCACTCTATGAAGCATTCTTATATCACTATTAACTTTTAACAAGGTCTAAACTGATAAATGAATGAAAGAAAGAATAAATGCAGGAATTTTGAACAGATATTTTAGAAATAGACTACACCCTGATTTTTATAAAAATCGAAATGAGTATTGCTCATTCTCTTGAGAGACTGTTATCTAACCATTTTTATTTGGGGCAATCTGCATAGGGTTCTTTGCATAGGGGTGAATGGGATAGTACTTAAGGACTTTTCTCACACATCATTAATATCATTATGAGATCATGACTATTAGATGTCTGTCCTATGACTCCTGAATTTCTAAAAAAATTACATTGATCAATAGAACTGTAAATATCAAATTGGTCCAGCTTAAAAAGATCAACTCTATGTGTTTAGATTTTAATAACCAAAGCGAGTACAGTAGCTAGCTTTTATTTGTGGTACTCTTCAGATTTTAAATGCCAAATAGCTTCTTAATGGGTTACTGAAAAACTTAAATTGTCAAAGGGGTTATGCTTAAGCACATGCTTAAATGCCTCACAAAATAGTATTTCCATTCTAGGGACTCACGACAGGGTTCCTTTAAACAACAAAGCCCACTGAGTTTGTCTGAGCGCTTACCTTCTGTTGGGTAGGAAAAGAGAGGTTTCCACTCCAAGACAGATCAGAGAAGAATAAGCACCAGTTGGACAACAGGAACTGTCCTTTAGCTATGATATAAGCCATCACAGTAACCACATCTTCTCCTCACCCCTTCCCAATGGAGTTGTTTTAATATATTCTTTAAGTTTTACCATGTAACATAAACTCATCTCTAAATTATAAATTTTGTAAATATGTCACCAAGAAATGCTACAAAGCCCCTACTGAATATGAATTGTTTATCCCAGGCCTATAATGTTCTGTGCCCTAATGCTTCGGAGATATTAGATACTAAAATTTTATTAAAACCATGTTCCTTGCGCTTGCTGCTATCAATGATACAAATTCACAAACGTGTTAGCTAATGAAGCAGTCAGACAGGGTTTCATAGGCAGAAAAAAGGCCAAAAGAAAACTTTTTTTGCCAAAAGAAAGTGGCCCAACTGTAGAAAATGATATGGATATCTAAGGTAGCCTCTACAAGCCAAAACTGTAAATAAGGTTAGACCCTCATATGGTTCCATGGTCTGAGTATACATTACAACATTTCAAACCAAACACTCATTTCACTATAGTGATTCAGGCCAGCTGGCAAAGCACAGTTGACCCAAAATGAAAAACGAGCTTGAATTCTCCCTCTCTGTAAAACTCAGTACATTTGTAGAAGGAGCCCCTTACCAGAAGAGGGCAATGGTGACCCAGCTGGCAATCCACGAAGCTGTGCCACTTACCTCCAATGCAGGTATTACCTGCCAAGGAGCTGAAGCTCAGCATACGGCTTGAAGAACAGCTGGCTTCTGAGTACCACATATGCAAAGACCAGTCCCTTTGCCTTTCCTTTTTCTGGAATGAATTAACATTCATCCAGCTGTAAGACCATATCATTCCAATAGTTCCAATTAATGATAGAGAACTACAGCTCACTGCAACCCAACCAACACATTTTAAAGAGTGTCCGTTAAAGATCTCCAAATAGAGATTATTATATAAATAGCACATTAGAAGTCTGCAGCTTATAGATACTGTAAGAGCCACTCTTTAGATTCTTGTTTGCTCATAGTACCCGAGCTTTTCAGAGCCCTTCAGTGGAGTCTCAATTCTGTGATCCTTTTCTCCCTCATGAGTGTTTCCAAGTTCACCTTCAGCAGTACTTTTCCAGCTCAGGGTCTTGGAGTTTTTCTAAACGAAGCATTCACCAACCTCCTGTCCCTCACAAACCTTTCACTTTGCTTTGCAGGATCACTCAATGTTTGCTCTATAAACACATCAACCTCTAATGAAGGAAAGAATTTGGTTTTGGTTAATCAAATTTCAGGCATAAGCGAGTAGTGAACAGGTGAGAGAGGCTGGGGGTGGTTGGAAGAGGGACAGGGCATGATCGCATGCAACACTGGTGGAGTTGCATTATTACCTCCTGTGTTAGGAATTCACAAGCCAAGGAATGAGAGCTCTTAAGTTCATACCTTCTCGACCTGTCCAAAACTATACATTCTCCCCAGACCTGCTCCTTTACCCTGTTCTGGCTCATCCAGCAGCACCCAACATCTGTCCAGTTCTGAGACCCTGTTGCCTCCCTTTCCTGAGCAGCCACGTGCAACCCATCACCACATCCTGTGTCCTTCCCCCGCCTCCCACCGTCCTGGCCTCCAGTCCAAGCTACCACCTCCTCCTGCTTGGCCCTTGACTGTACCAGTCTCCCATGATCCCCTAAAGTCAGTTCACCTTCAATCTGCTACCAGTGTGATCAAGTCTTACCCTGCCTCCACCTCCCCCCTACCCCCAACTCAAGCTGAAAAACTTTTGAAAGGCATTCAGCTCTTAGAAAAAAAAAAAAAAAAAGACTAAATTCTTTGTGGTGGCCTATAAGAGGCTGTCCATATATTCTAGTTTCCCCAAGTCAGTCTCATTTTATGCCTAGTATCCAAACACAACTATTAATAGCACCTCCCCTTTTGTCTCGATTTCGACAACAACCCATATATATGGTCTCTTTAGCCACAAGTCTCCATGGGGTCTGACTCCTGCCAGCTTCTCCAGCCTCATGTCAATCCACGGTCTCTACACTCACTGCTGGCCTTCATTCACTTAATTTTTATTTATTGAATATATACCAAACACCATCCCTGTTCCGGGAGCTGAACACAGAACAGAAAACAAAAGATACAGGACCCTGGCTCTGCTGGAAGGCACTCCCCCAACCCTGGCTGCAACCACCTCCTCCTGGGCACCCACTGGGGCTTCATTCAGGCTTGGCTCAAGGCCTCTTCCTCATGGAAACCTGGGGGCTCCAGAACAGGCATCCCACCTTTTACCTTGCCAACAGTATCATGTGCCTCTGTTTGAAACAACGGTTCAAGACTCCAATTTTTCCTGCTTCTGTGTCACTGATCTGACTACCAGATTCTTCTGAGAGGTGATGAGGTCTGCAACTATTTTCGCTACTTATTGAAGCCCTGATGTTTAGCAATGCCTGGCCCATAGAAGGTGTTCAAGAGTGCACTGCAGGAAGGAAGAAGGGAGGCATGGAGTGCACCCCACTCCTCCACGCTAGGCCAGCTCTCCTTCCTGGGTCCCAGTGTGACCCCCAGGGTACCTAGAACCTTACAAATCCTCTCCTGATCTCAGCTTCTGACCCTGTTCACCCCACCCTCCTAGGCTCAAATGTGATCAGTGGGTTCTGGCAGGGAGCAGAAGCCCTCCACCCACATCATCATCATCGTCATCATCATCATCATCTCCTCCTCATCATCATCACCCCTTAGCTGAGACGTACTCTGTGCTCTGTACAAAGACCCTCACTTCCAGAAAAGGACTGGAGGGAGGTTTACCTGGCAAACCTGTACAATAAAAGCAGATAATATACCATCTTCTCAAGCATAAACAGTTTCTGTATCTGTCAGCCTAAACTACCAATTTCCAAAATGAATCTGAACTTCAGATTCATTCAAAGGCAGAGCGGGCAGCAGGTGGGAGTGAGGGTCTGATCCCATAAGCAAGATATTGCAGCCATGGTGTGGGGAGAAGTCCCATTCCAGAAAAGGGGTCAATATGACAAGCTGGGCTACTGCCCAGAATCTATCTCTTAGGATGTCTCTTAGATCTTGCATGTCACATTACTTAGTGGACTCTCTATGCACAGTCTAAACATAAAGATACGCTACAGCCTCATTAGCCAGGAATAAATCTAAAGATGTATTAATAAGCAGAGGACTCTACAAATATACATGCTCCTTAAGCCACTGATGTATTCACTATAAGAAACATCTCAATGTGTCTAATATGAGAAACTGTGTTCATCAGGGTCTACCATCTCTGTTTTTACATGCATACATACTTTTCAAAAAAGCTAGCTGCAACACTGGTTCTTTTGAAAAGTATTACTAATCATTTCTTATTTTCCACCTTAGAATCACTTTAGGAATTACACTTCCCTTTAAAAAAATTGTTTCAATATCAAAATTCATTATTTTCTCTTTATAATCAATCCAGTTTTTGAAGCAAAATGGAAAAAGGCCTACAGCCTCTATACCAAACCCTTATGCTCATGCCATAAATAATTTACAGAAAGCTGGTTGCTTCTCAGTGACAGGCTCAAATTCCCATTTTAATCAAAACTGATTTTGAAATCTATTTCTCAATTTACATGTGGTCAGGGAGCTTCTCCCCATGTGAGCTCTGACTTCTTCATGGAAATGGGCACTTTTCCCAAACTCCTAAAACTTCGGGACATTATTAAGCACTGGTAATCATTTTCTCCTACACTCTGATGCTCTTAACTTCATCAAAAGTTAACATCATGGTGGCAGCTTCAGAAGGAAATCAAAAGCGCAAAGCCACAAAACACCAATGGTACCATGTTCACACATCTTTCCAATGTGCAAACAGATCTCACAAGGGCAAAAGCTTGAAGACTCACTGAACCATCTAAATACACAAACTCATACCAGAAACATAAAGACTAACCAATAAAGGACAGTACCAACCAATACAGTTAAGTACTGTGCTTCAAAACTCCAAATCTGTATCTCAGAGACTGCTTTGCCTAACTCCAGGACAGATAACATGAGAAAGCTTTTTTATGCTATTTTTGTTTTCAAAAACAGAGGTGGTTCATCCCCCTGCAAAGCTTTTTAGCATTTTTTGTCTTTACTACAAAGCGGATTCCCTTAAATATTAAATGAAGTGTCAGGGCAGCCTGGGTGGCTCAGCGGTTTAGCGCCGCCTTCAGCCCAGGGCCTGATCCTGGAGACCCGGGATCGAGTCCCATGTGGGGCTCCCTGCATGGAGCCTGTTTCTCCCTCTGCCTGTGTCTCTGCCTCTCTCTCTCTCTCATTCTGTGTCTCTCATGAATAAATAAATAAAATCTTAAAAAAAAATGAAGTGTCAGCCTGTTCATAACTGAGTGCCAATATGGATTCCAAAACTTCTGATAGGTACCATGTTCTATGGCTGAGTACTGGCTAGGTAGCCAAACCTGGAGCAGAGAAAACTAGAATCCTCACAGTGCCAACTCTGCTGGTTGTCTCCCAACTTCCATAGGTGGCAGTTCTGTGGGCTGCACATGGTCCTGGACTTCTCCATCAGTGGAGAAATAAAAACAACTGCTAAAGTAAGTCTCTTCTGAAGGCAGAGACTGAAAAAGGCTTCCTGCACTAATGAAATTCTCCTGGCATCAAAAATAATGCTAATTTTGACTTAAGTTAGTTTCTATCCAGGTGGACTAGAATTAAAAAGAACACTTCACATGATAGCAATTACGGAACATGGTCCCTGAGTCCTTAAACAGAGTCCTTGAATTTTCAATGATTTTAGTGTTCCTTCTTTCTTAGTGATATGAAATTTTAACTAGTATTAAAAAAAAAAGAAAGTGATAAGAATGAGTCTCCAATGGCGAACCATTTATTTTATCTTCTTTTACCACAAGGCTAATGAACAAAAAATATGACTGAATTATAAAAATCAAAACTCTTATCACCATGAGAGGAAAATTATATCTACATGGCCCACCTGAAACTGGACTTCTAATTAAAGGAAAGCAGTGGGCAATATCTGAATCCACTTTTTGTTAGATGCCATCCTAAACTTATTATTACAAAGCAAATAGACCCAGAAATCCATCTGAACATATCACTGATGATGTTTTCCATCACATTTCCATCTATTTTCCTTGCACAGATCAAAATGAAATTTTATACCACCATGTTTGTAAGTCACACACCTGAAGGAAAGATCCAGGGATCTCTGATAGCCTAACTTTAAGCTGGTCTGCATTTGGTCATAGAGTTTAAAGGTATCTGAGATGTTTCCATCCAGGTTCAGAAGGAAAATCCCAAACTGCAAAAACAAACATGACCAGCCAAACATGTCCAGTGACTCTGGCTGGGCATAGGTCTTCATGTGGACTCAAAAGTGTTTGTCTTCTGGGTCCTCAGACAGGGACTGACAAGTCTAGGCCTTCCTCCCTTGTCCTGATACATCAGTAGAAAGGCCCAGAGCTCACTCCAAAGACCAAATCTATTACAGTAACACATATTTCCAGGAGTTTAAAGAAAAGAAAAAGAAAAATCTATAAATACAGCAAGGCCAATGAAGCCTAAGGCCCAAGCCCCTTAACTCTCCCTGGTAATATAAGTAAAGTTATTTTCTACCTCATAAATGTTAGCTGGTGTATGTTTTTACTCATGAGTATGGAGATGGAGAGGAAAAAAGAGGGGCAAGGGGATGAGTGATTATGGAAAGTACAAATCCCACTTGAATAACTTAATTGCAACATGAAAATTAATTATGCTTCAAAAATGATGTTTGTCAAACTAATGTCACGTTCCCATGAAGGGTCCAGTTCTTGTAATAAGCACAAACTTTTTAAAAATTGCTTTGATGCTTTTTCTTAAAAAAAGATTTTTATTTATTTATTTGAGGAGGGGGGCTTGATCTCATGACCCTGATCCCATGACCTTGAGATCATGACCTGAGCCATAACCAAGAGTCCAATGCTTAACTGACTGAGTCACCTAGGCACCCCCATCTTTCATTTTGATATAATTTCAAATTTAGAAAAATTGTGAGAACAGTACAATGTTGGAGAATTTCTTAATAACACATTTTGAATTATCTTCTAAGAACTTAAAACTATATTTTGGGATGCCCGGGTGGCTCAGCGGTTGAGTGTCTACATCTTTGGCTCAGGGCATGATCCCAGGGTCTGAGATTGAGTCCCGCATGAGGCTCCCTGTGGGGAGCCTGCTTCTCCCTCTGCCTGTGTCTCTGCCTCTCTCTCTGTGTCTCTCATGAATAAATAAAATCTTAAAAAAAAAAGAACTTAAAACTATTTTTTAATTAGCTTCAAAGGTTAAAAATAAAATCAATTCCACTCTTAATTGGTAAATGATTGCACAACACCCATAATGATCAATTATTTGGGTAAGATAGAACCACTAGGTCTGTCAACATTTTTGTTTGCATTTTGTTTTTTTAATTGTAACATGCAAGAAAGAGGATGACATTTGTGATCCACTCCCAGGAATTCACAGATAAGGTTGGCTGGCTGTGATGTGCAATTACAGAGGCACCAGCTGTCCCTCCACCTTTTCTTCCCCAAATGAAAAAGCAGAATGAAATGCAAAAGAGAAGGTGTAATTATATTAATGGATAATCTTAAATGTGTCAATCTCTTTTCTTCCCCCAGTAATCACTGACAAAGTCAAGTCCTTTATTCATGGTATCAATTTGTCTAAAACACTACACTTTATTATAAAGAAACCTTGGATTAGAACCTCTAATAGAAGACATAATTTTGGATTAAAAGTATTCTTCCTTTCTATTAATGAAGTTCCAGAGAGCCTTATAAGAATACCCTAAAGAAATAGTTTTGAGTACAAGCAAGTATCCTAAAACAATGGAAAGTAATAAAGCATTTCCAAAGGCTGAGGGTATGTTCCATTTGCTTTGTTAAAAACATCTTCCTTGGGGATAGAATAAATTTGGGGGGCATGAAGTAACAGGGCTCATATTAAACAAACTGAGATGATTCCATAGAGAGTTTAACACCTAGCTTTACCAATGAGTTCATGTTTGTATTGTCCAACCACTGTGCACACTAAAAGTCTGCTCAAAACCCCTCTGGTTGGTAAAACTGACAGTAATCCTTTGACTAGACCTCTCTACACTTTCCACTGTGTCTACCATATCTGCCTGCATTCCCCTTTGTATTTCCAAATCTATTTCTATAGTTATTCAAAAATGTGCTCAAATAATAGATTAGAATCATCATGAGAAAGCTGGCCTTTCTGGTAATACTGTGGGCTCTGGAGGGTCGGGATTTTTTTTCTGTGTTGGCTTTGTAATGCTAGCACCTAGCACAGGGTCTGGTACATGGTATGTTTATCTGTTAATTAATGAATAAACCAGGAAAATACTGGTTGATGCGTGATCACTATGACCCGAGAACAAATTTATCAGCTGAGACAACATATCTCAAAGGGCGCCGTGCTTTAGAGGCCATACTAGGTTGAATGGTGCCTGCCCCCCTCACTGTGCATGTCCTAATTGCTAGAACCTGTGAATACTACCCTTTTTAGAAAAAAGGTCTTTTTTTTCTTTTTTTTTTTGGTTAAAGATTTTATTTATTTATTCATGAGAGACACAGAAGGAGAGAGGCAGAGACTTAGGCAGAGGGAGAAGCAGGCTCCATGTAGGGAGCCCGATGTGGGACTTGATCCTGGAACTCCAGGATCATGCCCTGAGTCAAAGGCAGATGCTTAATCGCTGAGCCACCCAAGGCGTCCCTAGAAAAAAGGTCTTTAACAAGGATTCTGAGATGAACAGATCATCCTGGATTATCCAGATGGGCCCTAATCCAATTATAAGTGTCATTATAAAAGACACACAGAGAAGACAAACACAGATGAGAAGGTGATGTAAAGACAAAGCAAGGGATGCAGTCAGAAAACGAGGAAGCTGGCACCCAGTGGAAGCTGGGAGAGGCAGAGAATGGCTTCTCCCCTAGAGCCTCCAGAGGCAGCAAGGTCCTGCCAACTTCAAACTCGATTTCAGATGTCTGGGTTCTCAAACTATAAGACAATAAACTTTAATTGTTTTAACTCACCTCATTGGTAGTAACCTGTTCAGGCAGCCTAGGAAGCTAATGCAGAGGCCTACTAAAACTATCTCAGAAGATCAAAATGAATTTGATGGACACAACACCTGAATGGCAATCTTGAAGATGTACTTCAGACAGCCAGCATGTTAGTTTGCTCACCATTTCTAAAGTCACCTGCCATGCTGAAAAAGTATTAACTCTATTTGCTGATGAGTTATACCCTAGCTCACTCCCAAAAGGATTAAAGCAGTTGACAAACCCTAATCCAACAGTTGCCATATGCTTGTTTGAAAACTGCCATTTCATTCTTTGCTAAACAAATGTAGAAATAATGTTCTTTCTCAATTACAATTTTATCACCTGAACAGACATCTAGCATGCTGACTAGACTTCTACCAGATAGACAGTTGGAGAAGAACCCTTCAGCCTGAGGGAACAGCATGAACAAATGCAGAAGTGTGAAAGGTTACAGTGATGTTGAAACATGGAGGAAGGTATGGTGGAGAAAATGAAGCTCTACATGTAGGTGACAATGAAGAGGACCAGCCCATGGGTCCAGCAAGGAGCAAGGGAGAGGACTTTAGGGGACAGCGAGACCCTTCTGATGCTCATCCCCAGGGATGCTGGCAGAGAGGCACTGACCACAAAACTGCAAGTCCTTATCCCCTACATCCACATTCCTTATTCAGAAAGTTATTGGAATAATAACTTATAATAAGTTATAAATAAATATAAAGTGGAAAGAGTAAAGGAGGAGAGAGAGGATCTAACATAGAAGTGAGGGGGAAATGAGGATGATGCCTGTGAACTGAGTCTCAAATGCAGCCAGTACAGAAAGCAGGATAACATGTCTGGGAAGAGACAAAGAAATGTACCAATATTATCCAATAGGGCTGATCGTGGGAAAATATTCTTTAGAAGGGTATAGTCTATTTGGATAATTTAGATGGAAAAAAGTGAGAGAAACAAAGAAAAAACTATATATATATAAAAAAAGAACCAACTCTAAATTCCAGGAAACACAAAACATTGTAACACTAAGAAAATATCCGTGGTAATAGTTTGGTACAGCAGTGAAAATACTTGTACAATTACAATAATATAAACACCAAAGCCAGATTTAGCTAATAAACAACGTGATACAACTACAGGGGACACAGGGAAAGTTTCTATGTGGGCTGATAGGAAGCAAAAAGTGTAAGAATGCCACTTCCCAACTACAGAAGTGCATAGATAACAGCAAAATTTGGCAAATCAAGAAATTACAATATCAGCAGCTAAAAAGAAGTATCTTTGAGGTACAGGATTTTGAGATGAGGAGAAGTGGGGGCCAGGGACCTGCTACCTTTCATTAAAGTCTTTTCAGTACTATTACATAAATAAAATGATTAAAATATATATATACATCAACTATAAAGACAAAATACACTTGGAAGAAAAAAGTAGACTGGACAAGAATATCAAGCTTTTCTTTGATTTTCCTTCTTTCTTTACTTCTACTTTAAATCATGTGCTAAGGACTTTTAATCATACACTATGAACACACATGTGCATGCATGCACACAGACACACACACACACACAGGTAAATAACAAAGATCACCCTGGCCCCACAGGGCAGGGTGGCTGCAAGAAGGGAGAAACTGAGACATGAAAGTAGCCAAGTGGCCACCAGACAGTCTGACAACAGAAGGTGCCATCTGGAGCCAAGACAATGGCAGCAGAAGCAAGAGAAGGGAGCATGGCCCAGAAATACTCCAATGGCAGGAAGGGAATGAGACTTCTGGATGTTGGATGCAGAGGCCTCGCCTGGGAATTCAGGCTAGATGTGTTTACTTGATATCATAAGTGTTCAAGTAATGACAGAAACTAGGAAAATAAGAAACCAGGAGACAGTGTACAGAGCAAGAGACGATGAGGGCTTGGGGCAAAATGTCAGCTGATCTGCACTGCATCTTAAAATATAGGCAAACATGAATCATGATCCTTTTTTGAGAGCTTTGAAAAGATCCAGTGGCAAGTAACTGGTTGATTCCCACCCAGGTCTCCACACTGCTCTGTTGTCTCCTGAACATGCGTATCTTGGTGTCTATGGCACCATTACCACCATACACCCCCTCGGGTCAAATGAAAACTTGAAAGCAACTCACAAAAATATTAATTATTGTAAACATCAAAGAAATTTTTATGTGCATATTAAACTGAAATTCCAATTAAATGTCTTCCCTACGATCATCGTCTCAGCATCACTAAACAGGCCCCGGGAGCCCTGCGCAGAGCCCTGGGTGTGTCTGACTTCCTCCCCAGGCCTGGCCATAGCAGATGGAACAATCATTTCATGTTTCTCAGTAATTGGAACTAGAACAAGGCAGGTAGCCTACAATGTTTCCCCAACGGCCATATCTGTAGCATGTTAACCCAGGAAATGTTGGGGCTGCATCAGAGCTTGAGAAGAACCACACTGATGCCCAAAGAGGAGCTGACCTGAGAAATACCATACAGCCCCCACTCCCCACCATGGAGTTCTGTGCACCATCCATAGGTAATAAACACCAAATGGACACAGCTGGTCCACTTTACTAATAACCCCATAAGGCCTGCAGCTTTCTTCCCTCACACAGCCCCGGGCTGAGTGCAGACTGCCACTACTGCCAGACCTTTCTGTTTCCTCCACATCTCCCATCTTGAGGGTCTTTGGGGCCCCTAGACAACCCTGCAGGCTCTGTGCTGAACCAGCCAGCCCAGCCCTCCCAATCCTGTGCCAGGCAAGAACAAAACCAAACCACCAAACTTCACTGCCTCCTACTCTGGATTCATTTTAGAATACTTCACCTTTTGTTCACATCCTTTTAAAAAAATGGATCTTACAGATGCAAAAAAGAATTCAGACGAAGCTGAAAATGTGAGTTACTGTTTATATGAAAGATAACTTACAAAGATTTCTTAACCTGCTCATAATTTTAAAGCTTAACATGAGCTTCTTACATAATAATATATCCTCCAGCAGACAGCTCCAATGTATCCTCTCCTGCAAAAAATTTTTCACTCATTCAATAAGGCAGCACTGGGTGCCTTGTGCCAGGCACCATGCCAGGAGCTGGAGAAGATGATAGGAATAAGCAGTCATGGTCTTCATCTTCCCTGGTGCTTAGGGTCTCATTTTAGAAATAATTATTAGACTTTAACATAACATTTAAAAGGGTAAAGGGAATATGACCTCATTTATCCTATAATTAATCTCTCTCCATATAATTGTACCTCAACAACTATGGAAAAATAAAGCATTTCATTATGTTACCATACAGAGGAGGGGATAAATTTAGCCAATCTAACAATTAGCATGAAAATCAGTGAAATGTGATTTGAATGAATTCAATCAACTCCCCTCCTCTCAATTGGTTCAGTGCAACTTAATCATTAGGAACAAATTTAATATGGGCACCTAGGTGGATCAGTCAGTTATGCATCCAACTCTTGGTTTTGGCTCAGATCATGATCCCAAGGTCGTGAGACCAATCCCTGCATCAGGCTCCGTGATCAGTGCAGAGTGATCTTGAGATTCTTTGCCTTTCCCTCTCCCTCTGCCCCTCCCCTCATTCTCTCTCTCTCAAATAAATCAACAAAATCTTTTTTAAAAAATTAATATAAACTTCTACCAGGAGGAGAAAGCTATCAACAATTTCCATGTCTCGGTGACCATTACAATATCTGTGGCCAAGTGTCCCTTCCAGGCGGATCTGAGCTTGACATCCATCTGGCCAGGGAGGCAGTGATGGCCACTTTCCCCATTCATTTGTATCCACTGATCCAGTGCTAATAGGTTTGAGGCAGAGGAAAGATTAGACCTCTGTTTGCACACACAGATACAGCTAACAAAAGCAGAGAAGACAAGTGGACCGGAGACTTAGAGGCTAAATGGCAGGGAAAAAAGCAAAAGCTTAGGGCAGAAGGGAAGGGGATTGTGCACCCAGCCTTGTGGCTATGACCTGCCATCTTACCAAACTCTGTATTCGCAAAAGGCCCAAGCAGCCCTGTGGCAGGATCCCTTCCCCACCAATGGGGTATGTTCCCTTCAACATTTTTGCAGCTGGGCTGCTGTCACATGGATGGATTATGTATTAAGTGCTTCAGTGGCTGGGAAGAAGGATAAGGAAGGTGCTAGGGGAAGAAGACCAGCAGCTGGCACCCAGGCTGATACATGAACACGTGTAGGACAACCCTTCCTCCCCAGGAACACACAGACCTGGGTGGGCAAAGGACATCTTAATAGGTGGTGGGGCAAGTGGGTGAGAAAAAAAATGGGTCAGCAAAATCCAGATTTTAGTTTTGTGCAGTGTCATTGGTAGTCACAGGCCCAGGAGACCAGAGGCCATATTATCTCTCTCCCTCCTTCATTATCTCCTTCCTGCTCCATATTGAGCAGCCTGGATGGGAGTGGGGAGGGAGACAGGCTCCTACCAACAGAACACCTCCACTCTATGGTGGGGACAAAGAGAAGAGGTTTGAAAACCACTGATTTGCACCACTGAGCTAGGAGGAGAGGTTGATAATAAAACTTTACAAAAAGATCTATGATCCCAAGAAAAAGGTGACACCAAGGGAGAACTAATAACCCCTTGATATTAACTGCAACACAATTTACATTTTCTGACAGCAAAAGATCAAAACAAACATTTACCAGTTTCACCTTATTAATAATTCTCTCCAATGCTCACGTGTCACATGCAATACATGCCACCAAACTCATATTCAGCCTCTGCAGTGTTGAGCTTACTCTCCCTAGACTCCAGCGGCCACCCAGTCTACTGCACTGATCTCTAACATCCGTAGCATCCACCACAGTGGCTTCTTCCTGTTTCATTACTGTGGTTAATGGAAGTTCTAATGAGTTCCATTTACTGGGCAAGGTCTTGATCAGCCCTCAAAATGAAGCTATATCTTCTTGATGTAACAGAGATGATAGCACAGCCGGGTGGGTGGGTTCCACTTCAGTCCTGTTTTACTCAAAAAATCCTAACCTCAGATTCCTCCTTTGTACAATCTGAAGGGGCCAGTCCTGATCATGGCTAACACCATGTCCATCCAGATGGTTTGTTTTAAGAAGTGGTCCGACTTGAAGACAGCACTCCAATGAACATATTCGGTGTATTTTTATTACAACACGTTATACAAAACTCTTTTTTAGAATCACAGCTGTAATAATAGATTCCTTGGTTAACTAAGACAACATAAGGTGGGGAGGAAAGACAGAGAGAACTCAGAAGTTTATTAAAACTATCACTGAGGGGCGCCTGGGTGGTTCAGTCAGTTAAGCGTCGGACTCTTGATTTTGGCTTGGGTCATGATCTTATAGGGTCATGAGACCGAGTCCTGCATCAAGCCACACATGGGACTCTACACTGGGTATGGAGCCTGCTTGGGGTTCTCTCTCTCCCTCTCCCTTTGCCCATCCCCCCACTGCTCACACATGCTCTCTCCTCTCTCAAAGAAATCATTGATATGCTAACATATATACATACATATGTATATACAATTTTTTTTTACTTACTGAACACAAAGTTTTCATGACAAATGCCATTCATAAAGACAGTCATTATGTGGTTTTTTTTTTTCTTAAGATTTTATTTATTTACTCATGAGAGACAAAGAGAGAGAGGCACAGACATAGGCAGAGGGAGAAGCAGGCTCCCTGCGGGGAGCCAGATGTGGCACTCAATACCAGGGCCCCAGGATCACAACCTGAGCCAAAGGCAGATGCTCAACCACTAAGCCACCTAGGTGCCCCATAATGTGTTTTCAAAAGCAGATAAAGGAGATTAAGTCCAGGGCCCACCAAGTATCCTATTCTCATAAGGATATAAGTTGATAATCCTTTATTTTGTAATTGTAACAAACGGATTATTCCACATAAAATTACTTTCCCGATAATTAAAACTTACTCCTTATAGGTTGTGTTCATAAAGAGCACCAGGCATGATGCCTAGCACAAAGAAGTTATTTAGTATCTTAGAAAGGAATGTATTGAGGGGAGATAGGCCACTGAGAAGGACCATAATGAAGTAATATCTCCATGTGATTCTGACGCACATAGGATTTTCTATAATAATGATACATGATGTATGCATCAGTTCTTTACTAATTATATACTGGTTTTTAAAATAATATCCCTATCTATTAGCTAACTGGCACTTCTTACTGTTCACAGGGTGTCTACCTCTAGCATTCTCTCTGCTTCTGATTTTTAAATTTTTTGACTAATTATCTGTTGTACCCTAGAAAGTCAAAGAAGCAAATATTTTAGAACTGCATGAAAAAGAGAAGCAGGCTTGATAAAGATAGATATAGTGATGGCCATATTTGGGGATGAGGCACCATTTCTGGTCTTCCTGTAGCTTCTTGGTTCCTAGAGTTAACAGTTTTGGTAAGACTGCCCTTCTGGGTAAGGGAGCTGGTTCTTGACTTGGGATTTTTAATTGACTTTATTTCATTTTCAGTAGTCAGGAGTAGGGGGGGTAGCTAATTGGCTCAAGGATATTAATAAGAAACTTCATTAATCTGGGCATCAAGTACTTCAACTGTACAGAAAGATCTCTGATAGAAACATTCATGCTAGGCTAGGAAGCAGGGTATCCAAGACAGGAGAGAATGAAGGGGACTCCTAAAATAAGAGCAATAGGAAGTCTCTGGAAGACAGCAATCCTAGAGAGTGACCAAGCCTGGAATGAATGGAGTGAGAGAGGAATCCAGGACAGATGACCCACAGAACAAAAAGGACAGAAAGACAAAGGGAAAGAATAGAACAGAAAGATTATCTGTTGGGCTTGATCATTTGGAAAATTGGAAAGGCAGGCACTTTAAAGAGCTGCTGGTGGGTAAGGACAGATCAGCTTGACTGCTGAAGAGGGCAGGGGACTGAAAACAGGGGCGGGGGCCTGTAGGGAACATGGGAGCAGGAATTAACTCAGGGGAAAACAGAAATGATACAGAAAAAGATCTGTAATCGAGTATACTACTTGGCTCTGTAATAAATATTGTCATAATAACATAAAACTCTGTCAAAATAATGAGACACATTATAGATTTATATAAGATGTATCAAAATTAAGTAGATTGAGTTTAACTACAAAGAAAGAAATTGCCATATAAGCCTGCTACTTAGATATATGGAGGCAAAAAACAGAAGAAACAGCTAAAAGAGGGAATCCCTGGGTGGTTCAACGGTTTAGCGCCTGCTTTCAGCCCAGGGCATGATCCTGGAGTCCAGGGATGAGTCCCGCATCAGACTGCCAGCAGGGAGCCTGCTCCTCTCTCTGCCTGTGATGTGACTCTGCCTCTCTCTCTCTCTCTCTCTCTCTCACAAATAAATAAATAAAATCTTTTAAAAAAAATTTTAAAAAGTTCACAGTGATTACTTCTAGGGAGAACAGAGTAAAGAGACAGATGGGACAGGGAGCTACTGCTCTTCTTTCAAAGTCTATAATGTGATGTCAAGGCAATTAAATGGAAAGAATTAAAAGAGGAAAGAAAAGAAAACATGTACATACAGATGTGTTGGGACAACTGGATATCTACATACAAAAGCATGAAGCTGGAACCACCATTCCTCAAACCATATGCAAAAATTAACTCAAAATAGATCATAGTTCTAAATGTAAGAGAAAATATAGACATAACCTTCCATGACCTTGGTTAGACAATGATTCTTAGATATGATACCAAAAGCACACATGATAAAGAAAAAAACAGATAAATTTGACTTTGTCAAAATTAAAAATCTTTGTGCTTCAAAGTACATGATCAAAAAGTAAAGAGACAATCCACAGAATGGGGGATAACATTTGCAAATCACGTGTCTAATCAGAATATGTAAGGAACTCTTACAACTCACCAATATAGACGACCCAATTTAAAAATGAGCAGATCGGGGGATCCCTGGGTGGCGCAGCGGTTTGGCGCCTGCCTTTGGCTCAGGGCGTGATCCTGGAGACCCGGGATCGAGTCCCACGTCAGGCTCCCGGTGCATGGAGCCTGCTTCTCTCTCTGCCTGTGTCTCTGCCTCTCTCTCTCTCTGTGACTATCGTAAATAAATAAATAAATAAATAAATAAATAAATAAATAAATAAATAAATAAAAATGAGCAGATCGGGCAGCCCAGTGGCACAGCGGTTTAGCGCCGCCTGCAGCCTAGGGTGTGATCCTGGGGACTTGGGATCAAGTCCACGTCCGGCTCCCTGCATAGAACCTGCTTCTCCCTCTGCCTGTGTCTCTGCCTCTCTCTGTGTGTCGCTCATGATAAATAAATAAAATCTTAAAAAAAAAAAAGATGAGCAGATCTCAACAGACATTTCTCCAAACAAGATTAATAAATGTGCAGTAAGTATCTGAAAACATCATTAGCCATGAAGGAAATGTAAAATAAAATCACAATAAGATACCATTTCACACCACTGGAATGGCTATAATGAAGACAATACTCCCTCTGCCTGTGTCTCTGCCTCTCTCTCTCTGTGTCTCTCATGAATAAATAAAACCTTGAAACAAATAATGTTAATGTTAAAGAAGACAAACAGTAGTTATTGCCAAGGATGTAGAAAAAGACTGAACCCTCGTACATTGCTGGTGGGAATATAAAATGGTACAGCCTATTTGGAAACGTTTGACAGTTTTTCCAAAAGTTAAACAGAGCTACCATATGACCTAGCAATTACACTCGAGAGAAATGAAAACATACAAGTATACACAAAAACTTTAACTCAAATGTTTATAGTGGCATTATTCCTAACAGGCAAAAATGCAAACAACCCAAATGTCCATTAATTGATAAGTGGATAAATAAATGGTGGTATATCCATACAATGGAATATTAGTCAATCAAGAAAAGAAATGAAGTACTAATACAGAGCACAACATGGATGAATCTTAAAAAACAATTTTCTAAGTGAAGACACTAGTCCCAAAAGACCACATGTTGTAAAGTTCTATTTTATACAAAATGTCCAAAACAGGGAAATTTATAAAGAAAGCAGACTGATGGTTGCTTCATTCATTTCTAGGACTAGAAATGAGGGCAAGGGGTGGAGAAACAATAAGGAGTGACTGCTAACAGTTACAGGTTTCTTTTGGGGGTGATGAAGGTGCTCTAAAATTATACTGTGGTAATGTTTGTATAATACTTAAACCCACTGAATTATGTACTTTTCATAGAATTTTGTACTATGTGAATCATATCTCAATAAAGCTGTTTTTAAAAGCCTATAAATAAAGCAGGGGCATCTGGGTGGCTTAGTCAGTGAAAGGTCTGACTCTTGATTTCAGCTCAGGTCATGATCTCAAGGTCGTGGGATTGAGCTCCATATCACAGTCCTCACTGGGCGTGGAGCCTGCTTAAGATTTGCTCTCCCTCTGCTTCTCTCTCTTTTGCTAGCATACTCTGTCAAATAAATAAATAATTTTTTAAGGGTATAAAGCAGTGGTTATTACACATATGTAAACATTTGTCAAAACTCACCCAGCTGTATACTTAAGCAGGTACATTTGACTGTGTATAAATTAGGCCTCAATAAAGTAGACTTCTAAAAACTATCTCCAATGTAATAATTTTATTACAGTGAATTTAAACAAAGGATACTTTCAGAGCACCAAGCAAGAAAGAAGATAAAACTCGTCACTACCTTTCCATGACTAGCATTAATCACTGTTAGGCAGACATCATCTGCTTTTATTAGGAAGGCCTCTAATATCGGTAGAACAATGGTCATCTGTCAGAAGAGACAAGATTCAATGTCCAGCAAAAAAGTTACAATGTCAATTTAATCAACATTTTCCTAAAGTTAGCAAAAGCAATGTCCTAGCAGAATATCTAATTTTCTAAATAGAACTATTAATTATTAAAGTACTATTTGTTCTCTGTCAGCTTAAGGGGAAAGACACAATTTCACCCTAAAAACATAACATTTTTTGTGCTGGTAGGAACACAGGTATCAAACCCCTTAATGTACAGGTGTAGAAACTGACTGAGGCCTGGAGAAGTTAAAGGTTTGCTCAGGATCACACAGATGGTAAACTGGCAAAGATGTAACCAGATTCCTTTTCCATGAATACCAGCACTGGTCCGTTATCAGCATCCTCAGAGGCAAGGCCCCCATAATCAGCATACACTGAAGGCTTCCTAAATTCCAGGACCTGCACTAATAGAGGAAATGCTCTCCTCACTTATTCTTCTACTGACTCTATTACCCACCTCACCCTCTCCAAGTGACTGGTGAGAAATTAGACACCAAGCAGTTAGTACGCAGCCTACAGTCAAGGAGCTAGTACCTAGGGAGCCAGAGTCCCACTTGGGCCATCTGTCTCTAGAACTTGAACTTCTAACCAATAAGATATCCCCACTTCCTTAAAGTAAACATTTTATATCTACATTTACCCTTCTTTCAATAAATGTTGGGTTTTTATATTTCTAAGATATTGAAATACACTTCCTGACACATTGTTTCTGTTAGAACACTGTTTATCCCTACCTCAAATTATGTTCTGGTCTATGTCTATCTTTTGTCTTGAATTCAGCCTCTTTTCTTTCTCTCTCTCTCTGAATCTCCCTTTGTCAAGCCAGACTGAGGAGCACAGCATTACACCTGTCTCTGGTTGTGCCCAGCACAGCGCTGACCACTTGACAACGGGTATTAAAGAAGCACAGTCTTTTTTGTGTGGTATTCTATGAAAACAAAGAACCAGTAAGAGAGGATGGCATGGAGTTGAGAGAAACAACTGATACAAATTATTATAAATGCTTTCTCAAATGTAATGGCTTGACAAATTAAAGTGGACCAGAGTGGGGATACACAGTCCCTCCCACGTTCATTCTCAGCAATTCTTTTACTAAACCCATTTAGTCTATCAGGTTTTAAGTTGCACGTTGCCCTAGAAGATAATCTTGACCTCAAAATAAATCTATTAAATATTGTATAGATTGAAGGGAAAGAAAAGGAGACTTCTCTGAGAAGCAATCCCATATTTGGTCTCAGGAATCCACTGCGATGTAAAACAGACAAAATTATGGGCCACTTTAGAACAAAGCTGTAACTGCCCAGACATTTTTCATTCTCTTAAAGGGAAAGATGAATAAAAGCCAAAGGAGACAACCTAAGCCACTCAGGGATTTTCTTTTGCCAGCAAATTCCTTCTAAAAAACAAAGTAGCAAACCTATTACTTGGTATCTGTCTTGAGCTGCCTTCTGTTTCGTGGCTTTTGGGTTTCTCCCTGTTAGAGTAGAGCCACCTGATTGGAGAAGGGCCATTAAGCAAGAACCTGACCTGTCATAAGACAGCCCAAAACTGATACATGCAAACAAACACACATCTTAGAAGGCATGATGTTCTTTCCTGAATACTTCCAAGGTGCAGGGATCTCTTTTTTGGAATAGCCCCCAGAGTCCGTTTATAAGCCTCACAGTCATAACCTCCTGCTTTGCTCAATAACATTACCTACCTTATCTGTCATGCATAGTCAACAGCCTGTTATTTCCTCTGAAGTAAAAATCTCAATCTCCCCTGCAAGATTAAAAACTTGCCAGCAAAAAAGATTTTGTGAGTGTGTGCACCTAACCATGGTAAAGAAGGCACTACCAGAGTAGATATAATGGAGCAGACAAAAATTGACTCAAGGAGATAGAGAGAGAGAGAAGAGAGAGATTTCAGCTAATAAACAACACAGCAAAATCTGATGTAAAGACTTTATCACCCTTATAATAAAGGCTTTAAAGAACAAACTAATCAATATTCTGATATCAACCATACCAACAGACCTAAAATGATAATTAATATATGCAAATATCTGACATTTTCAAGTAAACAACAAAGTCTTCAGGCAAAAAAAAAAAAAAAAGAAAGAAAGAAAGAAAAAATTCAAGTGTAATATTCAAGCCAGTGAACTGATGAGCTACATTTATGTCATGAATTTTATTTAGAAGACATCATTTCCTTCCCAACACTTGAGAAATATCAGTTTCCTAAGTCCATAATTTATGCACATTATAAGTGTTTTGACTGGATTTCACTACAGTCAAGAACCAAGGCTATTTTAAATAAGCCAAAACAAAGTAAAATTGGTAATTACATTATTGGACTTTGTCCTTATACCAATCAATCCTTTCTGAGCTTCTGAGAGCAATTGTATCATTTCAAATGCACACCTATTTCACCAGGAAACAATTTCTTTAAAATGCTTCCACTTAGAAATAAATGTGAATTCAATTTAACACAATACACCCATCAGCCTTTGACTTTTCCTTCCAAAGGTGTTGTATTTTAAAATATACTTCAAGAGGGGCCAAATTCAAACAATCCAATCTTCCTCAAAGAGGAAGATCTTGGGGCCAGTAAGACCTGTGCTCTGTACAGGTCCTACCACTAACTGCTCTCATAATCACTTAACCTGACACAAAGCAGATGGACTACACTGGTGGGACACTTCTTCCCAACCTCAAAAGTCTTAAACTGCCCAAAGCACTAGATTAATAATACCCACATTATTTCTATTGTTTCTTTTTACATAAAAATTACTTTCAGAATATGCTATTTGTTTCTAAGCTTATAAACTTCCAACCCCTCAAAGCTGCTTCGAGGAATTTCTCTCAATTTGATGCAAGTTAACTTGACAGTGAAGAAATACATTTTTACCACATTAAGGCTCCCATGTGGCCCATTAAAAGTGTTTGGGTTATTAGTATAGTTATTAAATGTTTAATGCATTATACAGAGGGTGATCTTTCCATGCTATGAGAACTTTAACTTTAGTATGCTCCAACCCAAATGCTCAAACATGAAAGCTAACTGTTTGCAGATTTTTGCACTCGGTGCCCTAACATCAGTTGAAATGTGGAATACAAGAGGAAAGAACTTAGCCAAAAGCTTAACAGAACAGAGAAAGAAGTAGGGGCAAGAGTCAGGCAAACAGGAAACATCCTCTCATTTGTCCTGATGCCAAAATGAACTTAGACAATTGTCCTGGGGCAATATTGAAAGTCTGGGAAAATACACCAACTATAATACACCTCGAAGAATACACGTTAAAAAGTAGGGGTCAGGAGGCATACCCACTGGTTTTCCACTCTCACCTCCTACCCTTGGGAGGAGTTCTGTAGCCAAACCTACAGGCACCCCTGCTTTGCACTTGTGAATAAGTAGTTTGCAAAAGCTCCAAATGACCGTCCTCATTGTGGTTAGGGTCACGGCTCTGGAAACTACAAAAAAATACCACCCAGAAATAATAGAGTTGATGGGAATTATTTTTAAAGATTTCCTTTTGGCACAGGTTTATCTGAAGAAGGCAACTCCCTTTGAAAATTATATACAACTTGGTGTTCTCTTTAAATCACTGAGCTAGAAATATGGAGGTCTGACCTATTATGAGTCCAGAGACTAGTGTGGGCCACCCCCTCTCCACTATCTCAGCTGGAAGCTACAGGTATCCTAAGGAAAAGCACATCTTAATTCCCAGGCAAATGCTTAATTCCCCAGCAAATTAAGCAAATACTTAATTCCCATCACACTGACTACTCTGCTGAAGAGGGGCAACGACCAGTGAGAAGCAAAGCCATGACTTCTCATCCTTTGGCCAGCCAGCCATAGACATGAGTAGGCCAGAGGAGGCTCTAAACAAAAGTAGCCCCCAACGCATCAAGCTTTATATCCTTTAAAGTCCAAGGATGCCCTTAGTCCATCGGGCATCTTTTGGCCTCAAGTCCCTCCAATGCTCTGAGGCTTCTTTCAACCCAAAGGACCTAAGGATGTTGTAATTCCTTTACTTCTACTGAAAAGTCCCACCTATGGCTCACTGACCTTGGTGATATTTATACCTAACGTGAAAAGGGCAGGAGGTGATGTCTGTCACCTCTTCTATCTCGGAAAAAGCATGGTTTCACCTGATCACAATCTCGTTCTGCTTGTATTTGCCTGATTTATTAGATGCAATTTTTTCATACTTGATCAGCCTCAGAGCTTAGGTTCTGGGATTAGACAGTCCAGGTTGGAACCCAAATCCAACTACTAGCTTTGTGATTCTGGGTGAATTTCCTAACTTTCTGTGCGTTAGGTTCCTTATCAGTAAAGTGAAGATAATAATCATACTTAATTCATGAGATTAGGGTATATCTCATGACACAGTCCCTACATAGTCCTTGTATAATGCCCAGCACACAGGCAGTATTGTAAAAAAGGTGAGCTATGGATATGCGGGGGCTGGGGGGTGTCTCTGTATTCTCTCCCTCATTCCCTCCAGTTCCAGGCCGTCTTCCTGGACTAGAACAGGATAATAATCTATGAACAGGTCCCCTGATGCAGTAAGGGCCTGGAATGTTCTAACACAAAATAAGTGAATGAAGGAAGGACAGACACCGAAGTTTTTATTTCATCTTAGTCTCATTAATAACCTTGAGGTGACATAATACTAGGGTGACAATACGTTAATTTATGACCAAGACACTTGAAACTGAAAGAGAGTTCTATTAATAATAGAACTACTTAACACCCACTTGTAAACACTTTCTCACCATCAAGGAAAACCCCATTAAATGCAAACTATGATCTAGGGTCCAAACCCAGCTGTTGCTTCTTATAAATAAAGTGTTACCAGAACACAACCATCCTCATTTGTTTACACATTGTCGATGTCTCCTTTCATCAACAAGGGTGGAGTTAAGTTGATGCAGAGACCGGATGGTCTGCAAAGCCCAAGATATTTAGTAGCTGGCTCTTTAAAGAAAAAGTTTGCCAACCCCTGTTTTAGGCTCAAGTAATTCAGAGACACTGCCTTCCAAGCCCACAGGCACACAGTTGTGTGCTATTCTTTGACAAGGATAAAATAGCAAATTACTTCTCTTATGATAGGGACAGATTCTTATTATATAGCAATTCCATGTTTTAAATGAACTAAAATGTCTCAAAACACAGCTTCCTCATGAACACCAAATTTTCAGAAGACTCTGTCAAAGTAGAGAGGATCCAAAAAAGTAGGAATATCTGAGTGTCATGTTTAGGAATATTACTCATGTGGAATGGTTGAGGGAACTTAACTATTTAAAATATAAGGAAAAAAGATTTGGGTTTCAAAGGATAGGACTATGGTCTTGGCACACAGGAAGGGCTGTCATGAAGAGTGGGAGCCAGCATGACGTAGTGACTCAGTGCTCTGCTCCTGAGTGTGGTCACCTAACTGAGGTCCTCATCCCTGAGTCTCGTCTGTGAAAGCAGGGTAGTAATAGTACCTTCTTCAAAGGTGGGTAGTGAGCATCAACTGAGAAGGAAAGTGCCCAGCTGCTGTTACCTTTATTAAATCAATCATTTCTGTTATTGTTACTACCATTGAAGAGGTGGCAGATATATTCTGCTGGCAAAATCAAAACAGGAGTAAGTTTCAGCTTCACATTAGGAAGGCTTACCACTTCCCTGCCTGCCCAATAAGCAGAGAAACAGACACTCTCATAATCCCGGACATTGTCCCTGGAGGAGTCATGACCCTAGAATAGAGAGGATGCAGAGGGGGCTGCAGAAGATGAATAATTTGTATTGAATGACTTCAATGTTGTTTTCTCTGTGGCTGTGATTAAGAAAGTTTTATATGTGCCTGAGAAATCATCTTATTGACAGGGAAATATAACATACCAGAGATTAAACAGATGTTGGCAGATTATGAGGACAATATATTGCAAACTTTTGAAATTTTAAAGGACCACAAGCTACTCAAAAGAATCAGAAAACAAGCTGGTTCTATTTCACCAGAAAGGTGACTGAAGGGTAAGAAAGTGGCAGGAATGAATGCCACGATGTTGATGGATTAACCCAGAAAACGGCCCACTCCCAAACAACACATCTGATGGTTCTGGCTGGCAGGATCCTACAGAGAGGCACACTGTGCCCAATTCTGGGTGGGTCCATTCAATCTGGGCCCACTGATTATTTGCCAGGCACCTGAGGGTAGGCCCAGGCTCCCTCTCATCACAGCGTGCCTTACCATTTGTGGACAAGCTCCAACAGGAGGCTTCCTCATTGATCATGGTGGGTGGAAGACTGCCAACTCTATAATAGGCCTGCAGCCCCAGCTGCCAGTTACTCAGGATGAAAGGTAAGTGTGACCACAAGTATAGACTCACACACAGTGCTGTAAGGGACTGAGGGTTATTAATTGAGGATCAGAATACAAATCAAGAGTTTTTGTTTTTTGGGGTTTTTTTTGGTTTTGGTTTTGGCTTTGGCTTTGGCTTTTAAATAGAGGAATAGAAAGAGGAGGAGGAGAAAGCACGGACTTGCTACAGAAAATCACAGTTGAAAACCAAGAGGAGACCAATGAGGCTGTGGTGGAGAAGTGGATAAAGGTAAGTGTACTGTGAGAAGATACACAGTCCATGTTTTCTTCTTGAATTACAATTATGAAGTATCTTTTCACGGGTTTTCGAATCTTCCATGCCATCCATCTCAAGTCCCCTCCCCCAGGTTGGACAGGCACGGGAATGCCTAACAAGCGCTACTCCTTTGTGTGGAACGTGACAGTTTATAAAGCACAACCACAACACAAAAACTGGTATGGCAGGTAGTTCTACTCTCATTCTTGCAGATGAGTTCACAGACTCAAAAAAAGATCAGTGACTTGACCAATGTCTCATAACTAAAGGATAACACAGTCTGCCAACCCACTGTACTTTTTATCAGACTGCTTTTCAGAGCTAGGATCAAAAGACAGGGTGGGAGGAGAACAAAGTGGGCAGACAGGGAAGGAGGAGCACTAGGTCCTTTCTCAGAGGTTTTTTCCTCACACAATTCTGATGTCAACCCTGCTTGGTGTGTAGAACTCCTCAGCATGGCAAAGTGGACTCTGAGGAGCCAAGTTCAAGATCATATATGAACTAGCTGACAGCATTAACTCCAGGCTGTTTTTCATACCCCAAGGCTGCCTGGAAACCAGATGTGGAGGCAGTAAGGCTGGAGAAACACTGAGGGTAGCTCTGGAGGCAGCTCTGTGCCATGAGATGCTCACCAGCTTCGGAGAACAAGGATGCCAGAGCCCAGGCAGGATCAGTATTGGATACTTGGTGAGAAAGGACCAGGGATCTAGGCAAAAGAAAAGGGGGTAGGGGTAGGGGTTGGAGGAGTAAAGGAAGGAGATGGTCTGAAGGACCCAGCACCACATCTCCTAGCAGGTGACCTCAGACACATGCTTACCCACTGTAGCAGGTGGAGCCAAAGCTCTAAAAATCCAATCTGAAAGGAGTCATGGGAAATACACCAATCAGTGGTTTGTAATTAGTCTTTGATTTGATGAAAAGAGGAAGTTCAACCCTAATAAAGAAAAACCAATGTTTGGAGCAACACCTGCCTCCTTTTCATCCCATGCTCTCATCCAGGCCATGTTCTCACTGCCACTTGGGAGAGCTGTCCTGACCCCTTGGAGATCCCATCCCCTATGCTTCTCAACAGTTTCTAGAAAGCCAGCTGGAGGTGAAGACAAGGGTTTGAATCTCTGTTACAGCTTTCTGGACTCTTAATCAATGTCTGTCATCCTAGCCAAACACCATGGATACTGAGACCAGCAGGATGGGGCTACAATGAACCATGCAGCTCCTCTACTGCCACTGCCAGGCATCCTGGCAACAAATGGCCACCTTGCTCTATTAGTCAGCCAGGGGCTCTCTTCTGACTTCCCTTTAGCGTGAATTGCCTGAAGGTGCTGTAGAAGGTGAAGGAATGATTTGGGCTTTGACCTATGCAGACGTGGATATGAATTTCAACTCTACCAAGTGCTCGCTGAGTCCCAGTTGCCTGATCTGAAAAATGGGGATAAGGATTCTTATCTGAAAATGTTGCAGGAAAGAATCAATGACACTGCATCTGTTAGAATCTAGGTATGCTAAATGGTACTATTCATCTAGCATACAGTAGCTCATGAATAAACATTAGCTCTCTATATTTTCTCCCTCTTCATCCAATACTGGGAAGGTGGGCTGGGTTGGCCTGGTGTGATGTGGAGTACAAAGTAACAATTCTCTCTTCCCCTGGCTTCTCTACTCCTCCATCTGCCTTCTCCTTCCCTCTCAGGTTTCATTTCAGAGCCTGATAAATACACCACACAAGGGCAAAGATTACATTGCAAAGCCTCCAGGGCTTGCATAAGCACACCAATAATAACATACATTTTTTTAGGCACACAGAGTGGAAATTTAGCTTATATGATGGTTGGGTTCTAAATTCACCAAGAAATGACTACATTAAAAATTATTCCTGAAAATTTCTTAAACACAAAAATAAGTAAAACATAAGTTTAGTGTTGTCTGCATATAAATCAATATAATGTGGCCGGTTTTGTTTTTTCCTCTCTCCTGCTGAAAACAAATCAGTTTCTTTGGCTAAGTAACAAACAATATAGCTAGCTTACATTTAGTGATCACATTGTAAGAGAAGTCCACCCTGTACATACAGAATAACAGGTGTGTGTCACTTGTATGAGTCATGTGGCTTCTCACTATTTTATCTAGGGAACTTTAAATATGGTTCTCACCTTATCTCTCCAACCAGTTACTCCTGCCTCCCCACCCCTGCCACCCCATTAAAGAATATTTTTTAATTTATGAAAACAGTAAATGCGCATTCTAGAAATTTAGCAAAGTACAGAAATGAAGTAACAAAAAGAAAGCCTTTCACAAAAAGGCAGCCTCATTTTGGAATATTTCCTCTCGTCTTTTTTCTCTTTAAGCTTTTATATTGCTAGGGTCATAGTATATATAATTTTTCTACTGTTTTTCTTCCTTAATTCTGCCTGTTTGACGTAATATTATAACACTTGGCTCAAAAATGATCAGCAACTTTGTTACAGTCCTTGCTATTAGCTACTCTGTACATGTAATTTTAATGGCTGCATAATTATACAACTATTTCAAAATTTATTCATAGCCCAATACTAGACCAACTGTCTCCAATTTTTCACTATATAAATAATGCCACAATGAACATCTTTCTGTATAAACCTTTGTCCACACAATGAATAGGTTCCAAATCACTTTTTTTTTTTAACCAGCAGAAAATCTGGTCTGCACAGAGGTGATATCCCACCAAATCTCACAAATGATGCACAGGAGACCACCTACTTGATGGTGCTGCCAAAGCATTCCAACTCACCAACCAACCAGTGTGTACAGATACAAACAAGTCTACTGGCCAGTATCAGGATTTCAGGCTGTGAAGTCTAACAGATGCCCAGCGTTAACCCCTGCAGCCCAAAGCAAATGCTCAATGGAGAGCCACTCATGTGTAGTCTCCTTTAGCCTTACCCGGAATTTTCTTAATTTGGTTATCTACTTCCCCAGGCCAAAGCAGGCAGGAACTCAGAAGTATGGAGAAGCGGGACTGAAGGAGTTAATTACCAGCAGGCTGATGACAGCAAGAAGGGAGAGCTGACGGCTGATGGAGACAAAGAGCTGCACAAGTTAGCAGAAGCAGGCAGAAGAGTTCTCGCAAAGCAGTTTGGGGCCATTTACTGGAGGAGCAAGCTGTCCATGGATAGCCCTTGGGAGCAGTAATGGATACAGCTATAGGGGTTCAAAGGAATGATCCCAGTTAATTAATACCGAAGGTTAAGGGACCTCATTTGAGAAGACAGGGAAATCTAGACCTGCGAGACATGTGAAGATAATTGGCATCAAAAGTGTTTCAAATAAAAAAGGGAGGGGTGCCTGGGCAGCTCAGATGGTTAAACCTCTGGCTCTTGGGCTCTTGGTTTCAGCTTGGTCTTTTTGAGACTGAGTCGGGCTCCGTGCTCAGCGGAGATTAGATTCTCTCCCTTTCCCTCTCCCTCTCTCCTAACCCCAGGGAGTAATTTAAAAAATTAAAAACAGGTAAATTTCAGTAATCTGAGAGAATGACCCATGTTAAGCACCTCATCTGCTAAAGGTATCAGGAGTCAGTGCAAACTGATTCAGGACATATCATGTTAGGGGACACTGGTAAAAGGCAGGGATTTTCAGGGCTGGGCTCTTGGATGCTCTGCCCATGTTGGCATCACACCTAACACTATGGCAAGCCCAAGCGAGGTGCCTGCGGAGCAGGGTTGATGTTTCAGGGCAGGGTCTGTATGTACACACACTGCTGTTGACTCTAGCCAGGGAAATGTTGAGCTACAATGCCTGCCATGGGCCTCTCAGAAAATAATGGCTCTCCTCTCTACCTTCCCCTTCCTGAGACACAAACCAAAAACATAAGATATGTTAAAAAGTTATTAAGCTAATTCACGACATGGTTGCCTCTAGGGTGAGGAAAGCAATGCAGGTTGGTATTGAAAAGAACTTTCAGACACACACACACACACACACACACACACAAAGGCTGAAAGCAACTATACCAAAATGTTAAGTGCTATAAATTCTGAGTGACTGGTATTCTTGGGATTTTCTGAATGTGTGTTTTCAAGTATCCCCAAAAATAAAAGATAATGGGTTTCTGTCCCCCAGGAGGTTATGTCACTAAATCACAGGTCTATGTGTCCATCCGTTCAGGTATCTCCCGCTTTTTTAGGGCCTGGTAGCTGTCAGGCCAGGAAGAGCTGGGGACACAGTGAAGGATGCAGGTCAGGTCCCAGCCCTCCAAAGCCTCCATCCTTCTGTGTCATTTAGCTGCATGCTTTTTCCATTCTCTGAAATCTTAGAAGAGGAAGGGGGTACCTCATCTCCTTCTATCTGTTTCCATTCCAAGTAAAACCCAGAGCCCTCACTTAGACCGCAGGACCTTAAACCCAAGCCTCCTCCCTCCTCCAAGTCTCCCCACTCCATGTCTCTACCTCCTGATTTCAAAGAGCAGTACAATGGCCTCTGTCATTGTGTCACAACTCCCAACATGCTTTCATGCTTAGATCCTTAGTACGCGTCTGTGGCCTCTACTCTCCTTGTCTTGCTGACTCCCCTCCAATCACACTGGCTTCCTTGCTGTTCTCAAACACACCCACTGGTCTCACCCACAGGCCTAAAACACTCTGCCCACAGATATCACTGAGCTGGGGGATCCCTGGGTGGCGCAGCGGTTTGGCGCCTGCCTTTGGCCCAGGGCGCGATCCTGGAATCCTGGGATTGACTCCCACGTCGGGCTCCTGGCATGGAGCCTGTTTCTCCCTCTGCCTGTGTCTCTGTCTCTCTATCATGAATAAATAAATAAAATCTTTAAAAAACAAACAAACAAACAAAAATATCACTAAGCTAACTCCCTCACCTCTTCAAACCTTCTCAGTGAAGCTTTCTGGGATCACTGATTTAAAACTGCAGCCTGTACGCTCCCAGTGCCTCTCCCTCTTGATACCTTTTACATTGTTCTACTTTTTCTAGTTGGATAGCACTTACTACCTACCAACACACAATTGTAGTTTATGTATTCATTTGGGTTACTGCTTATTGCCTGTCTCCTGCACCAGAATGTAAGACTCATCAGAGAAGAAACTGGTTTTGTGCACAGACATTTCTGAAGGGTTTCAATAATGTCCTCAATAAACATCTGATGTTGAACAAACCCATTTCAGAGCAATCACAAATATAGTCTTTCTTGTTTACCTGATTACTTATTTACTATTTTCCCCAGGAGAGTCCCAGAGCAAGCACCATGAGGCAACAGCCTTTCTGTCCTATATAATCCCCACATTCAGCAAGTAGAAAAGAATCTGACACGTTTGAGGTGTTCAGTAAACATTTGAGACAAAAGAAGACAATGTTGGGCGAGGTCCAATGTAAGTTCTTCTATAAAAGGACTTCATGGGAATTCAGCTACCCATTTTCCTCTAATTCTCTGGAAGAATCGTAGCCATCTGAAAAGGAATCATTATTTTAACTAGCATAATCATGATGCAAAAATAATTATTTCACTTATTCTGCATCCCAAGTTTGGAAGTCAACTTCAGACTGTAATTGCTGCCCAAATCCCAGTAGTAAACAAACCAGCTTTGCATTTTATATGTTACCATGAAGCTCTCCAGGTTTGTTCTCTCCAGCCAAAGAAATGTTGACACAGTTGCACACCAAGTTTCAACATGCTGATCATGTTAAAATAGTGCACAAGAAATATTTTTCCACTTTATAAAAAGCCAGACTGTTTACATGCTTAAGTGGCCAGAGACTTTGCTATCTGTGTGTGGTCCTGAAGTTTCAATATCATAACCATGAATACAAAGTGGAGCAGCATGCAACAAACTAGTTGATGTAGTTCCACAGCCAAATTGGGAATCAAGCTGTTACTATGCAAGAACTGACTCATAAAAGGGCAGGTTAAACAAGGCAGGGGTGGCAGGGGTGGGCGGAAAGCATGGAGGGAGGGGATAGTGTCTAAAATATAATTTTAATAAATTTTTGAAGAAGAGTAATTTGCTATAACTAGGTTGTATCTGCATATACATATAGAAAAACGTAAAAAAAAAAGAAAAACATGTATCTTAAATAGAGAAAAAGAACACGAGAGAAAGGACAGAAATAGCTCATGAGGTCTTTGGCCTACAAATTCCTACTCACAATCATATACGCATCTGCTGAGCACAGGGTTAACTACAAGCCCAGATTCAAGTGGCAGGAAGATCTAGGAAAGAGTTCCCAAGCACAGACCTTCATGGGCGGGAGCGGAGTAGCATTACTTAGGCTGGGCCCAGTGGTTCAACTCAGGCCTTGTGCAGCCTGCATGGAGCACCCAACAGAGGCAGGACTCTGAGTTCACAGCCTGGTCAAATGAGAAGACTTGCCCTGTCTCCTCTATCTTTCCATTTTCCAAGTAGCACTGGCTTTGGTCTACAATAATTCAGTCTTTCTTCAAGCTAGAAATAGAATTCAAGCAGGGGCTCCACCCTGTCCAGACAAGATATAACTGAAAAAAGAAAGACCTCACAGAAAGAAAAATTATCTACATCTAATTGAAGACACTCACTCCCAGAGTCTAGGGTTTAAATGCTCAAGACAGTTTCTGGATTCTGAGCTGTTTGCATTTATCATTCCTCCAAGTCCCCAAATGCTTCAGGTTAGTAAGGACTTCCGGTTCTCGCATTTTTAATAGTTCTCCACTTGAAAAAGGTTCTCAGTGCACTATGTCTAAGCAAAAAAAAAAATAAATCACTTAACGTGAGCAGGTTCATGTTGCAACCTGAAATGTGATTTCCCATTTGACTGCCAAGGGCACAAATTATTATTCTCAGTTGACTGAATAAGTGAAAGAATGGTATACTGCATTACAATTTTCTTTCTTGGCATTATTTTTTTTCCTTCTATGAAGAAGTTTCTTTTACAGAGTCTTCTACAACTATAGGTCAGGATAGTTTTCCTGTTGCTATGACAACGGTGTAAATAAGTCAACTTTAAAATTCACTCTGGGGGTATGGAGCTGCCACATTTCCGGCTACCTAAAAGCCCTGCTGGGTGTGTGCCACACTCTTCCCCGCAGACAGCGGATCATGGCCATTTAATTGGCCTCCCTCCATTGCAGCTACCATCTTTCTGGCCAGGAAAATCCCACAAGCCTCTGAGAGGCCCCTCTCTAACTGCTGGGACTCCTACACACACATCCTGTAACGGTATCCTGCAGTAAAAGGAGAGAAATGGAAGTCCAATGTTACACTTCCCCAAATGCAGAGCCATGATTAAAGGAACATGGTGGATATATGCCTCTCCAACAACTCCAAGCATCTTCAGTGGCTCCCACTTGATACACAGTGATGCTACAGAGCAATTATTAAAATAAGGAGCACTGAGAACATCTTTGGAGGGGCAGCATAAAGGGTCTGGGAGAGCCCTTGTAAAGGGGCTCTTTATATTCAAGAGGCTCTGACCATTTCTCCACCATGTCCAGTGTCCTGCTGTAGCTTTCCACAGCATCTCACTAGAGGTCCATGAACTCCCACAAGGGACCAGCCTATGCCTGAAGGAGGCTGATTCTTCCTGTCATTTAAGGGAACTCTCCATTCATAAGTATTCTGTCCATTCTCCCAGGGCTCTTAGAACCCAAAGAAAAAAGAAGGTACATACACTTAACTGAATCCCACAGGGCCTGAAAACAAAAGACCCCAGTCCTAGAATAAGCCAACAGTAAAGGCAAACATATTTACAGAATTTCAAGGTTGTCAGGAGGTCAAGTCAGGATGCCCGGGTGGCTCAGTTATTTAAATATCTGCCTTTGGCTCAAGTCATGATCCCAGGGTCCTAGGATGGAGTCCCACATAGGGTTGGTTCCCTGCTCAGTGGGGAGTCTGCTTCTCCCTCTCCCTCTGCCTCATTTGTGCTCATGCTCCCTCTCTCTCTCTTTCATGATCTTCATCTCAAATAAAGAAATAAAATCTTAAAAGAAAAAAAAAAAAAAAAGGAGGTCAGCTCAGCTCTTCACCCATACAAAATATCTAGGCATCCTTCCTGGTTGCTGCTCCTTCTTCATAGTATTGTTAGTTGAATTATGTACCCCCAAAAGATATGCTGAAGTACTAATTCCTGGTACCTGTGAATGTGATATTATTTGGAAACAGTCTTTGCAGATGTAATAAGTGAAGATGGGGTTAGCAGGGTGGATCTTTCATCCAGTACGACCATTGTCCTTGTAAGAGGAGGTAAAAGAGACACAAACAGAGAAGAGGACTATGTGAGGATGGAGGCAAGGATTAGAATGATGTGTTTACAAGCCAAGAAAGACCAAGAATTGCCAGCAAACATTAGAAACTAGAAGAGTTAAGGAAGGATCTTCCCGTGGAGCCTTCAGAGAGAAAGCATGGCCTTGCTGACATCTTGATTTTGGACTTTCAGCCTCTGGGACCATGAGGCAATAAATTGCTGTTTTTAAGCCACCAAATTTGTTGTACTTGGTTACAAAAGCTCCAGGAAACTAATATAAAGAGCAGTTTCTGCCTGATATAAAGTCACAATATTTGTGGATGGAGTTGTCCTTCAAATGAAAGCAGCAAAGCTGCTTGTAAAAGCATAGGGTACACACAGCAGATCCTCCTGTGCTAGGGGGCAGCAGGCTGGCCTCAACAGCAGTTTTTTTTTTTTTTTTTTAAAGGTATTTTTATTTATTTATGATAGTCACAGAGAGAGAGTGAGAGAGAGAGGCAGAGACACAGGCAGAGGGAGAAACAGGCCCCATGCTCCGGGAACCCGACGTGGGATTCGATCCCGAGTCTCCAGGATCGCGCCCTGGGCCAAAGGCAGGCGCTAAACCGCTGCGCCACCCAGGGATCCCCTCAACAGCAGTTTTACAGAAAACAACATGTTTGGCTACTTCTCAGGGGAGCAGATCAGCATCTGGCAATGTCTGGTTCCATATTTAAAATCTGCCCGTTAGGTGCACCTGGGTGGCTCCTTCGGTTGAGCATTCGACTCTTGATTTCAGCTCAAGTCATGATCTCTGGGTCATAGGATTGGGCCGCATGTCAGGCTCCACACTCAGCACAGTGTGCTTATCCCTCTCCATCTGCTTCTCCTCACGCGCACACTTGCTCACTTGCGCTAATAAAATTTTTTTTTAATCTTTAAAATCTGCCCATTAGCCACATCCCAGCTATTAAGGAGACGCAGCAGCTATTTTACCCCTAGGAAGCTCTGGAAGACAAAAGGTCTGGAGACCTAGGAGCTCCCAAGAGGACTGCAACATATACATCCTAGGGCCCCACCTAAACCTTGGCACATAGAAAGGTTCCATTCACATCCAGAGAGAACTCTACTAAGTTAAGAGGAGGCAATGGGACAGAGAGTAGGGTAGGCCATAATGGTGGTGGCCCACTATCATAACAATGCTGGAGGAATATACACCTACATTCCAGGGCAATTTTAACTAGAAAGAGAACTAGATCACAGTCACCAACACCAAGGTTAAGTAGCAAGAAAGGTAGTACAGACAATCAAGTCTAAAGAGCTAGATGCACATTTTGAAGAGCTTCTTGTACACACTGACAGATACACCAAATATTTCCTGAGCACCTACTATGTGCCAGGCATTATTTTGGGCATTAAAAATATAGCAGTAAATAAATCAGGTAAAAATCCCTGCCTTCCTAAAGTTTTCATTGTAATAGAGAAAGATCAAAAAATAAAAAAGTAAAATATTAGACAAGGATTTGAGTAGTACAGCAGGATAAAGCATAAGAAAGGACAGGAAATGCTGGGAACCAGGAGAGTTATTGGATTAAAAGAATTGGAGGAAGGCCTCAAAGAGAAACTCAAGGACAGGGAGTATACTCTGCAGATATCTGGGGTGGCGGCGGTGGGGGGTGGGGAAGCATTCTAGGCAGCATTCTAGGAGTAGCAAAAGCAATGGCCACGAGACGTGGGCTGGAGCCTTCAAAGAATAACAAGAAGGCCTGTGAGGCTGAAGCCAGTTGGACATGTGGGCAAGGATGCACATGCACACATACATCAGATCTCAGAGGGCTGAGGACATGGGCTCTGACTTTGACTCTATGGGATGATACAATCTGACAAGTGTTTCACACAATCACTCTGGCTGCTACATGGAAGGCCAGGGTACAGTCAAGGGGAGACCAAGGAGGAGGCTCCTACAGCAACAGCCACGCCTTTGCTAGCACTGAGGATTACAAATCTCGGCCAGTATGGTACAGTCAGTGAATTCCCCTTCTGAGTAAGTATCCTAAAAAAAAAAAAAAAAATCATTAACTGCTCTCTTAGCACCACCCTATGAAAAATCTGACCATTCTCTGCTTAGTGAAACAAAATGCAAATCAATGATCACGTCTACCTCTATTTAAAAAGAAATGGTCTCCCCTATTCATCAGAATTCTGATACACTGAACCCATTGATTACATCTTTATATAGGCAATCAAAACACTGAAAGGTAGAAGTGCATTTTTTAAAATGATTATTAAGGGATGCCTGGGTGGCTCAGCGGTTGAGCGTGTCTGCCTTTGGCTCAGGGCGTGATCCTGGAGTCCCGGGATCGAGTCCCACATCGGGATCCTTGCAAGGAGCCTGCTTCTCCCTCTGCCTGTGTCTCTGCCTCTCTCTCTCTCTCTCTCTCTCTCTATCCCTGTCATGAATAAATAAAATATTTTTAAAATAATAATAAAAATGATTATTAAATATTATGTTATTAAATTATTAAACTTTTAAATAAGTTATCTTTGTCTCAGGAGAAAATAAAAAGAAATTAATACGTTAGAATATAAACTTTTCTTGATAGCGATAACAATTTTAATTTCAACATCAGACCTTTTTAAGTCTGTTTACCTGAGTAAGTAAAAGTAAGTATAACCTGCTATCTGGCATGATCACCAACTCTTTGTGGCTGTAAAGTAAGTCTTGAGCTCTCTGACAGGTGAGGGCCTTTGCCTGCCAGCCTCAAGAAACAATTGGAGTGGGAACTGTGGAGAGAAGGTAAAACAGGAGACTTCTGTGGACAGAAATATTAGCAGTTACAGTCCTGGAAGAAGGGTATTCTGTTGTGTTACATGAACATTTTGTCTACCAGCTCTTTGGCAAGTGCAAACAAGTTAACTTGCAACTCTTCTGTGAAAGTGAGTCCACTTTTTATGATGAAGACAGCTCTTTTTTTTTTTAAGCTTGAATTCCTTCTATTTACTATCACCATTTTTGAGAGGACAGACCACGGGGTGAGGAGAGAACAAATTAAATTTAAATTTAAATTGAATCATTAGTATATGGTGGAAATTCTTCTATATTGGTTAAGAACACAGGTTGTGGAAGACAGCATGGAGGCTATCTCAGTGTGTAAGTTAGGATTTTGCAGAGAAACAGAACCAATTGGATGTGTATGTGTGCTGAGAAATTTCTTTTAAGAAACTGGCTCACACAATTGGGGGGGCTGACAAGTCCAAAATATACAGGAGATGCCAGCAGTCTAATTACCTAGGGAGGAGTTGATATGGGAAGCCTGAGTCCAGAAGGCAATTTGAAGGTAGAATTCTTCCTTTCTCTGGGGGACCTCAATATTTTCTCTTCAGGCTCTCAACTGACTGGATGAGGCCCACCATTATGGAGGGTAATTTGCTTTACTTGATGTCTACTGATTTAAATATTAATCTCATCTAAAAGATACTGACACAGCTACATCTAGACTGGTATTTGACCAGAAACTGAGCACTATGGCCTAGCCAGGTTGACACATAAAATTAATCTTCACACCCAATTTCTCATCTGAAGAAAAGTTGAAAAGTCACAAGACAGCTGTCTTACATGAAATACTTTTCCATGAGATACTCCATGTCAAATGCTTATTTGTTCATTGACAGATGTCTATGAGAGGGCTCATATTCATACATGCTAGCCATCATTATCATTATCATTGCCACCACCAATGTTTCTAGTTACAAAGTGACTGTAAGTTTCACTTATTTTAGTTGCCATTGATGCAAGTACATAATGGCTACACCAGCACTTCACATAAGAACTTTCATGATTTACTTTTAGGTATTATTCATGTAAACAAAACAACCAGCTGATCTCCTCAAACATCATCAGCCCAGGGGAGATAGAAGCCCAGGCCAAATGAACTCAGGAAAAGACAGACTGGTCTTAGAGCACTCTGGTGCTCTATCCCTCCACATACATCATACATGTGCTTCCATCATACATTCTGCATCTGATGCTGGGTTTGGAAACATCTTTACCAAGAACATTACCCTAGAAAATAAAGTTGGCAACAAAACATTATTCCAAAAGGAGTACCTGGGGCATGGGCAGGAGCAAAGGATGTAATAGAAAGCCTTTAGAAAAGTCCCTCTTTTACACACATGAAAAAAAACTACCTGCAAGATCTTGACACAGAACATCATCAATGCAAGGCTCTCTCTCCTTCTATCCCCAGAGCTCAGAAAATAAAAGGGTCAGGATTTTTAAATAGCCTTCTGGTCTCCCAACAAAGTGGTATGTGTTTCTTAAATTATCATCTAAGAATTGTGCAATAATCATGTTTTAATCACAGATACTGCTTTTTCATTGACATGCCCTTTTCTTGCATTCAGGTTTTGAGTTTATTTGTACCTTTGACAGCAATCATCACAGTTAGTGGTATTTGCTCTTTTAGTCCAGTTAAACCTAAGTTATAGTTTATGATGGAAGAATTTAATGTTTTTTTATCATCTTGATTTTTAAAGATTATTTTAAAGATTTTTAAATTTATTTTAAAGTTTTAATAGCTTTTATTTCAGAACAAATAGATTTTATGCCACACTCTGTGAAAAGGGGTAAATAATGCCTTTGTTCTCATATATAATACCACTTTCTTAGCATTTTCAGGGACACCAGAAGGTGTCTCTTGTCTGTATGTAATAGTTTTAATATGTCTGAATACTTCCTGTGTCAATAATACTAGTGGGAAGGTGAGGCACAATAGTTAACTTTCATGGAAGTTATCACATATACAGTAGAAACTATTCTCCAAACAGTAACCCATTAGTGGATCCTGAAATCAGCTTATGGGTTTAGAATCAGTATTTTGTTTAACTCAGTATAGTGAACACTCTGAAACTGAATGAAGGAAAGTATACTACTACATGTTAAAAGAAACATTTCTAAAGCATTATGAGAGCTAAATAATTGCTTTGTGATACTTTCACAGTTGTATATATGAATGCATGTGTGTATTCACATTGTGTATCTTAATCTGAAAGATTTTAAAACATGAAAAATGTAAGCTTTGTAACTAATTAAACATACCCTATGACTTGGCTCTAGACCCCATGCTGAAGGAGCCAAAAGAAAAGAGAGCTGGTTCTCAGGGGCAAGAGGCAGCTTTTTAGAAAATGTAAGAGCTGGGGTAAAGATTTCATACAGAGGGCAACAAAAGAAAATCAAAAACCAAAAAGCAGCAGCAGAGCTGCCACGCCCACCACCTACTGAAAATGAACAAACCTGAATTCCAAAATATACGAAGAATTCTGTTAAGAAAGGTGAACAACAAAGTCAATAGGTAAAGTAATTTTCTAGAAAAGTCTCATAGGCTTAGAAATAAGTATGTTTGAGAAGTTTAAAGAGGTAAATAAAAGCACAGCTTTCATTAAAAATATTAAGAAATTAAAAATATAGGAAGGGACAAAAAAAGAAACTAATGAAAAATACCAAAAGAACAAATCAGAAATCTTGGAAAATATTTTAAAATATCTTTAGACAGCATCAAGTCTAGACTGAAGTGAGATGACAAAAAAGAAAAAAATAAATAAAAGAAAGAAAGAAATTAGTAAGCTAGCAGATAGTGCTGGGGAATTTCCCCAGGACACAGTACAAGGAAAGAGAGAAACCCATACATATGACAGAACACAGCTAACATAGAAGATGAATTATAAGACTGGAATAAGAGTAAGAACAGAGGAGGGAATGGTGGAAATACACTATCTGAAGAGAGTATACTGGAGAATGTTCCAAAATTGAAGAAATGATTCTACAGATGAAAAGACCTTTGAATACAAAGCAAATTGATAAATCCACACTTAGACACACTATAGTGAGACCATTAAATATCAGGAATTAAAAGGAAGCTGTGATGTAAAAGCTATCATAAAGTCTTAGAGCAGACTTAGAGTTTATCAGAAAAATTTACATTAAAGTTTGTGTGGAAGACACTGCTGATGGCCTTTCCTCAAAGCCTATTCTCAATTTCAGCCCAGCCTCTTTCCAGCTATGGAAAGCTACATGGCACAGCTCTGACCAACAAAATAGAAGGGTCTTGGTGCTCTCAGAAAAGCCTTTGTTTTTCTGACTAAAAAAAAAGAGAGAGAGAGAAGAAAAAGAGAAAAAGAAAAAGAAATCGGGGAGTGGGGTGGGGACTCCTTGGTAGGCCCAGCTTTCTTTACCCATTTGCCTTTCCCAATTTCTTGCTGCCTGATGGATGGATGTGATGCCTGGAAGTGCAGTGACCAGCTTGCAGCAGTAAAGCAGCAAGAATGAGGAGAGGCCAAGAGTTCTGGATGATGGAGTAGAAAGTTGAAAGGAGCCACAGTCCCTGATGGCAGGCTCACCTCCAGATTTTGTGCTATGTAAAAACAAAAATACCTATTTTTTTGTATATAAGTAGGGTTCCTGCTACTTGTAGTTGAATATCATTTTAACTATATAATAAGAATTAAGAATAAACTCCATAAGAATAGAATTATTATATGTATACATATGTAATACATATAATATATATATTCTCAAACAGAAGAGGGACTTCAAGTGGGAAGGAAACAAAAAGTTTTGATTAATCTGGCAGAAAGCAAGAAAGGGAAAGATATAAAGAAAACAAATGATGGAGCCCCTGGGTGGCTCAGTCAGTTAAGGGTCTGCTTTCAGGTCAGGTCATGATCCCAGGGTCCTGGGAATAAGCCCCACGTTGAGCTCCCTGCTCAGCAGGAAACCTGTTTCTCCTTCTCTCTCTGCCCCTTCCCACCTCCCCTCAACTCATGCTTGCTCACTCTCAAATAAATATTTTAAAATAAATAAGTAAATAAATGATAAGCAAAAGGTACTGTTGTCGAAATAAGTGCAAATAATATGTCCAAATATATTAATACTCAGGATTAATGTAATCAATGAAGAGGTCATATTATATTATACTAGGCAAATAATGAAGCAAACAAAAAATAGCTACCTGTTGCTTACGAAAGAGAAGAGGCAAAGAAAGAGTTGGAAAAGCAAATATCTTGCAAATTTGAACCAAAATGTCAATATCAAACAAACTATCATCAGAGAGAAAAAACATTAATATCACTAAAGGAGAATATCTGACAATAAAAAGAGAAATACAGGAGGGTGATGGAACAATCCTGAATCTGTTTGTACCTAGCAACATGGCTTCTAGATACATGAAGCAAAAACTGACAAAATTATAAGGAGAAAACCACTCTATAACCATTGTGAGAGAAACTATCAGAAGCTGAGATATCAGGCAGCATATATCTGAGCAATAAAATTTATAACCTTGAGGGACGCCTGGGTGGCTCAGCGACTGAGCATCTGCCTTGGGCTCAGGGCCTGATCTCAGGATCTGAGATCAAGTCCTGCATCGGGCTTCCTGCGAGGAGCCTGCTTCTCCCTCTGCCTGTGTCTCCACCTTTCTCTGTGTGTCTCTCATGAATAAATGTTTTTAAAAAATTTATGACCTTGACCTGATTTTTAAGTAGAATCCTGCATTTAATAAATGCTAAATGCCAATTCTTATCAATTATACAAGGAACATTTACAAAAACAGACCAAGAACCACGTCAGAAAGGAAACCTCAACAAATGTCCAACTGCGATCATACAGACCACATCCTCTTAACCATAATATAGGCAGTTAGATTAGAAAATGACAATGTAGGTGCTCTTTAGGACTATCTGTTTGGGAAAGTCAAGATGCAATCCTAAATAAATCAGGAATTAGGAAATAAGAATAAAAAAAACACAAAATAAATTTAAAAATAAATAAACACAAAATATTCAGAAATTAACAATGATTAAAGTACTGCATATCAAAACATATAACATGCAGTTAAAGTGATATATAGATGTAATTTTAGAGTCTTTGTGTATTTTCCAAAACACAAGAAGGAACCAAAAATAATTTCATTTTAAGGCAGGGCAAACTAAAGGAAAGAGGAAGAGATAGAAGAAGGGGGAAAAAGTGAGAGGAATAAAGAAAGTAAAAATTAAACAGTAAATGAAAAAATAGCAAATATTACTAACAAAACCAAATTAAGCAGGCAAACCTCTAGCACAAATAATATTGGATAAAAGACTGATAGAACTTTAAATACAGTAGCATTTTTAAAGAGTCTTTTTTTAAGTCAGTTTCACCCTCAGCACAGTCCAATGTAGGGCTTGAACTCACAACCCTGAGATCAAGACCTGAGCCTAGTTCATGAGTTACATGCTTAACCAAATGAGCCACCAGCAGTACCCCAAAGTAGTGTTTAAAAAAAAAAAAGGAAAGAAAGAAAAGAAAAACTTATAACTCAATTCTATGGCAATAGATGTGAAAATATAGAAGAAACGGCTATTTGTCTAGATAAATGTTAACTACTAAAGTGGACTCAAAATAAATATTAAAATGTGTGCAAATCAGTAACACATAAAGAAAACAAGCCAATAATCAGAAGTCTACATTCCCAAACTTTACCCCCAAAGACCCAGGCAGTTTCACAAGAGTGTTTTACCAAGTCTTCAAGACACAGATAATCCCAATCTTATGCAAACTACTAAAGAATATTAAAAGGGGGGTGATCTACTCAACTCATTTAGTAAGATTAGTAACAAAGACAGTAAAAAAAAAATTCTGAAAATAAAGCTCACTTATTAAAATAGCTACAGTAATCCTAAAACCTAATACTGGTCAATCAAAGCAGAGTTTATCCCAGGAATAATATCGACAAAATCAGAATATCTACAAATAGAATATACCATATCGAGAGATTAAAGATCAAAATATCATCAGTTCAATAAATGCTTTTCAGAAATCTTTAATAAATTTCAACATTCATTCATGAGACAGTATGGTTGCAAACCAGACGAGTGGGAAACTTCTTTGATCAGAAAAGCTGTATCTATCTAGACCTAACACAAATGCTATTCTTAATATTGAGACTAAAATTCTTTCAAGTCAGACATAAGACAAGTACAGACTACATCTATTCATCATTGAACCAGAGGTCCTACCCAATGCAATGATTCAAGAAACAGAAAATGGATATATAGAATTAAATGAAAGAGAACTGAACTTATTTGTAGATGATGAATATTTACATTAAAAAAAATATCTGAGAAACTATTAAAGAGTTCATTCAATAAGGTTGGTGGTTTCAACATCAATCTATAAAAAATGAAGAACTCTCCTAAATCCTGTGATAACCTATGACAAAACACAACAGAATAAAAAATCCCATTTACAGTAGCAGTAGCAACAATGGTAACAAAAGCCCAGGAAAAACCTACTAATAAAAGATTTTCAGAAGGCCAGTATGGACTTGGTTAAAAGATAAGACTCTAAATGATCAAGATGGCAAAACTTTCCAACTGATGAACAAAATCAATGTTACTTGAATCAAAATTCTAAATTTTTAAGGAATATCAAAGGCCCAGAGCAGACAATTTTGAAAATGAATTTAAAAGTAGAATATAAAGTTATAGTAATCAAAAAAACTGATATTAAAGGTAGTCAAAGGTAAAAACTCAGTTATAAAATAAGTCTTAGGAATTTAATATGCAATGATGATTCTAGTTAATAATACTATTTTGTACATTTGAAAGTTGCTGAAAGTACAACTTAAAAGCTCTCATCGAAAGGGGTTCCTGGATAGTTTCAGCTCAGATCATGATCTCAGAGTCATAGGATCAAGCCCCACATGGGCTCCGTGCTGAGCATAGAGTCTGCTTGAGTTTCTCTCTCTCTCCCTCTTTGCCTCCCCCCCAGCACACTCTTTCTCTAATAAATAAAGCAAGCTTTAAAAAAAAAAAAAAAAAGTTAAGGGCATCTGGGTGGCTCCATTGGTTCAGCATCTGCCTTCGGCTCAGGTCATGGTCCTGAGATGGAGCCCTGTCTCAGGCTCTCTGCTCAGGGGTAGTCTGCTTCCCCCTCTGCCTCTTCCCACTACTTGAGCTCACACACTCTCCCTCTCTCAAATAAATAAATAAAACCTTAATAAATAATTTTTAAAAAATTTAAACTTTTCATCAAGGAAAAAATCTGGTAACTGTAGTGACAGATATTAACAATATTTATCTTAAGATGAGCATTCTGCAATATAGAGATATATCAAATCACATACATCTGGAAGTAATATAATGTTATAAGTCAATTATATTTCAATCTTTAAAAAGTTGGCACTGGCTTATCAAGAGACAAGGTAATAACAAAAATACATCTATGTATATCTAGAATTATAATATATGACAAAAGAGCATTACAGATCAGTGGAAATAGAATAAGTTGTTCTGGGACAACTGGCTTTCCATCTGGAATTAAGTGAAAGTAGATACCTATCTGATGTCACACATAAAACCAAATACCAGGTGGACTAAAGGCCTAAATATGAAAACTCGAACTCTAAAAATTTTGTATATAGGGCACCTTTTGTATATAGGACACATTTTGCTTGGAAAGATGGATATTTTAAAGCAGATCTAAAAAACACAAATCATAAAGACTGATAAATCTAACTACTGGAATTTAAAACTTGGGTTTTACTTTGTCTCTGATCAAGTCACAGATCAGTTTTTGCAATACATACAAATGACAAAAGATCAGTATATCAGATAAAGATTATATCAAAAGATAAATACAAATAATCCTGCAGAAAAATGAGTAAAGATATGGACACCTGTAGAAGAAATAAAAATCAACTCTAAGATATCATTTTATACCTGCAAGACTGTAAAATTTCTGGCAATATTAAGAATTCCCAAGGATGTGAGGAATAGGAAATTCTCAAACATTGCTGGTGGTAGGGAAAATAGCACTTTAGTGTGGAGAGCACTTTGCAGTGTCCAGCGAAAAATGAGCAGTTTCCCACAGTCCAGCAATTCCATCCCGGGTATATTTCGTAAAGCAACTAGCAACTGTGTACAACTCTCCCTCAACTACACCAGCATGCACCTCAGAAACTGCTGGGAATAGCACAAAATGAGAAAAAACTTACACATTCAACATAAAAATGGGAAAATAAATGGCATATAGTTATGAAAGAGAAAACAAACCTACACAGCAGACCCATCACTAGAGATACAGGTCCCAATGTGATTGTATCACTGACCTAACAAGGTGAAAACAAACTGCAGGATACTATGCACAGCATACCACTTATTTATTTATTTAATTCATTTATTTTTAAAGATTTTATTTATTCATTCATGAGAGACACAAAGAGAGAGGCAGAGACACAGGCAGAGGGAGAAGCAGGCTCCAGTCAGGGAACCTGACGTGGGACTCAATCCCAAGTCTCTAGGATCATGCCCCAGGCCGATGGTGGTGCTAAACCACTGAGCCACCAGGGCTGCCTCCATTTATATGAAGTCTGGAAACATGCAAATCAGTATTATATGCTGCTTATAGGTATGTTTGCTTATAGAAAAGCCATGAGAGCATACAAAGAAATAGTAAATACCAATTATTATTTCTGAGCAGGCCAAAGAATTACAGGTTGAGGAGAGGTACACAGGGAGATTCAAATGTGTCTGTCATTTTTTTTAACTCAATGATATTGACATTGTACTAGCTGTGATGCTGGGTGACGAGCTCACGAATTTCTGTTGAATTAGTGCTTCATAGTTTACAAATACATTACACATGTTCTTCTGTATGTATCAAACTATTACCTAGTACAAAAGTATAAAGATTTAATAGAAGAAATGCCCTCTGAAATTAAGAAATAAATAAATCTTCAGATCTATCATGTTTTGGGGAAGGCTGATACAGCGTAATTGCTTAATGGTGCTTAGGCTATAGAACTCAGGCATTCTTCAGCCATGCACACAGAAAAATCCAGTCATGAAGGGAAAACTTTCGTGAATTGTTCTTATATAGAAACAAGGTAATTATCTGGACACTTCCTTACACTGGTTATCGGAGAAGACAATGGACAAAGTCCAAAAGCTTTGAGGGAAAGAGTTAGACCTGTCCTAGTTGCTGGTCCAGAATACACACAACATAAAGCCATATATGTCAAAAATGGAAAAGCAAAAACCCTCAGGGAACATGGGATCCAGGAGCCATTCTCAAAGACTCCTTTGCATGAGTAACTCAGGCCACTGAGGGGTAAACAGAGAAGACGTGGTCAAGGGGAAGGAAAGAGTGTTATGCATGAAACCCAAACCAAACCAAAGAACTAAGAACTAAGACCAAACAATGTCATAAACATGATTAAAGGGGATAAATATGAACAATCTCAGTGGTATAAAATCATAATCTAAAAAATAGGGAAGTTGAGGAAGAAACACAGAACATTAAAATATTAACTGCATATTCTTAAAGAGAAGTTGACAGATATTGCCTATATTTGGCAAAATGTTATGAGATGTTCAAATCAGAGAATGAGTACAAAGGTGTTGCTTATGTCATTATTCACTTTATTAAGTACATAAGATACAAATAGTAAAAATCATTCAAATCTACAAATAACTAAAAAAGACAATAATCAAGTGCCAAAGTTTGTAACCATTTGCTTTTTAAGAAATGGAGCCAACTGACAGCAATGGGATAGAGCCATTCTTTCACTTGCTTTTCACTGTACTCTCCTGAATGGGAAATAAAGGGGTGGAATTACAAGTAGCTTGCCTAGAATTCTGCATAGGCCTAGATACCCCCCTGTGAGTATGTGAAGCATGTGAAAGCCATCTGTGTTGTAGCAGAAAACAAGTTGAGAGCCACTGAATCAGAGCATTCAAATCAAATAATGAATGCACACTGGACTCTTACCATGAGAAACTATACTCACAGGGAGAAGGAAAATTGACAGAGATGCTTTAAAACAAACAACGAAACAATGAAAGAAAAATCTAAGTTGTTATTTGGTCAATGATTTTTAACTGCAGACCCATCAAATCTTTTCAACTTCTATTAACTAAGAGCAACACGATGGTTGGGTTTCAAGATCTACCATCCTTTCAGAGTCCTTTGGAAAGAGCACAAAGGGAGAAATAAAAATGCCAAAACATTAGGTCTCCAGAAAAGGCTCTGGAACTAAAGAGCTGGCAAAATTCACAGAACAAGTGACCAGTCTCAACAATGTGACATCAGAATAACCAATGTGGGACCTTAATCTTATTCTAAGAATCTATGAGACTATGACTTCTCATGAGTTTTATTTCTAACCCACCTCTGACACCATAAGAAAAATGTTACAGAAAACGAGATGGACAAATTAGGGGACCATCTCTTTTGTCACTGCTACTCTGCTTAATCCAGTGCAGAGGCCTAGAACCAGCATGAAGAAAGAAGAGCCAGAAATGGAAGGTTTTTAATTATTTTATTCAGAAACAAAATTATAGTAATAAACAATTAATGTACAGACATACAGAGAAGGTTTTTAATATTAAAAAAAGAGATTTTCACTACTTTTAAGTACTAAAAAGAAGTCTTTTCAAAACACACCATGTTTTTTAGGTTTCCGTAGAAATTCTTTCCTAAGGCCTCTCACGGTATGGTATTTTTCTAAGTTGTGGTGTTCTTTCTAATCCGTGCAGGTGATTCATTGGAGCCTCTTTAGAATAAATATTAAGACTAAGGACATTCTTAGGCCATTCCCTGCGTTTTGACTTATAGATATAAATAGGTGGGGTAGAAAAAAGTGAGGAAGACAATTTCAGTCAGACTGGAAGCCAAGAGGGAGATGTCATGCATGAAAATATAAAAACACTTTTAGAAGACAGCACAGTAATTCTTGAAGAACCAGATAAGCTTGTGAACAAATGTGAATAAAATCTTTGTCTTTAATTTGGCTGGATATAGTAAAACCATCCTCAAGTTAATCATTTCTCTACCCCTTTCACTAAGGAGTACAAAGAAAACAGAAAGAGCCATTAAGGCCCACCCAGCCATATCCCACCATGGCTATTCCCATTCCCTTTTGAAATTCTTCTCCTAGGCCTAACTTGACTCCCTGGTCTTTTAGTTCTAACAGATTGAGAAGAAGGAATATCCTAATAGAGGAAGAAGATATAAAAGAGCCCTGAGAAAATAGGAAGAACATGACAGAGCCTCAGATAGGAGGGCAAGTGCTATTAAACATTACATTTATCTTGTTTTAAAAAATTTCTTTTCTGTACTTTGAATAAAATATGTGATTTTTTTTTTAGAGTGAGAAAATAACTTTCTTTTACTTATCTTTTCTTAACAAGGTTAAGGCACATTAAAAAAAAATCACTATCATATAAAGATTAAGGGGAAAAAAGAAAAAAAAAACTACAGAGCAGATCCAAAGGGAGCATAATTTCAAAGATATCTTACACGCTTCAGTTGCTGATTTTGTGAGGAAAGACATTTCTTGAAGAGGTGGGCAACTGTCTCCTCACTGCATTCCTCTAGGACAGCACTAAATCCAATGTCTTAATTTTGCTGCATCAGTAGACAGAACTATCTGCTATTGACAAGTCAAGCAAGAAGGAACCAAGCTCCCCTGCAGAACTTCTGGACATGTGAGACTCTGGCAGGAAGAACACTTCACAGTGCACAGGGTGCTTGCTGTGCTGCTAGTCACCAAAGAGGTAAGATCTCCAGCAAATACCTGAGCGGCCTGTATCTACGTGGCAGGTTCCTTTGGGAAAAATAGAGTAAGCCTGTGGACATCTAAAAGAAATCATCCTACAGATATAAGGAAGAAAAGTTAATGAAATGTCATCCAAAACATGCTAACTTCCAACCAGTAGAATGTAGCCGCATGCTCTCAAGTGACATGTTCTTTGGTTACGTATTACATACGGACTAGACAAGCTGTCATTCGTTTAGTGTGTCAACTTGGAAGGGACAGCCTTGCCCAATCTCTTAGATAAAGGGAAGTATCAAGAATGACTCCTGAATGAAAAGAACAAAATCGGGAACTGAAAAAAACTTCTTCTTTGCGTGTTTTAGCTATATTAAGAAATGTAACAATTATTACTTTGCTGGAAATGGAGTATACTTTTTGAAGTATTAATCATCAAATGTCAGAGCAGGAAGGTCCTGACATCATCTACTCCAAGGCTGCTAGTTGACAAATAAGGAAGCAGAAGTCTAGGAGGTTGAGAGACTCGCTCAAAGTTTTGTGGCTTTGTTGGGGGAAGGGAGATGGATTAGAACTGTATTCATTTCCTGGGCCTGCCATATCAAAGTACCAAAAAGTGGATGGCTTAAAACAACAAAAGTTTATTGTCTCACAGTTCTTGAGGCTAGAAGTCTGAAATGAAGGTGCAATGAGGTAGGTTCCCCCTTGAGCGCTGTGAGGGAAAATCTATTCGATACCTTACTCCTGGCATGAAACGAATTCCATGTCCCCCGTTCTTCTGCTCGAGGATGGTGTTCTATCTTCCCCCCATGCCTGTCTTGCACCTAAATTTCCCCTTTCTATAAGGATACCAGTAATACTGGCTTAGGGCCCACACTAAAGACATCATTTAATTTGATTACCTCTTTACAGACCTTATTTCCAAATAAGGTTACATGCTGAGGTACTGGGGCTTAGAAGTTCCACACATCTCTTTGTGGGAGGTGGGGGACAAAATTCAGTGCATATCAAGCACTTATGAGAGAATTCTACTCAGGACCTGAGGGGACCCCAGGTCTCCTAACTCTATACCTGCAACCTTTCCTATTTAGTAGAAGATTCTCTCTGCTACTGGCACATATTGCATATTGCAAGGTCCAGAGACAACAGGCCCTACTTACAAACTCAGGTAGGACTTCTCCCATCCACAGCAAGCTAACTTTGCAAAAGCCCATAGAACATTTCAAAAACATTAAAAAATAAACGCAAAGGGAAAAATATGATTCCATTTGGTCAATAAATGCTCACCAACATATTTTAATATCCTCCCTCACAAAAATGCCTGAAATATTTTTGTCACAGGCCAGCCCTCATCTAAAATGTCTACTGTCCAGAGGAGGGGAATATATGGAAACATGACTGTGGAGGAAGAACAAATGAAGTATCTCCCACATTGTCCAAGACTGCTCATCTCACACATCTTAGCCTGCCTAGGAAAGAAAACACATGTGTGGAATTTCCCTTGGTGAGACGACACCTCGAGGGCCCTGGAGTTCCAGCAGACCTGTTTCTTTCTGCCACCCAGGCTATATATACAGAGAGCAGCTGGCCGGCAGAGCAGGGTCAAAGGCAACAAGGCTCAGGCTCATCCTTCATCTTAGGGCTGCATCCTGGCAGTGGCATTTTGCAGCAGTCTCTGTTCAATCATCACTCATCTTAGTGCCTAAGTATTCTTGAGTCTGAAGATAACTGTCATATTGTCTATGTTCCATTATAAATTAATGACATCTGTAACAGTGAGTCATAAAAAAAAGTCTATCCAAAGAACTGTATTAAAAATTACATGGAACTGGTTTCTCTAAATGGCCTCTTAACAAACACATACCCACCCTTTTCCATTAAGGCCTTTAGAATCCTGATTTACAGCTGGCCTTGGAAAATTGGGAATTATGTTTTACAGCACAAGATCTAACAAGTTATTACAGTTCTAAAAAATGTCTGAGTAAATAAGAGCAATAATAGAAGAGCAGGATTAGAATGAATGTAGGGGTGGTAAGAGTGGTGGTGGTGGGTGTCCTCATTAACCTTCCAAGAACTATTGAAGGAGGAGTTTTCTACAGTATAGGATAGAGAGTACACAGCTGACAAGGTCTGGGGGCTGCTCTGCTTACTGAGTAGGACAGCAAGGCCCACACTGAAACAAATCAAAATCAAATGATGAAGAGAACTACACCAATACACTTAATCGTACCTCTCATTTGATTATTTGAAAGAAACGAAGTACGTTTGAATGCAAAATCTGGGGCATTACTTTGTTTCATCAGGAGAAATTTTTCAGACTAGAAATCCTTTCAAAGGACAATTTTTAAAGCTTCTGAGAAATGGCAGGGTTCGGTATTTAGGGTAACTAACTTGATTCTAAACAACACTCAAGGGACTATGATCTTAGAGTCTAACTTTTCATAAACAGGGACACTGGACTGCTCTGCTTATATCCTCTGCCTAATCAATTATCCCAGGAGAGATCTAACAATACTGAGTTATAAGACTGATTGCCTTTCCTATTAACGTACTATCAACAAATTCATCCAGACCTATGACTGAGATGCTCACTTCCATATATATCAGCCCTAAGCCTCCTTTCTCCTCTGTCTTAGGGATGATTTTTACCAGGAGGTGGTGAGAACTAAAAGAAAACATAGGAAAGCGCCTGGTGCACAGGTCCCATCTTCCAGTCCTTGGCTCCCAAGCAGAAAGCAGCACCTTCTCTTTCCTCCAGAAGCATTTCATCACTTCCTCGATGATGTTCTGACCATCCTGTGTAGTACCTCACATCTAAACTCCTCACTTGTGTCCTGCATACAACACCCTCAATGAATTTCTGCCTCCATGTTTCAAATAAAATATTTTTGTTTTTATTTGCAAGACTATGTTAGAATCCCTATGTAGGAAAATTAAAAAATGAAGAATGTGCATAAGGTGCTAGAAAAAAAAAAAGAAAATGCAACAATCAAACGTACAAACCTTATTAAAATCCATAAGCATCTTGCATATTGATTTGCAAAAAAGAGCAAAATTATCCACAGGGTCAATCAGTAACTTTAAGAGTGAGTTTTAAGAGTGAGTTTACAAATTTTAATCTAATTGTTTCTTGGCTCAAGAACCCACTGACTCCACAGTACCCAATAAAACAAACCCAATCTCTACACTTATGCTTTCAAAGCCATGGGCACTACAGCCACTCTTTCCATCCAACTCAATTTTCTCAGTTCTTTCCTCTGCATCCAGATTCTGTCCTGTCTCCCAGATCTCCAGAAAACCATTTTCATTTCTACCTTGAAGCCAGTGCATTTGGCCTTTTCAAGAATATTCTCTGTTCTTATTCAGGATGCAGGTGTACCCACTCAATTATCACTAACTCTCCTGGCTCTTCTGAGCACTCTTAGCCACCACCCTTCTCCACCTTTTTCAGGCACAACTCGGACAATGTGAATACTTGGGATGTATAAGGGGCCCTGGGTTATCATCTATCTTTTTCATATGCATGTAATTTAGTCTCCTAACTAGAATATACTTTTCTGGAAGATAAGGAGTACATCTTTCTTATTCTTTTATTCACTCACGCATTAAATATTTACAAAACATCTGTAATATACAAAGATCAGAGATATAAAAAGAAATTTGTAAGATCCAGCTCCTCCTTTAAGGACTTCACAGTTTTCGTATGTCCCACCACAGTGCCTAACAGTGACAAGCACGCAGAAGTCTTTACCTATCTGTTTGCTGAAGGCTGACCAGTAGGAAGCTTGCCATATTTCTTTTTGCAACTAATTGATTACCAGAGTAATGAGCACCCAATAAAGATACCTTAGATAAGTGAATAAAGCTCCTGCTAAAAGGGGGATCCCTGGGTGGCGCAGCGGTTTGGCGCCTGCCTTTGGTCCAGGGTGCGATCCTGGAGGCCCGGGATCGAATCCCACGTCGGGCTCCCGGTGCATGGAGCCTGCTTCTCCCTCTGCCTGTGTCTCTGCCTCTCTCTCTCTCTGTGTGACTATCATAAATAAAAAAAAAAATTTAAAAAAAAAAAGCTCCTGCTAAAAGAAATGTAGTTTGTGGGACACCTGGGTGGATCAGCAGTTGAGCGTCTGGCTGGCGCAGGGCATGAACCCAGGGTTCCAGGATCGAGTCCTGCATTGGGCTCCCTGTGAGAGCCTGATTCTCCCTCTGCCTATGTCTCTACCTCTCTCTGTGTGTCTCTCATAAATATATAAATAAAATCTTAAAAAAAATGAAGGTTGTAATTTTGTAATTCCTTATCTACAATATATCAAATCTTTGCAATCTTAAGATCATCAAGATTTGGCTCTACTCGATTCTACATAAATAAAAGGCTAGCTCATCATAGAATATTTTTAGGAAAGCATTACTTCACATTTTCTTCTTTTTGCTCCTGGCTTCTTTTACATTTGGAAAATAAATAAAATCCATTTGCATTTTTGCAACATTTAGGTAGGACATTTTCATTTATATACCATCCAATCAATACTAGCAAACTAGCATGTTGGTTGCTAGTGAAGCTAAAGAGAACCAATCAACTCATTCCATAATAATTATAAAACTATCTTTCTGGTTTTACTTAACAATGGTAGTACACGTCCACTAAATTAATTAATAAACATGAATTGTTGGGACTACTGAGTCATCACCATCCTGAAAATTATTCTTAATACTTCTAATTCTCAAGAAAAGCACACTGAACAAATATGCTTTTGTAAAACAATTTTATTTAGTTTTAATTTGCATATCATAAAATTTACCTATTTTAGGTTGCCAATTTGATAAGTTTTAATAAATCTATATAGTTGTGCAAGAGTCATCATAGTTTAGTTTTATTTTTTTTTAAGATTTTATTTATTTATTTATTCATGAGAGAGAGAGAGAGGCAGAGACACAGGCAGAGGGAGAAGCAGGCTCCATGCAGGGAGCCTTATGTGGGACTCGATCCCGGGACTCCAGGATCACGCCCTGGGCTGAAGGCAGGCGCCAAACCACTGAGCCACCCAGGGATCCCCTATAGTTTAGTTTTAGAGTCATCACCCCAAAATGTTGCCTCAGCTTATCTGCCTACTCCAGCAAACCTGCTTTTTATTCCCTTCTATTAAATATGGGAAACAGCCTTTTGGAGGGCAGAGTTAACAACAGAACGTTTTCACAGAAGATGATCTAGCCCTGCCTCACCCTTCCCCAACAAGGAATGAATTCTGGCACAGGACCTCTAACAGAACCTCAGAAGAGAGGAGGATCCAGATATAGTGGTATTAACTTCCTTACTGCAACTGAGCTTCCTTCCTCCAGAGACCATCCTTTACAGCTTCATAAAAATGGACTGGCCAAAATACCCAATCCTCAAACTTTAGTTTGAAGGGAAATTAACTGGCATCAGATACAGAGGGAAGAATATAAAAAAGTCATTCACACTGTATCAAAGCAAATAGAATGTGTGAACAGAGCCACAGAAAATGGAGATTGAAATAAATGGCATGGCTTTGGGTTTCTATGAAAAAGCACGATATAAAAAAGGAACATGTGCAAAAGGCATATGCCACTCTAAAAGGGAAGCATAATGTGAGAAATAGGAGTATCTAATTGCTTCAAGAAACCCAAGCCACTCAGGGCTAGGGAGAAAATTCATTAAATCAAGAACCCAAAGACAATGATAAAACAGAATAAAATGGTAAAGAGGGTGTGATGGCCTCCAATGATCTCATCTCCTGGTTTTCACGATCTTCTATAACCCTGTTCCCTTGATTTTGGACTAGGTTTAATGACTTGCTTCTAACAAACAGAAGGTGGCAGAGGTGATTATGTGATATAATGTTGAGGTTAGGTTACAAAGAGGTTGTGCTTCCATCTTGGGCACCCTCTCTTGCTCTCTCTGAGGAAATCCACCTGCCATGTTGTGAGGTGCCTTCTGGAGAGGCACATGTGTTGAGAAACAGATGTCTCCAGCTAACCGCCAGTGAGCACTTGAAACATCCTGCCAATATCATGTGAGTGACCTAGAAATAAGATCTTCCCTAACTAAGCCTTGAGAAGACTGCTGTCCCAGCTGACAAGTGATTAAATCCTTGTGAGAAATCCTAAACAAGATGCATCTAGATTTCTAGAAACTGTGACTCAGCAAATATTTTTATTTTTTGTGGGTTTTTTTTAAGATTTTATTTATTTATTCATGAGAGAGAGAGAGAGAGAGAGGCAGAGACATAGGCAGAGGGAGAAGCAGGCTCCCTGCAGAGAGCCTGATGCGGGACTCGATCAAAATTAGTATCATTATATAAATAATAAGTGAAAACAAAACAAGACAAGAAATTACCAACCCTAAAAACTAATTTACTGACAATCATGATGATATGGTTAGTATAATCATTTCAGATTAAAAAATAAAAGAAACAAAGACATTAAAACAATTAGAGAAAAGTAAATATAGAAAGCGAATGAAAATAATTTAATAGGAGGACCTATCTGTGAAGTGGGCAACGTAAGAAACAGACAGGTGAGAGATGAGACAACTAAGAATAAGAGACAACATAGGATAAGAGACAACCTAAGAATCTCCATGGGGGCAGCCCAGGTGGCTTAGGGATTTAGCACCACCTTCAGCCCAGGGCCTGATCCTGGAGACCAGGGATCGAGTCCCACGTCAGGCTCCCTGCATGGAGCCTGCTTCTCTCCCTCCCCTCCCTCCCCCCGTGTGTGTTTCTCATGAATAAATAAATTCTTTAAAAAAAAAAATCTCCATGGGATGAAGAATGAACAGAATTTGTAGACCAAAAAACAAATGTTCCAGAAATTTTTTTTTTTTTAGAAGATATGACAGTACTCCAGACTGAGAGATATTTATGAAATCTTTCCGGTATCCAAGAATAAAAAAACAAGTCATCTGTATAACAAAGGAAATACTGGGCTGGCTTTACATTTCTCCACAGCAGAAGACACTGGTGAAAGTTCTGTTACGAGATCCTGAGGGAAAGAAAATATGTGCCAAAGTAGCCTGCAAATATAATGGCAAATAAGAGACAGTCTCAAACATGAAAGAATTCGGGATAAGCACCTCCAATAACCCCTTCAAGACACACAGTTCTGTCCAAGAGAACTTTCTGTAATACCTGCACTAACTCACTAGCCACCTGTGGCTAACTGAGCTCCTGAAATGTGGTGAGACTGAAGAATTCAATTTTTAATTTTATGTAAATTTAAGTTTAAAATTAAATAGCCGGGATCCCTGGGTGGCGCAGCGGTTTGGCGCCTGCCTTTGGCCCAGGGCGCGATCCTGGAGACCCGGGATCGAATCCCACATCAGGCTCCCGGTGCATGGAGCCTGCTTCTCCCTCTGCCTGTGTCTCTGCCCCTCTCTCTCTCTCTGTGACTATCATAAATAAATAAAAATTAAAAAAATAATAATAATAAAATAAAATTAAATTAAATAGCCACACACAGTCAGTGGCTACCATACTGAACAGCATGGGACAAAAATGTCAATAATACAAAACTGAAAAACATAAAAATAACAAAAATAGTGAGATGAGAAGAAAGGGTGAGAGGCTGTTGCCCACTCTTAAAGCAAGTGGTCTATCCTGGGGCCTAAGGCTGAAATCTGGCTTTTAAAAAATGAGTTCAGCTGCTTATTTGCAAACTATTTTAATCTTAGGGATATCTTTCAGGAAATAAAATCTACATGAGAAGAAATCTGAGATACAATTCCTTACATTTCAATTCAGCTTTTTTCTACTATTAAAGTAAAATTACATTTTGTTTTTAATTGAAGTAACAGCTGTAATATCCAAGATTTAACAAAAGTGCTTCTACCTTTTGCTGTGATCATTCTATCAGTATATATGATATATTCATAGTATCTACCTGGAATGACGTTCATCTAAAGCTAGCAAGAGCTGTTTCCAAAAGAGATCTTGAGTGATCTTTTTTTTCATATTTGAATTCTTCATAATGAAAAAGGGTCCTTTTTGTTTTAATAAAACAAGTTTGTATAAAACAAGTCTATTGTCTGTTTTTAAATAAAAGTATAAAGGTTAATACTGCAAAAATATTAACTATTAGAATATAAATATGAGTGGTGGGCATACAATTTTTCTTCGTTATGCATTTCAGGATTTCTTTGATTTTCCATAGGTTTTGAAAAAAGAAGTACACGAAGAGTCTAGAGGTTACCGCACACTGATTTTTACTTTGCATCCACACCAGCTGACTATCCAGATTATCCCCAACCGGAGAGGCAGATTTGTCATGTTGGGAAGAAGCCATAGTCACTGATATGTGGGCATCTAGGTAGAGCTCAATGATACCACTCACTTCCCAAGGTCTCCCTAACTTCTTCCCTCAAACTAGGTCAAGACCAAGGCAGAGGCCTTAGTTGGGGAAGGACTGACCAGCCTGTCCCTGGAACTCTAGCTCTTGGGCAGTTTTCTTTTCCTTTTCCCTAACTATGGAGTCAACATGTCTTTTGCTTTGGGACTGACCTCTTCCTCTCTCACTGTCCCTCTTCATTCTCTCTCACCCTATCCATTTGGTAAGCCAAAGGAGCTCAAGAATCTCTCCCTTGAGAGGGGCACTTACCCGAAGAAGGGCTTGGCAGAAGTGGCCTGGTTCATTAAGGAGAATGGAGCCCAGGGATCCCTGGGTGGCGCAGCGGTTTGGCGCCTGCCTTTGGCCCGGGGCACGATCCTGGAGACCCGGGATCGAATCCCACGTCGGGCTCCCAGTGCATGGAGCCTGCTTCTCCCTCTGCCTGTGTCTCTGCCTCTCTCTCTCTCTCTCTCTCTCTGTGACTATCATAAATAAATAAAAAAGTTAAAAAAAAAAAAAAAAAAAAAAAAAGGAGAATGGAGCCCAAAACTGACCTATGACTAATATGATCTTCAATGCATCTTTTTCACTGAAAGACTTTTTTGAAGGGAGGGCAATAAAGAACCAGAATTGAGAGCTCCAGGGTCCCCTCTTTAATAATTACATCTGCCCTGCTTATTTCCCAAGAGAGGGTTTTTAATACAGCTAGTAAATGTTAGTAATATAGTTATTTAAACATTAACAACTAAAATCTAGGGGCACCTGGGTGGCTGAGTCGGTTAAGGTCTGCCTTTGGCTCAGGTGTCCTAGGACCAACTCCCAAAATCGGGCTCCCTGCTCAGTGGGGAACCTGCTTCACCCTCTCTCCCTCTGCCACTCCTCTTGTTTGTGCTCTGTCAAATAAAAATAAAATAATTTTTTAAATAAAGTGTAAAAAAATTAAAATCTATAAGTAGTCCTATTATTACTGGTCAAGGGCAATTCTTAACTAATATCTTTACAAGACTGCATCTAGCAGTCTCTGCCTTCTTCATCAAAGCATACAACTTTCAGTAAGAGGTCCCAGGCTTGAAGCCTAACTTTACCATTCTAACCTCCAACCTGAGCCAATTCTTCAAGCTCACTGTCCTTTACCTCCATGACTGTCAACAGTAAAGCGTAGTTGGCAATGTTGTGAGAATTAAATAGATTAATATGTGACAAACACCAGTTCCGTAGATAATAAATATGAGTACCGTTCTTTTGCTATCACGAAAGCTTTTAAGAGAGAGCCGGTGACCAAAAAAAAAAAAAAACCCAACAATAACAACCCCACAACCCCATCATACCACACTTGTGCTTCACATACTAGGCTGCTGAAATGAAATACCTGAAAGGGCAAGAAGGAGCCTGCACAATCTTAGAACAGCTCTATCTCCCAGCTGTGTCTTTAATGTGATTACTGATAGCTGAGACTTAGTGAATGCTTACTAATTGCCAGGCACTGGGTTAGACATTTTTTATGTAACAATGCTATGAAAACTGACACATTATCCCCATGTTGGAGAAAAGGAATCAAGATCCCACAGGTAGGCGGAACGCCTGGGTGGCTCAGTCAGTTGAGTTTCCGACTCTTGGTTCGGCTCAGGTCATAATCTCATGTGTCAAGAGATCAAGCCCCAAGTCAGCCTCTATGTTTAGCAGGGAGTCTGCCTGAAGTTTCTCTCCTTCTGCCCCTCTCCCCATTTACTTTCTCTCTCAAATAAATAAATAAATCTTAAAGAAAAAAAAAAGAGCCCCACAGGTAGGAAAACTAGTGAAGTCTATATCACTATTGTGCAGTAATACTCCCCAAATCTAAGGAATCAGAAATCTAAGGAATTCTGGTATCTTCAGAACCTAGACAACCAAAATCAGCAGCTTTTATGGATCCTGTTGCCATGGACTATCCACATTAACACCCTAACAAGATCTCTTGTACCTATACACTTGTAATAATATTTCTTAGAATTTAAACTGAAGGAAAGAACAGACTCTTTTGATTTTGTGAAGAACTATTAACAGTGCTGAAATTTGGAAAACTCAGTTTAAACACATGAGTGTTAAGGTCACATGGTACCACTCACTTTTTGCAAACTAGCCTTCAACTTACATATTACTTAATTTAAAACTGTCCACAACATAGAATATGGGTGATGGGCACAGCAGTGTTCATTATACTCCTCCCCTTTGGTAGTTTTAATTTTTTTATAAAAAGTGTTTTAAGGTCTACACACACACACACACCCCTCCCTGATTACTGCAGTAAAGGGCTGAGTCATGTAAATTTTATAGAAAACACCCTTCTCTGGATAATTTTAATTTCTCCTAAAAATAAACATTCTAGTCACCAACCCAGGGAAGGGGCAGCAGCTCAGGAATGCACTGTCATGGCAGATGGAGAATCAGTCATTGTGGGAAGTGAAACAGGCTCAGGCGGCATTGGCAATGATGCAGCAACATCTGATCCCACCAGGCCATCTTTAAAAAAGCGTTTCATCAGCTGTTAAAAGACTCTGCACAGTGGCTAGCAGCACGACTTGGTGACAATTAAAAATACTAAATCTACAATTCAGTTTTCGTTGTTTCACACACTGGAGGAAATGCAAATGGAATGCTGAGTCAAAAATCAAATATGTGGGCTCAAAGCTGAGTCTTTGGAATGTATTCAGTGCTTTGAAGTTTAAGATTTAATGACAGATTCACGCTACTCAAGGTTGGGTCCTCTCCTGACTCACAATGTCATCTGTAGAGTAGACATTCAGAAATGTTAGTAGAATGACATCCTCTTTGATACTTTTCTTGACTGTAGTAATATTTTGGTGTAACTACCATAACATATCAAACACTACAGTATGTGAACAACCTTCAAGCACCTTAGTATACATACCAACAATAAAGCAAGTTGCAAACTGTAAGTAAAGCCCTAATTATGATCATCCTCATCCCCAGTAACCAAGAGAACCTTCTCAAGGGTCAGATTATTCTAGCTATCTCCAGGATGCCCCTGAGGCCTCTTACAAACTTTAAGTACTCATTATTATGTTCTGTAAGAAAGCCTGTCTATGGGATTGCCAAGGAGACATCTCAAAGTAAAGTCTCTAAACCCTAAGTACTACTGCATAACTTCTGAGGTACTCTGTGCCCCTTTTTCTAACTGCCATGCCCAAGGTTAAGTATAGGCATGGACAACCACATATGTGCTAAGTGACACTGCCCCTATTTCACAGTCATTGGAGCAAAGGTGGGTACCTGCCGAAGCTCACCTCTAGAAGTTAAAAAATCTACCACTTGGGAGGTGAGGAGCCATCACATTTTATAACGTGCATGGGGAGCAGAAAGATACCAGCAGAGGGAGAATGTCAGGAAGATGCAGAGACCAGGGCCCTGCTTGTCAAAGAAAAGTCCATGGTGGAGCTGGGCCATGGGGGGCCAAAAGCTGTCTCCAGGCCTTCAGGAAGCTCAATGCTGGCGTACTCTGAGACACTTCCATTCCCTTATCATGAAGTATCCTTTTTCAGCCCTGGCAGCCTGCCAGATTTGTTTCTTCTTCCAATGAACCTTCACTACCACCAGTCCAATAGAGTCCTTATTCTCTTTGTAGGGCACAAAATTCTCTTGGGCAACTTTTCAGATCTCTGTCTTCTGCTCCACAGGGATTCTGACCTCCGCTGTGAAGGAGCTGAACTACATTGGTGTTCTTCAATGTGTTTTATGTCTCCCCTCCCCCATTAAATTCTATGCAGAACCTCAATACATTAAACTGCTGGGAGCAGTACCATTGAGCTGGAGCAGGGACAGGGAAGTTGGGTTCTTCCATGGAACACAGCAAGAGCTTCCAGGGAACAATTGCTGAAAATCCAGAGCAGAATGCTCTCTGGGGCCCCTGCCTCAGTATCTCATTCTCCAAGGGAACAGCAGTTTTATATGAGCCACTCTACATCCTCCCCCAGAGAGGCAAGAGATATGAGGATAAACACCAGCCCTTGGGCCAGGACAAGCAAGTATAACCAAGACAAACTGTCAATCATTGGCCATGGCCTGCAGCCGAGGCTTCCTTGGGGAAAGCAACCACTTCTAGTCCTAGAAGGAGGCGCCAGAAGGAAGCTGACAGCTCAGCCAAAGGATAGTTGACAGCTCAGCGGTCAGACAGTGACATCCCAGAGAGCACCCATGCCTCTGAATCAGCAAGTCCCAAAGACAAATAAACTGCTTTTCACTTTGAGATTTGGCTTAAACATAGTGCTAAGGAGAAGAAAAGAGGAAGTGAATAAGGCAGCAGGCTGAGGTGTAGAGGCTCCAGGCCCTAGCCCAGGCCCCCACAGCCTAGCTGGCCTTCCTTTTGGGGTTAACCATGATCCTTATGAGACCACAAATGGAAAAAAAAAAAAAAGGGGGGGGGGGGAACTTCCACAGAGACTTGTTTAAGGACATCAAGATCTAAAAGAAGAAAGAAAGGAGGTCTAGAGACAGAATGGCCCTTAAAAGCAAACTCCAGAGTTCAGACATTGCCTGGGGATTCATTAAATGGCATAAATGACTCCCACAAACATTAAGGCTTTGAACATATTTGCATAACTATGTTATATGATTTCTCAACATCACTTTGGACTGAGGAATATCTTCTTTAGAACTATGAGCTTTTGTAAGAAACACCTTAAGACATTGCATAAACAAGTCTTCATTTACATAACAACATGAAATACAGCTAGACTGACAGACCATCTGTGAAACTTTAAAAAGGACTAAAAAGAACTCTGGCAGCTTTAAGAAGTGCAAAATAAGTTGCTTCATGAAACATCCTGGAAGAAAAACTTAATCAAAATGATTAGTATTTATGATGACAGTATTATTATAATGTCTAATATTTATTAAAATGATTACCCTTGCCAAACACTTTATATGAATTATTGCATTTAACCTTCACAATCACACTATGACAAAAATACATACCACAATTAGTGTAGGAGATGCTAATGCTGCTGATCCAAGGAAAGCACTTTGACAATTAGTGCTTCAGTGAATACAATCTTTCTTTTCTCTTACTCTTCTCAGTCTCTGAGCTTTTTGGACCCATTTCACATGGCAGTGGAAGCACATGTCCCAGTTCACCTATTGGTCCTGGCCCATGGGCGAGGTACTCTCACAGTCCAAAACCACCAGACAGAATGCTGGCCACCCCACATGGGCTTTTTTTTTTTTTTCATTCTTCCAGACAAAAGATACTAGAAATGCCAAATAAGTCAGCTGTGCACAGGCCAAAATACATTTTCAAATTAGTTATTTTTAAGCGTGTTTTCTAAATAGCAATGTGTTCGAGGGATAATTCATAACACCAACATGGGTAAACAAGCCGAATCGTCTTGTTTGAGCTTCTGATCTCACAAAAATATCCTATCACCCACAAAACGTGATTAAAGACCTGAACATCTTCATATTAGAATTAAAAAGACCTGCAATTAATGTCTTCAACTCCTACTGGCTTTGAAAAAAGCCCATGTCAGGTAACACGAATAGAAAGAAAAGAATGCTAACACTTTCTGAAAGATGACTCTGTGCTTCGATGGACAATTATCCCAGAAGAGAGTTTATGTTAACACTATTTATTTAACCCTATTTAACAGCTGAATACAAAAGCTCAGAAAGAGTATGTCGTTTTGGAAACTGCAAGTCAATGTTAAGGCCCTGATTTAAATCCAGACCTTTCTGTCTCCAACGACCAAATTCTTTCCACTATAACATACACAAAAAAATTCCTCAAATAAAAATTTATAGAATCATAAAAATGTAGGGCGAGCACATCCTTAGAGACTCCCTAATTCAACACTTCATTTAATAGATAAGGGAACTTTGGTAAAAAAAATCTCCAAAGATGGCCACCAACAATTCCTCACCTTCCCTGTATATGTTTGCTGTTCCTCCTATTAAAAGGCAGAGTCTATTTCCTCTCTCTTGACCTTGTGATTTGCTGACCAATAAAATATGGTGGAAAAAACAGTTTACTAGCTCTAGACACAATCCTTAGAAGCTTTGTGGTTTCCACTGCCAAGTTCTCTAGGGAAGCCAGCCACCATGCTCTAAGGGCGCTCAAGCTACACTACTGAATAATGAGACATCCTGTGAACAAAAAAGGAGGCATCATGGAGGAAAACCAAACATGTGAGCAAGGCCTTCTTGAGATTTCCAGCCAAGTCAGTATCTGAATGCATTCCAGAGAGTGACCCCAGCCAATGTCATGTAAAGCAGAAAAACTGCCTGGCTGGATTTTCTGACCCACGGGATTATGAAGTTTGGGGCTGGTTGGGGACACAACTACAGATACTAAAACAAAAGAGATGGACTCACCTGTCCGTAGCCAGGAATGGCAAGGACATCTAAACCCCCCTGACTTCTAGCCCCGGCTACCTGCCACTTAGTCCACCACGTAAACTGACACACAAATAAGACACCAAACCAACTGACTGACCTATGGCTTTGCCACAACATCCCATTCAAAATAAACCTGAACAAAATCACTGTACAATAGTTGTCCGCAGTTTCACTTAATGTAGTTTCAGTTACCCACAGTCAGTCAAGGACAGGAAACAGATGATCCTCCTTCTGACTATATGTAGTAGCTTAGGCCCAACAATAACTTAATGCTACACATTCACCTCACTTCATGTTATCACATAGGTGTTTTATTATCTCATGTTGTCACAGGAAGAATTAGTGTAATAAGATATTCTGAAAGAGATCATATTTATGTAACTTTTATTACAGTTTATCATTATAACTGCTCTATTTTATTATTGTTTCTCACTGTGCCTCGTTTGTAAATTCAATTTTATCTTAGGGGTGTGTGTGTGTGTGTGTGTGTATATATATACACAGACATATATACATACAGTAAAAAACATTATATATATATATGGTTTCATATACATATCTCTCTCTCTCTCTCTCTCTGGTTTCATGCATCCATGGGGGTGGGTCTTGGAACGCACCCCCCCATGGGTAAAGGAGGACTACTGTACTCATCTGTTTACAACTAGGCTAAGCGGGGCACTCTGGCATCTCTGTGTTCCACTAACCTACTGCTATTTACAGTTTGACACATTAATTTATCATTGCAAATCCTCCTAAGGATAAGGAAGAGTGATCATCAGCCCTGTGTCTCTAGTGCCTAACCCAGAGCCCAGCATAAACGCAAGTTTGTTAAGTGATACCTCCCATATGAAAAGAATTAGACTAGTCCTCACTCCAAAGAATTATGAGACCAGGAACAAGTGAGATGCTGACACCACGTCCCTCTATTATTGTACAAATTATCACTGTAAAATAATCACTAAGGGCCATGATGTGTATAAAATATAATTTTCCCAAACACTTTCACTGCATTGTCTTTTATTATATATCTGATGCTCACAAGGAAACAAGTCAAACATATAGCGCTATTATTCCTCTCTTAGAGTTGAAGAAATGAAGTTACCCAGAGAGGTAACAGGATTCACCCCAAGTCATCCAATTTTCACAAGTGAAACCACAATGTGAATTCAGGAAATCTGATTAAATGTCGATGTTAATTTCATCTTCTAGAATTCTTTCTCAAAAACCTGATGATCTTGGGACACCTGGGTGGCTCAGTGGTTGAGCGTTTGTCTTCAGCTCAGGGCGTGATCCCGAAGTCCCGGGATCAAGTCCCACACTGGGCTCCCTGCGGGAAGCGGGCTTTTGTCTCTGCCTCTCTCTCTTTGTGTCTCTCATGAAAAATCAATTTTTTAAAAAAACCGGATGATCTAAATTTCAAGAAGTACTATAAAAGAACTTAAAACAACGTGAATAGAATATAGCCAATAACAGAAATTTAGGACTAGGCATAACCTCAATATTATCCATATATAATATATCCATATATACAATATATAGTGAATCTTCAGGTAATGAGAACTGGGCTATTAGGCCTGGCATATGCCATGTCAGCATCTACATGACACTACACCTTTGTGAAACAAACAGTGTAACTTTCTTTCTCATCTCATACCACACTTGCAAAACACAGCACATGCCTGTGTGTGTATGTAGGGTCACTGTTTAAAACTCATTACTTGATGTTTCTTGTAGTCTTTTTTTTTTTTTTTTTGTTTCTTGTAGTCTTAAAATCAGAATGTTACTGTCACATGCTACTCACATGCGACAAAGTGATATATGCAGTGGACCAGCTTCCTATATTACTTAATCATGGGTATTCCAAGACATTACTGTAAGAGGAGCTTTTAAAGGACAGTAAGTGAACTCTGCATGTTTCCATGATTTGGCTGACTGGACTGCTGCACACAGAGCTATTTCAGTGGAATGTCATCTGCATGCAATTCCCAGGGACTAAAGAATCCAAGAACACTCTGTCAGCCCCCCCGCCCCCACACACCTCTTGACGCCTCAACCTTGCATCCATCCCCTAAAGGAACAGTGATGATGGCAATAAGGAGAGTAGAAAGAGCAGTAAGTGTAGTAACACCATGGTTTCAAGGACTCGTGCCACTTCCAACCAAATCCTCCAGGCTTTACTGCTAGGACCGGCGGGGGGGGGGGGGGGGGGGGGGGGGGGGGCTGGGCTTCCAAAGCATTCCAAGGACAAGGGGGATTCTCACTCTCAACCTATCACTTCCGGTTCCTGAATTTGGAAAGGAAGAACACCAGAGGCAATCTTGTGTCACTCTAAGAATGTTTTCTCTGAGGCCAGTTTAGATTGCTGTGATTGTTTTCTACTGCTTCAGTTAATGGTGGTGTTTGTTTCCTGGTTAGAACAATTATAAGACAGAACAAACTAAACATCGACAGGCATAACAGACTGTGGATGAGAGCATACACACAACTCCCAGGCAAACAAACACCCGCATTTAGGATGTCATGATAATTTAGGAATGAGCCAGGGATTTTAAAAGCACTTTAGCTGGTGTGTTTTCTTGAATCACAATGTCTGCAGACACACATACTTAACAAAACACAGAACAATGATGCCCTCTACAGCCTTCAGAGAGAATCCAAGGAACTTACTGAGTTCTCCTATCTGGTGAAAGATCCTGAATCTACTTTTCTATCCAGCATTATTATTTTTTTATACTAGAGTAAGTTATAATATACAAAGCATATGTATGTATGTTGGAAAAATTAAAATATCAAGGTCTAAAACTACCTTAGGGGATCCCTGGGTGGCGCAGCGGTTTGGCGCCTGCCTTTGGCCCAGGGCGCGATCCTGGAGACCCGGGATCGAATCCCACATCAGGCTCCCCGTGCATGGAGCCTGCTTCTCCCTCTGCCTGTTGTGTCTCTGCCTCTCTCTCTCTCTCTCTCTGTATGACTATCATAAATAAATTTAAAAAAATGTTTTAAAAAAATAAAAAAAATAAAAATAAATAAAACTACCTTAATGTAGTGTTAATTAAAATGAAATATGATAATGTCCAAGTAACTAACATTATACAAAAATAATTCACTTCCTAAAAAACCTACAGAAGCGGTGGTAATTTTGGCTATTAACAGAGGCCATTTTCAAAAGAATTACTTAAAATATTTTCAAAGTGGAACTGTGGACTTTTAAAAGGAGAAATAGATTGAAATGAAATTTTTTTAAGAAAAGAAATGTACCACGAATTGAGGATTACAACATTCATTCCCTGTTTGCAACTGAAAAAAAAAAAAAAAAAAAAAACACCAGTAAGAAATAACTCTAAGCACAAGTGACTTCCTGTTCTCCATGAATCATAAGGAAAAAAAAAACTCGTCTCTGTAATAAGGAAAGTGAGTGGGTACTGAGCACCTCAGAAATATTCCAGATTACTCAAGCCCTGTGTGAATACAAAAGATGCAGAGTACAAGTCCTTCTTCTCACAGAATGTGGCTGAGATGGTATGTTGTAAAACTGTGTGTAAACATATATATCAATAATTGGAGCTCATATAGAAAACATAAGCTGGGATGCCTGGGTGGCTCAGTGGTTGAACATCTGCCTTCAGCCTGCTTCTCCCTCTGCCTGTGTCTCTGCCTATCTCTCTGTCTCTGTCTCTCATGAATAAAGAAAATCTTAAAAAAAGAAAAAGAAAACATAAGCTGCACATAACAGTCAAAGGAACAAAGTAAAAGGATAAGCAATGTGAGAAAAGTTTAGATTGTGTGTCAAAGGAAAAAGCAAGTCATTAATCAAGCCTGGTACAAGCTGTTGTATAGACACTAAGGAAGAAAAGGTAAAAGAGTACAGGAAGTGAGAAAACCACTGGCTAGATCACTGCAGGAAATGCAAAGGCATCAGTTTCAGAGGAATAGGTGGGCCATGTTCCCAAGTTCCAAGATGAAAACATGGGTCAATGTTAAAGAGGAAGAAAGAACAGTTATCAGAGTGCCTTAAATCAGGCCAGAGAGTTCAGATCAGATCTGATAAAACAAAAGGAATTACTCTGATCACTTAAGGAAGTGACATGATGAAAACAGTATTAAGAAAACAGTATCCTGGCACTTGTCTAGATAAACTAGAATGGCAGGATAGGAAAGGAATAGAGATCGTCCGGAGATTAATGAAGAAACACACACCGCAAGGATCATAAAGTCCGAATTTTTAAGAAAAGAAGACAGAGGGCAGCCTGAATGGCTGAGTGGTTTAGCGCAGCCTTCAGCCCAGGGTGTGATCCTGGAGACCTGGGATGGAGTCCCACGTTGGGCTCCCTGCATGGAGCCTGCCTGCATCTCTGCCTCTCTCTGTGTCTCTCATGAATAAATAAATCTTTAAAAAGGGGCCCAAGTAAGCCCAAGATACTCTGCAGAGGGTGCATGCCTTATACAGGTTACCATGAATACAGGACAGGAGATACCAAATTTGACAAGCCTGGGACATATGAGGATAGCATTATGGACATTCAAAGCAAAAGGTAGTTTAACAGAAAACTATGACACACTGAATTCTTCGTCTGAGGTCTTAGGGATCAATTTAGGCAGAGATTTAATAGAGGCAGGTGGAAAGTTGAAATTGAAAAGAGGATGAGAAGCCAGGGCTGTATTTTAAGCACTTTCTAATTATCCAAAGAAAAGAATACATGAGCTTATATGTACAAGAAGAGACTGGGAAAAGAAAGCCCAGAAACTGGGTGTCTGGCCAGAAAGACAGAGAGAACGCTTGGAAAAGGAAGTTTCATTTCAAATCCAACAAGAACTCTGTTTCAAAGTCATCAACACTCAGAGCAAATGCCCTACGAGTGAGAAAGAACCTCAGAGCTTTAAACCTGAGGCAGAATTAACTCGGTGACTATTGGTGAATTCGATGAATTTTATTTCGAGTCTATCAAGTAATCAGGACACACTGAGTTGACTACAGTTTCCAGCACGGCCAGTGTAACAGAACAGATAACATGCAACAGGGGACAAAGAGCAGCGTACTTTAGTTGGAGCCTGTCATCCACCACTATGCAGACTCTTATTGGCTGTCTTGAAAACTTAAAAGCTCTCCCCAGGAAGACAAAATTAAGAAGGAACTGGAAGATGAGAAGAGTTTAAGTACCCGGAGAAGAAATACAGAGATACTTCTTTTTACCTTGATAAAAAGACAAAGACAAATGCCTTTGTAAAAACATTCCCAGGGATAAGGGTTGTACTCCTCATTCAAATTCATTTCTAATAAAGAATGCAACCATTTAAAATTTCTGTAATTTGTTAGGACAGTTTAGTTTTATTCTTTCTTAAAATTTAGTAGAAAATCATTACCTAGAATTCAACTGGTATGAAAATATTTGTATAAATCTTTTTTTTTTTCAATGTAATACATAAAGTCAATGCATCAGTTTTCAAATGAGTAGTGATGACAGGGTCCGTACCACATTCCCCTTTAGGTAGACTAAAAAACCTAGGACACAGAATTGAAGTGGTTCACTGAGGCAAGCCAGCAAGACAAAAGCCCATTTGCTATTCAACTTTCTCTTTCTCTAGAAGTTCAAAGCACTGCTCTTCACTTTTACTACAAAGGGGAAATTACTGTCACTTCTTGGACATATTTCTTTTTGTAGTTGTTCTAAGAAATGTAGAGACTAAGGTTAACTTAAATTCAGAACAGTACATAAAACTAGAATAGCTACAAAAGAAAGAAAAATATAGATAGTAAAGATGCAGGGAAATATATTTTTTTAAAGTTAAATCTCTCCTGTCCTTCTAACATTAATAAAATCTTAAACCTGTTACTTTAGATTCAGAAAATGACTCAGTCTTCCTATCCCAAAATTCCAGCTCCCCACTGTCCCCAGAATAAAAAGTGGACAAATACTCCAAAAAAAAAAAAAAAGTGGACAAATATCAACAGCAAAAGTAAAAGCTTTAAGTCTCCTGGAGTGGGTGGGAAGGAGGAGGGGGTCATTACACATTCTCTGTGAAAGAAGACAAAGCCAGATCCACATTCCAGGGAAATCTGTCTGGTCCGAGTTTTTCCTTAAATACAGATTGGCCTGTCACTAAGCCAGGCTCTGTAATCTTCCCAGGCTGCCACTGCTAGGGAAGCCAGGAATCCCTTCTAATTAATCAAGCCCTCCCAACAAAAATTTTCCCACCCACAATAAAGTAGATTGGGGGGAGGGAAAACAGCAGAGCAGGCTTTGTAGCCAAAAGAATTCTAGACTTTGGTATAATACCTAACTAATCCAAGAAAACAGATGCAGGAAGCAGAGGAAATGATCTACAAACAGAGACAATGAGGTAGGAACCTTTCAAAGTACTGCTTTGCTGGAACCTGAGCTGAAAATTTTAAATCCTAAGATGTAATTATTATCAGGAATGAGACCTAGCAACATTACATACTTTTAAAAGGACCTTTACAGCAGAGGATGGACCCAAACGTTTCAGAGGCAAACACCATATATACTGATTTGACACTTTGGGCCTTAATTTATTATTCAAATTTATGTTCTTCTTACTAAAACTATGTGATTTCATGGATAAAAGTCCATAATTAACACAATTGATGTCCATGTCTATTTCTTGTTTCCACTTGGAAAAGAAACAGCCTCATCTTGGCCTTGCTAATTTACTCACCCTTGCAGCCAGTTTAATCCAAGGTAACTTCATTGAAAGCTTACTCTGACAAGGGGTAAGGAGGCAGGAGCACAGAAGGATGCATAGATTTATATCCATGGTGTCCAATATAGCTGCAACTAGCCACGTGTGCTTCCTGAACACTTGAATTGTGGCTAGTAGGAATGGAGATGTGCTTTAAGAGATTAATTTATTCACCTAAACCAAGATTTACTGATATAGACAGATATTTCAGATTTGTAGACAATGAGGTCTTTGTTACAACTATTCGACTCTGCCAGTATAGCATAAACGCAGCCAGAGACGATATATAAACAAATGGGAGCGGCTGCATTCCAATAAAACTTTATTTACAAAAGCAACCGGCTAGTTTGTGGGATATAATTTGCTAACCCCTGACCCCTGATTTTGGAAATTCTAAGATACGGGGGTAGATGCAGACCTAGAATTGAGATCACAAAGGTGCCCTGGGAACACACAGGTCAGCTGTCACCACAACACCTGAGAAAAGAGTCATAGAAGTATAGGACTTAATCTCCCCACCACAAGCTGTAGTAACCCAGATGTCAAAAGACCCTGAAAATTGTGGTTCCAAGGACTCTGTCATCTCATTCACTGCTGCCATTTCCTGGAATTCTGGCCTAGGATACAATTATAAGAAAAAGTTTAAGGACAAGGACACAGCAGTTAAAAAAAGAAAAAAAAAAGTTCTCTTACATGCAGGAACGTCAGAAGGCTTTTCATCATTTGAAGGATAAGGGGTTTGCGTGGATATCTAATACCATTCCAGAGAAAGTCTCAGAATAAACAACTGAGATGCAAGTGGCAAACTATTTAGTTTTCTATTACTTTCGGAACCATGCTCTATCCAAGTATTTTTCAACCCAGAGAGCCAGAAGTACATGCATCTATGTGAAATTTGCTAAGGTTAATTTCTTTTGAACTTCACTTACTCATTTAATTACTGATTACAGTGATATATATACACTGATTAAAATACTTTATCAAAAACAGGCCTCCTCTGCCCTATCCTGTCACCACCCTCCCCAGCTCTCACCAGGAGCAACCACAATGAAAATTTCAGCTATTTGATATGGTATTTACTAGCATGTTTCTAAATACTATGTGATTCTACCAATTTCTTATTATTCCAGTTTCACATACTTTCTACTGAACATGAGGACAATGTTTACAACCCACTACCCACACATCTCCTTCCCTAGTCTCCCAAAATCTGGAGTTCACAACATATGAAATGTACCCTCCGTTCAAAGCTGAGCCATGTAGTGTACCTTGCTTACCTTCCAATCTTGCACAGAAAGAAAGAGTGGTTTCATTTTCTTTTGCTTAGTTTCCCATATTCTTATCATTCCATCATTCCTTTCTGACAGACCTAAAAAAATCTCTCTACCTTCAAATATGTGAGGTATTTCATCCTTTCATTTCTTGTGCGACATCTTCCATGGAACCCTACATCCCATGTCATTTCGACTGGTTGCTTTATAGGCAGGACACACTGCTGATCACATGGGATTTACTCAGGCACTCACCTGCAAGATTCCCTATAAAATTCTGGACCCTAAAATTCACTCCTTCTCTGTTTACTCCCTCATTTTGGAAAACCACATTCTTCCTAAAATAGGGTACATTAGAAGGAAATTTTTTTAGACTTTGCATCTCTGAGAATGTCTCTGTTCTGCCTTACCTGTCAGAATGGGTAAAATCAAAAACACAAAAAACAAGTATTGGCAAGAACGTGAAGAAGAAAGAAAACTTGTACTCTGCTGGTGAGAATGCAGTCAGTACAAGAATTGTGGAAAACAGTATGGAAGTTCCTCAAGAAATTAAAAATAGAATTACCAGATGATCCAATAATTCCATTACTGGGTATTTACCCCAAAAATACAAAAACACTATTAGTAAATATTAGGTTACTAATTAACTAGTAAAAAAAAAATAGATTTTTACAATAAAATTAACAAACCTAATCTAAATGACATATATACTTCAATGTACCTGACAACCATCACATTTTTCAAGTGCTTATGGAACATTTTTCAAAATAAAAGAATTATGCCAAACAACAAAATGATCAGAAACTTCCCAAATACTTAGAAACAATAAAATATACATTTCAATAACCCAGTGATCAAAAATGACATCACAAAAAAAATGACATCACAGGGGCACCTGGGTGGCTCAATCAGTTAAGAGTCTGACTCTTGGTTTTGGCTAAGGTCATGATCTCAGGGTCATGAGATCAACCCCTGCATCTGCCTCCATGCTGGGCAGGGAGCCTGCTTAGGATTTCCCCCATCTCCACTTTTGCTCTTGTGCTCAATCTCTCTCTCTCTCCTCACCCCACACTCAAAAAGAAGAGGAAAAAAAATTAAATCACAGCAAGAATTAGAAAATGTTTATTTGAAAAACAAAATCTCTAGCAAATACAAATAAAAATAACAAAAACTGCATCTCATAAAAAGAGAGGGATACAATGAAGGCAGTAAACAGTTGTAGAGAAAAGTTTATAGCTTTAAATGTATGTATCAGAAAAGAAGAAAGGCTCAAATTCCATGATTTAAGCTTCCACCTTAAACTGGACAGAGAAGAGTAAATCTGTTTAAAGAACATGTAAGGGAGAAAATCATAAAGAAATCCGTAAGATAGAAAATAAGCACGTGATGTGATCAGCATGGGGTATTACATACTGTATGTTGGCAAACCAAATTTAAATTAAAGAAAACAGGGATCCCTGAGTGGCTCAACGGTTTAGTGCCTGCCTTCCACCAAGGGCGTGATCCTGGGGTCCAGGGGTCAAGTCCTGCAACAGGCTCCCTGCAGGGAGCCTGCTTTTCCCTCTGCCTGCTTCTCTGCCCCTCTCTCTCTGTCTCTCATGAATAAATAAATAAAATCTTTAAAAAAAATTATAGAAAACTAATTTAAAAAAAAAAGTACACTACAGGAAAAAAAAAAAATCAAAGCCAAAAGATGGTTCTCTTGTCTGGAAAGACTGATAAATAAACAAAACCCCAAAAGTATTAATAACTGCTCCTTTGGAAATGCAAATCAAAACCCTATCACCTCGCCCCCTACTAGAATGGCTATCAAAAAGACAAGCGATAAGGAATGCTGGTAAGGATGTGGAGAAAGGGAAACCTTAGCTGGTACTGGATTGGTGGGAATGTAAACTGGTGTAGCCATTATGGAAAACAGTACACAACTTCCTCAAAAAAATTAAAAATTGAACTACCATGTGATTTAACCATTCCATTTCTGGGTATATATCCAAAGAATATGAAATCACTATCTCAGAGATATCTGCACCCCATGTTCGTTGCACCATTATTCACAATAGGCAAGAGAGAGAAACAACCGAAGTGTCCATCAGTGGATGAATGAATAAAGAAGATGTAGCATAAATACACAATGGAATGTTAGCCAATTTAAAAAAAAAAAAAAAAAAGGAAATCCTGCTGCTGTGACAAATGGATAGACTTTGAGAATATAATACACTCTTATAAGTGAAATAAGTCAGAGAAAGACAAATACTGTATGATCTCACTTATATATGGAATCTAAAAACATCAAACTCATAGAAACAAAATAGAATGGTGGGGAGCTAAGTGGTGGGGAAACAGAAAGATGTTGGTGGAAGATGAGTAAGTCCTGGGGATCTAATGTGACTTACAGTTATCAATACTGTTTTGTATCCTAGAAAGGTGTAAGAGTAGAGCTTTAATGTTCACACCACAAGAACAACAAAATGGCAATTATGTGACTGACATGTTAAGTAACCTTACCATGGTAAACATTTCACCACTTATGTTTACTAAATCACTGCATTGTGCACCTTAACCTTACACAATGTTGTATATCAATCATATCTCTGTACAGTGTTGGTGGGCGGGGGGGGGGGGGGGTAAGATCACCCCTTTGGAAGGTTTGAACCAGTCAGGATAGTGGAGAGCTGGGATCCTGATGCCCTAAAGGGATAGAAGAGAAAGGAGAGTTCTGAAGGAACTCATTCCACTTAAGCCCAGAGCTGTGAAGAACTTCGACCTCAGTTCTTTGTACAATGTTCAACACCTATGTACGTATGGGATTTGTAGCTATCCTCATGCAATACTCTGATTTATACAGTAAGTCTGTCCATAATTTCTTGGAGCAGGAACTATTCCATAGTTTTCCCTTCATTCTCCTGATAAACTGTGACCTTCATGAAAATGCAACTAAAAATAATCAATGCTTGTGGACCAAGGGAAGCAACTTGGAAGCTTGCCATCCAACCAGGGCTTCAGCGGAAAGGAAGAGAAGGGAGAACAGTAGGGCAAATACTGGAAAATACTAAAAACACCAACCTTGTGCCAGATTCTGTTGTGGGTTGCAAAGCTGTACTACCCACAAGGTGGTGGAATCCCAAGCCATGACATTAATATGAAGCCTGGTCCAAAACCACTGAAATGCCAATGGCTCCAGTAGAAGTAAACGTGAAACTGCTCAACTGCACTACAGGGCTCAGAAGTCCTGAGGCGCACACGTGTGCGTATGCACATGTATGCAAGCACACATGCACATGCATAGGATGTGACTGAAAATGAGCACACAATTAAAAATTACACACATTGTGGGGCATGGGTGGCTCAAGTGGTTAAGCATCTGCCTTTGGCTCAAGTCATGATCCCGAAGTCCTGGAATCGAGCCTGTTCTGCAGAAGGCCTGCTTCTCCCTCTCCCTCTGCCTGCTGCTCCTCCACTTGTGTTTTCTCTCTCTCTAATGAATGAATAAAGTCTTTAAAAAAAACTGTTCCACACATGAACAATCCAGCAATTTAATCACCAATTTATTGCACACTTAGTAAATAATAATGGAAATAATAGAACCTATAAGTGACTATGAAATAAACTGCTTTAAAATTATAAAGATAAAAGGATATGGGAACATTTAAAAATAAGACAAGTATATTTAAAAAAAGAACTGATAGAATATGAATTTTAAAAAAATAAATCAAGTTCTCAACTGAAAAATATAGTCACTAAAAATAAAGTCAAAGAGTAGATTAAATACAGATTAAACAGGAAACTAAATACAGATGAGAAGATTTTAATCAACTGGAAGAGGTCTAATAAAAATCACTGTGAATGCAGCATAGAGACATTAAGAGAAACAAGAAAAGGCAAATGGCCAACAATACTCATACAAGTCTACTGGAATAGCATTCGTCAGAAAAGGCACATGATGAGCATCAGTAGCAGGTGTGTAGGTCCCCATGACGCTCATGGCCAATACACCCAATCTGGCAGGACAGGATGTCAGACATTCAGAATGGAATCCCAATGCTTGGGTGGTGGGGCTTTTTAGGCTGCATGATTAGCGAAGCACCAGCCCCTTGCCTGTGTGTGATCAGATGTACAGATATAATCACAACATGATGCATACAATCTTCTATATAATGTGTCAGAATGCTGTCTGTATCCCTAACTTGCTAGTTTGAGACTCATGGCTGGAATAATTCCCCTGTCTGGCATGACCTAGGAGCTAAGTTCCAGGCCTTGCTAGGGTAGCTGAGATGGGGCAATATGGTGGCAGAACCCGCTTCATCATTGTGTATGGCTTAGAAATCAAGAGACTCATCTCTGGTATAATTAGGCACCTGAGGTCCAAAATCAGTGGTTGACCAGAACTATCTGACCTACTGGGCCACTGACAGTTTTGGCAGAGCTTTGCACGAAGACAGCCCACACGGACTCTGTCTTGGACAAGTTAATATCACCCTCGAAGCACATAAGAAATTATTGTGAGACTACCCAGAAAACTTAGTATAAGAGTTCAGAGGGAAGCTGGGTGGCTCAGTGGTTGAGCGTCCGCCTTCCGGTCAGGGCATGATATTGGTCCGGGGATCAAGTCCTGTATCAGGCTCCCTGCAAGGAGCCTGCTTCTCCCTCTGCATAGGGTCTCTGCCTCTCTCTGTGTCTTTTGTGAATGAATGAATGAATGAATGAAAGTTCCAGAAGAGAATAAAGAGAATAAAGAGTAGTATCTGAAGAGAAAATGGTTGAAATTTTCCAAAACTGTTAAAAAAAAAAAAAAAAAGATGTGAATCTTTAAAATAAAGATGCAAACTGCATCCCAAGCCAGATAAAACAAAAACAGGCCTATGGCTTGAGGCTTCATAGTGAAAATTGTAAAACATCAAAGACAAAAACAAAATAAAAGTTTATAACCCAGATAACTATGAAAGAAATCACAATGAGACAGGCAACAGACCTCTTGTGGTTACTATTCTCCACAGATGCATCCCCACAAATCTTTGCTTCCCTGTGAGCACATGCTGCTTCTCACATCAAAAGCTGTAGCTGCCCTTGGGCTGGGCTCTTTGAGTGCTCTGACCAATAGAGTACAGTGTAAGTGTCACCTGAGACTTCAGAGCCCAGGTCTTCAAAGAACTGGCAAATTATCTTCTCTCTTCTAGCAACTCTTGCTCTGGACACCATCCCTCAAACACAGACACCAAGCATGGAGAAGCCCAAGCAACAGGGAGTAGCCAGGTGAATGAGAACTGACAGGCAACAATTAACAGCCCCAGGTAAGGTCCCAACCACAGCCAGTAACAAGTGACAGCTATGTGAGCATGTCATCATTGATGTTCCAGCTGAACTGGGTTCCCAGTAATTGCAGCCCCAGCAAAAGTGCTAGAGGACCAAGATACTGCTGTCCCAGCCACCATCAAAAAGAGAAAAAGATGACCCAAATGATACCAGGCAACCTACATAATCACAAGAGAATAAAATGGCTTGTATTAAGCTACTAAGTTTTAAGGTGGTTTTAAACATTAATAACTACAAAATTTCTCGGTTGCAATAACAGATTCCAGAAGACAATGGAAAAATATCTTCCAAGTGCCAAGGAAAAAATAATGCTCAACCTAGGTTTCTATAATCAACTTTCTAGAGTTAAGACAAAAATACATTTTTTAGAAAGACAAATGATGAAAGTTCACCACTTATAATCTCTCATAAGAAATATGATAGAACATGGGGACACAAGAGATAATTGTAAGCAATGAAATTTATATATCCATTGTAAATCTAATAACCCGTGACTTGGTAAAAATAACTACAATATTAATTAGTATCTGATCTGGTTAACAACTGTAATTTGTCTGTTTTGGTGTTCTGAATGTATTTAATATAATACTAGCACAGAAAAAAATGTCAACAGCCAGCATCAGTGAAGGCATCTTAGAGACTTCATACTATTTATAAATTCTTCCCCTCTCAGTTCCCATCACCCCTCACATCTGAGAAGGTCTCAGCCCCAGCCATCAAGGGATAGAGGAGGGATACTTAAAAAAGAAAAACAAAAGAGGACCAACAGACAAGAGACCTCTCTCCTGACATTCACCCACCTGCGGCATTTGCTGCCTACATCATTTTTATCTGCTTTTTCATAATCAAAAATCATGTCACGGACACATATATGTGAATACAATTTTTAACATTAAGCACCAAGTTATGACCAAAGGCATCTTACTGAAGACCTGAAGCAAGAAATTCCCATAACCATATGAACTATTTCTTTTCTCCCCCATCTCATTCTTAACATGCAAATCTTCAATCACCTAATTTTAAGAATAGAAGGCAAGTTCAGAACATCAGCTGTCAGTGAACACAGAACTCAGTTATATTAGAAAATGATTAACCATTTTAAAGAAGACTATTAAGCACTACTTACTTTAACAGCAAATTTCTTTGACGCCATGGATTATTGATTCCAGAGTAATTACAGACCTTTAATAGAAGAAAAAAAGTTATAAGCAAGTGTATCAAAATCTCTATATAATCATATATAGGAGAAAGTTTGGCTGAATAATCATGTAACAGTAAGCATTTGCAAGATAAACATCTACTTTTAACTGGTCTTAAAAATATATTGGGGGCCCTGGGTGGCTCAGTCAGTAAAGCATTTGACTCTTGATTTCAGCTCAGGTCTTGACCTCAGGGCAATGAGCTCATGCCCTACATTGGGCTGCAGAGTGGGAATGGAGCCTACTTTATAATACATATATGCATACATATTTATACATATAAACATAATATTCAATCAGTAACTTAAAAACCAACAACAACGGAAAGCACAGGCTCAGGTGCATTCGACCAGATGTTTAAAGAATGAACACCATTGGGGCACCTGGGTGGTTCAGTCAGTTAAGTGTCTGACTCTTGACTTTGGTTCAGGTCATGATCTCAGGGTTGTGAGATACAGCCCTTCATTGAGTTCCATGCTAAGCATGGAACCTGCTAAGATTCTCATTCTCCTTCTCTCTCTCTGCCCCTCCCCTCACAAAAAATCATAAGAAACAATACATTTATAGTACTGTATTATTGGGGAAAAAAACCAGTGATAACAATAATAATGATACCTCATATATAAGTAGACCCACACAGTTCAAACCCTTTACTGTGCTCAGCCAGGCCAACTGTCCTCTCTCACCCTCGTGTAGAGAATTATCTTTTGAAGAGAGTAAGACAGAGGATCTTTGGTATGGAAAGCACCAGGCACAGCATAAAGTAGGGGATACCCTACAGAAAAAAGAGAAAATTAAGGGAACATTAACAAACTGTTTGATATGCATGTTCCCCAACCTGTATGTCCCTTATGATGGTTAATTTTATGTGTCAACTTATCTGAGCTAAGGGATGCCCATATAAATAATAAGATATTATTTCTGGGTGTATCTGTGAGGGTGTTTCTGGAAGGAATCAGTATTTACATTGATGCACTCAGTAAAGTGGATGGCCCTCCCTGATGTGGGTAGTTATCATTCAATCCACTGAGGGCCCAAATAGAACAAAAAGGTACAAGAAGGATGAATTTACTATCTATGAGTTGGGATACTGCTGTCCTCAGATTTAAGCACTCCTGGTTCGCAGGCCTTTGGACTGAGAATGAATTACACATGGGCTTTCCTCGTTCTCCAGCTGGCAGACAGCAGATGGTGGGACTTCTCAGTCTCTATAATTGCAAGAGCCAATTCCTATAATACTTATACTCCTTCTATTAGTTCTGCATCTCTTAACTAATACACCCCTCTACCCTGCCTAGCTTCTCCAAATAGGAGACTAAAACCGTTCAGGGAACTGGACTTAACCTAAAGGTATGATCAATAAGTAGTAACACCAGGGATTCCCCAAGGAAACAGCCTAGACAGATGGCTCCAAAGTGAAGCCCACACCCACAAGCCCCACATCTGCATGCAGAACTGACTTCCATCTTTTTAATATTCCACTCTCAAATAAAAGGAAACAAGTAGGAATCACCTGTTGTCTAAGGAAAGACTGTCATGAAAGAACACAAAACAAACAAGAAAAAAAATACTTGGCCAAAAGTATTGGACTATGCATGGAGAAAGAAACCATTTTCTAAAAACTATCATTAATATCAGGGAGATAGGAGACATTGCAACCATAAAGCAATAAATATAATAACAAAAAAAATAAGAAACTTTCAGAAAATAACAAAATGATAGCTGCAATAAAATACTTAATAGAAGTGCTAGAGGACCAAGTTCAGTAAGTCATTCAGAAACTTCAGCAAAAACAAAAAAGATGAAAAATAAGAAAGAATAAATTAAAAATTAAAGGACCAGTACAGGAGGACTCATATATGAAAGGTAGGATGGAAACATCTCATATTAGGGCATATATCACAGTAAAACATCAGGCACTGGAGATTTAAAAAAAAAAAAATTTTAAAAAAGGAGTAGGAGGTAAGTTAAAAGGAGTGGTAAGTGAATGCCTGGCTCCAAACGGCTCAAAGCAACTCTGGAGACTAAAAGACAATAGAGAAATATCTTCAAAATTCTAAATAAAATTGTCTCCAAACTCCAATTTCATTTAAAACATGAGGGGGAGGGCAGCCCCGGTGGCTCAGAGGTTTAGCGCCACCTGCAGCCCAGGGCGTGATCCTGGAGACCCGGGATCGAGTCCCACGTCGGGCTCCCTGCATGGAGCCTGCTTCTCTCTCTGCCTCTTTCTCTCTCTCTCTGTGTCTCTCATCAATCAATAAATAAAATCTTAAAAAAAAGAAAAAACAAAAACATGAGGGGGAAGGGACATTTTTAGATATATGCAAGGGGTCTTAAAAAATTTAAGTCCCATGCATCCTTTTTCAGGAAGCTACTGAAGATATGTTTTGCCAAAATGAGGAAATTAATCAAGAAAGAGGAAGATACAGGAAACAGGAAGGCCACAATAGGCAAAAGGCAGAGGAAATCCTAGAATTTGGTGAAAGCCCCTGAATGAGATCACGGGCTAGACCAGGAGAGAACCATGAGTGCAGTTTACAAGTCTCCAGGAGATACATCTTCAAAAGCATCTGCAAGCATGCAAAATCAGAAAATGGTGGAGAATATGAGATTGAATTAGAGCAGGAACATGGAAAGCTAGGCAACTGAAGAATAACAAGACAATATTAATCCTAGGATAAACAAAAACTTTGCAGAAAATAAAAAGAGTAGTTCATACACAGCTCACTTACAGCTAGCATGTGTAGTCATGATAACAAACACTGAATCTTGACCTAAGCAATGTTATGCTTACAGTAATATTATGAGGATGGGGAATATGTGTGTATGTGCATATTATACAGCAGGGGCATAGGAGCTAAACTGAGCCAGAGCTCCCATTAATACTAAGCAGACTTTTCAGAAGCAGAGCCTAGGGCAGCCCGGGTGGCTCAGTGGTTTAGCGCCACCTTCAGCCCAGGGTGTGATCCTGGAGACCCAGGATCAAGTCTCATGTAGGCTCCCTGTATGGAGCCTGCTTCTCCCTCTGCCTGTGTCTCTGCCTCTCTCTCTCTCTCTCTGTGTCTCTCATGAATAAATAAATAAAATCTTTAAAAAAAAAAAAGGCAGAGCCTAAATAAAATCAATATAAAACAGTTACAACTTCCACCACAACAGGAAAAATTTAAGCAGAAATTGAGCAAGTAATTTAGTGATATGGACCTAATCATTAAGTGCTAAATTTGGCTCCAACACGAAGAAGAGCAAGTTGAAGAGAGTTGCTCTGGAGGAAGGAATGAAGTGAAAAGGATGCCATAATTCACAAGCTGTATACATGGAAATATTCATCTGTTTCTTTTTTTTTTTAAATAAATTTTATTTATTCATGAGAGACACAGAGAGAGAGAGGCAGAGACACAGGCAGAGGGAGAAGCAGGCTCCATGCAGGGAGCCCGACATGGGACTCGATCCCAGGTCTCCAGGATCATGCCCTGGGCTGAGGGCGGTGCTAAACCGCTGAGCTACCGGGGCTGCCCTCACGTGTTTCAATTGTGTGCACAGGTACATAGAGCAACACTGTACAACAGAAATAGAATGCAAGCCACAGATGTACTTTTCAATTTTCTTGCAGTTGCAGTTAATAAAAAAGTAAACAGAAATAGAGGAAATTAATTTTAATAATATTTTAATTTAACCTAATAAATCCAACACCTTAGTATTTCAGCATGTAATCACTATAAAAATATTTACATTCTTAGTGTTTGAATTTAGGCTTTGAAGTCAGCTGTGTATTTTGTTTCCAGCACATCTTAATTTGGATTGGCCACATGTCAAGTGTTTGACACCAGTGATCAGTGGCTACCATAATGGACAGTGCAATCTGAGAGTATCTGGTTTCATTACCAAAAAAAAAAAAAACACTTATTTTTGTGTCCCAGATCACGAATTTAAAAAATAGGGAAATATCTCACTCAAAATTATCAAAAGGATTAAATAAAATGATATATGAAAACCCCTGATGCAATCATTTATAAACACTAGGCACTTGAGCAGTGTTAACAATTGGTCGGTGGTGATTTAAAATCTGGTAATTTTTTTTTCCAAAATGTGATAACCTTTGATTCTACTTTAAGACCTTATTTATTTTGTTTTTAAGATTTTATTTATTTATTCATGAAAGACACAGAGAGACAGAGACACAGGCAGAGGGAGAAGCAGGCTCCTCTCAGGGAGCAGGATGTAGGACTGGATCCTGGGACCCTGGGAGCCCAAGTCAGATGCCCAACCACTGAGACACCCAGGCATGCCAGATTTTATTTATTTTGAAAGAGAGACATAGAGAGCATGGGGTGGGGCAGAGGGAGAGGGACAAGCAGACTCCCTGCTGAGCGCTGAGCCCAATTGAGGCTTAATTAATTTCACAACCCTTGAAATCATGACCCAAGCCAAAGTCAGACACTTAACCAACTGTGCCACCCACAGTTGGTTCTATTCTTTTAGGCAAAGATATCTTTATCCAAACCCCAAATCACTTTAATTATTCATTTCTATTCTCTGAATGATCTAGTGCAAATGATTTAGAGAAATTCTGAAGAACATTCACCTAGTAACCTCATTTAGAAATAGGTGTAAATGGAAAAAAATAAGTTCTTAGAGAATCAGGAACACATGTTTGGAAACAACATTTATAAACGTTGTCCTGCAAACTTTAAGTAGATCTCTCTGTTATTTGAGCCTGATAAACACAAAATCAGTCCCCTTAAATATACTAAATTAGGTCTGAAAAACTTCTGCCAAGAATTTAGGGAATCCTCCACTGAAGGGTGCTTAAATTTTTCAGCTGACAGAGAAAAGGGAAAGAACATTTTGTCAGCAAGTACCCAACCAAACTGAAGCTTAATTGTACACTGGTTTTCCCATATGTCCTTCCTTTCCTGAAGGACAGGTGGACCACACCAAAGGCTGCAGCAAGGCTTTCAAGCCATATCTGTTAGATTATAGCCCATGTTACTGTGAAGGTTACATTTTTTCAACTTCACGATAAGGTTCCAGTATTCTTTTTTTAAATAGTCATTTTTTTTTTCTTTTTGCTTTTATCAGTAAAGAATAGCTGCATTTTTAAAGGACTGGATTCTTCAAAAAGTATCATCAGGGCAGCCCCGGTGGCGCAGCGGTTTAGCGCCGCCTGCAGCCTAGGGCATGATCCTGGAGACCCTGGATCGAGTCCCACGTCAGGCTCTCTGCATGGTGCCTGCTTCTCCCCCTGCCTGTGTCTCTGCCTCTGTGTGTGTGTGTGTGTCTCTATGAATTTAAAAAAAAATCTTTAATAAAAAAAGTATCATCAAAGCCCAATCTCAAAAGTATGATCTGTAAGAATGTAGGACTGAACAGTATATATTTTTATATAAAATAATATGGTCCATTAATGTAAAATTAGGCCACATGGGGAAAAGGAATTACATTATATATTTTGCACATATATTTTTTCTTAATTCCCTTCACCTATTTCATATTTTTACATTTTGCTTATTTTTAATCTGTTTTTTAGTATCATGTGGCATTCTGCCTCTCAATGTATATAATTTCTTCATTTGTTTCCACAATATTTGAAGGCTCAACAAGTCACAACTTTAGAGCTAACTTTAGAGTCACAACCTCACAAACTATCTACTCTCAGCTCTGCCATCTATTCCTCTAAAAAGTATACTTGTAAGACCAGGCCAGGGTCTCACAGCTGAGGGTCAAGGGTGAGAGAAGAGTCCTGTCAACTCGGCGAAGGGTAAACGAATACCATCTGTCAACTGCAGAACTGCCAAGGTCGATTGTTAACTGGACTATCAAGGTATGTGTACCCTCTCTCCTTCAAATCCCCTTTCCTCCCCCACCCCACATTCCCACCCAGAAGGTACAAGATCCCAACAGAGTAAGACTTCAAATAGAGCTACATGAGTGGCATTTCTCTCTTACCAATGAAGAGGAAGGAAGTCTACAGCTAAGGAAATGTAATCTGCATTAATTTAACTATTGTGCTATGTGACTGCATACATCTTCATAAAAAAAAAAAAATAAAGTCCACCAACATAAAGCCCAAAACACATCTGGATAGCCAATGCATAGACCCTGAGCCTGCAAATCTGCTAAAGTCATTTTAGATAAGGAAGACACATTTTTTTTTTTTTTTTTTTTTTTTTGCTTCATTACACCATTAGGGACAAGTGCTAGAAATGAACTTAATAGTGAAATAAATAGTGAATTCCCAAATATGGTTAAAGCACTATTACCTACCCTGGTAAGAACAGGTTCTCAAAGGTGAACCCTCAGAGTACTGCTTTGACACTAGAGGGTACTTAAGAAATGTCTGTTGGATGAAGAAATATTCCAAATAGGAGTTGAGTCATTTATGCACCCAACCATTTTATTACGGAAATTTTCCAAAAAGTATATTGAATCTTTATGACTTTCATAAAAAAATGCCACATGGTGAATATTTGATATTCAGAAGAAAGTTATCACCTCTTAGGGCACTGGGCAATATACATATTAATGCCCCTCAACAGTGGAACCAGTGAGATTTTTGCCAGCTCTCCTAGGCTATCCTTGAGCGACATGTCACAGCGCCTGTCTCCCAAGGCTCCCTCTCCCCTCTAGGTTCTGCAACTTAATCAGATAAGGCTAAAAGCCTAAGGGACCAAGTTTGTTGGGATAATGGGGTATTTTCCTAGCCTCTGTTATATGGTTTTGCATGGACTTCAGTGTGAAAGAAATAAAATGGCTGTTACCTTAACTTTAGGGTTTCTGGAATGATGAAATGACTGAGTCATGGTACAGAGAACCATGTCCTCTGGATTTGAGCCTCAGCATTTAAATCTTCCTATCTCAGTAGGGCAAGACTGTTACACAGGTGAGTCTCAGGTCTCTTCTATTTTTAAATCTTTGTGATCGAAAATCCAACAGCAGTTCAAGGAACAAATAATACCAGTTTACAAATCCCTCCAGACAAGAGAAGAGGGACCCTACCCCCATAAAACAACTCATTTTATTAAGTCCTGACAGCCAAACCAGACAAGGGCCACATAAGGAAAGGAAAATCACAGCCAATTCTACACATGAAAATAGAGGCAAGAAACCTAAACAAACAGGAGCAATTTGGTTCTAATAACATATAAAAAATATGCCAGAACCAAGCGACGTTTATCAGAGGAATGCAAGGTTGGGTTAATATTAGAAAAATCACCACACTAAAAAATTAAAGTAGGAATAAAAACATATGGCCATTTTAATAGAGGTAGGAAAAAATAAAGAACAACATTAAAAATCTGAGAAAAGAAATTTCTTAATCATAGGGGTGCTGGCTGACTCAGTCAGAAGAATGTGTGACTGACCTTGGGATTTTAAGTTCAAGCCCCATGATGGGTAGAGATTACTAAAAATAAACTTTAAAAAGTTTCTTAATCATAAAAAAGCATCTATAAAAAAATATAGCAAACAAGCTTCATGACAAACTATTAAAAAGAATTTCTCTGAAACAGGTAGAAAATGTCAATTTTTAAATATCTTTTAAACTAGCAATCCCATAAATATAAAACATCTAGGAATAAACTGAATAGGAAATGTGGAAGACTTCTTCAAATTGCTCTTCTAATTTAATGCAATTCTAAGTATAATCCTGAACCAGGAATCTAAGAAAGAGCAAAGGGCACTAAGATAACTTGTAAAGGAAAAAAGAAGTCAAGAAAAACAAAGGAGGTGGGTTGTCTTACCAGATACAGCAAAACTACAATATTACAGTAAAGAAAATAATATGAATTGGCAAAGGTTAAACAGGCTGAAAGGACAGAAAACAAACCTACACACTATGGAAATGGCTGATAGAAGTCGCACTGCAGATCAATGGGAAATGAAGAGATTACTCATTCAATAAATTGTTGTTGAACAACTGTTTATCCATTTGGAAAAAGATGAAACGGGATCACTATTTCACGCAACACACAAATATCAATTTCAGATGGACTAAAATGTAAAAAAAAAAAAAAAACAGAACCTCTCAAGAACATTCTCAAGAACTCAAAGTAAAGGGGAAGTTTTTTTTAACTGAATACAAAAAAAGTGCAAACCATAAAGAAAAAAGAATGGTGCATATTAAAATTAAAACTTCCCTACAGACTAGATGAAAATATTTGTAATTCATATATCCATCAAAAGTTTTAGAACTAGAAGTTACAAAGAACTCCCAAAATCACCAATAAAAAAACACAATCCAGTTAGAAAATGGACAAAAGACATGAACAGATATCTCATCTAAGAGGATATACAGATGGTAAATAAGCACATGAAAAGATGCTCAACATCATTGGCTAGCAGAGAAATGCAAATAAAACCCCAATGAGACATCACTACGTACCTACCAGAATGGCAAATTAAAAATAGCAGTAACACCAAATGTTGATGAGGATGCAAATAAAATGGATCTCTACATCCTACACTGCCTGTGGGATCATAAAAGTGGTACAGACACAATGGAAGAGAGACAGATTTCTTATAAAACTAAATATGCATTTACTATATGACTCGAAACTTTCACTCATGGGAATTTATCCCAGAGAAATGAAAACCTAGGCTCACAGAAAAATCTGTATGCAAATGTTCACAGCAAACTTTATACATAATAGCCCCAAACTGGAAACAACCCAAATGTCCTCCAAAGGGTGAGTGATTAAACAGATGGTGGTATATCCATACCACAGAGTATTAGCAAAAAAAAGGAATGAACTGTTGATACAGGTAACAACTTGAGTAGATCTTAAGAGAATTATGCTAAGTGAAAAAAAAGACAATCTGAAAAGGTTATATAATGTAGAATTCCACTTATATAATATTCTTGAAATAACAAAATTATAGACATGAATAACAGATTAAAGTCTGCCACAGATTAAGGATGGAGGAGTAGTATGTGGCATTACATAAAGAGGTAGCAGGAAGGAGCCTATGGCAGTGTTGTTCCAAACCCTGATTATTGTTGGTACTGGTTATGTGAACAGACACATATGATAAAATGGCACAGAATTAAATAAATACATGTAAACTGCTTAAATGTAATAATAAACTCTGCATATTGTACCAATGTCAATTCTCTGGCTTTAATATTGGCACTATAAGCATGCTATTGTTACTGGGGTAACCTAGGGAAAGTTACAGAGGACTCCCCCTTTTTTGCCCACCTCCTGTGAATCTACGATTATTTCAAAATAAAAAGCTTAAAACTTCTCTTCATCAATAAACATCATAAGGAAATGGGGAGGGAGGCACCGACAAACTGGGAGAAGATATTTCCAAGACATATAACCAGCAAAGGATGACAATCCAAAATTAAACAATCCGATAGAAAAACAGGCCAAGGTGGTATCCAGAGCAAGGTACCCATCTCCTAGCCATGTCTGCAGGTCTGGCAAGGTGGTAGGGAGTAGAGGCAGAAGAGTTTCCTGATCCCTTCTATTACTCATGCCTTTACAACCACTGTGCAACAACCAATTATGACTCACCCTCTTATCTCCCCATTGGAGGGAGGGAGGTATGTCTCTCACTATTCTTTCTTAAAAGCTGAAAACCATGAAGTTTAAATACAGAATGACCATTTATTAGCGAATCTGGGGAAAGCACAGACTCTGCTCTCTTACTTCAAGCACACAACCCATCATCTGAGACAGAACAGATGACAGTCAAAGATGGATCCATCTGCCTCCCATGAGAAGGAAAAATCATTACTTGATGATGCCAGAAGTCCCAGACCCCAAAGAGCTGGTTATCCTGAAGGTCTCCACAACCAGAGGCTTTTAAAATACCACCCTGCTGCACCTGGGTGGCTCAGTCAATTAAGCTTCTGCCTTAAAAAAAAAAAAAAAAAAAAAAAGCTTCTGCCTTCAGCTCAGATCATGATCCTGGGGTCCTGGAATCAAACCTGGCATTGGGCTCCCTGCCCAGTGGGGAATCTGCTTCTCCCTCTGCCTCTTCCCTACCTCATATTCTCTCTCTCTCTCGCTTTCTCTCAAATAAATAAAATCTTAAAAAATAAATAAAATACAACAAAAATAAAATAAAATAAATCCTGTTTCCATCTTTGCACTTCTCTATCCCCAAAGCCATCACTAGAGGTAACTGAGCAGGAGTACTCTATTCAGTATTACTGGCTAGGATCTCACACATTTCACAGGCCCTCTGTCCAAACCTCAATCTCAAGGCTCAAGCAACTTCACAGCTTCATTGCCCCCACATAGCCACCTCCACCGTGCATCCTTGAACATGCAGCTCTAGCTCTCACCACCTTCACCCACACAGCAGTCCTGGAGAATGATATCCTCTCGCTCTGAAGGGGACTTATCCTCGCAAACCCAACTCAGACACCATCTGCTCCTTAGAGGCCTCTTTAAGTCTCCAAAGTGAATCACTTTCTTCTCTGGGCCACATGGGCACCTCACACCACCACTACTCTCATACTCAACTCAGCAAATTACATATAACTCTGGTCCTCAGTCTCTCTCTCTCCTTTGTCTGACCATAAGTGTCTTGAGGACAAGGTCCATCCCTATCTTCTTTGACACCTGGTGCAGGGCACAGGTGTGCATCCAAGGGTTGCTGACTTGAGCCTATTGATGTTACAAATAAGGGGCTCCAGGCTATTTTTATGTTTTTTAAACTTCTACTACCTATTTAATCTAATAAATCCCTACTGTCACCAAATCCCAAACTCTACACTAAGCTTTCTTAAAAAGAGGTCAAAGCACTTTGGACCTATTTCAATACATAAATAACACTTAAGTTGAATGTATCATGCAGCCTAAGTTGAACAAGTTGCAAAACACATAAATTTGTAAACAGAAGATCAAAGTGTTTCCTCTTGAAAATAACGGGCAACAGATCAGAGGTACTGTTGAAGTTTAGGCCATAAGTGTTAGTTTTTCACTGCATGATTTTTCTTGTTTTTAAAAAGTGGAGATTCTAACATTCATTTGAATGGAGAAGATTATTGGCCTCTGTATTCATTCAATTTTAAATCTGGGAAAACCCTGAGGTTTTTCTACACTTGCTTTACTGATCATTAAAACGTAAATGTGCAAACACACACAAAAAGCAAGTATGCACCTTAAAAAAACTACTTTCCTAGGCCTAAAGTTGCTTTCAAGGAGGAGCAACAAGGGGTGCCTTATTGAGCATCTGCCTTTGGCTCAGGCTGTGATCCTGGGGTCCTGGGATCAAGTCCCACATTGGGCCCCCCCACAGGGAGCCTGCTTCTCCCTCTCCCTATGTCTTTGCCTCTGTCTCTGTATCTCTTGTGAATAAATAAAATCTTTAAAAAAAGAAGAATCGGGATCCCTGGGTGGCACAGCGGTTTGGCGTCTGCCTTTGGCCCAGGGCGCGATCCCGGAGACCCGGGATCGAATCCCACATCAGGCTCCCGGTGCATGGAGCCTGCTTCTCCCTCTGCCTGTGTCTCTGCCTCTCTCTCTCTCTGTGACTATCATAAATAAATAAAAATTTAAAAAAAAAATAAAAAATAAAATAAAAATAAAAATAAAAAAAGAAGAATCATCATCAACAAGCTCAGTGCCTGGGGTTTAAAGCATAATAACAAGTCTTGCTATCTATCAGAGCTTCTAGTTGAAGTCCAAGTTCAGTGGAATTTTTAGTTTATTGCCTGATTTTAAGAAGTTCAGGACAATCTCCAAGAAGATAAATTTTCCAAATATCTGAAAACATAATTTACATAAGTATACTGAGAAGTTAGGGTATATTATAAATCTTACAAATAACATCTCATCGTCTATTCCGCATTCTCAAGCCCACTTTCTCTGGCCTGAAAACAAGCATTCTTTTCATAAAGAGGAGACTTTGATAGAGTATGACCCTACCAAAAATATGTGTGCATTAATGTCTTTTTCATAGAGACGGAAAGATCCTAAGATCCTTAGGAAAATTAGTTTTGGGAGGGAATGGAAGTAGATTAAACATTATCACATGATTGTCCTGTCATTTAAATACACAGCAGAGATAAACGCTAATAAAGAAAGTCAGTGACCTTCTAGATTATACTGTGGGAAAATCCAAGGCACTCTGAAGTTCACATTTGTCTTCTTTTTACATTTGCTGGCCTGTGTCATAAACCAAAGCAACCACTCCAGATTAAGAAGGCTAGAAATTAACTTTAGGTTTCTAATCTCTGGATTTCAAATTTTATCAAGAAAATTATTATACTTCCTTTTCTCATCTTAAAAAGGTTGTGCTAACTATAGGAGCAACAGAGAAACAGAAAAACAGAGAGAAACAGAGAAAAACAGGAGAAACAGAAAAACAACAAAGGCCCTGGACACCTAAAGGAACAACTATAATTCAAGAGTAAGAAATAATTTCATTTCCTGCCCATTCAATCTACTTTTATCACAAAAAAAAAAAAAAAAAAAATCACAAACACACAAAAACCAAAAAAGAGTATCAAGGAAGGAATCACAAACTTTAACAAAATACCAAGGGAAATCGACAAATGAGCAAAGATCTTGCTGTTGACAACTCAGATAAAGCTTAAGAAGGCAACTTCATTGTAAGAAAGAATTAGCTTTTCCTATTATTCCTATGGTAATTGTGAATGCCAGAATCAGCTTGTAGAAAAGGAAAACAAAACAAAAAACAAACAGGGAGTCTCCAACAGTAGAAGGAGGATAATGCAACTGACAAAAACATTTGGGCTTTTTTTTCCTTTTGTCTTTAAATGTCAGTCAAATACTGAAATCCCCTATCAAAAATAATTCCACAGAACAGTCTTATCTTTCAGTCCCTCTACACCCTTCAACCAGTCAGTTAGCCCAGGATCTGGGCCCCTTATTTCCTGCTGTACCCACAGAAAATCCTCACTGGTCCTGGCATAGGATGCTTCCCTAATAGGCAAGATCTAATTTTTATTTAATCCTTTGTCAGAAATAGATACTGGCACCTGCTCATGCGGTGAGCAGTCTTCAGGCTCTAGTAAAAGAGAGATGCATTCAAATCTGCCTCTTAAAATCCTGTCATACTCTATGACTTCAGACAAGTTATTCAATTTCTCTAAGTTTTCTGTTTTCTTGTCTATGAAGTGGGATAATAAATGAGTGTCTACCTAGAGATCCTTTCAGAACTACATAAGATCTGATAGGTAGTACCTGCAGAGTTCCTGAGACATCAGTGGTTGTGATGTGGGAAACAAAGGCAGAAGAGAAATTATTAAATTTCCTTACTACCAACAGCCCATTGACAAGTCCTCAAAACAGGCAGCGTGACCTTCCTCTAGAGGCTCAACTGCCTTGATGTTGACACTTTGCGAAAGGCAAAAGGCAATCTTAGCATGAACCCCAGGAACCAGTAAGTCTACTTTAACATATAAAAATTCCTTTTGGAAACTCTCTTTATCTCTACCCTCCCCGCCCCCCAACAAAGACACATGTTGGCAATCATCCTACAACATATGACCCACTGATAGACATCTGAAGAATCTCATGACTGAGTTTTTACTAAATGGTAATAAATGACTTTTTCCTAACAATAGCTAGCCCCCTCAGGATCCTGGAAACCTTATTTCCAAAATACCTGAGAGACTTATGCTGTCCCTAATCCCCTACCAACTTGAAAGAATATAATGGGCCTCTCCTCAAGACCCCAGGGCAGGTCTTTGTGTCCACAGGTCCTGTCCTGTGCTTTAATAAAATCACCTTTTGCACGAAGATGACTCAAGAATTCTTTCTTGACCCGCGCCTTCAAACTCTAACTTTCTTCCATCAGTTACTCAGTCTCTATTAACCATAATCATTATAAACATTGCAGGCATCAAGAGCAACTAAGCAATCCACTTCGTATCCCAAGTCCCACCCTGATAACAACGGTTTTCCAGTCACCTTCACAGTACAAAAAAACCTTTTGATAATTATTAATGTAATTGTCTTAAAATCTAATCTTTTCAACATGAAAACCATAGAGATGGATTGCGTATCTTTCTTTGGTTGCTCCTTTGGGGTAGAGTTACTAAGAGAGCAGCAGGAGGGAATTTGGCAGGGGAAGGGATATGATGGAACTGTCCTACATTCTGACTGACACTGTGGTTATGAAACTCAGTGCATTGGTCAAAATTCATGAAAGTGTATACCAGAAAGAATGAATTTTACCATAAACAAATTTAAAAATAATTTTTTTAAATTTTTATTTATTTATGATAGTCACAGAGAGACAGAGAGAGAGAGAGAGGCAGAGACACAGGCAGAGGGAGAAGCAGGCTCCATGCACCGGGAGCCCGACGTGGGACTCGATCCCGGGTCTCCAGGATCGCGCCCTGGGCCAAAGGCAGGCGCCAAACCGCTGCGCCACCCAGGGATCCCTAAAAATAATTTTTAATTGCAAAACAAAAAATTCAACCTTTTCTACCTAGAGAATCAACATAGGGACACAAATGAATTTAAATGTCCAAGATGTTATAACAGCAAATTCTATATATTATTCTATAACTAATGTAAGTCAAACCCAATCTTAGTTACCAGCTCTGATTTATTCAAGCACAAAACGTCAATACCATAATAACCAGGAGACACTGCCTTTCTGTAACAGAAGCAAAGACTTTAGAAATGTACCCATACCAACACTAAATGAGTGGTACTCTCCACTTAGATGTCTACTCTGTTACCTAGTGGGCAGGTTTCCTAGTGTGCATCCGTTATCATTTTCAATCTCCGAAAAGTAATATACAAAGAGTAGGCTTTAAAGATTTAACACAGTTTAAAATGATTAGGCAGGTACATATCAAGAGCTACAACTGAAAAGTCAACGCATGCATTTTACATTTTAAAAAAGCCATCACAGGGATGACTGGGTGGCTCAGTGGTTGAGTGTCTGCCTTCCACTGAAGGCGTGATCCTGGAGTTCCCGGATGGACTGATCGAGTCCCTTATCAGTCTCCCTGCATGGAGCCTGCTTCTCCCTCTGCCTGTGTCTCTGCCTCTCTCTCTGTGTCTTTCATGAATAAATAAATAAAATCTTAAAAAAAAAAATAAAAAGCCATAACACGTTTCATAAAACATTAATTCATAAACTGACTGAGGCCAAGGTTAAAAATCCCAAAACATACCCATTTTACCACTGGCATCCTCTGTTCAGTATATATAGAAGGCACGGACACACAAAATAATTGGACTTTTCCCCCCTCCTGGAATCCCAATAAGCTGGAGAACAAAGCAATGTGAAAAGGGGTACTGTGAAAATAAAAACAACCTCAAAGTCCTTCAATTGATGAATGTGTACACAAATCACAGTACATTTAGCAAGAGAATACTACCTAGCAATTAAAAATAACTATTGATACTTGCAACAAAGAAGGCTCTCAATCCTGAAAAGACACCAGCCACTCTCCCAACTTCCACCAAAAACCAGCACTCTTAAGATTCCTTTTAGATAAGCTAAGAAATGCAAACTTATCTATAGTGACATCTATGGTGACAGAGAAATGAGTGGTTGCCTAGAAGACAGTGACTAGAAGGATTATAAAACTATACAAGGAAATTCAGGGGAATGATGCTGCTCCTACCCCATCCCACCATCCCCACTTTCAGAAGCAGGACTGAGAATTCCTGAGACAAGTGAGATTTAGAGTTCTCATTACAGGAAGACAGAAGAGAGCAAGATGGCATTAAAAAAAAAAAAAAAACAAAACAAAACATGGGGAATAAAAGCGCCCAAGGTTTTCCAAGTCAATACTGAACTGCTGAAAACATGCAGGCTTTTGAATTCAACTTGTAATAAATTAAAAGTAAAATATGCGCAAAGGTGTTGCCATGACTACAGTTATATTGATAATATACCAGGCTGACAAATCCTCAACCTTCTGGAATGCTAAATTGGTACCCTGACATCAACTTGATGGACTAAAAGCACAGGAAAGAGGCTCCTGGGTGGCTCAGCCCATTAAGGGCTGAGGAAAGAGGCTCCTGGGTGGCTCAAGCAGACCCTTGATTTTGGCTCAGTTCATGATCTCAGGACTCTTTAGAGGGGGCCCCGCTTCCGGTTCCACACTGGGCCTGTTGCCTGCTTGGGATTCTCTCTTGGTCTGCCACTCTCGAATAAAAAAAAAAAAAATTAAAAAAGAAAAACCCAGGAAAACATGTTGTATGGTCCACTGCATGTAAAACATGTAATCAACTGACGATGTGTCGTTAACTAAGAAACACAGGTTGAGGGGCACGTGGGTGGCTCAGTGGTTAAGCCTCTGCCTTCGGCTCAGGTCGCTCAGGTCATGATCCCCGTGTCCCGGAGGAGTCCTGCATCCGGTTCCCCGCAGGGAGCCTGCTTCTCCCTCTGCCTAGGTCTCTGCCTCTCTGTGTGTCTCTCACCAATAAATGAATAAAAACCTTAAGGGGGAAAAAAAAATTAAGAAAGAAACACATGTTGAAAAGAGACATTCTCTAGTTCCTGTTCTGAATTAATGTTCCTTGAATTTTAAGGTCCACTCAATAGAAAAGATTCCGATTCAGTGGGTCTTGAGGTGGGGTCTGACACTAAAGTCTCTAAGAAGCTCGAGGGTGATGCCGGTCGGTAAACCACACTTTGAGCAAGACACTAAGTAAGTAACCTGAAAATTGGTCATAAAATTAGCCACCTGGCCTACAAATGTGATGGCACGGGGGACCGAAGACCTAAGTGTCAACTGATCCCTAGTACAGAAAAAAAGGAAGGTGAGGAGATCCAGGAAGAAGCAAAGGGATACTCGTCACAGTCCAGCAGTGCAAACAATCACAGAATATTGCTACTTGCCCAGGTCAGTTAGACTGTAAACTCCATGAAAGAAAAGGGTTGGTTGGTTTGTCTTCTTTTGGTCTACTGCAGAATCCTGATGGCCGAGCACACAACAGGTACTCAGTAACTGCAATGAACACATGAATGACCGGGCAGTACATACACCATTCGTACGTAGGCCATAACTTAAAACAGATTGAGAAGAGACTGTATTTGTACAGACGGCTGTGGGCAGCCACAGGTTGATACGAATACCTGGCCCATTCACTACACTCCATTTTTCCCTAGGGGAAAAAAAAAAAAAAAATTCTCCAGACCCCTACTTCCACTTTTATGCCCAGGTTTTCCACACTCTTATGTCAACAACTCTTTAGCACTTGGAAACAATGAAAAAAGGTGGAAGCACAGGGGAAAGAACTCAGAAAAAGCTTAAAAATCAAAAGAAAAAAAAAAAAAACCCAAAGGGGAGAGAGATGAGCAAACAGCTCGAGGGAAAGAACATCTTCGCTTGTCAGGAGTACCAGGTTCTTACCTATGATAGTAGCAGGGTTTGGGTTCGGGCTTTTATTAGTTTTGTTACTGTCCAGGGTCACAGACGTAGTAGTACTTGGCTGAGGAACTCAGACTCAACAGGGAGCAGGCTCTCCAGCCCACCTTCAGATGCTTTGGGGACCCAAGCTTCGGCCTTACTTCCCCTTTCCCAGGGTCTCCCCGTGCGTTGGTAAAAACGCAGCCGCCGCCCAAACACAAAATGAACGGGGCGGCCTCACAGCCGGCCGGAAGCCAAAACCAGCACCCAAGATGGCGAAGCGCTGGGCGAGGGGCCCCGGAGAGCGCGAGGAATCTACCCGAAAGAAAAATGGCCTCCGCCCGTTTCTCAAGGAGGGCCCAAAACAAAAATGGCGGAAAAGACTGGCTATTCGGAGACTAGGAACGCCGTATGATTGGCAGGTAATGAATCGCGGTTACCCATAGTGCTAGACAGTGGAGGTGATGGAGGGGGTGGGGGGGTGGGGGAGGAAATACGCGTTTCTGTGGTACAGAGCTTCTTGATACCGGGAAATTACTAGCACAAGAATTAGGTTATTAAAAAGGTCGGAAAGCAAAAGTGGCTTTCACGATGCCGGATAAACTTTAAAATAGCGATACGCATAACTTCGTAATTCTTTTGAATTCTCCACAGACTAAAACTTGTGTCCTCGAAGCAGGAAGCAGGATGGGGAGACAGCGCCCGACCTGCCACTTTGTTTAGGGTAAAGTTGCACTTTGCCGACCTCCTCAGAGGCAGGGCTCAGAGCGAAAGCTCCGTGAAGGCGGCCGGCTCTCACTGCGCATGTCCGCTTTCCAGCCCGATCCAGGGAGGCGGGGCCGAGCGAGTCCTTCTCTCCTGGTTTTGGAGGCAATTGGCGCCTGACGGCGAGTCGGCGCCCTCGGAAGCCCGGGCTGCGGAAAACCGTTGGCTACTTCGTCATTCATTCAATAACAGCTCTGAAGTGCGCGCCACTTGGCCGATTCTGTGCCCTGACACGTCCACTTGATGTTATTTAAATTCCTTAGTTGCAACTCATTCGCCGAGACGAACACCGAATAAGCGCCGCCCCCGGCTCCTTCCGGTCTCGGCCAAAGGCTTTCTGGGCTGAGAACCTCGCGAGAACCCGGAGAAGCGGCCTGTGAGCCGCGCCTGCGCCTGCGCCTGCGCCCGCCCCCGCGCCCGCCCAGCGCCGCGCATGCTCCGTGTCCGCGCGCCGAGCGCAGGTTACCAGCACCGGCTGCGGCGGCTGCGCGGGGCCCGGCCTCTGGGGCCAGCTGGCGGCGGCGGCCTAGGGAGGCTCAGCGGCTGGCGGGCAGGTGAGAGCGCTGGCACCGCAGGTGGAAAACCTGCTTTCTGCCTGCCCGGAGAGAGGGGAGGTGGACTTGGTGGTGCCTCCTTCCCCATCTGAGGAAGGTCACTGGCGTCTTCGCTGAAGGATACTTGGGGGCGGGGACGAGGAGGAGGCCGGCTTCTTGGAAAGCTAAAGACCGACACTTAACGTAGCCGCAGCCCGTGTTTGCTGGTGCAGGTGTTCCCGTAGAGGTAGAGTTCTGGGTGTAGACCCCCCCGCCCCCGCCCGCCCCGTGTGCGCGGCCACGCGTGGAGGAGATGCAGGAGGTGTTCCCGCCGAGACACCGACTGCGCCTGCGCCGCCCGCTGCTCGCTGGGGCGCGGGACTGGCCGGCCACGCCCTCGCAGGGAGAGGCCGGGCCGGGCTGGGGCTGGGGCTGGGGCTGGGGCCACCTGACGCGGACCTGGACGTCAGAACTGTTGCACCGCGTGGCTAGTGCCCAGTGTGTGGAAGCAGAAGCAGGGCTCCGGGGACTTGACTTTATGGGGACGGAAATCCTTTAGAGATGGAAACCCCCCGGGTCAGGTTCATCTTTTTCTCGAGTAGGACCATGCCCAGATACTGTTGCTGTGTCGGAGGCCCTCAGTTCTGGCAGTTTGATCCAGTCATTCACTACCCTTGCCCATTTGTGTTTATATTCATAAACAAGTGATATCGGTGACAGTGTGCCGAGTTGGCAGATTCAGCAGTGATCAAGACAGACACAGTCCCTGACCCCCATGGAGCTTATGTTCTAGTGATGGGAGAAGAAACCATAGACAAGTACTCTGATAATGAGCAGGATGTTTCCGGATTATACGAGGTTGGGTTCCCTGGGAAGCAGACTCCAAGGAGGAGATTTGTGGGCGGGACGTTTATTAGGAAGAACTTCTTTGGGTCTCACAGAGGAATAAAGGAAGCAGGAATTGGTGGATAGAAAAAGTTAAGCTGCACTGCAGCCCCAAGGGAACTTTAACTGTGGTACTGGGGTCCACCTGGCTGGTCATTGGATGCCTGCTGTACTGAAAAGAAGGGGAGACCTCCGCTCTTCAACCAAGTCATTCCTGGAAGGGGGCTGACCACTGAGGGCTGTCTCCGCAATCCCAAGAGCTAGGGAAATAACCCTTTCGTTCTTAAAGGGGATCGGGGTGGTACATCATAGCATTCCCCCACAACAGTAGGGCTTTGAAGGTAGTGGTGGGATGTGTTAGGGAGTAATGGGTGTGGGAGAGGGAAGAAATTCAGAGTGGGTGCTCAGAAAAAGGCTGAGTAGGTGACACGTGAATTACAGCTGAAGCACAAGAATGAGCTACCCTGTGCAGGACAAGGTGGGGGAAGATACTCTGCTTTTTGCTCTGCACTGAGAATACAACAGAAAACAAATGGCTGCTACCTTCTGTTACAGTGGGTGGCTGTTACTGGTTCTCATACCTATTGACTCCCTGCTATGACTAGAGATGGAGTACGTAAAAATAGATGGGAACTAATTCAGAGGAAGAGAGAGGAGAAACTGAGAGGTCCAGAAGTTTTGAAAAATTAGTGACTTTTGGTAAAGACTTTTAATCTCTACAGTTTGTTTTGTTTTGTTTTGTTTTTGGGGGGTTTCCTGCTCGCATACAGCAGTTAATCATGTTTTATTTGGATTGTGCCTTTCTCTTCTCAAGCTTTCTCTTTGAGGACAGGAACCATGCCTCATTCATTACAGTAGTCCCACCCTCACCCAGCCTAATGTCCTGTAGTACCCAATAGACATTTGGATAGAATTAATCTCACATGTATTCGACGTGAAAATTGCTAAGCCCAAGTGATAGAAACACTGTTTTGGGATCTGTCTCTACAATACTCTTCAGTTTTATAAATTACAACCAAATATTAATTGAAATATTAAATGATAATACACTATTGCTTTGAAGTGCTGAGGTGGAGATTGAAAGCTCCGGCAATAGGATTCCACAGTTCATCCCCTTAATCGCACTACCCAGCAGTGCCTTCTTACTAAAATGATTTGCTGTGCTTTACCTTCTGAAAACTGGTAAATAGAAACTAGATCCTGGTGGGCTTCGGTGCTGTACTAAGAAATTTAGATTTCACCTTCAAATAAAAAAATATCACTAATGGCTTCTAAGCAAAGCATAAACAACCAGATTTGGGTTTTTTGCAAGATGGCTGTTAAATGGTTGGAGAATATTTAGGGAGGAGCAAAAGAGAACAGTGGTTCTCAAACTTTAACTTAAAAAACACAGATTACTGGACCCCACCCTAGAGTTTATGATTTGGTAGGTCAGAGGTGGCCCAAAAACTTGCCTTTCTCATAAGGTGATGATACTAATGCTACTGATGACTGGACCACACTTTGAGATTATAAGCAGGGACATCACGTGAAGTGATGAGGGTCTGGACTATGACTGTGGGGAGAGGTTATATGAGATTATCATGTCAAATGGCGGGACTGGGTGCTGATTTGATGAGGAATACAAGGAAAAGGCAGAGACCACTATATCCAGACTTTTGAATTCGAAAGGCTTAGAAGGTAATGCTTTTGTTTTTGTTTTTTAACCAAAATAGTTAATAGAGGTAGAACAGCAGTTTGGAAATGAAAGAGGATTCATATTTATGTGAAATGAGTTTAGACTGTTTGTGGGTACAGGTAGAGGTGAACAGTAGCAGTTGGATGTGTGTGAGCTGAAGATGAAGGTGCAGCCAACATTGATGGATGGATGTGCTATATATAATAGGAGCTGTGGATGTGAGTGAGACCACGCAGAGAACGGACACAGGGAAGAGACAGAGACGACTGAGAACAGGTCTTTGATGAGGGTGAATAGCTGGATAGAAACCGAGGAGCCATTAAAGGAGACTCACAAGGAACAGACCAGAGTCCCAGGTACTTAAGGGAGTTTCTGGAACACATCAAAATGCTTCAGAGATCAAGTAAGGGAAAGATTGGTGATCTTCACAGAGCAGTTTCCATGGAGAGTGGAGAACAAAAGCAGATTACTTGAGTTTGAAAATGGAAGTGGGAAGTGACTCTAGGAAAGGATTCATTATTTGAAAGGAATCCGTGTGCATAGTAGCTGGAAGGGAGACCGGGAAAGGGCAGTTGCTTTAGGAAATTTGTTTGGGCTCTTCAATGGGGAAAAATGGTCAGGTTTTGCAGAGGAGGAAGACCCATTATAAGTAGGAGGTGGGAGATGTAAGAGGGATAATGGAGTAGCAGGAAGGAGCGTAAGATGAGCTGAGATGGATCAGTTTTACATGTGAGACAGGAAGCTGAGAGTGCTAATACCCAATAGCCACAATTTCTTCTGGCCCTGAGGTTAGCTGCAGAAACAGGTGCAGAGTAAAATAGAACTCTTGAAAATGATGAAGATAGAAATCGCTCTTTTAGGGATTCAGAGCTAACTAGGAGTATGTGGTCACTGCTGTAGCCCTAAGGGACCAGTTAACTGCACACTTGATCTGGAACAATTTGGCTTTCAGCGTGATACGCACTCCCCTTCCCCGACCATCCTCAGCATCAAATGGCAGCCAGTTGTAAAAACAGCAAGGGAATGTAAAGTTTAAGTATACTTAGGTATAAACTCTAAACAACAGCACAACCTTTCTGATACACAGCCTGAAGTAAACTGATTTACTTTTTCATTAGGCCCTAATCACTCATTCACTGTTCAAATTTTGGGCTGCCGACAATTAGTAAAGCTCCCATATAACTTGTGATGCTTTCAGTATATTATTTATTTATAAAGACACTGAATTCACATCAATGGTGGGAGAGGTAGTAGAGACCATAAAATACATAACGGTTGACCTTCACTGTGTTCTAGACCAGCTGTGCTATAAGCACAGTAGCTACTGGGTGTAGGTCAAGCCGACCTTGGGAGTGGGAAGAACTATCGTAGGATTTTACCAAATAGAAACTTTAGAACTTGGGTATGATCCACTCAGTTCACCAAGAGCTGATAGTAATGTATTTGGTGTGTGTGTTTTTACAAGATGAAAATTCAGCAAAACTGTTATTTTTGATGATACAGATAGAAAAGGGGGAAAAAAAAGAAACACTTGATCTCTAATATGTCACTCAGTTGAATAAGCATGAAGACAGTACACAGAAATTTCAAATGTATACACAGAAAGTGCCAACATTTAAACTGCCATATTAAAAACTGAGGATATTTTTGATGTCAGAGATTGGAGTTCAGAAATGAAGATTTCCCAAATAACTAAAGCCACCATTATCATTGTAAAAGAAAAGGCCTTCTACAGCTCCAGTAAACTTCATCACATATAATTACAAGATCTGGGCTAATTGTTTGTTTAACATTCTGTCTAATGTCCTCTTCACATTTAAATTACTTTTGGTGGAAGTTTTTAAAAATTATTATTTTTCAAATACTTTTAAGCAGAGCGGTAATGAAAGCCTGAATTAGAATCTACCTTACATTGTGTCCAAAAGACCAGCAGATGGCGCTCAGCAAGCCCAGTAGACAAAGTGATGACCTTTTACAGAATATTTCTTGGACCTAGGTTGCTGTAGGCCTAATTTAGTAATGGCCAGTAACAAAACTTGATGGTTGTAATTGACATGATGCTACACAGAAAGAGTAAACTGACATCTAGAACCAGGCTGTTTAGGATTTGGTAGGAAGCTTCATTGCCTTTTGGTCCTTTGCCTTACTGTCCTGTCACCCAGAAACCTTCATTTAGCTTGGATGTGAAAAGCTGCAGCAAGCCTGTCAGAGGCCTTAATGGTAGAAATTGAAGAGATAATTCCTGTAATACATAGTAGAAGGAGGGAGAGTTGCTACTTTAGATACAGAAATACTGTAACTTGAGATACTATTTGTGGTCTGAAGTAATATATCTGTGTTTTCCTTTCTTGGCCTTTTTATTTATATGTACTCAGAAGATTACAATATTTTATTAAGGTGGAGGAGATAAAGCAAGCTTCTCCCCATTTTGTTCATTAACTCTTGCTGTTCATTCTGTACTAAGAATTAAGCTAAAGAAAACTGAACTAAAATTAGCACAGCTAATCTGAACTATTAGTAGGTCACAGATGTGTATTTGCAGGATATAGACTCTTAATTTTGGATAAGTTGGCACAAGACCAGTGTTAACCTCTTACATACCTGACATGAGAATCAGAAAAACATGCCAGGCTTAATGCATTAGGATAGTTGATCTCGGTGACTCTTACAAGTGTGCACAATGCACTCAGAATGTTCTTCTTGTCCATCATCGTGCACTGAAAATTCTGATTAACTCTACTGCCAAAGCTGGGTCACTAATTCTTGACTTTTGAAAATGGCCTGAAAGAATACCAGCCAAGATTTTAGGACTCCAAAACCCAAGCTGAGTCCCACAGTTACCTGAAAGTAATCTTGGAATCAATCATATATTTTTTCCTCATTTATGAAGTGGCCTCATAAAACTGCTATGAAAACAAAATGAGAAACCTTTGGAATAATGCAAGATTAGAGTATATAAAAGCATTATCTGTGTTAAGATTGCCTCTGAATGTATTTTAAATTTAACGAAAGTCCTTTCAATTAATAAAACTATACATGCTATTTTACTTGACCTAAACTTAGTAATTTTACTTCTCTCCCTTTCTCTCATCTTTCCAAGAGTCCCATGCTTTCTTGGTTTGTTAAAAGTGCGCTTAAAGAAGATTCAGAAAAGATAAGAGAAAGGCAGTTGCAGGTCCACCAAAGTCGGGTAAGGAGGAGGAGGAAAAATCATTCTGCTCTCATTTCTGTTGCTTCACTCCAGGCAAACTTGTAAAGCTCAATGAATAAACAGGAAGGACTTCCTTATTTTCAGGGACCAGCCTGTTACTGTTCATCAACTCTGATCATTTTGAGTACGTTCTTGTTTTGTTTCAGACTCAGGAATCTCTCCTGTCAGTAAAAGAGCTCTATCTCACTTGCAATGACTTGCCAGGTGTTTTGAGGGAAGGACTATCTCAAGAGAAGTTGTATTTAGCTTAATTTCCCATTTCCCAAATTGAATCTCAGTATCCCTTCTGCTCAGGGATACTATGAGACTTTGTAAAAGTCAAGGTTTTAAAAATCTCATAAATTCATTTGGAAAATGAGTTAATGAAAAAAATCTGATAATTCTTTATATTATCCTGAGGCATATAGGGACTGTAAGCAAGGACTCTGGAATATTTTCAAGAATATTTGTTGCCGGGATCCCTGGGTGGCACAGCAGTTTAGCGCCTGCCTTTGGCCCAGGGCGCGATCCTGGAGACCTGGGGTCGAATCCCACGTCGGGCTCCCGGTGCATGGAGCCTGCTTCTCCCTCTGCCTCTCTCTCTCTCTCTCTCTCTCTGTGTGTGACTATCATAAATAAATTTAAAAAATTAAAAAAAAAAAAAAAGAATTTTTGTTGCCATAGCACATTTAGCAATAAATTTTAACATTGAGACAAATCTCAAATTTCTGTCAGAGATCTATCAAATTAGCTTATCTGCATACAATCAAAAACTATGCAGCTATCAAAAATAATGAAGATTTATATTCTTAGGCAAGAAAAGATTATTAAAACAGCATGTAAAGATGACAGACGTTTTGAGCTTTCTTTTCCTTATTTATATATTTTCTAAGTTTATTTTTACTTTTAAAGATTTTATTTATTTATTCATGAGAGACGCAGGCAGAGAGAGAGAGACAGAGACACAGGCAGAGGGAGAAGCAGGCTCCATGCAGGGAGCCTGGTGTGGGACTCGATCCCAGGTCTCCAGGATCATTCCCCTGGCTGAAGATGGCGCTAAACCACTGAGCCACCAAGGCTGCCCTATATTTTCTAACTTTAAAAAGCAAGCCTATATTATATTAGAAATGGCAGGATGCTACTTTTCATTTTGAAAAAATCCCACAAAAGAATTGAAAAAAAGAAAAATTGTTAAAATTTTATCCCCAAAATATATTTGATTGTATGTTAAAGCTTCACAAGAAGATAGGGATAAAATAAGGAGCATATTACCTCACTTCCAGGTTGAATGTCAAATTTCAAAAGTCTGTTGTTTTTTTTCTTAAAACTAATAATGAGCTTTACCTAATAAAGTCTAATGTGTTTTGTCCTGGGAAGTGGGTTCTTCAGGCAATTGGATACATATGATTGCTGGAAAGCTATTATATGAAAGAAATGAAGGAGATTAAAGTTTCTGTACCATTTTAAAAGATTGCTAGTTCCATCTGGTTTGATGGAGATGGACTATTAGGTATACAGTGTGGTAGTATTTTTATGTAAATTAAAAAGCCCTATCATCCTGATCCTGATAGTTTTCCAAGCATCTCAGTACAACAGAATTATTACTGGAAAATAGTTACCTGCCTGTCGCTCCCATTAGCCAAATCAGTATATGAGATATAGAGGAAATGGGGGCATGTAGATGTTGCATAAACATTAAAGCAATTAATCATTAGATCAGTCTACATTAGTTGCTAACCAGGAAGCCTGTTAACGGGACCTCAGTGACAATGGCCAATAATGAGTTTTCAACCAAAATAGATAATAATTCCCAGTTTTAACTAAGCCTAAGTGTAGAAAAAGATACATAGACCCTTAAGTTATCCTAATGGAAATGAATAATAGACTGTCAAACACAGGTTTATGTAAATAAAATGGAATGCCTCCTTTGTCCTTAACCCTTGGATAACCCAAGGAGTCATTAAACGTACGCTAACTTGATGCTAATCCAGACTCTTCTCAAAGAAAGTTCACAGGTACATCATCACACACTGTGTTCTACATGGAGAGAATATTCTGTACACATTCCCAAACATAGCTGTTACAGATTGTAGTTTATTCAATTGGTTCTGAATTTTAGTTATTGAGTTCTTTGTCCCAACTTTATTATTTTATTCTTTTATACAAACAACTCTCTTTTCTGTAAACTGTTTCCCTAAAAGTTTGTAATTCAAGAAAAATCTGATAAATACTGAATTATGTTAGTAATCAGGGAGAAGTAAACTGTGAATAGAAGAGATGCCATCCATTAAAAGTAATGTGTCTTGATAACCTCATGTCGAGAGTGTCAGAGGTGCTGGAGTCACCGTAAGTATTGATGAGACTAGATATGAATGACGATATCTTTGAAACCTTTCATTGAAGGTATTTTGTGGACAAAATATCAAATCTGTCAACACAAGCCAGTTAACTGGTGCAGCCTGTCTCTCTTTCCCTCTATGAAGTAGTCCTTACTATAGTTCTTCCTCATTACCCCAAATCACGAAGGGTTTTATTGTATCTTCAAATTGAAGGCATTTTGTACAGTGGGCTTCACAGTGAAATTTAATGATACAGTTCATTGTGATTGGCTTTCTCCAGAGACAGAACATAAGTATGTCAATAAAAGGTATGGTCCTTAAAGGTTACAAAAAGTATATAGGATACAAGAGCACTTTATCTTTTTTATATATTTTATTTATTTATTTATTTATTTATTTATTTATTTATTTATTTATTTATTCATGAAAGACACACAGAGAGAGAGACAGAGAGGCAGAGACACAGGCAGAGGGAGAAGCAGGCTCTGATGCAGGGAGTCTGATGCAGGACTTGATCCAGGGTCTCCAGGATCACGCCCTGGGCCAAAAGTAGGCACTAAACTGCTGAGCCACCCAAGGGTCCCACAAGAGCACTTTAGAACAGGAAAAGGGCATAAAATACTTTCAGTTACAAAGTAGGCCATTATTTTTTCCATATAATAGTTTAAGTTTTACAACAAAGTCCTTATAAAATGTGGATTTGGACACTGGGAGAAAGGGTTTCTAATGCTGGAAGTGATATGTGTACATAGGCATAACTCTAAGCTTTCTGTTTATTTCTTTTTTTTTTTTTTTTTTTTTTATTAGTCACACAGAGAGAGAGAGAAAGAGGCAGAGACATAGGCAGAGGGAGAAGCAGGCTCCATGCACCGGGAGCCCGACGTGGGATTCGATCCCGGGTCTCCAGGATCGCGCCCTGGGCCAAAGGCAGGCGCCAAACCGCTGAGCCACCCAGGGATCCCTGTTTATTTCTTTTTTAAGATTTATTTATTTTAAAGAAAGCACATGTGTTAGAGTGGCACATAGGACAGAGGGAGGGAGGGAGAATCCCAAGCAGACTCCCTGCTGAGCACAGAGCCCCACACAGGGCTGGATTTCACGACACTGAGATCATGACTTAAGCGGAAATCAGGAGTCGGATGCTCAACTGATTGAGCCACCCACGTACCCCTCTATTTTTAATGCACACAGAACACTGAGGCAGTTAAGGTGTTTAACTCATTAGCAGCATATTTTAATCTTGACTTAAAAGGGAAAAGAGTAAAAGTTCTGTTCAGACATTTTTCTAATGGCATTCATACAAAATTATTGTAACATAAAAGACTGCATGGTACTGAAACTCAGATACGTGCAGTTGAACCTAATTCTAATTCTTAGTTATACTCCTTAGTTGATGGAGTAGTCCTTATTGTCTTTCTGTGCTCGGAAAGGAACTCTGAAAGTGGGCCCATGCATAGTGTCATAAGTCTAACCCCTAAAATCTAATGAGCATCCTTTAAATTCAAAAGTATAATGAGTTTTTAGAGGTTGTCCAGACTCAAGTTCCCAAACCCAACAGATCATCAAAAACAGACTTCCTGGACCACACCCCATGCTTTCCAAACCCAAGACAGAGGAAAGGAATCTTTTTAAATACCACCTAGCTTTGTAACACCAGGCAGGCTACTAGCCCCAATTTCTCTTTGTAAACTGGGTAGACAGTAAACCCTATAGGGTAGAGTTATTAGTTATAAGGGTAAACATTAAAATCCTGTGCTTCCGGACATAAGTAGAAATGGCATTACTTCATTCTACCTCAGAGTGCATGCCAAAATTCACTTGCTACATGTGGAATCCATGCATGACTGTCCCAATCTCAGCTGAAACACCATCACTTATGTGTGTCAGAATGCAGAATCTAAATTCTTAGTGCATGTATAAGGATTACCATTTGATTCTTCTGTTAAAATTCTGACTAAATGTAATTTTTTTAATCTAATTTTACTGTGGCTCAGAGAATATATAATTAATTATATAAGGAAAATGATATCTATGCATGAGCATTTCCAAAGATTTCTATAGCTTTTCTAGCAGGTCATATGGCTCCTTTACAATCTTTAACTAAAGGTTTATGTTGCTTTATAAGTTTCTCAAGCCTGACTTCCTGCTATCCCTTTGAACCTACAACATATCCTTTTTTTTTTTTTTTTTTTTTTTTAAATTCATGAGAGACAAGGAGAGAGAGATGCAGAGACATAGGCAAAGGGAGAAGCAGGCTCCATGCAGGGAGCCCGACGTGGGACTCCATCCCGGGTCTCCAGGATCACGCCCTGGGCTGAATGCGGCACTGAACCACTGAGCCACCCGGGCTTGCCCCAACATACCCATTTTTGTTAGTTAATATTACACTATATTGCGCCCCAAAATATTTAATAGTTGACTTTTATTAGAGTGCAATATTCTACTTATAACAGTTCATAGATGTAACTTGAAGGGAGTTGTTTTGTTCTTGTCTCTACTTTACCTGTTGCCCTTTTCCTAGGTTCACTGATGCTGAAGTACTATGAGTTTTCAGAACTTCTGGAAAGACTATAAAGTTCTAATTGTCATGGTACCTTTAGTTGGGCTCATACATATGGGATGGCACAGAATCAAGAGCAGCCCTGTTTTCCAAATGCCTAATAAGGACAATGTTTCTGAGCCAGAAAATCCAGAACTTGGATGTCCTCCGAAGAATCACATCCAAGGGAAATAACAGGCTTGGAATCTTCAGGTAAGTTCAGTTTAATCTGGTCAACCAAATGGTATGTTCCAATGATGAGAAACATAATCTTTTTTTTTTTTTTTTTTTTACAGATTTTATTTATTTATTCGTCACACACACACACACACACACACGCACACACACACAGAGGCAGAGGCACAGGCAGAGGGAGAAGCAGGCTCCATGCAGGGAGCCCCGACGTGGGACTCGATCCCGGGTCTCCAGGATCACTTCTCGGCCAAAGGCAGGTGCTAAACCGCTGAGCCAGCCAGGGATCCCCCGAGAAACATAATCTTTAAAAAAAAAATAGCTCTGGGAGGAAAAAGTTTAAGTTGGTAATAAGTTACCTACTGTTTTTATTATGACCCACTGATATAATATTATTCTGCGCTTGCTTCTAGAAAAGTTTGTTCCATGGAGACCTTTGACAGTTGCCTTGCAGAGTCATTTGAATGAAAGGAGAAAGAATAGCCCATTACTTATCCTTTCCTTTTCATTAAGGATGTTGCAAAGATCATTTGGGTGTGTCCAAAAGAGCAGTTGTGTACTTGCCATAAATCCATCCCAGAGCATATAAATCTGTAACTTATAAAAGTTCTCTCCTTTATTTTTATTGTTCTGTTTCTTTCCAAGGCAAATAATACTAATTGTATTCCTTCTTTAATATCTATAATTTTTTGTATCTAATATTTTAGCTTCAAAATAATTTACTTCTGAGAGTCACTAAAGTAAGAGAATATAGTTACATAATTGAGGATTATAATCCCTCAAGTATAATTCCAAAATGTTCTAAAATCCAAAAGGTTTTGTCATAATTCCTTTGGTAGCAAAATTTGATCTTAACACGAGGCAATTTACAGTCTGTATTTCACTCAATATGAATATTTAGTTTCACTGCAGAAATACTGTTATGTTCGATTATGAGTGTTATATGATTATATTGCTTATGGGTATTAAACTCTATAGTATTTTGATTATGGGTACTAGTCACTATATTATTTTTCTAAAATCCCAGAAATTCTGAATTATGAAATTAATCTGGCCCCAAATAGAGAATTATAGCCCTATAATTGTGGAGCATTTTCTATCTTAATATACCTTTTGACCTTCAGATGAGTAATAATGTGCTTTAAATTTTGACATAAGGTAGGTCAATTTAGGGTCAGCTCCTTATAGAAGGAAGACTTCAGTAAGATTTTCCTCATTCTTAAAAGGTCTATGATTTTGACATATGATAAAACTATGATATAATATTACATTATTTTAAATCAAGATTTTATTTTTTAAATGCTCTCAAAGAGAAAGGAAAGAGCATGGCTTAAAGTATTAAACAATTATTATAAAAAGCCAAATAGTAAAATATCAGAAGCTTCATAAAAAAGTATCCTTAAGACATTCTGTGTAAGATTTGTGTTTATAAAGGGAGTTTTAGTGGACATGATCAGGGAGTTAGAGTTTATTAGATGCTTGATTTTTTTTTTTTCTCTGAGCTTTTCTAGACTAATGAAATCATTAGAGAGAGTGCATAGGTGTGCGTGTGTAGAGGGAGTGAGAATTCATGTATAGTGTAATATAGTGTGTATGTGTATTACTTATGGCATAATTTTTTCCCCTTTAATTCTTGTCATAGGAGTTTGGAGGCCTACTATAGCCAAACTTTGGGGTTTGTTTTCTCCTTCTGTGAAAAGAAATACAAGGAATATTATTGAGGTATTCCTAGAGGAAAAGTGAAGTTGAGAAAAGAAAACATCCCCTCTAAAACATCCCCTCTAAAACAAAATAGAGATTTTGGATGTCAGTGTTGCAGCACTTAGAAGTCTTAGAGTGATCAACACTGCTAGTCAAGCATCAGAAACAGATACTAAAACAAGTTTGGGATGAGCAAATGTTAAACCAGATTCAGAGTGAGTTAAATACTGATTCTATCAAAAAAAATGTACTGCTATATGTACCTTATTATTTTTTAGTTTTTACTTTTTGTAAGATTTGTTTATTTTAGCAAGGAGGGGTGCACAAGCAGGGGGAGACAGACTCCCTGCTGAGCACAGATTCCCAACACAGGGCTCAGTTCTAGGATCCGAAGATTATGACCTGAGCCTAAATCAAGTCTGAGGGGCACCTGAGTGGCTCAATGGTTGAGCATCTGCCTTTGACTTAGGTCCTGATCGCGGGGTCCTGGGATCGAGTTCTGCATCAGGCTCCCCATAGGGAGTCTGCTTCTCCCTCTGCCTATGTCTCTGCCTCTCTCTCTCTGTCTCTCATGAATAAATAAATAAAATCTTCTACGAAAGAAAGAAAAAAAGAAAGTCACTCAGTCAAGTCTGATGCTTAACCAGCTGAGCCACCCAGGCACTCCATAACTTTTACTTTTATTATGGAAAATTGCAAACATATCCCAAAATAGAGAATAGTATATTCAACTCTTTTTTTAGGATTTTACTTATTTATTCATGAGAGACACAGAGAAAGAGGTAGAGACACAGGCAGAGGGAGAAGCAGGGAACGGGATGTGGGACTTGATCACAGGACCCCGGGATCACGACCTGAACCAAAGGCAGACGCTCAACCACTGAGCCACCCAGGCATCCCAGTACATTCAAGTCTTGATTATCCATCACCCAGCTTTAACACTTAACAATATTTTCCCAGTCTTCTTTTATCTATCCTTCCATCTCCACCCCCTTTTTGATTGCTGCTAGTATTTTAAAGCAAATCCCAAGCTTCAGTGTATATCTTTAACATTAAGGATAAATACACACACAACGGTAAGTGCATTATAACACTGAAAAAAAAATTTTTTTTCATATAGCACAAGCTATCTTTTTTTTTTTTGTATTTTTTTTTATTGGAGTTCAATTTGCCAACATACAGCATAACACCTAGTGCTCATCCCGTCAAGTGCCCCCCTCAGTGCCCATCACCCAGTCATCCCATCCCCCCCACCCACCTCCCCTTCCACTACCCCTTTGTTCGTTTCCCAGAGTTAGGAGTCTCTCATGTTCTCATTTTCACTGATATTTCCCAGTCATTTTCTCTCCTTTATTCCCTTTCACTATTTTTTGTATTTTATATTCCCCAAATGAATGAGACCATGTAATGTTTGTCCTTCTCCGATTGACTTACCTCACCCAGCATAATACCTTCCAGTTCCATCCATGTTGAAGCAAATGGTGGGTATTTGTCATTTCTAATGGCTGAGTAATATTCCATTGTATATATAAACCACATCTTCTTTATCCATTCCTCTTTTGATGGACACTGAGGCTCCTTCCACAGTTCGGCAATTGTGGACATTGCTGCTATAAACATTGGGGTGCAGGTGTCCTGCTGTTTCACTGCATCTGTATCTTTGGGCTAAATTTCCAGCAGTGCAATTGCTGGGTCATAGGGTAGCTTTATTTTTAACTCTTTGAGGAACCTCCACACAGTTTTCCAGAGTGGCTGTACCAGTTCATGTTCCCACCAACAACACTAAAAAAATTAATGGTAACAACTTACTACCATTGGATACCCAGGGCCGTGTATGTATTTCCAAATTTGTCTCTTAAAAAATCTCCTGGGGATCCCTGGGTGGCTCAACAGTTTGGCGCCTGCCTTCGGCCCAGGGCCTTATCCTAGACTCCTAGGATTGAGTCCCGCGTCGGGCTCCTTGTATGGAGCCTGTTTCTCCCTCTGCCTCCCTCTCTCTCCCTCTCTCTCTGTGTGTCTCTCATGAATAAATAAATAAAATCTTTTAAAAAATAAAAAATAAAATAAAAAATCTCCCTTATAGGTGGTTTGTTGGAATTGGAATCCAAACAAGGTCCACATACTGCATTTGATAGATATTATCTCTCTCTTTTCAACTACTAGATTTCCCCTTCCAGTCTGCTGCTTTTTGAATGTCCCACATTCTGAATTTGGTTGATTGAGTCCTCATTTTGTCATTTAATGAGTTTCTCACTCCCGTATCTCCTGTATCTGGTAGTTAGATCAGAAGGCCTGCTCTGATTTACTTTTTTTCTTCTTGAAAAAGAATACTTCACAGATGTGCTATTATGGTATACATCCTAGTGAATCATATTGTTTCACCTTTAATATCTAGTCCACTTTCAGTGTTGCTAAGATTAAAGTGCGTCATGGGGCGCCTGTGGCTAAGTCAGTTAAGCTTCTGGCGTAGGCTCAGGTCATGATCTCAGGGTCCTGGGTCCTGCTCAGCAGGGAGCCTACTTGTCCCTCTCCCTCTGTTCCTCCCCACCCCTCGCTTGAGCTCTCTGTCGCACGCTCTCTCTCACATAAGTAAATTAAAGAATTTTTTAAAGATTTTTTTATGTATTTATTCATGAGAGACAGAGAGAGAGAGGCAGAGGGAGAAGCAGGCTCCATGCAGGGAGCCCCACGTGGGACTCAATCCCAGGTCTCCAGGATTACTCCCTAGGCTGAAGACGGCACTAAACTGCTGAGCCACCGGGGCTGCCCAAATAAAATCTTCCAAAAAAATAAAGTACATTATCAGTCCAATCTCTCCATTATAAAATCTATTAGAAATTTATTTATGATCAGGCACCTGGGTAGCTCAAGTCCGTTAAGTGTCTGACTCTTGATTTTGGCTAAGTCATGATTTCAGGATTGTGGGATCGAGCCCCATGACAGGCTCCATAATGGGTGTGGAGCCTGCTTGGAATTCTTTCTTCCTTTGACCCTCCCCCCCAAAAAAAAATTATTTATGATCATTGTTCTAGTCTAGGCATTGGCAAACTTTTTTCTATAAATGACCAGACAGTAAATATTTTAGGCTTTGCAGACCATACAGTCTACTACTCAAGTTTCTATTGTAGCACAAAAGCATTCATTCATAATACATGAGCATGAGCCAATAAGAATTTATTTACAAAAATAGTCGGCAGGATATGGCCCATGGGCTGTAATTTGCCAGCCATAAAGGTGGTTTTCCTTAGGGGTTGCAAAATGATGTTCAAATTCTGTCATTCCTTTTCCATTTATGAGCTAGAACAACTTTCCCTCATCAGCAATTCAGTTTCCCCTCAAAATGCATTTATCAGGAAAAGCAAGATAATTGCTTTATTTTCTTTATCAGTTTTTACAAAAATGAGTTAATGCCCTAATAGCAATGAGGGTTTTGGGGTTTGATGACAATGTGAATTCATGAGTTTGCATATTATTTGAATTATCTCAAGCTATTATTATCAATATTATTTTTATGACTCAAATTGTACCATCTTGGATGCCCTCCAAGTTGACGCCTCTTTTTTTTCCTATGCTCTTCGATATGACCCAAATATGTTATTTTTTTGACAAAAAAAACAGTCCTGAGCTCATCTTGTGTGTTTCTTACCTCAAACCTAGAATCAGCCATTTCTCCAAGGAAACCTGGCTTTTTTTTAGGAGAAAACTTTACCTGTTTTTATTTCTTTAAATCATAATTTATAATGTATGTCTAAATTCAGAATACAGTCATGTAAATTTTACTGTTATTTTAATTAAGTTACCATTACTGCAAAAGCCTGCCTGCCAAGCCCATGCATCCAGGAAGTCAGTCATTCATGTATGGTAGCCTTTGGAACTGGCCAGCCTTATAGAATATGTTTGGTTCATTTCATTTCTTTCAATTGTAGCTTGTTTTATATGGATCTAGACCCACAAGTTAGCAAATTTTGACATCCTAAAAATGATTTGGGAGTCACCAGCATTTTCAGTGATTTCTTCCTTTCTCATTTTGTAGAGATATTAGCCAAAAGATGGGGTTACTGGTCTCACTACCACAAGACTGTTAGAGGTGCCAACTTAACAAATTCCACTTTTGAAAAGTTGCGTGTCACTGTTACATATTGAAAAAAAAAATATTTTTTAACTAGAAAAATCATTTTATTGGTCTCAGTTTCTGTTATGATTTATGATTTGTGTTGTACTATATCATGTAAAATAATGTATGGAAGTCACTTCACTAAGGTTTCATTTAAACGTATGTCCCAGATTTTGCTGAATCTAAAATAACCATTGAAATAATATTTAAGTACCTTGGCTGTTCCTGGCTTAAGATGAAAGATTTTTTCCTCATCTTGTAAAAAAAGACGACCAAAGCTTTATTGCGGGGAGAAAACTAGCCATCATTGCCTTTCTTTTATTGGGCCCAGTTGCCATGGTTACAGTCCTTTAAATGGGGAGGAGTGGTAACCAAAATAACACTCTGAATAACACTCCCTCCCTCTCCTCACCTCTTTGCACATCTTCACATCACCTTTTTGGTCTGTATCACACTATGTATGCCATAATCTACTTCAGGTATACTGTAGTCTGGTAGTCCAATTAGTTTTATTTATGCTAAATACTGTCCAAGTGATGAGCATAATTATCATATTCCTGAAAATAATAATTGGCTGAACCTTCACCTTCAAAGCACCTAACCTCAACAGATAAGGTCTATGACCTGAGATTTTTTATGTTTTTTGCACACATTATTAAAGTGTCAGGATTTTATGCCTCAAGGCACACAATTTATTTACAGCTTTGTTAAGGAAGCCAGCAGAAGTTGCAACTGCACTTGTTAACATTTTATTGTATTTAGACCTTTTGAGATCAAATTGCAAATCAGATCCCATTTTTCTCTTTGTCAAACAGCATATCTTCTGGTTTTTATATGTACTGTCATTAACCAGAGTCTTGGAGAGGATTCAGTTGTAGGACATTAAAACTGGCAATCATTGATTAATGGAATAAAACTGTATAAAATTAGTTCTGATGTTAGCCAAACATTGAAAACATGGTTTATTCTTTAAAAAAAAAAAAAAAAAGGCAGACGCTTAACTGATTGAGCCACCCAGATGCCCCCAAAAGACATGGCTTATTCTTTGGTACAATGTGCTGTGCAGATTTATACAGTTAGAGGTAGCCTGTACAATACAGAGTGTGTCTACTATAAAGAGACTAACAGTGCTCTTATTTCATAATTATTTACAAGCAGGGTTTGATGTAAGTGTATCTTTGTTTAGACCTATGGTTTCCAAGTAAACCAGAATTATAGAAAAAACATTAAATCTTGATGTTAGAGAATAAAAACATTTGGGTTTTTTTTTTTAAAGACTCAGTTTTATAATGAGTTTTATAATGTAGCATTTCTCTTATAGAGGCATACTATTTTCAAATAGCCTTACTGTAAGCTTTCTAGCTATGATGTTCTGCATTCCAAAATCATTCAGATATCAGTACTTTTTCTTGTAGGGATTCATTGAAGAACAAAGGAATGACTGTTAGCCTGAGTGGATTTTGTGGAGTCTTGTGCCAATTAGTAATTCCTTTATCTAAAGAGGGAGCAGAGCATCAAAATATTAAGCTGCATTCTATTAAATGTTTGGAATTACTTCTCTGAAATGTTTTTCCTTTATTTCTTACAGAAAGAAGCGTCTTTGAATCTGAGCTTGATATTGAAAGAAGAGATGAAAAACACCAGCTGGATTAGAAAGAACTGGCTTCTTGTAGCTGGGGTGTCTTTCATAGGTGTCCATCTTGGAACATACTTTATACAGAGGGCTGCAAAAGAATCTGTAAAATCTCAATCTAGAGGCAAACAACAGAGTATTGGAGAATGAAGTAAAAAATAAATATTTGGAATTACTAATATGTCATTAAGTCATTACATGCTAATTAGCTTCATAAATCTGGAGCTATTTAGTTTTATAGCCACATTGTTACATGTTCAAGACTTCCATTCCTGAAGATTAATTTTTTTTTCTAAATGTCAAGACCCCTGACAATGCAGTAAATAGAAAAAACATGGTTAACAAAATAAAAGCCATCTTCACCAATTACCACCTGAAGTAAGATGTCTCGTTTAGAAGCTAAAAAGCCGTCGTTGTGTAAAAGTGAGCCACTGACAAGTGAGAGAGTCAGGGCCACACTTTGTGTCTTGAAAGGAATCCTGACATCAAGCTATGGCCCTTCGGGTAGGCTGAAGCAAGTGCATAGCGGCTTCGGAGGCTGTGTGTGTACAACCTCACAGTCGTCGGCCCTACTCTCTAACCTTCCCGTCACCCATCCCATCTAAAGATCCTGACAACATCCATGCAGAATCACGTGTCATGCTTCAGGGACTGTGGCTTATTCACAGCCATTCTTTGCTGCAATCTGATTGAAAATGTTCAGAGAACAGGCTTGACACCCACCACTGTTACTAAATTAAATCAGCATCTCTTGAGCCTCTGCACCAGTTACCTCAAGTCCGAGTCCTGTGGTTGTCGAATTCTAGTTGACTTTAGTAGTCCTCAGACCCTCCTTTGTTTGGTGCGCAGTATCGTTACAAGTAAACCTGCCTGTATGCTCACCAGAGAGGAAAGAGACCATCTCAGTGCTTTGATTCTGAGAGCCTTTTTGCTTACAATTCCAGAAAACACCAAAGACCGCCTCATTTTAGGAAACAGTATAATTGTGCCTTTAAAAGGTCAGAGGGTTTTAGATTCTAGTGTATTACCCGGAATTCTTATTGAAATGTCAGAAATTCAGTTGATGAAGATCTTACCTATCAAAAAATCCGAAGCCTTCAAGGTGGCACTCTTTTGTGCTTCTTTATCAGGAGATTTCTCTGATACTGGAGAAGGAACTATGGTGGTCACTTACGGGGTTTCTCTTGAAAATGCAGTCCTGGAGCAGTTGCTCAGCTTAGGGAGGCAGCTTGTCAGTGATCACGTAGATCTTGTTGTGTGTCAGAAAGTTATACACCCGTCTTTGAAACAGTTTCTCAGTATGCATCGTGTCATTGCCATAGACCGAGTTGGAGTAGCTCTGATGGAACCCCTGAGTAAAGTGACAGGTAAAAAGCACCTTCAGCTTTTGCTCCTTACAGTTAATAAATGACCCCCTTTTTTTTGAGCGGAGACCTTCTTGATGTGTGTCACTGTTAACATCTTGAAAAGTTTTAGAAGCTGCCAACCTCAACAGCATGTGTATCGTTTCTGCCAGAAAAGGTGGTTTCTCAAAAACATCCTATAATGTTCATTTTCTAAAAATTGAGTGATTATGGCAATTTCTAGGTATTTTCCAATCCCAAAAAGGCTACAGAATCCGTTAAAAATCTAAAACCATTAACTCTCCCAAATACCTTAGGAATATGGAGAAGTTTAACAGCTTCACAATCCTAAGGTCTTTAATACTTTACACAAAATTCTTCTACTTGAATATTACAAACCTCTTCCATTATATTCAGAAGGTAATTTTATAGCTAAAATATCTCCTTTTCTCTACTTTTCTACCTCTTCACTACTGTACTTCTGCCTAAATTCGTAATTAGGGGTGGGTAGGTGGGTGGATGTGTGCGCACACTAGCTTTAAATATCCCAGATATTTCCAGCTGAGCTCCTTGAGAATCAGGACTGTCTTTTATTTTTAGTACGGACAACAGGCCTGGTCCACAGTAGGTGTTCTAAAACGTTTGTTTAACTGACTAACGTGATAAGATACAGAATTGTAACAGGCAAGAAATTCACTGTATTTTGTAAATTAAAATCAGACATAAGGTTGATATTCACCTATTAATTACAGCCAAAGAAACCTGACAATGTAGAGTTCATGATTTGAGCCACTTTCAATATCCCTTTAATTGCATTGATATCAGTCATTCCATTCTGATCAATTGCAACACTTATCAGACAAGCCATTGTTAAAGTTTACTATTTTTAGTTTTTAGTTATTAACAAGTCATTAAAAGGTGGTAGTATGTATGTCAGTATTGAATACCTAATATCTGTGTTATTGCCCTATCTTTATAAGGCTGTCCACGATTGTCAAAGTGGAAATTATTAAATAATGGAAATGGTTCTGTGGAACTCATTGTTGATGTTCTGGATTAGACCCATAGTTTTAAATATTTACTGGTTTTTCATGACTTTTCCGGTTGTAAATATTGGGTATTACAGATTATTTAGTTTTTAAATTCGAGCCGGGTGGCTCAGTGGATTAAGTGTCCTACTCTTGATTGTAGCTCAGGTCATGATCTCAGGGTTGTGAGAGTTTTAAAGATTCACTCTCTCTAACAACAACAACAAAAACAACAACAACAACAAAAACAGAGTGCCTTGGTGGTTCAGTTGGTTTAGTGTCTGCATTTGGCTCAGGGCATGATCCCAAAGTCCTGGGATTAAGTCTCTCATTAGGCTCTCTGCTCAGCAAGGAGTCAGCTTCTACCTCTCCCTCCCCGCCTCCTCCCTGCTCATGCACTCTCATTCTCTCTCACTCTCAAATAAATAAAATCTTTTTAAGAATATATACTTCAAAAATATTAAAATGTGAAACATTTTGCCATAGAAATAATAGTTTAGGGACACCTGGGTGGCTCAGTGGTTGAGCGTCTGCCTTCGGCCCAGGGCGTGATCCTGGAGTCCTGGGACCAAGTCCTAGATCAGGCTCCCTGCATGGAGCCTGCTTCTCTCTCTGCCTGTGTCTCTACCTATCTTAGAAAAAAAAAAAAAAAAATAGTTCAAGGGGGCACTGGGTTACCATACCAGCCAACAATTCTTATTTATCCCATATATAATTAGAACATAGTGTAAATAGCCACAGCTTTAATCCTGGTTCTTGGGAGCAAAGACCTTTGGAGATGAAGGGGGAAAACAACTATACCTGAGCCCATGGCTCAGATAAACTATGTTTTCCACTGTCCCTAGTTTATCTAAGTTAATGTTACCTCCATCCTCCCCCCTTTCAGACAACATTCCTCCTTATTGATAGAGATTAAGTAGGGCTATTGTGCATGGGCCCCTGGTGTGTTTGAAGTTTGTCATGGGCATACAGAAGATTGAACCTTTGATTTGTTTTATTTGTGAAAGAGATAATACCATCCCCATTTTACTCCTGTAGGGGGACCCATTCAGAAAAATTAAGTGACATGAGTGACTTGCTTCATGTCCAGTGGGTCATAAGCTGCAGAGCCAGATCCTCTCAATACAGAGATTTTCTGTTGCACCCACCAAATGAGATAATAAATCTTGTAGGTTTTTTTTTTAATCCTTAAATTTTAGATCATCCAAGTATTCCTTAATCTTTGAGGCTTCAGAAGAGAAAAATCTATTCAAAGAAGTCTAGTTGTTCAGTGATTATTTTCTGGGCTCCTGCAAATTTTTTAAGCTCCCAGAAAATATACTCACATTTCTGTGTGCCTTTTTCTAGAGAATACAAAATAGCTCCTAACAGATGTTCAATGAAGTCTATAAACCAAAAGAACCTCTGCTTTATTTGTATATCATTTTAATAGAATACTACTTGTTTTATAGGTATTAGAAGCATCTTGTTATTTATATTTCACGTTTTAAAGTATATGCTTGTGGGACTTTTAATATTGGCTAAGAATCAATTTTAAATGATTGTTAAGTTCCATCTTTACTCATATATTTTGTGTTTTCTAAACTTTAAAAAATAGGAACACAGCCTATTGGTTCCATAGGCTCAATCTCTCCTAGTAGTTATGGAAGTGTGAAAGATTTGTGCCCTGCAAAATTTGGCTTCAAACATTTTCTTCATCTTATTCCTTATGAAGCAACTATCTGCAGCTTGCTTCTCTGCAACAGAAATGATACTGCCTGGGATGAGCTGAAGGTAGGTCACACACTGCATTCCATTATCTAGGGGCTGAGGCAGGGATTAAATAGACAATAGTTTTTTTCATATAGGTGAGCTATGTATTTTGTTTTTTGTAACTTTCCCAGGTGATATAGAAAGCAAAAACAAAAATGATGGAATTAAAGTCATAAGTAAGCTGATTTACTTACCTGTGATATTACAGTAGACTGGTAGCAAGTGCTACCAGTTACTATTTCTAGTATTTACAAGCAATGTAAAGATCTTTAACATGTGAACTTTTTTTTTAACATGTGAACTTTCTTAGTAATTAACTTGAACTCTGTACTTTTTTATGCTAATGTGTATGAATAATTCACTGAGAAAATTAGTTCCCCAGCCATACCCATCATCCACCTCTTAATAGAATTTATTGTCTTCTACCAGCAATAACAAACGCAACTTAGAAGTGATAACTGGGGGATCCCTGGGTGGCTCAGCGGTTTGGTGCCTGCCTTTGGCCCAGGGCGTGGTCCTGGAGTCCCGGCATCGAGTCCCATGTCGGGCTCCCTGCACAGAGCCTGCTTTCCCTCTGCCTGTGTCTGTGCCTCTCTCTCTTTCTCTTTCTCTCTCTGTGTCTCTCATGAATAAATAAAATCATAAAAAAAAAAGTGATAACCTGTGGTATTGGTCACAATCTTAAGGATTCATGTATACTCAAGAATATATCTTTGGTAAATATGAAAGGTCTCTGTTTTTATTACTACTGGATTGTAGATATTATTACTTCCACAGCAACTTGAATGGTATTCTATAGCAGGTATACAGCTAACTTATTTAGACTGAAATAATTTTTTTTAGTAGAAATACTAGCAAACCTTGCTGACCCAGTTATTTTGAGGCCATCCATTTGTGAATCTCAGTTTGAAGAACGAAGTATATATGAAAGATGATATTAATCTTGTCCATGGAGACAAACATCTGGCTAAAGTATTTTTCTTTAATTTCTAATCTTTATTATTCCAAAATGTATTAATTACATTACAACCTTGGCAACACAAGTTTTTTCTTTTGCAACTAAAATTCAGCTCTGAGTCTACTACGTAAGTTCCCTTGAAAACATGGTTATATTTCTTTGTGTGTCTGATGCCAATGTCTGATTCTGATAATTCGTCTCTTTTTTAGCTCACATGTCAAACTGCACTGCATGTTTTGCAATTAACCATCAAGGAACCATGTGTTTTGTTGGGAGGCGGCTGTACTGAAACTCATTTGGCAGCATATATCAGACACAAGGTAGGTTAGGTAGTCTGCTCAGATTATCTAAATTCTCAGCAACATTTGTTTTATAGATAATAAACCAAATCACAATACCCTGCAGCCTTTAATGCTTGCTTTCTCAGTAGTATAATTCAGATTTTGTATTTGAAAACACTTGAGGAAAATAATACTTGCAAATATAAGGTAGTATCTTTATCACAACGATTATTATCAATCCAGCCTTTCACCAAATGATCACAATCTTTGAGTATTGTGAAATACTGCGTGTTGAAATGAGCATTCTGGTAATGTAAATTATATACAGATTTCAACTGCCGCGGTACGATAATAATTGATAGTCATAATGAAAGTATTAAGATTCTATAAAATACTCAGTACCTTCTGGACTATCAAGAAAAGACTTAGTTTCATTTAATAAAGCATTCTAAGCACTAGATTCTATTATAATTTTTAAATTTGCATCTATTTATGATATAAATTCTATCAAATAGAATGTTTTTTATTCATTTTAAGAAACTCTGTGTCCTGATAATAGATAAACTTAGTGCAGGATAGTTCTGATTATTTCATAAATACTGACCTACTTTATTTGAAAATGGATACAGAAAGGTATGTGTTTTCCAGATATTTGCAGTTGATTCTTTGGTTAGTCAGGAATGTTATCAAGAGACTGCAGGAGGTGGCTGGGTGGCTCAGTCAGTTGACCTTCTGACTCGAACTCAGCTCAAGTCTCAGGGTTGTGAGTTCAAGCCCTGCATTGAACTTTAAAAATAAAAAAAGAAAGCAAGAGAGACTGCATAGCTTCCAGTGGCTGACTAGGATTAGAGAGAGAATACATGCTTTTTACGGATATACCCCACCCTGGTTCCCAAAATGATTTAAAATCTATTTGATGATAAAGTCCATTCATGAAAGGTTACTAGAATATACATTACGAAAAACAAAATTAGTGCCCATGTATTGATGCTGAATATACAATAATATAGCCTGCAAATTGAATTAAGTAAACTAGAAAAAGTTTTTTGGAAGAGGAAAGTTTTTTGAGTAGGATTTTGAAGAAACAACACAGCACTGAAAATATGGGAAAAGAATACACAGTAAAGATGGTCTCATCTGGTTCATACCACCTGGGCAGAAAAAAAAAAAAAAAGCGATTGCTGCTTTGAAATAATTTAGATATGGTTTTTTGTTTTTTTTTTTAAGTTTTTTTTTAAGGTATTTATTTATTTATTTATGATAGTCACAGAGAGAGAGAGAGAGGCAGAGACACAGGCAGAGGGAGAAGCAGGCTCCATGCACCGGGAGCCCGATGTGGGATTCGATCCCGGGTCTCCAGGATCACGCCCCTGGGCCAAAGGCAGGCGCCAAACCGCTGCGCTATCCAGGGATCCCTGGATATGGGTTTTAACTATCATTCAGTTATTAGCTTGCTAATATATTACTTCTATCATGAAATTGCTAGGATAAACTTTTTTAGAATGGTGGAACAAAAAAAGTTTAGCATTTTATTACCTTTCAATTAATTTAAATAGATTATTTTTAAAACATTGATGTGAAAATTGCACATGTCCCTAAATGGCTTTTGTCTCAATAATTATGTGTGTTCTCATTTTAAACAAATCTCAAACACTTTGCCAGCTAAGTACTTCATTTGGATATTAGCCTTCAGGAACCTCCTCCTAATATATGCATTATGCCTTGTTCATATATTGAGGAGGCATGACTGGGCAGTCATTCAGAGAAAGCTGATGATGGGGTTTATTCTGATTCATTCATTCTGATAACAGACTAGCATATATTTATACTATAACCAACCCAATTAAGGGATAATAGCCTGGCCAGAGGACCCATGTTTGCCCATTAACATTGTGCTGAACCCCTAAGGAAATTGAGCATAAGTAATAACTTTATAAGGGTCTGATCAAGTATCTTATTTTTAAGAACCATTTTTATAATACGGTTGTGTATGTGTTTTCAATGGCTTTATTACTCTTTAGACTTGTAATGAACCAGAAAGCATTCTCAAAGATGATGGATGTACTCAAACAGAACTTCAACTAAGCACCGAAGCATTCTGCAGTGCCTTAGAATCTGTCGCTGGCTCTTTAGAACACGATGGAGGTGAAGTTCTTACCGACATGAAGTATGGACACTTTTGGTCTGCTCACGCAGAGGCTCCCTCTATTGTTAACTGGCCAGATTTGCTCTCAAGATGTGGCTGTGGACTCTATAATAGCCAGGAGGAACTCCACTGGTCTTTCTTAAAAAGTACTCGGCATCCCTTTGTACCACAAACCTACCTTCCACATGAAGCTACAGGCTCAGCCGACAACCTGACCTTGGACTGTTTTACTGCTAAGCTTAGTGGCCTGCAGGTGGCTGTGGAGACTGCCAATTTGATTTTGGACCTTTCATATGTCATTGAAGATAAAAATTGATAGGATAGCATGTTTATATTTTTTAAAAACCTAGTCAGGTGTCAGTTAAGAAAAATGTTGAATGTATTTTTTTTCTCTCCCAAAGGCCTGCTATGCATATTTGGATAGATTATTCATAAAATTATAGAGATACTTAGATAAGGGGGAAAAGTATGATTCTTAAGTAGAAATACCATAGCATATTAAAAATATGAAGCATTGTTATTAAAGATAGTACAGTTATCTTAGGGCTTCCACAGATGCCTCTGTATGTCCTAAGTTTTTGTTATTTTTACATAATTCAAGAGTACAGAAATAAAAAAACTTCCTAATCTATGCTCTAGTTTGGATATACTTATTATAGATACTTTTTAGTAGTAATTACACATGTTTAAAATCTAAAATTAGATTCCAAAGTATCACAAAGCTCCCAATACATATTGTTCAATCAAGAGAAGTACTCAAACTGCACATTTAGTAAAACTTTAGTGTTCTTTACCTGAGGCACTATCATTCAGTGGTTAAGTAACTGTCGTCGAGCCTGACCTACCTATAATTTCCAGTTTTAGCACAGTTCTTTGGGTTATTTTGAGGAAATGTGTGATTAGGAAAAAAATTACTTATGTAGTAACTAAGCAGTATAGAGAAAAGAAGTGGAAAAGTTATTTCTCTAGTTCACTCAGTAGTGTAAAGAAGAAACCAGAACAACTCTCATATTCAAAGTAGAGACACTTGATGTTTCACCAAGGAATATAATTTGCATTTTATGCAAATGTAACCAATGCATTGATAAATTGAAGAAGAAATACAGGATGCAGCTTGAAGAATAAGTATGGAGCTATAGCAGATGTTATATTAAACCTTAGGAAAACATTTTGAAAAATTTTGGAAAATTAAACAATGTAAGAGTCAGTGATCAGATTTATGGCCATGCTAGAAGGAGACAGAATTTTTACACAATTTCCTCCAAAATTCTTCTTGTACTACAAAAGAATTTTGGGCAGCCCGGGTGGCTCAGCGGTTTAGAGCCTGCTTTCAGCCCAGGGCATGATCCTGGAGACTTGGGATCAGGTCCCACATTGGGCTCCCTGCATGGAGCCTGCTTCTCCCTCTGCCTGTGTCTCTGCCTCTCTCTCTGTGTCTCATGAATAAATAAATAAAATCTTTTTTAAAAAATACAAAAGAATTTTTACCTTGAGCCAAAGAAAAAATTGCAATACAAACTCACAGCAATGCAATATATATTGAAAACTCAGCTGTACCCCATGCTTCATAAAATACTCTTAAATTTTACTTCTTTATTGTTAGGGTCAATTAGAAGGGTAGTATGGTAGGTGGCCTTTAAGATGGCCCCCAGTGACCCCTCGCACTCCTGGTCTTCACACCCTTGCACAATCTCCCTTCCTTGCATGTGGGCTTAATGTAGGAACTCCTCTGAGTCTCCATTTCCCTTTGTGAACAGGAATGTCTTATTGCAGTTCTCCTATGTCTGCTTTATTATTATATATTGGGAGCGAAAGGCACATGACTTGTCCCATTAGCTTTGGGTCTACAGATGAAGAGGAGTTCCAAAGCATATCCAGAGGAGCCTTGCCCACCCTGACCTGATTTCAGTGATAAGATTCTGGACTTCAAGCTGATATTGTAATGCAGTGAGACTTTTGGGAATCTGGGGAGTGTGTGAAAGTATTTTGCAATTTTGCATGTGATGGGCAACCTCTAAGCTGGCTTCCTGATCTCACTTCTTGGTAGTGCATCCTTAGAATGTTCATGGGACATAATGACAAGCTTTTAATGAGTATAGAGCAGAAGTGATAGGATGTCACATTATAAAAAGATGGGCTTCTCTCGATTTCACTCGTTCACCCTGATGGAGGCCACCTGCCAGGTTGGGAACCACTTATGGAGAGGCCCACATAGCAAGAGACTAAGAAAGGCTTCCAGCCCACAAGGAACTGAATCCTACCAACAAACACAAGAGTGATTTTAGAAGCATATCCTCCCTAGTGGAGCCTGAAGAGTAGCCCGTGACATTGCAGCCACTCAAGAGGCCCTGAAGCAGAGAACCCAGCTAAATTACTCCCAGATTGATTCCTGACCCACAAAACCTCTGACATAATAAATCCCAAGTTCTGGGTGTAATTTGTTATGCAACAATAGACATAATAAAGGCAGGAACAAATGCTTATTTAGAATTACATACTGAAAACTTGGTCACACAATGGACAAAAAGCATTCTTGATGCCATTCCTCTGCATTTCCACCATCCCTCCAAACATAAAGCCAGTGTTCTTTATCATTCATGTTCACAGTAGGGTTTTTACATTCACTTAAGAAAGCATGTCACATGGAGGGGTGCCTAGGTGGCTCAGTCAATTAAGTGACTAACTTTTGGTTTCAGCTCAGGTCATGATCTCATGGTTGTGGGATTGAGCACCACCTCCAGCTCTGTGCTTAGTCTGCTTCAGATTCTCTCTCCCAAATAAATAAATAAAATCTTAAAAAAAAAAAAAAAAAAAAGAATAGAAAGAAAAAAAAGAATAGAAAAAGAAAGAAAGAAAGAAGAAAGAAAAGAAAGAAGAAAGAAAAAAAAAGAAAGAAAAAAAAGAAAGAAAAAAGAAGAAAGAAAGAAAGAAAAAGAAAGAAAGAAGAAAAAAAGAAAGAAAAAGAAAGAAAGAAAGGAAAGAGAAAGAAGAAGAAAGAAAGAAAAGAAAGAAAGAAAGAAAGAAAGAAAGAAAGAAAGAAAGAAAGAAAGAAAGAAGAAAGAAAGAAAAGAAAGAAAAAGAAAGCATCACATTGAAATATGAGAATTCCCCTGGGTCTCCTTGGGCTTCTACTGGATTTCCAGGTTATTCTAAAAGGGACGCCACAGTGAATCTCTCCAGTTGACCTTAGAGGTTAAGAGCCTCTCTTACTTCTCATGATAGCCATTAGCTCTGCCATTCTTAGCTTTGTCATAAAAATTCAGTTACAAACCTTGGTGAAACATTAGTACTCCCGTTTTTTAATATGTCATGCATTTGTTGAAATAGTCTCATGAAGTTTTTGCTTTCTGAAGTTTTATACAGTCCTTAGTAGAAAATACTGTAAATAATTAAAAGAAAAAAAATACTTAACAGTTCAAGGAAGTCATCATTCAAACTCAGATGGCAAAATATGAGATGAAAATTCTTTTTAAAAAATTTTATTTATTCATGAGAGAAACAGAGAGAGAGGCAGAGCCATAGGAAGAAGTAGAAGCAGACTTCCTGTGGGGAGCCTGATGCAGAACTCGATCCCAGGACTCCAGGATCACGCCCTGAGCCAAAGACAGACACTCAACCACTGAGCCACCTAGGTGCCCTGAAAATTCTTTTTTTAAAAAAAAGATTTTATTTATTTAGAGAGAGCATGAGTGAGTGGAAGGAGGGGCAGAGGGAGAGGGAGAGAATCTCAAGCAGACTCTCCACTGAGCATGGAGCCTGAGCAGGGCTCAATCCCACAACCCTGACACCATGACCCAAGCAGAAGTCAAGAGTTAGACACTTAACCAACTGAGTCACCCAGGTGCCCTGAGATGAAAATTCTTGATGAAAATAATTTCGGAGGAGCTTATTTTGACAGAAATAACAAGAAAAAACAGGAACTAAGTTAAGCCTCAAGCATTGGTTTTGTGATTTAAAGTTAAGATTGAGGTCTGAATATTGCATTACAAGGTTCCTCAGGAGACAGAACAAGAAATCTTGGTAGTTACAGAAAAGAAAAGGGAGAATAATGCTCAAGAGGATGAAGTCAGTGACAGCTGCTCATGACTTTTGTGAGACAGGACGGACAGTATTCAAGTTTATTGAGTCCAACAAGACTAGCATCTTATTAATCAAAAGAGGTTAGAATTTTGACAGAAAGAAAAAAATTAGAAAACCAAAGCAAATGAAGAGTCTTTTAAGTTGCAATACTTACTTGGTCTTGTAAATACCACACTCCTTAATTCATCCACTTGTACTATATTAAAAAATATGGGGCAGCCCGTGTGGCTCAACAGTTTAGCACCGACTTCAACCCTGGGCCTGATCCTGGAGACCCGGGATCAAGTCCCGCATCGGGCTCCCTGCATGGAGCCTGCTTCTCCCTCTGCCTGTGTCTCTGCCTCTCTCTCTCTCTCTCTCTCTCTCTCTCTCTGTGTGTCTCTCATGAATAAACAAAACCTTAAAAAAAAAGAATATGAACATATTAGATATTTTAAATCAACCATAAGAGTGAAGTAGTTTCCCCAGGATATTTAAATTACATATTATTAGTATCTTTTATTATTAGAGTATCCTTGAGCTCATTTAGTTCGTGCAATCAAAGGTAGTCAGGCATTCATATGATATTAGAGAAAATTTAAGTACTTCTGTAAGATCCATCATATCCTGTATTCATCACACTGGTGAACAGTTCTTTGGATAACTTTAAAATAAAATATTGTTTATAGTCACATAAACTATGCAGGTTATTATGTAAGAGCATCATGTTCAAAAATCACTTACATAATTAATGCAGGCTCTGTCAAACATCCAATTAGGTTATTCATTACTTTCTGATAATCTTGGGGGAATAGTCAAGGAGACTAAACATCTCATACAGGGTCCTGTTTCAGCTGTCTCAACAAATCTATCTCTTAATCTGAAGGAAAAGGCAAGTTTGAACATCTGATATTTTTATAATTTTTTTTTACCTGTAGTTAAATGTTTCCACTTAGTAGCAATAGTATCCCATAATCCTTGGAAAATTTTGCCATTTCCCTACAAAATTTGAATTTAAATGTATGTAAACCAATGTCAGCCTGTATTTTTAGGTTACTAAATGTATATACTTCTTTATTAAAAATATAGTAATACTCATAAAACAGTGAAAACTGAAAAGGTTTGTTTTCTGTGTATACTTTTCTAAAATGTGATCACATAGTATGTTGTTTTATAATCTGTTCCTTTTACCTAATATGTTATGAACATCATAAACATGTATAATCACCACATATTCCACTACTACATTATTTTTAATTCCTAAGGAAATTTCAGTTGTAGAGATTCTACCATAATTTAATCAATGAGCTTTTATTAGTATTATACGATATAAGCAAAACCTCAGTCAGTATCTTGTATTTATCCTTTTCCCATGTCTGGATTATTTCCTCAGGATGAATGAATATAATCAAGATTTCTGGGCTCAAGTATTTATTTGAAATTGGAAAACTATTAATGTACATTGTCTTAATTATTCAGTCTTCCAGAAATGCATCAATATGCTCTGACCACAGCATTTGGAAGTGCTCATTTTCCTGAACTTTGGCCAACACTAGTTATTTTTTGACAATTTAACAGCTGAAAATGGACTCCTTTTAATAATTTGCATTTTTAAAAATTATTGAGATAAATACTTTTTATCATTGTTAGCCAATGTCTTCCTTCTGTTTTTCTTAATAGGCCTTCCATATTTTCTCTCAGTAAATTCATCTTTCACATATATATTTGTATTTCTTTTCTCATACACATTATTAAAGATATGCACATATCAGAAAGGTAAATTTTTAAAGCATATTCCCTGTTCTTCATGGTCTCAGTTTTCTAACCAGCTCCACATGCCAAGCTTAATGGCACAATTTTGCACGTTTCTACTGATTTTATAAGATTTTATAACTCATAAGCAGTGGCAAAACATCTATGTAGTATGAAGAATATAAAATAGTAGACAATCGCACCTGCCTTTTGATACCATCGAACCCATGCTGTATGACTTCGCTAGGGCTGCCATAACAAATTACCACAAATTTGGTGGCCTACAACACCACAAATTCATCATCTTGCTATTCTGGAAGCTAGAAGTCTGAAATCAAGGTGTTGTCAGGCTACACTGCCCACATAGGCTCTAGGGGACGATCCTTCCTTGCCTCTTCTGGCTTCTGGTGGCCTTGCATTCCCTTGGTTTGTAGACACGTCCTTTCAATCTCTGCCTCCATCTTCACAGGGCCTTCCACTCTATGTCTCAATGTCACAAATCTCTCTCTCCTTTCTCACTGGGAAACCAGTCATTGGATTTAGGGCCCACCCTAAATCTGGAATGATCTCATCCCAAGATCCTTAACTTGATCCTTAATTTGATTACATCTGCAAAGACCCTGTTTTCAAATAACATCACATTCACAGGTACGATGGTAGGACTTAGACATTATCTTTTGGGGGCAACACCATTCAACTCATTACAGATGGGAAAAATTTACCATGATGTAAATCTTCCTTCCCCAGATTACTGTTGCACAGAGAGCAAAGTATGGCCGACTGGGCCAGGTTTTACCACCAAACATTTCAAACCATTTCTCCATTTATTGTTTTAAAATTATAATCAAAGTGCAATTTCTCCCCCTGCCCCCTTTTTCTTTAAATAGCCCTATACCTGACATTCTCTTCTATTCCACATCTCTACCGGGATCATCTTCCTACTTGTTCTTCTCCCCCAAGAAACACATATAAACTACCCATTGCATATTCTATGCTTCCTCTATGTTTATATAATTTACAAACATATAGAGAAAAATGTTTGTGTTGCTTTTGTCAAAAAAAGAGATAATTTTATATAACTTTGCTTTTTTCAGAAATGTCTCCACATCAACTGAAACTGATATAACTCATTGTTTTCAGGGTCACATATTATGCCTTTTTATGTTGTAGTAGATGACGTGCCTGTCCCCTTTGCACCCATCCCTAGATGCTTTGAGTGTATTGGCTACTAAGGGCTTACAGTTAACCCTTTCTCCAGGGAACTTCTCTAAACCCAAACAAAATCCACCTTCCCAGGGAGATTATGCCTGGGAGATCATTATACCTGACCCTTTCCTCTGTGTGTGTATGTGGAGGCAGGACCCTCAGCCAATGCCTTTGTATACATATTCTTACCTACTTATGTTTTTATTTATAAGTGTGAGGTTCTAATGATTCTAATGAGTAATGAGTTTGGTGACAAAAAATGTGTACCATTTAATAAACACTGCCTAATTGTTTTCCAGAAGGCTATCACAACTCACATTTCCACCAGCAATGCATGAGAGTACAATTTCCCATAACCTCTTCTTCCTCTAGGGTCTCTGCCTGAAATATGTATTATGTTTCTTGTTTTTCCCAATTGTTGTTTTGTGGTTATTTTAAAGTTCCTGATTACTAGTGAATTTGGGCATTTTAAAAATATATTACAACTTCCGTTTCTCATCCCACATGTGAGGAGCTTCAAAAGTTGCCACCACATCCTAATAAAGAGTAGAAAGCTGAACAAACCACAAAGTCAACGACTATTTTGAGATCTGTAAAAGGTGGTCCTCATCACCAAATCTCAATGTGTGTTTGGTTGGGGAGAGGTTCCCACACCAACAAGTAATTCTCTGGACACCAGCAGCATGTCCTACAACTCAATTCTGACACTTATCTACCTGGATAGCATCAGATTCCAAAGGTGAAGGGTGTAGTTCTATATGACTGCCCTCACCACCACCTGCTCCACTTCATATCCCATTTGCAAATGAGGATATCACCAATGCTTCTGACCGACCAGCTACAGATCAAAGATTCTGGTGATCCTTCCTTGGGTTCACTTAATTTGCTACAGCGGCTCATAGAACTCAAATAACTCATTAGGTCACCAACTTATTATAAAAACATAATTTAGGAATAGCCAGATGGAAGAGATGCATAGGGCAAGGTATAGGAAAAGGGCCCAGAGCTTCCCTGCCCTGAGTGTACTACTATCCCCAAATCCATGTGCTGACTAACCCAGAAATTCTCTGAATTGGGTTTTTATGGAGGCCCAATTGATTAAATCATTGTCTGGAGGTGAACAATTGAACCTCCTGCTCCTTTCTCCAGTCTGGATGTCAGAGGGCAGAACTGAAAGTTCCATGTCTATATTCTTGGTTGGTTCCCCTGGCAACCAGACCCCCACTCTGAGGTACAGTCCAAAGGTCACTTCATTAACATAACCAAAGACACCTTCACTCTCATCACTTAGAAAATTCCAAGAGTTTTAGGAGCTCTGTGCCAGACATGAGACAAAGACTAAATATATTTCTTATACTCAATCACCAGTATCACAGTCCATCAGAGAAGTGAGGTCACAGGGCAAACAGCTACCCCCAAAACTGGAGACAGATACAGAAAATTACAATTTATCAGAGGAGAAACCCACAATCAGAAGCCATGGCAGAAATAAGTGCCAAGTTGGGAGAACTGGAAGTGTAATTAATGAATTGCTGTCTGCTCAATATGGAAAAGTCTGAGAATTAAAAACTCCAGGGGGACCGAGTCATAGGGGAAGTCATACTTCTGTGAGTTTTAACCCTCATCCCACTTCAGAGCCCTACTAGGTAGTTACACTGAATATCAAAGAAAACTCCTCTTGTGTTCCCAACAGGGTGAGGGGGAAAAGGAACCATGTGGAAATGGTTCTTCTTAACAAAGCTTGCCCTCAGGAGAAATTATTTTACCAATGCCTGTTAACCTCAAAAATAAAACTGCCAGTTATTCTACTAGCAAATGGGCTTATTTGGGAAGAGTGGAGAATTGCATTCTGGGACACGCAAGCTATACACCAAAACTAGGCAAAAAAAGACAGGCAAGGCTGCAGAACAAAGCAAAAGAAGGGTCTTTTATAAAATAAGAAGGGGAAAGTTGTAAAGGTTGTGATAACAAAAAGTCCATTGGAGGGCAGCCCGGATGGCTCAACGGTTTAGCACTGCCTTCAGCCCAGGGCCTGATCCTGGAGACCTCGGATCGAGTCCCATGTCAGGCTCCCTGCGTGGAGCCTGCTTCTCCCTCTGCCTGTGTCTCTGCCTCTCTCTTTCTCTCTCTCTCTCTTCTCGATCTCTCTCTCTCTCTCTCTCTCCCTATGTCTCTCATGAATGAATAAATAAATAAAAATCTTAAAAAAAAAAAAAAAGTCCATTGGAATAAACTCAGAGTTCATAGTGGCTTTTCATTGGCTGAATTGTGACAGCTCTCATTGGCTGGGCTGTTGCCAGGGCAGGAAAAGAACCTTTCTTCCTACTGCTAGGATAGTAAAGTAGCAGCGAAAGTAGAATTGACTTGGAAAGTACATCTCTAACTGTTGGATCCACGATTGACAAACTGTAGCAGAGTGGGAGAGCTCCCTCTTCTGACCTCCTGACTCCCTAAACAAGGTTTCTTTTTATTAATTTTCAACTATTTTATCAAACCTGCTAGAATTTTATCAGAGCCAAACCTACCTGAGTGAAGGGAAAAGCTCCAGCCCCATCTAGCCTTCCAGGTGGAGAAAGGGAAATACACACCTCCAGCTCCCTCCAGCTGTCCTATTTCACCTAAAGGGGAAAAAAACTTGGAGGCGTCCAAGATATCTTTCAGTAGATGAGTCAATAAATAGTAGTATATCCAGACAATTGAATATTGTTCAGTGCTAAAAAGAAATGACCTTTAAGCCATGAACAGATACAGAGGAAACTTAAATGAATTCCACTAAGTGAAAAAAGCCAACCTGAAAAGACTATATACCATATGATTCCAACTGTATGACTTTTTGGAAAAGGCACAACTATGGAGAAATGAAAAGATTAGTGGTTCCTAGAGATTGGGGGGAAGGAGGGATAAATAGGCAAAGTACGGTGGGTTTTGGAGCAGTGAAACTTCTTGGTACAATACTGCACCAGTAGATACATGTTATTATATATTTGTCAACATGTATTTAAAAAAGAATGTTTTAAAATTTTAATTAAGGCAAAATTACAAATTTATAAAGTTGGGGTGAGCAGTTACAAGGATATTAAACCATTTGCTTAATTTTGAAGTTTTCATATAGCTTTACTGAGTATAATCTAATAATTATCTTGGGCTATGTCAGAGACTGCACAATGGGCATATTTATTAAACCTCCCTGACAGTCTTGGTTCACTAGAAACAGAGAAATGTGCCACATTTTACTTTTTGTCAGTGTATCAGATATATCTATGAGTATGGAGTGGGTGATTTCATTGCTAAGGAATTAAATATTCCCTGAAATTAAGAAAAATGCATCTGTGTCCACAAATTCCTAACATTTGATATCAGTAGTGCTTAAAGTATTATCAAATCTGCTATTATACATCTCTTTACTCTTATTAAAAATTGTTTTGGGCTGCAAGAAATGAATAAGTATATGTGAAATAAGTATGAATCTATTTTATGATTATATAAGCAACTTGAAAAATCTCAAGTTACTCTTCAAAATTAAAGAACTTCTTAAAACTAAAACAAAAATTTATATCAGTTTTTCAAGATAAACTATCAACCATTCTTATTTATTTTACTTATGAATTTACTATGCATGAACATCTTATTAAATTAGGCTACTCTTACATGATGGTGAAGTATAACGGAAAATTTTATCTTTATATTTATGACACATGAAACCAAAGTCTTTACAACACAGATGAATTCAAGTTCTTGTTTAAATATTCTTTTTTGCTCTTTATTGAACATTGTAAGAAATATTTTCATCATTTTTATTATAAATTAAATCTTGATTATCTGCATGGATGAATCTCTCTTCTCATATTTGAATCCTTTCTGGTTTATTTTCATTGTAATCCATTGATGTAAATATTGGGACTCTTCTGTGGAAACAATTTCAAAATGTCAAATTAGATATAAAGCACTTGCTGTTGGTTTTCTGACCCATGATTCTTACTTAGAACCAGATTTTCTCCTCATTCATCCAATGAAGAGCTATTGATTACTTACCATGTCCAACCATTGTACACATACTTGTCTATCTAGTTCCATTCTTCCATTCACTTATTCATGACCTGACACCATAGCAAGTGCAAAAAGACATTGTCCTTGTTCTGATTAAGCTTGAAGTCTGAAAATCATCCACATAAGGGTAAATGTAATTTGAGCTATGTAGCAGAATGATATAAGAGTGTAATGTGAGGGGCACCTGGGTGGCTCAGTCAGTTAAGCATTTGCCTTCAGCTCAGGTCATGATACCAGGAGTCCTGAGATCCAGTCCTGCATTGGGCTACCTGCTCATCAGGGAGTGTCCTCCCTCTGCCCTTATCCCTGCTTGTGCTCACTCTCTTTCTCTTTCTCTCTCTCTCTAATAAATAAATAAAATCTTTTTTAAAAAAGGAGCAAAATGGCAATCAGGAGGATCTTGCCTAAGAAAAATATGATTGCAATGAGATCTTAAGGAGAAGTAGAGTCATTAGGATGAGAAAGAAATGAAATGATTCTAGGCAGGAAGATTAGCATATACAAAGGCCCTGTGGCTGGCGGGAACATAACATATTTCAAAAATTGAAAGGTCAATGTGGCCAAAGCTTAGAAGTAAGGGCAAATGTCATGGAAGATGACTCTGAAGATATGTGGGGCCATGCCTTGCCCAACTTTGTAAGCCATGGGACTTACAAAGCTCTTAAATGAAGAGCTTGGAATTGATCCTAAAAACAATGAAAATCATGACATTGTTTTGAGGTAGGAAAGCAGCAAAGGGAAAAGTACTGAGGTTGATGAGAAAAAGTAGTTAGGAACTTATTTACCAGAATGGTGAAGAAATCATGGCAGATGTAGGTGGCAATATAGATGAGAGACACAGATGAACTCAAAATTTCAGCATATAAACTCAGCAGAATTTGTGATGATTTAGATAATCATAAATGGACAGTTGGATAGTTAGAGATAACTCCCTGCTTTTAGTTTACCCATCTTGATGACTGGTAGAGGACAGGATTTGTAAAAGGAATAGTACATTATGTTTTGAACATAATGAGTCTAAATTGGTTTTCTTGCTAACCAAGTGAAGAGAGTAAGGAGGCAATTAGATATACAGGTCTGGAACTCAGAGGATGACTTTAGGGTAGAAATACAAATATATGAGTCATTTGCATATAGGTAGTTACTGAAGCTATTCATTTACTGATTATTCGATCATCATACATTCATTTATTTATTTTTAAAGATTTATTTATTTATTTATTTAGAGAGAGAGAAGCAGATTCCCCTCTGAGCACAGAGCCTGATACAGGGCTGAATCCCATGACCTTGAGTTGAAATCAAGAGTTGGACACTCAACCGACTGAGCACCCAGGCAAGCCTTTCACCACACATTTATTACACTCCTACTATGTGTCAGGCACTGTTCTAGGTTCTAAGGATTCAGATGAATTTTAAAACCAGCTCGACAAGTTCCATGAAAATCCTTTGGAATTTTAGTTAGGATTTCATTATTTGCACATAATTGACACCTATGTAATATTTAAGCTGCTCAACCTGAAATCCTATTAAATTAAAGAACTAGTAAAGATATTTTTTTAAGATTTTATTTATCTACTTGAGAGAGAGAGAGAGAGAGAGCTGAAGGGGAGGTAGAGGGAGAGGGAGAAGCAGACTCCCCCCTGAGTAGGAAGCCCGACATCCCATACAGGGCTCCATCCCAGGACCCTGAGATTGTGAGCTGAGCTGAAGGCAGACACTTGACTGACTGAGCCTCCCAAGCACCCCTGTTCCTATGTACTTTATACATTTTTTTGTTGCTGTGAACAGAATATTTATGCCGTACTTCTCAATTGATTATGACTGACCTATAGAAAGAACATTGGTTTTTGTAGGTTGAAAATTTATTCAAATTCTTTACTAAACTCCCTACTAGTTCTAATAAGTCAGTTATTAGAGTTAATAAGTCAGAATCTCTGGGACTTTGAAGCTAAACAGTTGTATTATGAGCAAATAATAACATTTTTGTTCCTTCTTTCCTTTTTTGATCTCACTACATTGGCTAGTAAGAGGGATAGTTAGCACTTCTTTTAGTTTCTTTTGTGTTACAGATCTGTACCTTTCCTAGTCGATATGAAACATATCTTTTGATATAGAATCAAGGAATATATATCCTATGGTAATGTCCCAAATGATGAATTTATATTGAAAATGAGTAATATATAAAATAATTTAATGTATAGGCTCTCTTGTCATTGCTATAAAATTTCAAAACATTAAGTTTTACTGTTTAAATGGATTTTCCAAAAAAACTACTGAGACAACATGGACCTGGCAATTCCCAATAAGAAAGATCTTTTTGGTTTTCCATTTGAGATCTACATCCTAAAATATATCAAGCAAGCTTAGAAAATAGCAGGGATAACCAAGCCAAATTGGAGCATATGTCTGAAAGGCTACAAAAGCACTAGTCTTGCACAGTTAATGATGACCCTGTAACATGTGCTGTGAATAGAATTTTGCTTCCTGTTAATAATAGCTTGCCATCTAAATAGCATAATGTAAAGTATAATGAGCACTACCCTTAAGATAAATATTGCTTTTATTTTCAATGAAGTGGAAACTACTGCCTTTATCTTTGTTTTATATTTCCAATTGCTACAAAAATAAATTTGCCTAAAGGTATGTCAAACAGACATTGTACAGCTCTGAATTCATGATATGGTCTACTAGGCTGATCAATGAAGAGCACAGCTATCATTATTAATCTGCAAAACATTTGATTGACCTAGGACTGTCATACCTGCCTGACAAACTGCATAATTTTTATGGACATTTAATGTCAAAATGAATAGAACTATGATGATTTTGGCATGCAACTCTATATGAGAACAAATCATTTACTCCTAGAAAAATATGTTTGTTTGTTTTTTAAGTAGTCTAAATGCCCAGCTCAGAGGCCAATACAGGGCCTGAACTCACAACACCAAAACCAAGACCTGAGCCAAGATCAAGTTGAGTAAGACACTTAAATGACTGAGCCACCCAGGTACCCCTAGAAAAATACACTTTATAAGGAGGAAAATATTTAGACCAAATGGTCCCTTACCAATATTTTCAGTTAAAATATATTCTGATTTTCAATTGTGAAATGATTGAGACAATTCTCTGACCTCAACTAAACCACAGAGAAAGTAGCCTTTGTTTTGCTGAATTATAATACTCTCCTGTTACCAAGAATTTTAGAAGTCCTAACACCCCCCCATGTCACTTCAAACATTTTAAACATGTATGAAGGATTGAAAATTTTAGATGATACTTCAATTAAATCATTCTGTAGAGTTTTATTCCTAATTGCAAAGGAAAAAATTATGTAAGAAATCTCAATTATGATTTTCTCTGGGTAATAGAATTAAGGATGGCCTATCAACTTTTCTGTTTTTTTTTTTAAATCATTTATGGTGAGTGTATATTACTTTCTTTTTTTTTTTTTTTTTTTTTTTTACTTTCTTAATAATAATAATGAACTAGTATTTTTTAGAAGTTGAATCAAGGCAATAGGGAATATGTTTTCTAGAGTAAAGCTTCCCAAGGCTAGAAATTTTGTATATGTTGCTAAATTAGAAACAATCTTGCACTCAGCGCACCTGGACAGCTCAGTCCATTAAGCTGCTGATTCTTAATTTGGGTTCCAGGTCATGATTTCAGGGTCATGGAATTGAGCCCCACATTAAGCTCCATACTGGGAGTGGAGCCTGCTTGGGATTCTCTCTCCCACTGACCCCCACCCTCAAAAAGAAACAAAAGCAAAAAACCCCCAAAACATCCTGTGTTGAATAAACATAAATTAAAAAAAAAAATCTTGTGCTCAAATCTTGAACTCCCGAGGTCTCTCTGGCGCTGCCTGCTCCCAATCCCCATAGGACAAAACTTGACCACTCAGAAATAGGAGATAGGAGGGAACAGTAAAATAACTCTGCTATTAGAATTTTTTTTAAGATTTTATTTATTTATTTATTTATTTATTTATTTATTTATTTATTTATTTGATTGTTTGAGAGAGAGAGAGAGTATGCACATGAGCAGCTGGGTGGTGGAGGAGGGAGCAGAGGGAGAAGCAGACTCCCCACTGAGCAGGAATCCCATGGCCCCGCACAGGGCTGGATCCCAGGACCCTGATATCATAATGTGAGCTGAAGGAAGACACTTAACTGATTAAGCCACCCAGGTGCCCCACTTCTTTTTTTTTTTTTTTTTTTTTTAAGATTTTATTTATTTATTCATGATAGTCACACAGAGAGAAAGAGAGAGGCAGAGACACAGGCAGAGGGAGAGGCAGGCCTCATGCAGGGAGCCCGACGTGGGATTCGATCCCGGGTCTCCAGGATCACGCCCTGGGCCAAAGGCAGGCGCTAAACCACTGCGCCACCCAGGGATCCCCAGGTGCCCCACTTCTTATAGAATTTTTATCAAGTGTTTCCAAAGCAGTTGTCAGTCTTTATGCTGCAAAAAGTAATAAAAGGAAACTTAACTAAAGTGGACTCAGGGTGATAGAATAAGAGGCTAGTGTGGGGGGGGGCCTTACTGCTCAATGACAATTACAGGAAGATTAGTCAATTATAGACCCATGACAGAAAATCTAAACAGAAAAGAATCGCCATTTATAGGTTCCAACAGGGAAAGATACACCGTATATCTCCTACAAGAAATAGACCACCCCTAGAACTCAGGCCCATGACAAACTATCATCACCTTGAACTCTCCTGCTTCTCTCCAATGGACTTTTATTCAAAACCACCTCTCCCAACTTCCTCCTTCCTCTTCATAAAATAATGGTCCCCTGTTTTATTTGCTGGACTTGCCTATGGTTTTGTTGAAGCTTGCTTGTGTGGATTGCAATTCTCTGTTACTCCCTAATAAATCCATCTTTTGCTGGTAAAAAAACTAGTAGTTTTATTTTGAAAGTTAACAATGCCCTGACCAGCAGGAAGTGCCTACTCTGGTCTGCCACCTCTTTACCTGCATTTGGACTGGTTGGCTGCAGCAATGATCAAACCATGCTGCCTCCCTGGGCTTATTTCCTTCTCTGTACTACTCTGTGCCTCTGCACACACCCACATACACTCCTCTTCCTAGATCATGGAGAGTAAGCCCATTACATGAATGCTGCGGCCCAGACTCACTGCATTCATTTCTTTCATTCAGAAATCATTATACCTACTGCATGCTAGACAGTTGAACAAGGTACAGGTGAGAAAGGTACAAAGACAGTGACAGCCCTCAAATGGCACTAGTCAGGTGAAGGTGTGGTGTACGTGTGTGTACCAGCTTCGAGGAGAAAGGAAGTGAGACTGTATTCTGTCTGAGAAAAGGAGGCAGTCAATGCAGAGAATGCCATTCGGGCTGAGCCTCGGAGGCGAACAGACAATTGCGGTGCCAACTTCAGACAAAGCATGTAGTGGAAATGGCTTCTCATGGTACATCCGTCACACTGGGTGTGTGTATTTCTAAGAACCCAGGAGTTCTAACACAATAGCTACATAGATTTCAAGGGCAAGGTAGGGCAGGGTAGGGAAGTAGGAAAAGGAAGAAAATGGAAAAATACATGAAAAAAATGGTAGAGGAAACAAAGATAAGATAAATAGGGAAAAGCCCCAAGAAGAGAAAGAAACATTTTTTTATTACCTTCCCTGGTCATAAAATCCAAAGACATAATTCAGGGTTGTGAATCTTTTTATATCTTTCTAGATTGCCCCAAAGTAGTGAGTAGAAGAATTAAATAGCCATCCCACTTTTTAAAAGATTTTATTTATTTGAGTGAGAGAGAGAGCAAGAGAGCACAAGCAGGGGGAGTGGCAGCGGGAGAGGGAGAAGGAGGCTCCCCACTGAGTAGGAAGCCCTACTTGAGGCTCAATCCCAGGACCCCAGGATCATGACCTGAGCCAAAGGCAGCGACTTAACCAATTGAACCACCGAGGCACCCCTTAGGTAGGCATCCTGACCACTAGCCTGGCACACTATAAAGTGGTGGCTCTCAAGCTTTGGCCTAAGAATCGCCAGGAGAACTTGGTACAGGTTCTCTGGGCCCAACCTCCAAAGATTCTGATACAGAAAGTCTGAGGTGGGACATAAGGTTCTGCATTTCTCCTGCTGGCCCATAAGTTACACTTTGAGGAATAAGGGTACAAAGAAATATCTGCTAAAATATGGAAGTCGGGTCTAGATAGGAACACCTCCTAGTATGGGGGATGTTTTCTCAAAGCCTAAGCTCATAGAACAGTGCTGTTGTTAAGAGCATGGATCTGATGCTAAACAAATTGCAGTCCCAGTTTTCCCAGTTCTAATAGTTAGAGACACTGGACAAATTACTTAACTCTCTGTGCCTCAGTCTCCTTGCCTATAAAATGGAAATAATCATAGCTGCTTTATGAAGGGCTGTGAGGATTCAGTGAAATAATGTTTGTAATGTACTTAGTGCAATGTCGACCAGATAGTAAATATTTGCTGACAGAGCCACTTACTAATGGGACAGCATAAAATCCCATTTCATAGTGGTCTTCTGGTAGGATATAGAATTTAATAGAAATATTGGTATCTCACCTCTATGAAGAAACTACATCTGAATAATAGTAACTGTAAATCCGAATTAGAATTATAACGCCAAAGTCAACTTGTTAAACTGTAGTGTCACAGTCTGTTTCTTCAACAAATAATGGCAGAGAAAGAACATAGAGGGGGTGAGGAGCCTACTGATTAAAAGACGCTTAAGAGATACATTATGGGCCCTGACTAGATCCTGAATCAAAAAACTAGCCAGAAAAAAATTACAAACAATAAGAAAAATTATAGTGCTATTTGATACTAAAGAATTTTTGTCAATTTATTTTTGATATATTTCTAAGTCTTGAAAAGATGTGTGTGCATGTCTCTACTGAAGCCTTTACAGATGTAATATGATGTCTGGGATTTGTTTTAAAATTATCTAGTGAGGGGAAAGAGGCATTAGGTGGAGTGTAAATGAAACAATACAAATCTTACACTGGTAAATGTTGAAAATGTGTGATGAGTACATGAAGGCTCATTATACTATAATTCTCTGTATATGTTTAAAAAATAAAATACTTTGCTATCACAATAGAGCAGTAACAATTTATATAAGTCCTAACAATTCCATATTAGAAATGCTTTTATTTCTCTTAAATTATTGAATGTCATGTTAATTCTTTCACATTTCTGGCAATATCTTGACATGAAAATATTTATGCAGCCTACATTTAAATTTCTGCCTCTAACTGCTCTTATAATGTATGAAGTTCAAAATAACATTTCTGGTCACCTTGGACCACTAGAAATAATATTGAAAAGTGGAGTTATGATGGGGAAATCTTGAAAAGGTCTTGAAATGATTAGGCTCTGATGTGAACAGAATTTAACTTGATTTTGCACCTATTGATTAGAGAATCAAAATGTGAAAAGCAATTTTAGAAAAGGCTCAGTCTGAGAACATTTGCACTCTGAAATGTCATCAAGAATCATTATTCATTAAAAAAAGAATCATTATTCATTTTACTAAAGAATTGGCCTCAGCCTTACTTTAGAGAGTTGCTTCCACTTGAGCATGTAAAATAAATAACTCAAATTTGATTAATTCTATCAGTTTTAAGAACATACCCATTAGATAGAATAACTGTGACTACATTCTGAGCCACAATCTTCTAAAAGTTTGGATAGTATTTTTGTTTTGTTGTACACTTTATTGAACTATAACATACACTGTGGAAAGTGCACATAGATATACAATTAGTGAATTCTCACAAGTTGCGCATACACTTGCAACTACCACCCCGATCAAAAATCAGGACATTTTTCTTTGTGTCCCCAATCCAATCATTACCTACTCCCAAGAGAACCCACTCTTCTGATTGCTAACAAATCAATTCATTTTGCTTGTTTGTGTGTGTGTGTGTGTGTGTGTGTGTGTGTGCTTTATATAAATGGAATCATACGGTCAGTGAGGACTCTATCTAGCTTCTTTCACTTCTCATTATGTTTGGGAGATTCATCCACGTTTTGTGAAGTTGTAGTAAGTATTTCATTCCCATTGCTATTTTTTTTAATATTTTATTTATTTATTTGATGGCAGGGGGAGAGTGTGTGTGTGGGAGAGAAACAAGCAGGGGGAGAAGCAGGTTCCCCACTGAGCAGGCAGCCAGACATGGGGCTCCATCCCAGGACCCTGGGATCATGACCTGAGCTGAAAGTAGATGCTTAAACAACTGAGTCACCCACCCAGGCGCCCCTGCTATTTTTGTATTGTATTGTCTAAGTAAACTACGACTTATATATTCATTCTTCTGTTGAGGGGTATTTGAGTTATTTCCAGTATTTGGCTATTATGAATAGTGCAACTGAGAACACTCTTGTACGTGTCATTTGGTGAACATATATACATATTTTTGTTGGGAATATAACTTGGAATGGAACTAATGGAGCATGTGTGCTTATAGTCAGCATTAGCAGATAAAACCAGAGTGGCTCACAACGATCAGTGTGAGAGTTCTAGTTATTCCACATCCTACCCAACATTTAGTATTTTCTGTCTTTTTAATTTTAGCCTTCCTGCCGTATTTTGATTTGTCTGTAGTTTTAATTTGCATATCACTCATGGCTAATGAGTGAAATGTTTATTGGCCATTTAAGTGTTGTCTTTTGTAAGGTGACTGTTCAGACCTGTTGCCTAATTTCTATCAGATTGCCATCTTTTTTCTTATTGATTTGTAGGAGTTCTTTATATATTCTAGATAAAAGTCTTTCTGTAGGATATATATATTATAAATATTCTATGAGTTGTGTTTTAACTCCCTTCATGGTGCTTTATGATGAACAGAAGTTTGTAATTTTTACATAGCCTAATTAAAATTGTTTCCATCATGAGTGTCTTTTTTTTTAATTTTTATTTATTTATGATAGTCACACACACAGAGAGAGAGAGAGAGGCAGAGACACAGGCAGATGGAGAAGCAGGCTCCATGCTCCGGGAGCCCGACGTGGGATTCGATCCCAGGTCTCCAGGATCGCGCCCTGGGCCAAAGGCAGGCGCCAAACCGCTGCGCCACCCAGGGATCCCCTCATCATGAGTGTCTTGTACTGTTTTAAAAGAAATCTTTGCCTACCAGAGTTATTAAGTTGGTTAATTTTTTTTAAAGATTTAGTTATTCACAAGACACTGAGAGAGAGGGGGGCAGAGACACAGGCAGAGGGAGAAGCAGGCTCCCTGCAGGGAGACCGATGCAGAACTCAATCCTGTGACCCTGGGATCATGCCCTGAGCTGAAGGCAGATGCTCAACCACTGAGCCACCCAGGCATCCATTTAATGTTTTTTTTATTATTCATTTATTACCCTTTAATGTTTTTCTAAGCTTAATGATTTTACCTTTTATAATAAGATCTACAATCCATTTGGAATTGATTTTTGTGTAATAAGTTGTTTAGGGGTCAAATTACATATATATATTCTCCCAAGTATCTTGCTACCTCATGCCTCAAACAAATTGACACATAAAACTACTGCACAGAGCCCAGTGGGGGTTCCTGTTTGATGAACACGTGACGTGTGTGTGGGGGGGTTAACATGCCTAGATTCCATGAGGAAAGAGCATTGAGGCTCTGCCTTATCTCCTAACTTTGCTGTATGCCTTTTTATTGGTCAGACCCATATTCTTTATAATAAAACTATGATTGTAAGTATAAAACTTTCCTGAGTTGTGATAACTCTAGCAAATCATGAAACCTGATGGGGTCATGGGACCCCTGAATTTGGAACCAGCTCTTTAGAAGGGCAGATATCCTGGGGACCCTATTTGTGGTTAGCATCTGAAGTGGGGGCAACCTGTAGGGTCTGCATTAATTCTGGGTAGTTATATCAGAATGGAATTTCAGGACACCTAGTTGGTGTCACAGAATTGGTGTCAGTCACACCTTGTGACATTGTTTTTTTGTTTTTTTTTTTCAGTTACTAAATTATTTTGTGTTTGTTTTTTTAAGAAATGTTTTATTTATTCATTCATGAGAGACACACACACAGAGGCAGAAGCACAGGGAGAAGCAGGCTCCCCACAGGGAGCCTGATACGGGACTTGATCCCAAGACCCTGGGATCACGATCTGAGCCAAAGGCAGATGCTCAACCACTGAGCCACCCGGTGCCCCCCAAATTGTTTATATTCACATTATTCTCATTTGTTTTACAGGAGAATTTTGCATATATGGTGCCCACTCTGCATGCTGTGGAAGCTTATGGGTATCACAAAATGCTCACAGAGCTCTCTATTTTGATCTCCAGAGCTCTCTCCTTTCTATTTGCTCCTTAATGCCAAAACACCCAGTGAGCACTTGCAATTTCCACTCTAGAGGATTTCCTATTATGTCTTAAGTTTTAAAGATCATGAAGGCTTGGACAGCACTTTTTTCTGACAGGTCAGAGTGTTCTGCTCTGATGGAGATAATTATAGCACCATCTCTAACAACCTCAGCCCTTGGATCTTTTTTCTTTTTTACCTAGTTTTCTACCAGGTTTTCTGTCTTTAGTTTATTTCATCCAGTATGATGGCTTTAAATACCATCTATATATTCCAAACCTGACATCTCCTCTGAACTCCAGATTCTCCATTCAATTGCATAGTCAACATTTCCACTTACACATCTAATATTCCTCTCAAACTTAACACATACAAAAGTAAATTCAATGTTTTCCCCAAAGCCTACACCAACCTTCTAGTTGCCTGGGTGTGATTCTTGACTCTCTTTCATACTCCATGTCTAATACATCAACAAATTCTAATGGTTCTATTAATAGAGTTATTCCAAATTCACTAATTTCCTCTACCCTCACTGCCACCAGTAGGTTCTACTCATCATTATTTCTTGATTAAATTATTACACTAGCCTCCTAATTGGTCTCCTTGCCCAAATGCCCCATGCCCCCACATAGTGTATTCTCAACACAGAGGGCAAAGAGATTATATTAAAAATAAGTTAAGAAAAAATAACTTAGATCATGTCACTTCTCAGCGTGAATTGTCCAATGGCATTCTTGCCAAGCCATTCAGAATAAAAGCCATAATTCTTATTAGTAAAACTTAAAGGTCCTACATGACCTGGTTTGACTTCCTTTCTGACTTCATTTCCCAACTTCACCTCTTATTCACTCTTTTACAATCAAGATGGTCTCTCCTTTCTATTCCTCTCACATACTAGGCACACTCCCACCTCAGGGCTATTTACTAACTATTGTCTTTGCTGGGAATGCCACATCCCACAATCTATGGCTCATTTCTCACTTAATTCAAGTCACTTCTCAAAATTCTGCTTTGAGTAGCACTTGGGTGCTTCAGCAGTTGAGCGTCTGCCTTCAGCTCAGGGTGTGGTCCCAGAGTACTAGGATCGAGTCCCACACTGGGCTCCCCTCAAGGAGCCTGTTTCTCCCTCTACCTATGTCTCTGCCTCTCTCTCTGTGTCTCTCATGGATAAATAAATAAATTTTTAAAAAAAAAATTCTGCTTTGAGTTAGACTTTCACTGGCAACCTTATTTAAAATTTCAACCCTCCTCATCTCCAGATATTCATATTCTTGCTGCTTGATTTTTCTTCTTAGCTTGTATAACCATATAACTGTACTGTGTATTTTACTTATTCAAGACCCAACCAGGAACCAAATTAAATACCTTAAAAGCAATTTAAGAGTTTGGGAAAGGGGAATATTCATAATATCCAGGAAAAACTTCATAGCACAGGATGATTTGAACTCACTTTTGAAAAAGCAGATAGAATTTGAGTAGTTAGTGAGGAGAAAGGAGAGCATTCTATGTGAGGAAAAAAAAAGGACGAGCTATTTTTCAGAGATTTGAGTTGCAAAAGTCTGATCTCTTAAGTAAGTAGGGCATTGTAGTACTTTTTTGGGTGTCTCCTTGAACACAAATACTTTTTCATCTCTGTTTTCTCAAAATTTATCCCAGTACCTGGCATAGAATAGAAATTCAGCAAATATTGGGTGGATTATAGGATGAATAAATGTATGAATGGGTGAATCAAAAGATAGATGAGAAAGTCAATGATACAAACTCACAAACCCGGGATCCCTGGGTGGCGCAGCGGTTTAGCGCCTGCCTTTGGCCCAGGGCGCGATCCTGGAGACCCGGGATCGAACCCCACATCGGGCTCCCGGTGCATGGAGCCTGCTTCTCCCTCTGCCTCTCTCTCTCTCTCTCTCTCTCTCTGTGTGACTATCATAAATAAATAAAAATTAAAAAAAAAACAAACAAACAAACTCACAAACCCAGCTACTTTCTGTTTAAACTACATTGGATTCTGATGCATTATAATCATAAAGATAATTCCTCACCCAGTGGATCAAAAGACTTTGTTAGTTTTGACCTACATATGAAAGAATCTTTTTCAAAAGACTTATTATTGTAAAACACACATTATGTTAAATTTACCATCTTAATCATTTTTTTAAAGATTTATTTATTTATTTGAGAGAGTAAGCATGAGTGGGAGGGGCTGAAGGAGAGGAAGAGAGGATCTCATGCAGACTCGGCACTAAGTGCAGAGCCTGATGGGGGCACTAAGCACAGAGCCTGATCTCAGGGTCATGAGATCATAACTTGAGCCAAAACCAAAAGTCAGCACATCCAGTTGGTGTCACAGAATTGCAGAACATTCTGACTTGTCAGAAAGAAGAGCTGTCCAAGCCTTCATGATCTTAACTGACTGTGCCACAGAGGCACCCCACCATCTTAACCATTTTTAAGTGTGTGGTTTAATAGAGTTAAAGATTTTCACATTGCTGTGCAATCTGGAACTTTTTCATCTTGCAATACTGAAATGCTATACCCATTTAATACTGATTACCCATCTCCCTCCCCTCAATCCTGGTAACCCCCTTTGTGCTTTCTGTTTCTATGATTTTGACTATTTTATATAGTTTGTATGAGTGAAATATTTGTCCTAAAAAGAAATTATAAGAAATTTTAACTTCCCTTTATGCTACTTTGACAGTAGTCACTGGAAAACATACTACCTTGGAAGCTAGAGTTCCCTGTTGTGCAATTCAAAACGAGATTGAGAAATAAAAGCTGATGATTAATTTCTTGGTTTGATCTTTACATGTATTCAGTAGAGAAAAAAGATAATTATTATTATATAAATGAGGCAAGTCAAAAATATATTTTAGTTCTAAGTCACTCATTTCTAACCCCCTCCTTTTAATATCTCTGAAATAAATATGTCTGATAATCAATAGTATTTTTGCATTGTCAGTTTAATTCGCAGTATTTCTTTATTCCTGGTGGCTTTTTTTTTTTAAAGTAGGCTCTTTACCCAATGTGTAGCCCAATGCAGGGCTTGAAGTCATGACTTTGCGATCAAGACCTGAGCTGAGATCAAGAATTAGATGCTCAACTGACTGAGTCACCCAGGCATCGTTCCTAGTGGCACTTTTTATTGGCAAATTTATGAGCATTGGTGCCTTTGAGCTATGAAATAAGATAAATGATTAACTCAAAATCTCACACCCAGTCCATGACCATGACAGAGCTGGGACTGGCACTAAGGTTTCCTGAGTTTTAAAGTAATCTTTTAATGGCTAGGAAACATTTCCACTTAAAAAAAAAAAGGAGCCCTTCCCAAATTGTTTTTATGCCATACCTTATGACTTTAAGGGAACTCTCATTTACCTGTAGATGCCTGTTAAAAGGCAAGGCATTATGAATTTTAGAGACACTGCCTTATGACAAGTTTCTTGCAGCTAGGACCTCACCTCATGTTGCCAGATATAGCAGATCGCAATATAGGAATGTCTCATATATTGCATGGGATACCCTTATACTACAGAGTAACTTATTGTTTATCTTAAACTCAAATTTGACCGGGGATCCTATATTTAATCTGTCAATCCTAACCTCCCCTAATACTTGGAAGAAGGGCTATCGATGGGTTGGTTTTGACTTTTTGCAAGATTCTCAGTGAGAGGGCTGGGCAGGGAGGTGTGAGATATTCTAGTTAACCAAGAATAGAAGCCCTCTGTACAATATCTGACCCAGAATCATAGGAGTTCCCTTGATTTAGCTCTTAAGATTCATGTGAGAAGTGTAGCAAATACTCTTCTTGGCTCAATGCCAAATGACCTAGTGTTAAAATAAATATTGGGCTGAAGCCAAATGTCACCACCTTATAATGAACTTCTAGGGCAAACTGTTTCCTTTAAAAACTTTCAGGCTAAATGGAATTAAATAGCAAAATAAAAATAAATATGATTTTTAAATGTTATTTTCTTTAGAGTCACAAATGATAATGACCTAATAGTACTGCAAAGACTATAAATATGATTTGTATGCAATCTCTAATATCCTGCCTTCCATTCTTTTTTTTTTTTTTTAAAGATTTATTTATTTAGAGAGAGTGCGGGAGAGGCAGAGACACAGGCAGAGGGAGAAGCAGGCATCATACAGAGAGCCCGACGTGGGACTCAATCCAAGGTCTCTAGGATCACACCCCGGGCTGCAGGCGGCGCTAAACCGCTGTGCCACCGGGGCTGCCCCCTGCCTTCCATTCTTATTTAAAACTGTACAAACACTTGATGGCTTAAAAAGAATAGTGTGTTGGGGCACCTAGGTGGCTCAGTTGGTTAAGTGTCTGCCACTTAAGGATGTATGGTTTTCCTAAAGTTATCTGCAGAAGTATTCTTGCTTAATATTTGTATTGCTGATCTATTTCCTTATTGATTAAATTATATGAAAGTTTTTAATCAATGATCTTTATACAGAAAATTGATAGCGTTCACAATTATTAATTATAGTAGTATTTTACCCTTTTTTAAAAAGAAGATTGTATTTATTTATTTATTTAAGAGAGAGAGAGAGAGAGAGAGAATGAGGAGAGGAGTAGAGGGAGAGGGACAAGCAGACTCCATGCTGAACATGGAGCCCAATGTGGGCTCAGTACCACAACCCTGAGGTCATGACCTGAGCCAAAACCAAGAGTTAGATGCTTTAACCAACTGAACTACCCACTTACCCCACCATATTATTTTTATAGTAATAAATACATATTTATGCTTCAGCTGATAAAATTTTAACATGTAAAGCTCACAAATAGATTTTCATTTCACATTATATCTAGATGCATACCTCTTATTTGAAAATGAATATTCAGATGTTAACAATTAATTTTAAAAAATAGATATATCTGTTTTATTTAACTGTTTTTTAAACTCTGAGTGTGATCCTAGACCAGCAGGATCACCTGGGAGGAATACACAAGATTTCAGGCCCGCCCTAGACCTAAGGAATCAGAATTTCAGAGTCAGAATTAACAAGCCCTCCAGATAATTTGAATATACACTGAAGTTTGAAAAACTGGCCTTGAAAAGAGTCTTCTGGCCATTGGCTGGAAATGCAAGCTCTTGGGTTCATTACAGACCTAGGGAATTTGAATATGTATCTTTTTAAAAAACTAAGATTATTTATTTATTTGAGAGAGAGAGAACACAGCAAGGGGGAAGAACAGAGGGAGGGAGAGAAGCAGATTCCCCACTGAGCAGGGGGCTCAGTGTGGGGTGGGACTCAGCTCCACACAGTGTGAGGCTCATTGGGAGCAGGCCTCCATGCAGGGCTCAAGGTAGGGCTGGCCCCCACAACCCTGAAATCGTGACCTGAGCCGAAGACAAACACTTAACCAACTGAGCCACCCAGGCACCTCTGAATATGCATCTTAACAAGATGCCTTAGTGATTTGTGTCCTAGAAGTTACCAAAACTGAATGCTGCATTTCATCATCACTGTCTAATCAGCTGATACTGATGAAGAACCAAGGACTCAGAGTGGTCCCTGTGCCTCAGAATGACAACTAGACATGATTCAGGACTTCTTTCATCAGTATAATATGTTGATTATTTCAGCCAGTGGTGAGCAGAGATCAATCTCATTCCATTTCATCCACAATATTCCTTTTCAATCTTTAATTAGCATAACTATTCCCCCAAACCTCTCCTAGCCTTTACCCCTGGTTTTGTTACATGACAATAGCTAACTGATATAATGTCTTCCAATTTGTTTAGAGGTTTCTTCTAAAGACTGATTCTCAGCCCTGGCTGTATATTCAAATCACCTGGTAGCTTTAAAGATTCTGATAATCGGGCAGCCTGGGTGGCTCAGTGGTTTAGCACTGCCTTCAGCCCAGGGTGTGGTTCTGGAGACATGGGATTGAGTCCCATGTCAGGCTCGCTGCATGGAATGGACCCTGCTTCTCCCTTTGCCTGTGTCTGTGCCTCTCTCTCTCTCTGTCTCTCATGAATAAATAAATAAAATATTTAAAAAAAATTTTTTTAATTCTGATAACCAAGTGTCCCTCCAGACAATTTGAATCTTTGGGGCTGGGATCCAGGCATTAATATTTTTTAAGAGCTGTCCAGAGGATGATTCCAATATGCAGCCAAGATCTAATGGGAGAACCAATGATCTAAAGTCTGGCTTAATTATCACACCTCCTCTATACAACTCAGCCTATGTAGCCATACTTGACGCTCATGGTCTTGGAAGTTTAAGCAAATGAAACACAGAAGGCTTCTTAGTTTGGGAAGTCTCATAATCTATGTCACATTGTAGAGTCTTCTAAGCAAGAGGCAAATGGACTCTACCAAAACCATCACTCTAAAAACTCTATCAATTGTGAACTCTATACTAAATGCACTTTAGGAATTGAGTTCTTTATCACAGGCTTCAGACACATCAAAGTTGGCATATCGAAAGTTTGCCCTACTACTCATGTTTCGGGATCCCTGGGTGGTGCAGCGGGTTAGCGCCTGCCTTTGGCCCAGGGCGCGATCCTGGAGACCCGGGATCGAATCCCACATCGGGCTCTCGGTGCATGGAGCCTGCTTCTCCCTCTGCCTGTGTTCTGCCTCTCTCTCTCTCTCTCTGTGTGACTATCATAAATAAATAAAAATAAAAAAAAAATACTCATGTTTCATTTTCTCTTCTTCCTAATCTGATGACTCCTCTTAAATGTGGTGAGATACATTCCCCATCTACCCCCTTATTTTACCAGTAGGAAAAAGACATGATATGTGAGAGTGTGAGTCCTATAGGCAGTTTGGGATTGACTTTTAAGTTGGAACTCCAGGTTAAATATTGGTTCTCTCCACCTAACATGGTCTTTTGGGAGAAAATATCCATTTTTAACAACTCTTCTGGTCATAAGCCTGTTGTTTAAATTTAATCTAAATCCCTTTAGCAGCTGAACGGTTCATCTCTACTTTTGAAGAGGAATTCTTGATTACAGCTCCACAATCCCAGATGTGCTTTGGAATCTGAAATTCGTGGAGTGTAGAAAGGTAATGCAGTGCATATGTGGCAAATCATATCACATCTCCAAGGAGTTCTAAAGCAGCATCCTGTAACAAACACATTTAAATCCCTGCAAATGAAACACAAAAATTCACAGCAAGCGAAATGAATAGACATTATAAACAGTCTCATGTGAGTAATTTAAGAGAAATTTTAGTTTTCAGAGCTTTTTCGATTTGGGCATTATGGGTAAGAGATTGCAGAATGCAAGTTGCTGCAAAAAAATAAATAAATAAAAAAGAGTGAACTTCAATTGGGAAATGCTGAAGCGGAAAAATATGAAAAACAGCAGTGATGTCCACTTGAAAAGCTTGTTTAACAGATTTCTTCCCACAAACAACCCAAATTTGGAATTGAAAATTGTCTGTGGCCAGGTTCAGAGTCCCAACCAGGAGACATTGCAATAAAAAGGTACTGATGTGAATTGGGCGATGGGTTTTAGGGAAAGATAGAACAAGAGAAATAATAACAAGCCTCCAGAGTGCCCAGAAATGGCATCTTGTATGTGGGCTAATTATTTTCAATGATGATTCATCCCCCAAGCAGTTCACAGCTGGCTCCCTTTTAGTTCTCCATTTTAAAATTCATCTACATCAATGTAGTTAGTGGTGGGTGGTTCAGGATGTCTTGGCCCACCCTCAGACAGACCCATTGTTCTTGTAGCTTTTTAGAAATCTAATGGCTTCTTTTCAGATCTTCTGATTTTGTATCCAAAATGCTCAGGTCTTCTCTGCTCCTTGAATGTTTTCTCTTGGCAGGGACAAGAAAGGCATCCCTAGGGTACCCTTTGATTATTGACTTGGCTTTTGCTCAAGGAGCATCACAGGTTAGTGCAAAGAAGATGGAAAGTAGGAGGCTGTAGCCCTCCTTTCAGAAACCATATGCTGCTTTTCTTTCTCAGCATATTCCTGAAAATTTCTTTCTGGCATCATCTTTTAAAGAATGGATCTAAGCTGAGAAGTGTCAGATCAAAGACAGGTTAAAAATTCAGAAGCAAATCATTTTTTCCTCTCAAACACTTCACTGAATATAATAACCAAGCACTTCAGAAGTATAAAGTCACTTTTAAGATAATCTCAGGGTTTTTTGTAATGTAAATTTTGTCAATGCATAATGTACCTATAGAAAGTGCACATATCATAAGTGAATAGATAGATAAGTGAACTTATCACAAAGTTTACATACTTTGTAGTCTGTGTCCTGCTAAGAAATACAACATGACTAGCACTACGAGGCCCTTCTTATGGTTCCTAAGTTGTTTCCAGATTTTGGCTATTGTGAACAATACTATAATTAACATCTGAGGGCAGATATCTTTTTGAGATTATGTTTTCATTTCCTTTGGGTATATATCCAGAAGTAGGATTGCTAGATCATTTGATAGTTTTATTTTTAATTTTTTTAGGAACCAGCTATTGTTTTCCATTGTGGCTACACCAATTTACATTTGCAGAAATAGCCCCATTTTAGAGATGAGGAACCAGAGGCATAAACAGTCCTTGAAAATGCAAATTTAAAGAAAGACTGACAAAATAAATAAATAAAATAAAATAAAGAAAGAAAGACTGACAGTAGAGCACACCTTTAAAATCGTTATGCTGGGGATCCCTGGGTGACTCAGCGGTTTGGTGCCTGCCTTCGGCCCAAGGCGTAATCCTGGAGTCCTGGGATCAAGTCCCACATCGGGTTCCCTGCATGGAGCCTGCTTCTCCCTCTGCCTGTGTCTCTGCGTGTGTGTGTGTGTGTGTGTGTGTGTGTGTCTGTGTCTCTCATGAATAAATAAATAAAATCTTTAAAAAAAATCATTATGCTGTGTGACCTCCAACCTATTTAATAAGACTTTAATTTATGTGTACATTTTTATGACCTTACCTTGGCATAAATAAATGATAGAGAGCCCACCAAGTAAATAAGTTTAATAATAAATTTGGCATCTGGTCTTTAAAGTATTGACCTTTGGATATTTTGCTGGGAAATGATTAAACAAGGAAGAACGTGACAACGGAGAATTGGTTTTGTCCTCAGGAAAGGTGGGTGGGTAAGCAGATGAATAAATGAGCTGAAAAGTTTAACTTTATTTCAGGCTTATGCTTCCAGAGAACAGACTCCCAACTTTTTGTTTTCTGAAATCCCACCACCTTTTTGTGTTCCAGGAAATGCCTTATTGCAAAGAACCACTCCCCTTCCCAAAATAACTTAGATCTGGCTGTCCATTCTTTGTTAGGACTCTCATCAGATTTGTAGATGACCCTCTTGTGACAGGCCATAGACTTTTTTCTCCTTTTGCTTGAACTTGCTGAAAGGCCATATGCAGATCTTCCACTTTCTGTTCTTTGTCTTATGAATGGTTAGCTGAGATTAGAACTATTTGTCCCTTTCTGAATCTACCTAGACACAGAAATAAACATTTTCTGTTCAGCTAAGACATCATCTGATTGCAAAGTATTCCAACTATAAATCATTCTGCCTATAATTATTTACTCCTCCCTATAAAAGGGTAAGGCAAATTAGTAGATATTGTATAGTATTCTCCCTATTTTATCGCCTAAATAAAATCTATCTTTTTAGTTGTTGGTTTTTATCCTGGCCAGAGTTCATGGTTTCATATCTTTATGACTAAGGGTTGGTGGTCATTTGGCAAAGATAAACCTTGCCTTATACTTCTGGGCTTTGTAATATCAAGAGAAAGAAATGACTGTTCTTTTGAAGCCTGAAGGAATATCTTCTCCTCAATTTACTGTCATCTTGCCCTAGGTTTGGTAACTATAATAAGCAACCATCTTCCCAAAGGCTCTCTGGGGCTCAGGACATCACTCCAGCATCAGCCTATATTAAGTCTATCCTTAGCAGGCTCAGCAGCCTCTGAGCTTCCTGTTAAGGTGCTGAAAATGTTTGAAAAGTGTGGGAATACTTAAAGTAGAAATCCTCTAGATAACTAACTGTATATGGGATTGCAGAATTCATCTGATGAGCACTGGAAGGCTTTGAGAAAAGATATATAATGTAGATATTCTTTCAACATTTGCATTTCATTTAATGCCATTTTGCTCCTTTAGAAGCCTGTTTAACCTCTGAATACAAAAGGTGTTATGGAAGAGATATGTATTTATTCAGTTTCATTTGTCACAAAGAAGAAAAAGCAACCATTTTCCTGTACTTTGCTAAAAGGCATGCTTTCTATAAAATTATAGAACAGAACAAAGTTTCCATTTACTCTTCCATTTTTTTGTATTATATTGTATTATCAATACAATCTTGAGATTAATAAACCCCACCTGAGCATCCTTTACAATGCATCTGTGTTTTGGGTTCAATGTTAAATGATTATGGACTAGAGATAAATAAAGAAGTACTGATTAACAAAATAGTTTTTGGTTTGTATTTTTAGTTTTTTTATTTAATTTTATTTTTTAAAAATATTTTATTTATTTATTCATGTCACAGAGAGAGACAGAGGCAGAGACATAGGCAGAGGGAGAAGCAGGCTCCATGCAGGGAGTCTGACGTGGGACTCGATTCTGGGACTCCAGGATCACGCCCGGACCTGAAGGCAGATGGTCAACTGCTGAGCCACCCAGGATCCCTGGTTTGGATTTTTAAATCCTGACAACTAAATGCTATTTGGTGGTCTTTTCATAGAATGTGTAAAGTATATGTAATTAACACAAATTAGTTTCAGGTTCTTTTAAAATCAAGATTTAAAGCATCAGCAGAAATGGACATACAAAAATGTATTAATTACTGTATCTTCAAAATTATGCCACACTATTACTAGAATTCTTTTTTTCTTTAAGTTTTATTTACTTAAGTAATCTCTACATCCAACACAGGGCTCGAACTCACAACTCTGAAATCAAGAGTCACATGCTCTTCCAACTGAGCCAGCCAGGCACCCCATTATTAGAATTTTTATAACCAGAAGGGTCCATATATTAATGTTTGTGGTTATAGAAATTTTTATTCTGCATACAGACTATGCAGAAAGATCACCTGCTAACTTCTGAAGCACTTTCACTGCCCACCAGCAAGTTGTTTTCATTGAAATATCAAGATTTACTTTCATATCAATATTCTCTGGTTTGTCTCTAGAGAATAATTAGGAAGAACCAACACCACTGAGGGTAATTAAAAAGTTGGAATAGATTTCAGAGGTAGCAAGAAACAACATGAAAAAAAAAAAGTGTAACCCTCTATGCACTATAGCAACAAAGGCTGGATTTCGAGCCCAAGTCAACAGAATTATTTTTGTAGTATAAATGTACAGCTAGGTTGAAGTTACCTTAGTGTTTTCACAAAATAATTTCTTTACTCTGAATCAATGCATAGCATCTCAAAAGCATTGTCCATTATTTTTTCTAAATTAATTATAAACTGAGTTAATCTAAGGTCAAAATAGCAGCACATTCTATTTTTTTCCCCAGCTTAAAATTTTTTTTAAAGATTTTATTTATTCATTTGAGAGACAGAGACAGAGCATGAACAAGAGTAGGGGTAATGGGAGAGGGAGAAGAAGCTTCCCTGTTGAGCAGGGAACCCGATGTGGGGCTCCATTCCAGGACCCTGAGACCATGACCTGAGCTGAAGGCAGGTGCTTAACCCGCTTAAACCAACTGAGCCACCCAGGCACCCTTATTTTTTTCCAGCCTTATTGTGGTATAATTAACATATAACATGCATGAGTTTAAGATGTACAACCTGATAATGTGATACACATATACCTTGTGTCTAATTACCACAATAAGGTTAGTTAACACATATAATTTCACATACTTATTTGTGTGTATGTGTGTGCACGTGTGTGTAATGGTAAGAATATTTAAGAGCTACTTTCATAGAAATTTTCAAGTATAAAATACAGCAGTGTTAACTATAGTCACCATGTTACACATTAGATACCTAGAATGTATTCATCTTATCACTGGAAGTTTGCCCACTTTGACCAACATCTTCCCATTTCCCTCCAACTTCTAAGTGCTGGCAACCACCATTCTACTCTGTGTCTATGAGTTCAGCTTTCTTAGATTCCACATATAAGTGAGATCATACAGTGTTTGTCTTCCTCTTATTTCACTTAGCATAATGTCTTCAAGGTTCACCCACATTGTTACAAATGGCAGGATTTCCATCTTTTTTGTCTGAATAGCATTCCATTTTATTTATATAGATAGGTCTATAACATATAAGATGTATATTATAATTATTATGATATAATAATACATATCATATTTTAAAAAATATTTTTAAAGATTTATTTATTTATTATTTATGATAGACAGAGAGAGAGAGAGAGAGGCAGAGACACAGGAGGAGGGAGAAGCAGGCTCCATGCTGGGAACCCGACGTGGGACTCGATCCCGGGACTCCAGGATCGTGCCCTGGGCCAAAGGCAGGCGCTAAACCGCTGAGCCACCCAGGGATCCCCTTAAAAATATTTTTTATTCACTTGAGAGGGACAGAGAAAATTAGAGCATGAGCAGGGAGGAGGGCCAGAAAGAGAGAGAAGCAGACTCCCCACTGAGCAGGGTGCCCGATGCAGGGCTCGATCCCTGGCCCCTGGGATCATGACCAGAGCCAAAGGCAGACCCCCGTGACTGAACCACCAAGCACACCATCATATTTTCTTTATCCATTCATCTGTCAACAGGCACTTAGGTTGTTTCCATGTCTTAGTTATTGTGAATAATGCTGCTGGAACATAGGGGTGCATATATCTCTGAATTATTTCAATTTGTTCAGCTATATATCCAGAAGTGGGATGCTGGATCATATGGTAGTTTAATTTTTAACTTTTTGAGGAACCTCCATACTGTTTTCCATAGTGGCTATACCAATTAACATTCTCATCAACAGTGCACAACGGTTCTCTTTTTTGTACATTCTTGCCATCATTTGTTACTCTTGTCTTTTTGATAATAGCCATTCTACCAAGTGTGAATATCAATACAGTTTTGATTTGCATTTTCCTGATCATTAGTGATGTTGAACATCTTTTCATATACCTGTTGGCCATTTGTATGTCTTCTTTGGAAAAATGACTATTCCGTTCTTCCACCCATTTTAATTTTTTTATTCTTTTAAATTATTTTTGGGTGGTTTATAAAGCTTGTTTAATATCAATGAAACTTTTTTTTTTCAAAACTTGTATTAATGAAAGAATAAAGAGTAGTAAAGTTCTTCCTTATCTACAAAAGCTCCCTGGAACATTAAAGATCTTAGCCACAGCCACCTAATACAAAACACTACGAAAAAGCAGAACCAACCATTTGTTCTTAGCTTTTTCCCATCTTGGAGCATGCAAAAGTAAGATTGTCTTTCTTGACAATATTAATCTATATCTATGATTTTAAATTTTATTTTTGTTGTAACTCACATTTGTTCTTTAAACAACTATCTATGCAGGAGAAAGGTGAATAGACCACTGACAATACTGGTTTCTCTGTAGCCACTGGAACAAAGGCAGAGTTCAGACTGGGCCTCTGAGGTAAGGCTCCTGACCCAGACCGACCCCCTTCCACTGAGGTCCTAATCACAAAAATTACACTGATTTGGTAACAGGTTCCCGGACAGTCTCTTGACCTATTTCCAGTGACTATATGGCTTCATCCAGGCTGCTCATCACTGCAGTGGAAGGAAAGCAGCAGAATGAACATTCTCTCTTTGGAAAGACTCCTGATTTCCAGGCTGAGCATCATTGTGTCTCCACACTGTTTCTCTGTTTCCCTCCGGGCTTCCTGGCCAAAATGCGAATCAGCCTTTCGCCATGCTAAAGGTATTGGCATCTCCCCATGATGAAGATTTCAACCTTGCCCTCAGAGTTGGGCTCTCTCATCTGGGGGAGGACTTTGAACTCTCATTCCAATCCTGGGAGGAGGGCTCTGCTTGGACCAAAAATCTTTTCCAGCAGACAAGCTTCCACGTGAAGCATAGATGGCTTCAAAAAGTGTTTAAACTTATACCAGTACCGTTAAGTGTGCATAAGGAACCAATTCCTGGAATGAGAACACTTCTTGCTGGCTCCTGGGCTGCGCGATATGTGCAGGGTCTTCATCATGAAGGGCACCATTGCTCATACCCAGACAGGATCTGCCTGCCCGTTTTTATTTCTATCTTATCTTATCTTATCTTATCTTATCTTATCTTATCTTATCTTATCTTATTTAGGTTTTAGGTAGTTAACACACAGTGCAATACTGGTTTCTGGAGTAGAATTTAGTATTTCATCACTTACATACAACACCCACTGCTCATCATAACAATCCTTAATACCCATCACTCATCTAGCCCATATCCCAACCACCTTCTTCTATCAACCCTCAGCTTATTCTCTGTCATTAAGAGTCTCTTATGACTTGTTTTCTTCTCTCATTTTTTTTCTTTTCCCACTTTCCATATGTTCATCTGTTTTCTTTCTTAAATTCCACATATGAGTGAGATCATATGGTATTTGTCTTTCATGACTTATTTCATTTAACATAATATACTCTAGCTCCATCCATGTCATTGCAAATGGCAATATTCCATTCTTTTTGATGGCTGAGTAATTTTCCACCACACACACACACACACACACATAACTTCTTTTTTTATTTTTTTATTTTTATTAATTTTTTTCACACATAACTTCTTTATCCATTAATCAGTCCATGGACGTTTGGGCTCTCTCCATAGTTTGGCTGTGGTTGGTAATGCTACTGTAGACATCAGAGTGCATGTATCCCTCTAAATCTGTATTTTGTAAATACCTAGTAGTTCAGTTGCTGGGTCATAGAGTAGTTCTAGTTTTAACATTTTGAGGAACCTTCATTCTGTTCTCCAGAGTGGCTGCACCAGTTTGTATTCCCACCAACAGTGCAAGAGCATTCCCCTTTCTCCACATCCTTGCCAACACCTGTTGTTTCTTGTGTTGTTAATTTTAGCAATCCTGACAGGTGTTAGATGGTATCTCATTGTGGTTTAGATTTATATTTCCCTGTGGTGAGTGATGTTGAATATCTTTTCATGTGTCTCCCAGCCCAGGATGTCTTTTTTCCTCTCCCCATTTTTAAACTGGGTTATTTGATTTTTTTTTTTTTCAAATAAAAAGTTGAATTGTGTAAATTCCTTATGTAGTTTGAATATTAACTCTTTATCAAAAAGTTTGCAAAACATTTTCTCCCATTCCATAGGTGTCTTTTTATTTTGATTGTTTTTTAGCTTTTTGTTGTTGTTGTTTCAAAGTAAGCTCTAGGCCCAAAGTGGGGCTTGAACTCACGACCCTGAGATTGAGACGCATGGTCCACTGACTGAGTCAGCCAGGAGCCCCTGTTTATTTATTTATTTATTTTTTTCCTGCTGTGTAAAAGCTTTTAGTTTGATGTAGCCCCACTTGTTTAATTTTGCTTTTGCTGCTTGTGGTTTTGGTGTCATATCCAAAAAATTATTACAAAGGACCATGTCAAGGATCTTTTCCCCCATGTTTTCTCCTAGGAGTTTTACAGTTTCAGATCTTATATTTAACTATAATTCACTTTGAGTTCATTTTTTTTGAGTGGCGGAAGATAGGGGTCCAATTTTATTCTTTTGTGTGTGATTATCCAGTTTTCCTAACACCATTTTTTATTAGTGCATAAAAATGCAGTTGATTTCCACAAGATTGCTGATTTGATTTATTAGTTCTAGTAGTTTTTTGGTGGAGTCTTTAGGATTTCTCTATATAAAGTCATAATATCTGCAGAAAGACAATCTTCCTTCTTCCTTTCATTTGGAAAGGAAAGTCATTTGGATGACTTTCTTTCTTTTTCTTATCCAATTGCTCTGGCTTTGTCTTCTAGTACTATTAAATAGAGGTGGTGCTAGTTGGCACCCTTGTCTTATTCCAGATCTTAGAGGAAATTTTTCAATCTTTCACCATTGAGCATATTAGCCATGGGTTTGTCATACATGGCCTTTATTTATTTATTTTTAAAAGATTTTATTTATTTATTCATGAGAGACAAAGACATAGGCGGAGGGAGAAGCAGGCTCCCCTCAAGGAGCCTGATGCAGGACTCGATCCTGGGACCCGGGGATCACAATCTGAGCTAAAGGCAGAAGCTCAACCACTGAGCCACCCAGATGTCCCATAATGGCCTTTATTATGTTATGTTCCTTCTATACCCATTTTTTATATCTTTGATAAAATGATGTAGAATTTTGTCAAATGCTGTTGTATCTACTGAAATGATTATATGATTTTTATCTTTCATTCTATTAATATGGTGAATTACATTTATTAATTTGCAATTGGTGATTCCATCTTTCATTCCCAGAGATAAATCTCACTTGATTGAAAGGTGTATGGTCCTTTTAACTTACTATTGAGTTCAGTTTCCAGCATTTTGATGAGAATTTTGCATCTATATCCATCAGGAATATTGGCCAGTAGGCTTTTTTCCTTGTAGGGTCCTTATCCGACTTTGGTATCAGAGTAATGCTGGGCTTGTAAAATAAGTTTGAGTGTGTTCTCTCCTCTGAAATTATTGGAAGTTTGAGGACTGCTATTAACTTTAAGTGTTTGGTAGAATCCTTCAACTGATCCTGGGCTTTTTTTTGTTGGGGCTTTTGATTACCAACCGAATCTCCTTACTCATTATTGGTCATTTCAGATTTTCTTTTCTTCATGGTCCAATCTTAGTAGCTTGTATGTTCCTAATAATTTAATCGTTTTTTTTCTAGATTATTAAACTTGTGAATTGCAATAGTTTATAGTAGTCTTATAATCTTTTGTATTTCTATGTTATCAGTTGCAATGTCTCATTTCTGAATTTTTGAGACTTCTCTCTTTTATTTTTAGTTTAGCTAAAGATTTATCAATTTTGTTTGTCTCTTTAAAAACAAACTCTTCATTTCATTGATCTTTGCCATTCTTTTCCTGGTCTCTATTTCATTCCATTCTGCTCTGATCTTTCTTATTTCCTTCTTTCTGTTAGCTTTGGACTTAGTTTATTCTTCTTTCTTTAGTTCCTTGAGGTGTAAAATTATGTTGTTTATTTGTCTTAATATATGCATTTATCACCACTGGGGCATCTGGGTGGCTCAGTCAGTTAAGCATACGACTCTTAATTTTAGCTCAGGTCATGATCTCATGGGTTGTGAGAATGAGCCCCACATCAGTCTCCATGTTCAGTGGGGAGTCTGCTTCTTCTCTTCTCCCTCTCCTACCCCTCCATGTGCACATGTACTCTCTTTTTCTCTAAAATAAATAAATAAATCTTTAAAAAAATACAGACATTCATCACTATAAACTGCAACCATAAACTTTGGTATGTCATATTGCCATTTTCATTTGTTTCAAGATATTTTTTAGCATTTCTCTTGATTTCTTTTTGACCCATTGGTTGTTTAGGAGTGTGCTGTTTAGGGGCACCTGATGATATTAGAAAATGAAGCTTCTGGGGCACCTGGGTGGCTCAGTCAGTTAATTGCCTGCCTTCAGCTCAGGTGATGATCCCAGGGTCCTGGGACTGAGCCTTGCATTGGGTTCCCTGCTCAGCAGGGAGCCTGTTCTTCCTCTCCCTCTGCCACTCCCCCTGCTGTGCTTTCTCTCTAATAAATAAATAAATAAAATCTTAAAAAAATAAGTGTATTCTTTAATTTCCACATATTTATGAATTTTCTGTGCTTCTCATATTAATGGTTTCTAGTTTCATACCATTGTGGTTGGAAAAGATGCTTGGTATGATTTCATTTTTCTTAAATTTACTAAAACATTTTTTGTGACCTAACAGATGCTCTATCCTGGAGAATGTTTTATGTGTTCTTGAGAAGAATGTGTATTCTGCTCTTTATGAATGGAAAATTCTGTATATATCTGTTAGGTACATCTGGCCTAAAGTATAGTTCAAATAAATGTTTACTTACTGATTTTGCCTAGATGATTTCTCCACTGTTTAAAGTGGGGTGTTGAAGACCCCTACTACTATTGTATTATTTATTTCTCCCTTCATATTTGTTAATATTTACTTAATATATTTAGATGCTCCAATGTTGGGAGCTTATATGTTTACAACTGTTATATCTTCTTGATGGATTGACTCTATCATTATATAATGACTTTTGTCTCTTGCTACAGTTTTTGACCTAAAGTCTATTTTGTATTATGTAAGTTACTTATGTTCTTTTTTTTGTTTCTATTTGCATGGAATATCTTTTTATATCCCTTTACTTTGAGCCTATGTTGTCCTTAAAGATGAAGTCAATGTCTTGTAGGCAGCATATAGTTGTTGTTGTTTTTTTAAGATATTCTGCCACTTTATGCCTTTTGATTAAAAGAATTTAACCCGGGATCCCTGGGTGGCTCAGCAGTTTAGCGCCTGCCTTTGGCCCAGGGCGTGATCCTGGGGTCCCAGTATCGAGTCCGGCGTCGGGCTCCTGGCATGGAGCCTGCTTCTCCCTCCTCCTGTGTCTCTGCCTCTCTCTCTGTCTCTCTCTCTCTCTGTCTATCATGAATAAATAAATAAATAAGTCTTTAAAAAAAAAGAATTTAACTCATTTATTTTAAAGTAATTATTGACAGGTAAGGATTTATCATGCCATCTTATTAGCTTCTTCCTGTTTTATAGTTTCCTTGTTTCTTTCTTCCTCACTTGCTATCTTCCTTAGGAACTGATCGTTTTCCATAGTGGTTTGCTTTGATACTCTTGTCTTTATTGCCTAATTGTTTTCCAAAGTTGTTTTAACATTCAAACCATAGTTTATTAACTCTTGAGTCAGAGTAAGTAATGCCAGCTATTATAATAAATTACTTGCAAATCTCAGTGACATCACATGATAGATTTATTTTTCACTCATGCAAAATTCAATGTAGAATTTTCTGATTGATTATTTGGCCTCTGGGAAGTTCTCCTTCAAGCAGTGACTTGGGTATTCATGCTTCTTTCATATTGCGTTCTTCAACACGTGGCCTTCATGGTCACCATAGAAGGTGAAAAAGAACATAGAGGTATGTGCTGCTGGTTTGTGGCTAATAAATCTAATAATCCACTGTCCATTCATATTCTATTGATCAGATGCCAGGCAAAGTCAAGGGAGATAGGAAAATGTAGTTGTTCCATGTGCCATGAAATAAAATATATTGATAAGCATCTAGCCAGTATTTACCACATATGATAGAACTCAATATATTAGTATTTCATAGTATTTCACAAAAGGCATCATGATTTTCAGATTTGCCACTTGAAGAATTTGAAAACCATTAAGGTATGTCCTTCTTTACAAAATTGTCACTCCTGTTAGGCTATATAAATGCTATTTTACTATTTTCAACTAAAAATTAATTTTCTTGACCAAAAACACTGGATCAAAATAGATGATTGGAGCCATATACATAAATAAATATCTTCATTCAATGAGTACCTCCATTTGTCTTTACATTTCACTTCAAGAAAAGAATTTCTATAATGAAGTTGAGTCAAATACTTTATCCTTCACTCTAGACTTATTGGCTAAGGTTTCTTACTTTTCTTTTTAACTCTTTGGAACTCACACACATCATCTAAATGACAGCAAATAATGAATGATTTGATTCTAAGTTCCTGGAGCTTTTTAGGCATTTATATTACACTAAATGAAATGTCCAGGATGGTTGTATAACTAGCCCTATATGGACGATGTATACTTTGTGATTAGGATTATCAGAGTAATAATTCTTCAGAATTAATAATAAGAATAATAATTCTTCACCATAGCTAATTTCTTCAAGCCTGTTGGTTTTCCAAGTTTTTAAGTAAAGTTCTCTGGTTCCATTTCATGTTGACCACAGGAATTTACTTCTTTTAAAGTAGAAGCATAAAAGACTACATGAGAGACATATAGTTTATATATACCTTTATGCTGTGCTTTACAATAAAATAAATTTTACTAACTTGGATTCCAAAAGCAAAGCCCTTTCCAACAAACTAAATAGTTCATTTCTGGTAATGTGAAATAAGTTTAACTGAATCCAAAAATAATAAGAGGATCAAATATTCAGGATGACTACATTATTATTATTAAAATAGAGAAGTTCTGGGGTACCTGGATGGCTCAGTTGGTTTAGCATCTGACTCTTGATTTCATCTCAGGTATCTTAGGGTCATGGGATTGAGCTCTGTGACAGGCTCTGTGCTCATTCCAGAGAGAAATTCTCTCTCTCCCTCTCCCTTACCCCACCCTTCCATCCCGGGGTCATGCATGTGCAATAAATAAATAAATAAATAAATAAATAAATAAATATCTTTAAAATATAGGAGTTTTTTCCCTCTCTAATAATTACTCCTGCTGCTTATTATGAGATGTTGCTGGTATCATATTCAATATAATTTTAGCCTATCTCAAGGAGATAGGTATTATTATCCTCACTTTATGAAAGTTGAAACTAAGGTCCAGTTTCCCATCTATTGTCACATAGGTTAGAAGCAGTAAAGGCAAGACTCAAATATAAACCTCCCATTTAAGTCGATAGTGACACTTTTTTTTTTTTTTTAATGCCAGAGCTGCCTCCAATAGAAGGCAGTCAACTACAGAAGACCATATGATTTAGGGCAATACACCTTGTACTGGCTTTGTTTGTTTGTTTATAAATTCCCAGAATGTTATAAAATTCAGTTCTTCACAGAAATTTCACGCTCAGCATCCCTTTATAGAATCTCTGCCCGTAAAAGAAATCTGTTATTGCTAATTCAGGCTTTTCATTGTCTGGGAAGAAGAGTTATGTTTTACTAAATTAAAAATGAGAAATAAACTACTGATCGAACAAAGCAAAGTGAAACTTTGCTTGAGGGAATGAAAAGTATACTGGGCTTCCTGAGATAACCTGGACCTAAACATATTAAATACTAAACATACTAAATACAGAAAATAGACTCTGCAAGTGTGTCATGGAAACTGTTCACAAACTGGATTAAAAAAAATTCATAAAAAGCTCACACCATTCTTTCTGTGGTCAGAGCACCTAAGTACTTGAGTCTTTAGAAGAGATATCACTAAAACTGCTTAATCTTTCTGGAGTTCAGTTTTCTCATCTGTCAAACAGGAACAACAGAACCTGTTCCTTTTCTCTTGGGGCTGCAAAAGTCAAATGAAATGATTGCTATGCATACTGACTTTTGTGCTATCCTCAGTTTCCTCTCTGAGCAGGCTTAATCTTCTTGAGTTAGAGTAAGGGGTGCAGGCTACTGAAGTTGCTGTGATCCTACAATTCTGCATGCAGATCCAATGTGTGGGTTTCTCCCCACCCCCCACCAACTTCAGTGTCCTATAAGTCAAGTCAATTCTGACCTTATCCACTTGAAGGTAGCATCAGATCACACAGGTTCAAGGCTTAGTCCCATCACTTCAGATGCCAATTACCAAATCAGCTTGTCACCTGTGTTTTTGACCAAACTGGCTGTATATCAGAGCTTCCCACTATCCCCTCCTTAGGTTTGATTAATTTGCTAAAGCAGCTTATAGAATTCAAGAAAGCAGTTTACTCAATAGATTACTGGTTTATTACAAATTATATGCAAGCATATGGATGAAAGCCAGATGAAATACACAGGGCAAGGTACGTGAGGGGAAGGGGGACATGAGCTTTCTTACCCTTCCAGCATGCCACTCTTCCCAAATCTCCATGAGTTCACCATCCTGGAAGTTCTCTGAACCCCATTCTTTTGGTTTCTATGAGGCTTTATTATACCACTATGGTTGATTAAGTCATGGGCCCTTGATGACTGAACTCAATCTCTAGCATCCCTCCTCCCAGGTCTGTGGGGGACTGAAGGCATAGGACTGAAAGTGCCCACACTCTTTTTTTTTTTTTTTTTTAGATATTTTTTTCATTTATTCATGAGAGACACAGAGAGAGAGAGAGACAGAGACAGAGAGAGAGAGGCAGGGACACAGGCAGAGGGAGAAGCAAGCTCCATGCAGGGAGTCTGACGTGGGACTCAATCCCGGGGCCCCAGAATCATGCCCTGGGCCGAAGGCAGGCGCCAAACCGCTGAGCCACCAAGGGATCCCCAGTGCCCACACGCTTAATCACATGGGGAGTTTCCCTGGCCAGCAGCCCCCAGCCTTAGTGACGTCAGGGCTTTTAAAAAGCCATCCAAAAAAAAAAAAAAAAAAAAAAAGCCATCCATTTATGTAACAAAAGACTCTTAGGAAATTCCAAGAGTTTTAGGAGCTCTGGGCCTGGAGAGGACTAAGACTAACAATAAATATTTTTTATTATACACACAACATCATAGATCCTAAGCCAGGCTTTTCAGGAGGGAAGAATATGCTTGTCCTTTCTCATCGTGAGGCTCCTTGCATGTAGCAATGCTGGTAGGAAAACAATGTGGATGTAACATCATTCGAGTTATGGTAGACCAACATTAACCAAGGTCAAAAAGGAAAATATCATATGGACCCAGAAGCTCTCAAAGAAATAGGTTCAATTTAGCCTCTTTATAAATAATAAGTGTTTTTCTCTACTACTTCATCCTTTGTAACCTAAAATCCAAGGTAAGACATCCAGAGGCTATGGCCAGCTCCACCTACCTCCATTTGAAACCATTGCAGAAATGTAAAGATGGATAGAAATTAAGTTGGACACAGCAATGCTTCAGCAAGCCTTGACTTTAAATTGAACACATTTTTCTCTTCCTCATTCTTGAAGCCTCTCCCTCCCCTTTACTTGTTTTTCTGTAGAATTCTTTGTTTCAGGAACTCAATATCAATACTTAGTAAGGGAGGCTCAGATGGCCATCATCAGTGCTGGTCATGAGACCACCCTGACATGACTGACGCTGCTGGCCACACCAACTGGATTCCTATCAAAACTGCTCAGAGCCAGCCTTTTACCCTGGAGCGGGTCTACAGGGGTTTTTTTGTTTTGTTTGTTTTTTGTTTGTTTGTTTTTCATGTTTTGTTTTTAAGTAGGCTCCACACCCAGTGTTGGGCTTGAACTCATGATCCTAAAATCAAGAGTCAAACATTTTACTGGCTAAGCCTGCCAGGTACCCCCTGGGTCTGCAGATTTGAAGACATTAGCTTGCTACAGCCTCCTTTGCCTGGAAAAGTAATAAACTGTCTTCCTTCTTTATACCCAAACTCTGTCTTTGAGTCACATATTTCAGTTCTGGAGCATAGTGGTCGGTTTTCGACAACACAATTACTATTTTCTTCATTTAGGTTATGTTTTTTTTTTACCATTAGCCGATAGGGGAGGGCAGATCCTCACCAAGGCAACCCCAAGTGGGTGTGTGTTCAGGCTCCATGGGATTCTCTTTCCCATTAGGTTACATTCCCATTGGCTCAATTCACTTTCTTGATTTCAAGAATATAAGTAATTCACTTTTCTCCTCATTTTCACTTCTTCACAGTCTTGGTAACCTGAATACACTCCCCTGAATTCACAGACTTCATACATTCCACTTCTACAACTGACCTCAATATCTTTCCCTCCTTTGATAAATAAACAACAGATCTATACAGGCTCCTCATAGTGAAAAGTTCATGAATAAACATGACACCCTTTATAAGCCTGATATTGCTATTGTTAGATCTGTGTTGCTTGTTTCAAACTTAAAACATCAGCAAGGGTATACTAATTGTCCAGACAATAGCTAGGACTACATTTCATCTTTCTTGTCTCTAGGCTTTTGCTACTGCTAAAAGTAGTGCTCTTTCAATGCACTCTTCTCTTCCCCCAAAAGGTTTAAATTCTGCCAACCCTGGTATTGAAACTTGCCTGTAAACACTTCCTCAATCTCTTAAAACTGAAGTCATTATTCACTGGCATTTATTGTGAAATACACTTATTTGCTCAAGAATTGCTCTGCAGTGTTACTTTGCTTGCTCTTTACTATGAATCTTTCAAATAGTTTACTTTCATGTAAATGTCACTTTTTCCTGCCTAGAATTTCTAACTCCTTGACAGCAAGCACTGTTACTTCTAGGTAATCCCACCCTATTCTACCCAAGGTCTTCATTTAGGAGGCCTTCCAAGAATGACTGGTTGTATTTGTTGCTTTAAACATACTCTTCTACATTTTGCCAAAGGAAATTAAACTGAGCTGGTATTTCTTTCTAACTCTTTTACCCTGAAAATTTTTTTCTTAAGATTTACTTTTTTATTTGAAAACAAACAGAGCAGAGTTTTAGGAGGCGGGGTGGTGATGACACTAGTGCATGGCAAAGCTTCTTGAAGTTGGGAACAATAATGGTCAATGTTCAGTGAGTGCTTCCTACGGATCATGCTGTAGTCTAATTTTGAAAGTACATTTGGTCTTTGTTCCCATTTCCTGATAAAGAGCTTCAGAAATCCTTGGAATTTCCTCAGTGATAGAAGTATCTTTTACTATTCATATGATCCTCTTTCTACCAGACCTATATTTATGCTATTAAAATGAATTAAGATAGGGCCTTTTTATAGCTTCAGGGTGAGGGCTGGTGGCTTGAAAAACCAACCATGTGATAGGATGGTTGAAACTTTCAGCCCTACCTCCCCAACCAATGAAGCCAGGAGAGGGGCTGGAGATTGAGTTTCATCCTGTGGCCTACTGATTTCATCAACCGTACATATAAAATGAATCCTCAATAAAGACTTTGAAGAACTAGGTTTAGGAAGCTTCCTGTCAGTGAACATGATGTACCCGCAGGGTGGTGGAACCTGATTCCATGGAAACAGAAGCTCCTATGCTCAGAACCCTTCCACACCTTACATCCTATGTGTCTCTCCATCTGGCTGTTCATTTGTATCCTTTCCCATAAAATGGCAATTTATGTGTAGTGTTTCCCTGAGTTCTGTGAGTTGTTTTAGTGAATTATCAAACTTGCAGGAGTGTGAGAAGCCCCTGAATTTGTCGATTGCCAGACAGAAGTGGGTGTCTTGAGTTCACCCAGGACTTATAACTGGCATCTGAAGTGAGGGGCAGTCTTGTGGGACTAAGCAGTTAACCCATGCAATCTGTTCTAACTCCAAGTAATTAGTGTCAGAATTGAGTTGAACTGAAGGACACCCAGCTGCTATCAGAAAGCTGGTATCAGAATGTACACCAACTGGGCCAAGCACTTTCTATATATTATCTCATCTCATTCTCACAGTAAACCCTAGAGAGAAGAATGGCCATCATTATCTTTTATGCATATTAGAAGGTTGAAACACACAGAGAGTGATTTCTCCAAGATCAGAAGCCTGGTATTTTGGTGTCAAAATCCAATGATGTGACTCATTATGTTACACTGTCCCCAAGTCTGCCAAGTCTCATAAGCTAAAGATAACACACTTGGCAGTGGGGGAGTGAAAGTATATTGGGCACCTCTTTTGCTCACCTACAAATCCTTTTGGCATTTCCTTTTACTGCACCTACTTACCATGGTGACTGGTTCAGGACATGCCTTGACCAGCTTTATGGGGATACATCTCATTCAGACTAACCATGTCCCTTTTGTGCAAACAGCTTTAGTTTTGCTCAGCCTCTACATATGTGCACCTAGATGAGTGGCAGTGTGGACTGTTGACCAATGGGGGATGGAAGCCAATGGGTACGTAAAAACTTCCCTCTTTTGTCTCTGAGATATATATTATTAAACTCTTCAAAAAGTGTTCTGGGTTCAAACATCAGTTGCCACACAATGGAGGCTCATTTGGCAACATATTCCTGTACTGTTTCTCTCTCTCTCTCTCTCTCTCTCTCTCTCTCTCACGCCTTCCTCCTCTCCTACACTTCTGCTCCCTGGCATTATTTCCTAAATAAACTACCTATATTTTTGCAGGCTTGCTTTCTGTGGACAAAATGCTGTTAACTTCAGCCAAAGGTATGTTGATGATACCTTAATGACAAAATGACACAGATAAATGGGCTCTCCCTGAATTTAATGCCCCTGCACAACTCTGATTTGTGGTGAAACAAAACATATTAAAACTAATTAAAAGTGTTTCACATCATGAAATTTTTTTAAAGATTTTTTATTTTATTTATTCATGAGAGACACAGAGCAAGAGAGAGAGAGGCAGAGACACAGGCAGAGGGAGCAGGCTCCATGCAGGGAGCCCAATGTGGGACTCTATCCCGGGTCTCCAGGATCACACCCTGGGCTGCAGGCGCCGCTAAACCGCTGCACCACGGGGGCTGCCCCACATCATGAAATTTTTTAAAAGGTACGATTTTGAACTAATAAACATCTAAAATGATGAATAGTATGGTAAATGAAAAATTAACATCAATAAAGTGTGTTCATTAGAATTTATGGGAAAATTAACATGAAGAGATTTCCTCTTATATGAATTTAAAGTTAATTCTATTTTAAATAAAATTTCAATTTTATTTTGGATCTGAAGGATTTAGAATAAAAACCTTTGATAGATTACTATCTGCTACAGAAACTCAGTGGTCATAGCATACTGTTTGCATCCTCAGTGTTTAGTGTCAGGCACATAATAAAGACTTAGTAAATGTGTGCTGAATGAATAGAATCTGAAAACAGAATCAGAGGTTGCAGTGGGTTGAATTGTGGCCACTAAGAACATATGTCCTGATTCTAACCCCAGTACCCATGAATATTAACTTACTTGGAAAAAGGGTTTTTGTGGCTGTAATTAAGTGAAAGATCTTGAGATGAGCTCATCCTGGATTGACAGGGTAGACCCTAAGTCCAGTGATAAATGTCCTTAGAGGAAGAGAAGAAACAGATACAGGGGGAAGGCCATGTGAATATGGAGGCAGAAACTGGATGCAGAAATTGCTGCCACAAGCCAAGGAAGACTTGGAGCTGTCAGAGACTGAAAGAGGCAAGGAGGGATTCTCTCCTAGAGACTTTGGAATGACTGTAGCCCTGCCAACACCTTGATTTCAGACTTCTGGCCTCTAGAACTCTGAGAGAATAAATTTCTACTATTTTAAGCCACCCAGTTTGTAGCAATTTGTTGTGGCAGCCTTAGGACCCTAAAATACAGCGGCATTAAAATAAAATATGACAGAGATGCCTGAGTGGCTCAGTGGTTGAGTGTCTGCCTTTGGCTCAGGGTATGATCCCGGTCCGGGGATCCAGTCCCACATCAGGTTCCCTCTGTGGAGCCTGCTTCCTCCATCTTTGTCTCTGCCTTTCTGTGTGTCTCTCATGAGTGGATAAATAAAATCTTTAAAAAAAAAAAAAAAAAAAGAAAAGAAAAACATGACAAAAGCTAAAATGGTTTCAACCATAAACTGTTCAACAAATACAAACTGAACATTACTATGTGCAAGGCATTTCTCTAGCAAAACATCAATAAAAAACAGAGGCCCCTGAACTTATCATGCTTATATTCTAGCAATATTCTGATTAGAGAAGCTAGTTTATTTAACACTCTTTTACCTTTAACCAAGATGTGTTTGTATCTTTGCCTGTTTCAGAACAGATTATTAAACACAGCTAGTGGTAAAGACATCACTCAGAGAATGAAGGTTGTATAACAATGTGGGAAGAACTCACACCCCCTGGAGAATGCAAGCTCTAGATTTCCAGATAGGAAATATTAGTTCTTTACAAGTATAATGGAAGGAACACATTCAAGACTTTTATGACCTTCAGATTTCTATTCAGCTAATAGGATGGATTGAGATTGTCCACTCAGTAGCAAACCAACACTGACCTTTTGTGAGCAAGCACAGGGGGTTCTGCTAAATGGAACAGTATTGGATGCCTGGGTGGCTCAGCAGTTGATCATCTGCCTTTGGCCCAGGGCATGATCCTGGGATCCGGGATCTAGTCCCACATCAGGCTCCGGACAGGAAGCCTGCTTATCCCTTGGCCTATATCTCTGCCTCTTTCTCTGTGTCTCTCATGAATAAATAAATAAAACGTTTAAAAATTAAAATAAATAAATAAATAAAATGGAACAGTATTATAGTTCAGAAAAAATAAATCAAGGAGATTTTTATCAAATTTGATTTCCTACAATAGTTTAAAAATATAATGTTTCTTAAACTTTTGACAGGTGCCATTGATTATTTTCCAGGGAGGACTAGCCATCAACTAAACAAATGCACATTTAGCAAACCAATGTTAAAGAATACGTTTGAAGGTATGAGGGTGATCTTGCTGCAACATCGGTCACCCCACTGATTGCCAGAGTTGATTTGGCTGATCTGGCTGTCCTCTTCCCTCACTGCTCCATGTGCATCTCTCCCAAAGCTATGAGCTCAGTGGAAGAGGATGACCTTCTCTGATAGAGGAGAAGATAGACCTTTCTTTGGTCAAGGGTATACGAGTAGCTGTGCTCCCCTCCTAGAACCTCAAACAATCAAAGTCCATCTGTAGGAGAATATAGGGTAGTCAAGCTTCCAAGACTTCAGACACACCTATATGAGGTGATGTGTGTGGCAGTCTGCCTTTCTTAAAAAAAAGAAAAAGAAAAAAAGAATAGGTTTGGCTCACAGATTTGTCTCTGTGTGTCTGTGTTTGTATTAGTATCTTGTGATTATGATACTCTGTTGGCTTTTATATTGTATACATTTAATTTAATTATCTCAATCAATATAAATTTAAGATAAACAACACAGGGATCCCTGGGTGGTTCAGCGGTTTGGCACCTGCCTTTGGCTCAGGGCACAATCCTGGAGTCCCAGGATCGAGTCCGGCATCGGCTCCTGGCATGGAGCCTGCTTCTCCTTCTTCCTGTGTCTCTGCCTCTCTCTCTCTCTCTCTCTATGTCTATCATGAATAAATAAATAAATAAATCTTAAAAAAAAAGATAAACAACATAGAATTTTGTCCTCAGGTATTATTTATATGATTGGAGTAAAATATACTAAGACTTCATCAAAATGTACTTTGGTTTCCAAGTGCTCTAATATTAAAACAATTCTGAGTCCTGCTGGTTTAGCATCAATGAATGAGCAAAGTTCTGAAATGCTGGAAGGACAAAGCATAAGGTGAGAAATTGAATCCTATAAAACTAATAATTCGGTGCTTACAGATGAATCAGAAAACTTCTTTACATTTCAACATGTCAGTGTTGAACATAAATGTATTTAGCTTACACAAATTCAATTTGGCAACACATACAGACACACACACACACACATACACACACAAGGCATTCAGGGACCTAAGAAGCTAGCTGAGGGAACAGAGATTCCCATCTCAGACTGACCATGAGGCCCACCCTCAATTAGTGGAATGGCAATACCAATTGAAAAAAATCTTTTATATCTTTGTTCCTTCAGCTTCCTAAGTCCTGGAATGCCTTGTGTTTGTGTGTGCGTTTCTATAAAATTAAGTTGAAGTTTGACTAGGTTAAACACTCTTGTGTTTAAAGGTACATAACTTTTCATACAGTATATCCTCTGATTCTTTTTTTTTTTTAATTTTTATTTATTTATGATAGTCACAGAGAGAGAGAGAGAGGCAGAGACACAGGCAGAGGGAGAAGCAGGCTCCATGCACCGGGAGCCCGACGTGGGATTCGATCCCGGGTCTCCAGGATCACGCCCTGGGCCAAAGGCGGGCGCCAAACCGCTGCGCCTCCCAGGGATCCCCCCAAGATACTTTGAATGGAAATATTCACCGAATGTCATCTTTGCCTTGAGAGTTAAGACTATGTCCAAATTTTTAAAATCTTTTGATTAATCAAGAATAAGCACAAAACATTTCTCTTCCCAAAAAATCATATTGATGGCTGAAATTTCGAGTATATAAACTTCAGCATCATTCTTACTGCTAATGATCTATAATTCTGTGAAATCAGATTTGTAAACCTGAGCTGGAATGAAAATGGTTATTACTAAATGAGGAATGGTTAGAAGTTGGCCCAGATAATTGCCTAAGCCAAAGTGGAGAAGCATCTACCTCTATATCTGGAGAGGTGATGAAAAGGTTACCCTGCCAGTGATTCCTTCATTGTTTTTGTTAAAACACCTACCACCCCTAGGGTTAGTGTCACTTCTTTTGTGTTTTTTTTTTTTTTAATTTTTATTTATTTATGATAGTCACAGAGAGAGAGAGAGGCAGAGACATAGGCAGAGGGAGAAGCAGGCTCCATGCACCGGGAGCCCGATGTGGGATTCAATCCCGGGTCTCCAGGATCGCGCTCTGGGCCAAAGGCAGGCGCCAAACCGCTGCGCCACCCAGGGATCCCCAACCTTTTGTGTTTTTGAGAAGCTTAATCCTAAATATGCATGGGTAAGGATTACAGCGTCAGAAAACAAAACAACAACAAAACCCAGACCCAGGGACCTCCAGTATAAACCAATCTGTATAAATCAGCCTCTCTTCTTCAATTCCTGAAAAACTATTCCAAATCTTCAAGGAGAATGAAAAGCACCTACCCACAGATTCCATCTATGTGAAAGTAGGAGACAAATATGACCCATAAACTCTAAAATAAATAAAGCAGTGGAGCAGGGAAGCAGCTGAAAAAAGAAAGGGAAGGAAAAAAGCAAGAGATTCATGAAAGAACCCAGGAGAAAAACAGATCTCAGAAAGCACTGTAAAAGTGCACTTGCTGAAGGTGATGGGCTAACCCTGAAGCAACCATGGACAATACAGAAATGTCACAACTTACACACTGGAATGAAGTAGGTAGACTTGGAACAAATATGCTGATTATCTCATCTATAATAACTTTTATTTCAATGACATCATTCAAAGCTGATTAATTAAGTTCTAGACAGGTATATAATTCTTTTTTTTTTTTTTAATTTTTATTTATTTATGATAGTCACACAGAGAGAGAGAGAGGCAGAGACATAGGCAGAAGGAGAAGCAGGCTCCATGCACCGGGAGCCCGACGTGGGATTTGATCCCGGGTCTCCAGGATCGCGCCCTGGGCCAAAGGCAGGCGCCAAACCGCTGCGCCACCCAGGGATCCCTATAATTCTTAATAATATAAAGATAACATTAAGAAAGGGAATATTAGTCATTTAAATTGGATGGTGGAGAGAGAGGGAATGGGGAAGAAAGAAGGAACACTATTTTTATTATTTCTCTTAGTGGAGGACTATAATGCACTGACTAAATGCATTAATAAGGGTAATCACTAGGACAGAACTGCAAAGCTTCCTAAAACTCAGAGCTACATAAAGCAAACCAAAGGAAACAGACCACATTGAAAAAGGCCTTAAAATATATAGACAGAAAATGTGCAACAATATGACAGAACTAAGACAAAAATATATGTTATCTTAGTAAATATAAATGGTTTTAACCTACATATTAAAAGAAGAATTTTAGATTAGATTGGATTACAAAGAAAAAACAACTATGCCATATCTAAGGATCACACCAAAGTGATTGAGGATAGGCAAAAATAGAAAGATGGGCAAAGTCTACTAGGAAAAAGTAAATTTTGAAAAAAATTCTTTTTTAGATTTTTTAAAAAATAATCTCTATGTGCAATATGAGGCTCAAACTTCCCACCCCAAGATCAAGAGTCAGATGTTCCACCAACTGAATCAGTCAGGTGCTTCAGAAAAGATACATTTTTAAACAACCAGAAACTATTAACATAATATCAGAAAAGCTGTGATTCAGCCCAAAGAGCAATGGGCACTTTATGGTTTTTAAGCGTACAATGAATGCAAAAATCTATCAGTTATCTATCAAACTGAATAGTTGAATATCTATCAAATTACATAGCAACAATGATCATAAAGCAAAAATTACAGAAGATAAAAAGACAGAAGCACTCTGGTAATAGAGGACTTCAAAAAACTCTTTTAGTCTAAGAATATTGAGAAGATGAAAAGTCAGAAAGCATATGAAAGGCCTAAATAACATAATTTAAAAGTAGAACTGACTAATGTATATCCTACTGCACCCTGAAAATAGAGTATATGCATTCTTTCCAACTGCCCATGAAAATTGACCATGTTGAAAAAAATTAAGGCACTGAAAACCTCAATAAATTAAAAAAGTAGAAATACTTTAAGGCATGGGTGAGCAACTGAATGTTTCTTGAACACCTACTGTGTTTTGGGGGGGGCACTCCTAGGAAACAGATCCTGAAACAATGATTTGAGTGTAATTTGGGAGGCGCAGGAAACATACGGTGTATTATGTAAGTGAGACAGGGGAAGGGAAAGGAGCCAGTAATCATGTACCTTATTGAGCCAGCTACTGTTACAGATGACTGGAGCCCAATTTTGTTGGGAAACTCTGAAAGCTAGTGTAGAACATGTCAGGATTATCCTACGTGAGGATCAAAGGAAATGGGACATTTTACACCAACTAGCAGAGGGTGTAAAGCCCTTAGGGGAAAAAAAACCGTAGAGGCTGGCTGCTGAAAGTTGGGTCAATGTGCACTGAATTATAAAGAGAAGTGGAGGGGTACAGATGGGACACCAGCAGCAGCTGATCTTCAGTGTGCAAGCGTAGCTTTTAATAATCGGAGAGAGCTAAAACCAGAATGGATGAGTTTTTCTGGGCACACAAGTTGGACTGAGCAGAAGTATGAAATCAGGTTTTTTCTAAAGCTCCCTGGTGTTGTTTTTCTATTTTCTTTGTTCTTTCCCTACAAGAACCCCTTGCCAATGGGTGAATAAATGCCCCAGTTCTTTTCATTAGGCTAGGCTGTACAGTTCTTCTGTACTCAGTCGTGTCTTGATTATGTCTAGCGCCCTTTGTTAGAATGATCTGCACAACTTTTTCTCATTCAGGTAACATTAATGTCCCGTTCTAGGTTTGTCCCTCCTGTTTTGCCTTGTAGTTTGCCCCTGCTGTTTTTAAAGAGGTGTGCATTGATTCTCTGTGGTGGCTGGTGGGTGCTGGTAGCAACTAGAAAGGGATAATAAACAGTTTGTTAATATGGAAAACATTACAAGGGGGTGTGAAACGTAAAATGTTTAGCATACAACATGGTGAGGACACCAGTCACCAGTCCTGAACTCTTGACTGAGTGTTGGTTCTCTACTCCATGCCAGAGAGTCAACACTTTGGTAACTGGCTGATTCTAGGACTTCAAGAGGGAGAGGTTGGGATGACTGAGATAACCAGAGGATTATCTAAGGTACTGGCTGAAATTCAGACCTGAATGCAATCTAGGTAAAACTTTGTCAATATTTACTTTTTTTGAGTTAGATTTAAGATGGCATTTTCCCTCACTGGCTTTGCAGATGGGGACCAGGGACGCTATAAAATCTTCCAAAAATCTGTAATACACACTGGTGGTGGGCTAGTGATACAGGAAGACCTCTACAGAGGCAACATGAACTGGATTAGTCTAGACAGATATCTTAGCATCCTTGCTCCAATACCATTTCTAGAAAATAAACAATTATGTGAGTTTATTTATTTTTATAAATAAAGTTACCAAGGTAAAGTCAGAAGTTATTTTTTTTTTGAAAGTGCAGTTCCTGGATGTGGGGCACATATAGCAAATTTCTGAAGGAAAACCAAGATATGGATGAGCTAAATATCAAAATCTGGGTTGATGTTTTTAATCAAAGAGAAATGAGTAATTCAAAATGCTGAGGACTTAAGTGGGTCATGAGCTTTCTTCCTAGAAATAAAGAACTTGGTATTCTTCTGCTTTCAATGTGTGTAATTGATTCTGAAGGAATGTCTGAGGATCTATAATCCAGTCAAGCAGAATTCATTGTGTAGTGTGGCTACAATGCACGCAATTTTCAATCACATGTACATCATCAGAAGGCACATACTTCTGATGTGCCTTTTCCCTGAAGTTTTTCTGATTTTACTCTCATGCTTTCTTATTAACACTGTTGCAAAGAAAAAATATCCAAAACTTAAAAGAGGAAAAAAACATTATGCCACTCTCATTTTTGCTGTTAGACACTGCCCTGTTCCTAGTGTTCCTAGATCAAAGGTTGGCAAGTTTGTTTTGTTTTGTTTTCTATAAAGGGCTCCATGGTAAATATTTTAGATTATACAACCACCTAATCTCTGTTGCAACTATTCAACTCTGCAGCAAGAGAAACCATTTATAATACATAAGCAAATGCCTGTGGCAGTGTCCCTATAAAACTTTAATTAAAAACCGGGTGGCTAAGTCGAGTTGAGCTATAGTTTGTTGACTCCTGACCTAGAGTCACATGATATAAAAATTTCTTTGGGGCAGCCCTGGTGGCTCAGCGGTTTAGTGCCAACTTCAGCCCAGGGTGTGATCCTGGAGACCCAGGATCGAGTCCCACGTCGGGCTCCCTGCATGGAATCTGCTTCTCTCTCTGCCTCTCTCTCTCTCTCTCTGTGTCTCTCATAAATAAATAAAATATTAAAAAAAATTTGTTTGATTTACCATTACTATTGATTAGGCCTCAGACAATTTTCAACTCTGTAAAGCTGGATATTCCTTTATTGTAAATTGATAAGGTATAAACTACTTTGCCCAATATTATGCAAATAATTTTTGTCCAGGAGCAATGAAAATTATTTTTGTCTGATAGTAACACAATGATTTTCTTGTATAGAAAAGTTAACCCCAAAGACTATGGTCATATTACTGATAGAACAAGGACAATAACCAGTTTTGCATCTAATCTTGTGACTTACTGCTGTTTTCTTCCTTTCTCTCACTGACAAAATAATCATCAGTTACACGTATCCTTTCTTGAACTAACTTCATTGATAAGCTTAATAAGACTTTGGTTTCTGTTCATTATGATTTTATATGGGAATTGCATGATGTTAAACATTTTGAAAATTATACTTTGCATGTCATTCTGTTAAGATATTTACCTGAATTAGACCCCATGTTCTTTTCCTTTACTTCTATAAACAGGGAGGGAAAGGAAAAGTGCTCCTTTTGACTTCAAAAGCCAACTTGAGATTCAAAAAAATCAAAACAAGAGCTGAAGACAAGTAAAAACTATCTGAATGTGATTAAGAAGCCATGGTTGCCTTAGAAAGAGCATTCAACCTAAATGCCAGGATGTGGCTTCAGGCTTGGCAATAGAAAGTGTAGGAGACCAGAATGTACCACCCCAAAATATGACTGCAGGAGATCAGGATATGTTACCCCCCAAAAATGCCTCTTTGATAAAAGTACTACTTAGAGCTGATCGTTGTTGTTAATATTTAGAGCTGATTGTTTTAAGAAAGAAAAGATTCAGAAGAAGTTCTAAAAACAGAGTAGAAGCTACTCTTTTGTAAGAGAAATTTACCTTTATAAAGAAAATCTTCATTGTCTGTTTCTTTTACCAGGAAGAGAAGTATGACTCTAAATCCCAAGAGTCTCTTATCAATAGAGAAGGCACAGCCTAAAATCTGTATAACAAACCTTACCCTTCTTTACTGTACTTTCTGTGTTCACCTTCCCATCCTTCTTCCTCTGTTTTGGCTGAAGACAGTAGTTAGGCTCAAGTTCCAGCCATCTCTTTGAGTTACTCATCCCTGAGTTTCTCCTATGTATATGGGAGATACACATGTTAATAAACTTCTGTTTCTTTTGCTATTCTCTGTTGTTATAGGGGCCCCAGTGGAGAACCTAGAATAGTAGAAGGAAATTATTTTTCCCTTCCTTTATGAAAATGTGGCATGTATTCTAATTCTGATAGGATAATGTGTACAGGGTAGACCTCTTGTATCTATTTCTATTTATGGCAAAACTTCTGTCAAGATGGCAGGTATTTTACCCAGTGGAAGTTGTCAGTACCCTTCTCTGATATTACTTTTATTTTCATACACAAAAATGAAACAAAATTAAAGTAACTTCAATGTAAGCTAAAACCATTCACCAAATACATTCTCCCCCATTCACTCAAAAACAACTCTCAGGGAAATCTGAGAATTTTAACTCCTGTTCTCCCTTTGGCTCAAAGCAATGACTGAACCTGCGTTCAAGAGGCTGAAACTTTGAAGGGCAGCTGAGTTCATGCTAATCAGCAGGCAGTGGCAAAAATGAAATGGATTTTCTTTCACATTAGACTTGATGGTATAGTGGCAATCTGAAAAATATTGTTTCATTTTGGATTCATGTTTTTTTTTTTTCCTACTCTGTGATACTTGAAAGTCAAACTGAATGTTAGAGATAAAAATGTCATGCAGATCATGGCTCAGTTCCCCTAGGTTCACTGGAGATATATGCAATTGAGACTTTTGACTGAGGTCAAAGAGAGGTCAGTTCAGCTACCCTGTTCCCTGGCCATCCCCTGCTATTCCTCACTCCAAAAGAATAATTCAATATTGTGTCCAGTTGAAACCCAGGTAAGACTAATATTTAGCTGAGCTCTCAGAGGCTGAAAGACAGTTTATGAAAATATTAAAGGATAATTTTTTAGAAAAGATAAGCACATCCCTCATACATATATAAAATGGGCACATGTCAAATATTTTTACTTAACTCAGAAAACGTATACTAGGAATGTTGCAATGAATTTGAATTTGCTTAATTTGTGCCATAATGGCTTCTTCCACAGAGAAGGAGGAAAATTAATTAAACCTTTTCCAAATTCATTTGCATATTTTTGGACAAGAATAATTTGTATCTCTTTCAGTCATCTACAACTTACAGATTTGTGAAAAACACCAATATAACGAAAGTTGTAAAGACACCATAGAACCACATAACCTGGAGGGGGAGGTTAGACAATGCCTAGTTTTCCTTTGAAAACATCCAGTAACTTTTTTTTAAATGTATTTCAGTACTTCACAATTTTTCCCTACAAAAGAAAACCTGACTAACATTATGTTTTTATCTCTAGGGTTATATAAAACAGAAAAGGCAATAGTGTTCTCCTCCTGCATCTGTTTGCCAAAAACAATCAAAATAGGACAACAGATGGGCTGAGTAGCAGATACTTGAAAGCTGGAGAAATCAAATGGAAAGAAAAGTAAACTTTAAAATACCCTTTGCTTAATCATTGTCTTTCCAGCACATTACTTTGCATTTCACATTGGGGAAAATTTTAAGAGAAACACTTAATGGATGAGCTATCTTTTAAGCTACCCTGTTTGCTTTTCATAATCTTTTCAACATTTTGGCATGTCAGGAAAAGCACCATGAATTTTGAGGCCTTGAATCAAAAGCCCTGGAGAATAATATGAAAGTCTTATGACAATTGTTCTTTGAAGAATGGGACACTGTGCTGCATTCTGGACAGCCTACTTTCCTAAGAACCCTTCTTACACACCTCTTTCTCCCACCCAAAGCTTCTGACTCTCTTTCTCACTCTCTCAGAATCTTCAGTTGTGCTAGTTCCTCTCCCTACCTTCCCTATCTTCTCATTTTTGGTTTTTATGAAAAGTAATTTTATCATCTCAACTCTTCAGATCTTCTTTCCTTCCACTTCTCAGCACAAAGTCCTGATAAACAACCCAAGTAAATACTATGTCCTTTATCCTTTGAAGGGAGTGGAGGGAGCCATCACAAAAGCATAATTTGATATATTCCTCCATGCCACAGTTTATTTTAAACTTAAAGGGAAAATATCTTTGCTATATATCTTAGATTATAAATAGCTGCCACATTGTTATTTTAAATTTAGGTACACAATAAACGATAATTTTATCAAATTTATGTAGAAAAAAATGATTTCTAAGCTTTTCCTAAATGTTATTCACTTTCCTTCTGACACCCCAAATTCAGACAGGCAAAAAGACTATATTAGTTTGCTAGGGCCCATATAACAGAGTACTCTAAATTGGATGGCTTAAACAATAGTAATTTATTTTCTCACAATTCTGGAGGCTGGAAGTCCAAGATTAAAGTGTCAGCAGGGTTGGTTTCTTCTAAAGATTCTCTTTGACTTGCAGATGGCCATCTTCTCCCTGTGTCTCACATGGTCTTCCCTTTGTGTATGTTTACATCCTACTCTCTCTCTCTTTTTTTTTAAAATAAGGACACTAGTCACATTGGATTAGGGCCCATGATAGTGACCTCATTTTAACTTATTTATCTCTTTAAAGATCTTATCTCTAAATATAATGACATTCTGAGGTCCTGGGGGTTAAGCTTTCAACATATAAATTCGGGGGGGGGATATCATTTATCTTTTTTTTTTTTTTAAGATTTTATTTTTATTTATTCGTGAGATACAGAGACAGAGGCAGAGACACACAGGCAGAGGGAGAAGCAGGCTCCATGCAGGGAGCCCAATGTGGGACTCGATCCCAGGTCCCAGGATCAGGCCCTGGGCTGAAGGCAGTGCTAAACCGCTGAGTCACCCTGGCTGCCCCGATATCATTTATCTTATAACAAGGGCCATTCTTTTCATTTTAGTAGCAGAAAACTGTCAGGTGTTCAGAGATTAAGTGATCTCTGAATAATCCATAAGGAATGCAGCCAGCATTTGTAACTGATAGCATGTAGTATGGATTTAAGTCATTCTTAGAAGAAAGAGTTGTTAGAAAACCTGAAGAAAGCAAAGCTTCATTTTTGTGTTTAATTTAAAAATATAAATGATGGATATATGCTAACTTTATAAATATTCATCAGGGTAGCTAGGTTAGCTATTTCCATAGTTAATCTAAATATTCGTACAAAAGCATCACAAGTATTTTTTGTGTGTTTTTTCACAATGTTATTGATATTTACATACTGTGAAGTTCACCAGTCTAAAGTGTACAGTTATCAGCAATTCTTTCTGCCTATGCGTCCTAGTCTTGTACTTTAATAAAACCACCTTTTTAAAACAACAAAAGCACCTTTTTTGCATCAAAAAGATTATAATAAATAAATATAAAGTGTACAATTATCATAAGTATATATGTATGCAATTACATGGCAAACTACTCTGCATTTTAAAAAATATTTTATTTATTTATTTGAGAGACAGAGTGAGCAAGAGAGGGAGCACAAGTAGAGGAGGGAGAGGGAGAGGGAGAAGGGGCTCCTGAGTGAGCAGGGAGCTCGATGCAGGGCTTGATCCCAGGATCTCAGGATCATGACCTGAGCTGAAAGCAGATGCCCATCCCACTCAGCCACTTAGGCACCCCTACTCTGCACTCTTTATGTAGACTAATTACAATTTCTATGATAACTCTACAAAGTTGACATCATTGGCATTTATAGATGAAAACATCAGCCTTAAAGATGCAAATCACTTTCTCAAATTCACCCAGCAGATAAGTAGAAGTGCTAGTAATTCAAATCCAGGTTGATGTGAGTCTAAAACCCAGGTCCAATATACTGGACCACCTAGCCTCTCCTTCTCAATTTTCCCACAGGTAATACATTCTCATTGCATGGAAGTGAAAGAGCACAAGTAAATGAAAAGAAGAATCACTTAAAATCCCATTTCTCAGAATTTATCATCTATTATTATTTTGGCATTTTACTCTTATAGTTTTTTTTTCATTTATACATATCAAAAACGTGTATGACTTCCTACACAGAAACTCAGTTTTTTAAGGAATGTCACACTTCTACATTTTCTTCATATCAAATTAAATCTGTCTCTGAATTTCATTCTACCAGGTTGTCAGAAGATCCTTAGAAGTCCTGGGGCTTCTGATCTTTCTTGAGGTCAAAAAGAGAAATGGGAGGCTTATGCACTGCTAGCAAAATAGGGTGATGCCTTTATCATGGTCTAATGTCCAGCAGTTCAGGAGGTAAGGGACTCCACTACTTCAGATCCCAGAGGAGCACTGAGTCTTGTCCTGACTTGGAGGCTAAGTAGCTGTCTGAGGTGCCCTCTCAGGCCTCACTGCTGTCTAAGGGTACTGTGAGGCATCAGGCCCACGGCCTCCATCTCCTGTGCCCCACTTCCATGAAGCTCGTCAGGCTCTCCTGCAATTCTTTCTCCCACAGTATAATCCCTTTTGTTCAGTTAAACAGACTAAGAGCTGAGAAGGGAAATGTTTATAGTTAACAACTCCCTTTCAAAAAAAGGAGAATAAAAGATTTGACTATGGAGAAATTATTTATTTACTCATTTACTGTGGTTATTATTTACAAAAAATCACATTCTACCTGCTGTTTTTATCTCATTTGACAATCTTTATAGTTTTTAGATCGATTTTCTTATTACTGAATTTTAAGAATTCTTTGTCTATTTTGCATACAAGTCCTTTATCAGATACATGTTTTGCAATTAGTTCCTCCCATTCTTTCATCTTTTTAATTGTCTTTTTCAAGGGAGAAGTTTGAAATTTTAATAAAATCCAACATATCAAGTTTTCATTTTATAGACTGTGCTTTTGGTATTGCATCTAAAAACTCATCTCTAAATCCAAGGTTATATAGATTTTCTCCTATAGTTTCTTTTACAACATTTATTGCTTTGCACTTTACCTTTAGGTCTATGATTCATTTTAGGTTAATTTTTGTGAAAAGCATAAGCTATATATTCAGGATCCAGCACCATTTTTTGAAAAAAAAAAAAAAACTGTCTTTTCTCCACTGAATTGCCTTTGAGTCTTTGTCAAAGATAAATAAACTATATTTGTGGGAGTCTATTTCTAGGCTCTCTATTCTGTTCCACGCTCTCCCCCCCACCAATTCTATGCTGTTTTGATTATTGCAGATTTATAATAAATCTTGACATTGCGTAGTATAAGTCCTTCAACTCTGTTCTTTTTTAGTATTATGTAAGTTGTCCTAGGTCTTTTGCTTTTCGATATACATATTAGAATCAGTTTGTTGGGGATCCCTGGGTGCTCAGCAGTTTAGCCTTTGGTCCAGGGCCTGATCCTGGAGTCCCCGGATAGGGTCCCACATCCAGCTCCCTGCATGGAGCCTGCTTCTCCCTCTGTGTCTCTGCCTCTGTTTGTGTTTCTAATGAATAAATAAATACAGTCTTAAAAAAAAAAAAAGGGATCGGTTTGTTGATATCAACAAAATAATTGCTGGGATTTTTATTGGGAATTGCATTGAATCTATAGAGTAAGTTGTAAAGAACTGACATCTCTCGTCAGGATTGTCAAGCAATGACAGATGGTAGTTGGTTGATAAATACCCAAGCTTTCACAGCCCTCAGGTAACACATGACTGTGCATGTTCTGCAGGTTTTCCCAGAGTCCTCAGCAGGATCAAGCATCAGTTGCCCACTTTTGTAACTTCTCATTAAAACACCTATTATGGACTGTTATCTCTCCTCTGCTCACTTCCTCATCCTCTTACTGTCACCAGCTAGACCCTAAGACCTGATCTTTACTGCCCACCTGCTTATACTCACTAATCTTTGCCTTACATTTTTCCTTAACCTCCTCTTTCTGACTTACCTTTTAACTCAGAGGAATGAAGCCTGAAATTACCCCTCAGGTGTGACAACAGCCCTAACAAGACCTCCCACCGACACATTTGAATTGAATGACTCACACCTCCACAGAGGGACCTTGGCGTGACTCCCCTGGAATATGGTAGTTGCCTTTATCTCATTGTAATACTAAAATCTCCACCCAAAGAGGAACCCCAGCCTCATTTACGTAACATAAATTTACTATAGGATATTTCCTTAAGGCGCTTGCTCTATCTTATGCGCACCTGTACATTCACACTTCCCTATCTGAACATTGATCTACCCCTAAACAAAAGGAACCCATTTACTCTCTTGGGGAGTCATGGCGTTGGAAGCCATTTTCCCTATCTCCTTATTTGCTGCAAATAAAGTTTTCTTTGTGCGACTCACCTGGTACAGTTTCCTTGACTCACCAGGGGCAAACTCATGTTGGTTTGGTTACATACCAGTGTTTCCTGTAATCAATTACCAAAAGAACTACTTTCCCTCAAAACTTCATGTTAGGGTTTCTGAGGGATCCAAACCAGCAGCTGTGACAACACAGGAATACTAAAAGGCAAGGTCAAGTAGGACAACTCCTATTTCCTAAATGCACCCAAGTTTCAAAGTAGTACCAGGGTTACCCAATTTAGATAGAAAACTCACAGATAGGTAATTTAATACCTACTCTGGGCACTCAAATTTAGTCTTCAATTTAAGATGCAGAAAGCAAGTGCCTCTCAAGCCTGCTATCTCTCCAGAAGGAAAAGAAAAAAAAAAAAGACACAAATGAAACACATTTAATTTCAACAAGTATGCCCATGCATGAAAATCTACCTCAAAATAGCTAAAATGGTAAAAGATGTGTTGCTATTTTAAAGCCAGATTTGGATTTGCCTCAGGCAGCTTTTAGCTTCCAGAGTTTTATGGCTCACTAGTTTCAGGTTAGAAAATTAGAATTGCAAAGGCATGCTGTGGTTTATCTCTGCCATTCTTTCATTATTTTACAGCAAGAGGGTTTTTCCAGGGAGGGAGATGAGGGTGGGGTGGAAAGATAGGAAGAAAGGAGTGAAAGGTATCAAGAGAACTGATCCAAGTATCTGCCTTTATGTTTAACAGTCTTCAAGGCAAGTCATGCAGGATGAACACTGCAGAAGCACCAGACATTTGTTGAGGGGGGAAGAATCCTCTGGGAATGCACCTCTTTAGGGGAGAAAATGGCTTCGTAAAGAAAGGATACAAACACTGTGCTCTCTTTATTTGCAATTGCAGAAGGAAATAGCCACCACACCAAATCCTCAGTCAGCTGCATAAACAATGTGTTGTAATCTGATATTTATTTTTGCTGAAATGGAGCTGCAGCTCTGTCATTCTAGATTCTGGAGCCTTGCAAAGCACCCAGAGAGCTTTTGCTGACCTTGAGGGAGTACAGCCTAATGAAACGTCCTCACTTTTGCAATTTAATTTTTCTCTAAGAACACAAGCCAGAGTTAGAGGAGTTTCTATCCAACCTTTGGAGGGAAAAACAAAAATGAATTAATTAAGCTTATCAGACGGCCTTTAGAAAATGTAGCATCAGCCTTTTATTGTGATACAGTATCAGCCAACACTTGCTTCGTTTTTGCTGGGAGGAATTGGATTGGGGCTGCTGATCATGGCAGAAGCTCTTTGTTGTCTCTGCCCACACATTCAAACGATTTAAATCTGGTCTCTAGGAGACCTGACATCATAAAGGGAAATTGTGTTCAGGCCTTCTAATCTATGAAGCATGACCTCAACACTGCTTGATTTCTGTCACTACCACTGTTTCTCTCCATGTATCAGCAAACTTCATGGGAGAGAAGTTACTACTGCTCCACTACTTCACCACTTATTATTTCCTTAACTCTAAGAACTGCTGCCATAAATTCTTGAATGATGCTATTCTTTTGAAGATCACCCAGGACCCTCATTTTCTCCCATCCAATGAGCATGATGCAGTCCTCATGGTTTGCACCATCGGACACTACCTACCCACCTCTCCTTCCAATCTTAGCCTTGGGGTTCCTTGCCTTCTGTTTGACATTGTCCTTCCTTCCTTCCTTCCTTCCTTCCTTCCTTCCTTCCTTCCTTCCTTCCTTCCTTCCTTCCTTCCTTCCTTCCTTCCTTTTCTTCTTCCCTCTTACCCATGCCTCCTCCTAGTCCTTCCTTGTAGTCTTTCTCCAAGGTTCTTCCAGTCTCCTATTCTTTATGTTTACTCTCTCAGTAAGCCTCCAGTCCTATAATTTTGGCCATCACCACCTTGATGGCTGGCACTTCAGCAGCCATCTTGACTGATGAAGTACCTGGAGGATGGAATTCCCCAGGGGAGGATGCTGAAACAGGACATTAGAAGGAGCTTGGCCCCCTGATGACTGCTGAAACCAGCATAGCTATCCTGCCCTGCCTACCTCCTGATTTCTTCTATATGCTAGAAGAAACCCTGTGTATTTAAGCCATTGCTATTTTGAATTTTCTATTATATGCAACATAATCTAAGTTAAATAATAAACATGGATATAACAATGCCTTCTTGGGGCTCCTGGGTGGCTCAGCTGGTTAAGCACTTGCCTTCAGCTCAGGTCATGATCTCTGGATCCTGGGATTAAGCCCCATATCAGGCTCCCTGTTCAGTGAGGAGCCTGCTTCTCCCTCTTCCTCTGCTCTTTGTCAAATAAATTAAAAACAACAAAAAAATGCCTTCTCATAAAGTTAGTATAAGCTTTAAATGATATGAGTCATGTGCCTATCTCATGTACCTACCCAGGCATAGCCTATGTAGCCGAATATTATAGATATTATTATAAACTCTGTGTTTACATTTCTACCTTCATGGTGCATCATATCACAGGATGTCACCTATGATCAAAACAAATCCCTTCCAAAACCAGCTCCTCCTCTGGTTGTCTTATTCTTTGGTTTATGACATGACTATTCTTTTATTAATCAAGGTTTTGATTCCATTTTCTTGCTCCAAATATTGAGTCAATTGCAGAATGCTATTGATCTAGTCCTTCAAATTTTCTCCCATTAATTCCCTCATATTTCCCCTGTAAATTCCCTAGTTGAAACTTTCATTATTACCTACCCAAACTATTTGCAGTTGTCAACTCAGTTGGTTCTCCACTTCCTGTATATCTTCCTACTTCAGGTTATCCTATTGAAACCCTGAGACCAGTCTTCCAAAAGCACTGCTCTAATTTCATTATTCCTCTGATTAAAAACTTTAGGCTTGTCATTGTCCACGGAGTCAAACAACCTGCTCTACAGCTTGGTGCTTGAGACCCCAACATATACTTCTGATCCTCATCTCCATCTCCTTCCATGGCCATCAATCTAGACTCTTTGATTTGCCTTCTGCTTTCTTAATTCTGTTGCTTGGCTCACATTTCACTCATCCAGAGTGTCCACTTATTACTCTACCGCCTACATTTCAGTATTTCAGCTAACTTTCAAAGCTTCATGGCAAAACTATCAGTCCTAGAAGTCCTCCTTCCAAAATAGATGTGATCTTCCCTTTACTCAAAGCACTTTGTATCTCTCCCATGGTGTGTGTGCTCAATTGCTTTACAGCAGCAATGCTCAAATCTTAGGGAGCATCTTAATTATCTGGAAGAACTGTGAAAATACAGACTGCCGACTCCAAGAGATTGGATTCAGAAAGTCCGGGGAGGGGTCTGAGATCTACATTTCTAAGAAAGCCCTGTGTGCTGCTGATGCTGCTTCTCTGGGGATCACACACTGAAAATCGCTTTCTAGTTATTTGGATCTCATTCTTTCTCTACATTGTAAGCTTCTTGAGATCAGATGATGTGGCTTATTCCAATCTTTGTATTTCCTGATGCTCCTAGCACACAGTAGATATTTAACAAGTATTTATTAGAATGGAACTGAATAGAACAAGAGGCCAAACAAAGTTGGCATGGACCCTTTGAAGCTATGTTCAGTTGTTGGTTTCCATCTTACAGAAAGAACACATTTAAGTGCTTTTGCTGAGAGCATAACCAAATTCTTCTTGGTCTTATTGTTCTCAGTTTGGGGAAGTGAGCTCACAGCGTGTGCTTGGAGGAATGTTAAGTATTAAAAGCAAGAACACGACAAGAATTCGGGAGTTGAAGGGTTCCCCCAAAGGAGCAGGATGACAAAAGTTCAACATTTGGGAAATTAAGTACGAAGGTTGCCATGGAAAGGTAACAACAAATTTCAAATCTATAATTGTACCTGGAGAGAGGCATGTTAGAGTTTCCTCCAAATACTTTTGTTTCCTTCTTACGCTGTTAATGCTTCAGAAGCAAGTCACTCTGAATTCAAGTTGTGCTTCTAATTATCCTTATTATTCTCAGAATGTTTAGAACCGACATGATTTTTGGGAAAGAAAATTAATTGCAGCTTTAGAAATGTGGGCAACTGTGTATTCCGGCAACTTCATGTCCTGTTTTCCTTCTGTGTGTAGATAATAGACTGATAATCACCTTCTGCTCAACTATCCAGTTATCTAGTCAGGGCATTCTTTTTTTTCAGGGGGTGAGAAGATATTTTGCATATGGAAAGTGTTTTTGAAATGACAAGAAAATGAAGGACAAGTCAGCCAAAGAAATAAAACATGCTACCGTCATCTCCCAAAGACCTTTGTTCTTCGCTTTTTGTATTTCATGTCATACTTCTCATGAAATAAATCCTACAGAAATAACAAAAGATAGATGGAGACCATTACAAGAAAGGATGTATATCAAATATGGATATTTTTTATTTTAAAGAGGCAATTCAATTATACCCAGATGGAACATTAAAAAAGTCACATCTATGCCTCATCATTTTTCAGCAGCAGCACAGATGGTACCTTTTCATTTGCATGGCGTGCCAACATAGTCTGTGTGCTCAGCTGTCTGCCTCACCCCCATCATGATTCCAAGTTTACATGTAAGAGGACATGTTGGTTGAGTTAACTCAGAGACCCTTGGGAAACTGCCTTGCCTGGAGCCCTGACATTACTATTTTATAATATTTCCTTCTTCAAGAAAGCAGATGGGGTTGCCAGACCGTGACTTTTATCTACTGTTCTTGAGTAAGGCGCCCTAAGGCTTCCTGCCCCTTCCCAGAGACAGGCCGTAGATATACAGTGATGAGGAGAAGCAGGCAACATCTGCAGACCTTCTGTTAAAGGTTCTTATTTGTTTAAACATCCTGTTTCCTTGCTGTTTGTGTTTCTAGAAATTAGGGAGATGCTTATCCCTTCTTGTCCCAATACAGTTAAAAATTACAATTGATGTCATCAAGGGTCCACAATTTATATCCTGAGTAAAAAAAAAAAAAAAAAAAAAAAAAGGAAAAAGAAACAACAGAAAAACAAAAACAGAGGGAAAATACACCATCACCATCACCACCACCATCACAACTTTCATCATCACCCTCACCTGACTGCTGAAATGGTTTTCCTGGAGACAGTAGTAGAAATTCTGCTTTCTCTAGGGAAATTACTATGGTCTCCCGGGAGGGGGAGGGGGATTGGCAACATACCATCTCAGGGGGTCCAGGAGAATCCCACCTAGGGAAGGTACTGGGTCACTAATCCCTGAGAAGAATTTACAATTCAACTAAAGGGAGAATTAAATAGTCTGTCAGCCTATCTCATGCTGTCCTACAATGTCTGCTTTGCTTTGATTAAACAGAACTGGTCAGAGAGCAGAGAATCCCTCAGTTTGGCATACATGGAGGCCCTAGGGTATTTTGCAGCCTAGCATTTATTTATCACGTTAATTCTTGGCTTCCTAAACTCACTGATTTCACACGCAGTGATAGGCACTTCTTATTTCCAACATTTCACAACTGTGTTAACTTCTGTTGTCTCCTGTCCTTGGCTGGCAATGGAGAGCTGCCAGTCCTTTAAAAAGCCAGGTCTTCCCATTCTTTAGCCTCTCCTGTATCCATGCCCTTTGCCACGTGGCCTTATAGCTTCCCCCATTAAGAGGCTGAGCCTATTTCCCTGACTTTTGATTCTGATTTCATCCATGTGATTTGCTTTAGCCAGTGGCATATTAGCAGATGTGACTCAAGCAGAGGCTTGAGAAAAAGTTTACTCAAGTCCATTGTAGTTTGTGTCTCGGCTGTCTCCAACAGTGTATGCCCAGGCTATCCTACTGGAAAATAAGAGACATATGGAGGAAAGCTGAGTTGTTCCATTTGTCGCAGGTAAAGACAGTCTGGATCAACCAACAGCCAACTAATTCCTGTGATAATCCTCTACCTTTCAATCCACTGTTGAATTCTGGTTTTACCTCCAGTGTAATCTTCCAAGTCTGCTCATCTCTCTCCACCTCCACTGTCGCTGCCCTAGTTGGTGTACACCTATACCATATTTCACCTGGATTTTGTAATGTCCTACTAGATGGAGCCCCTGCTTTCCCTTACATTTCCCTGCAAGCCTATTCCCATTCAGCAGCCAAGGGATCTTTTAAAAAACGTAAATCAGATGGTGTTAGTCTCCCAGATAAACCTTTTGATGGGTTCTCCTTGCTCTTAGGATAAAATCCAATATGTGGACACAGTTCTGAAGGTTTGCATATTTGGCATCCTCAGTGGAACTTATAAAACCCTTCCTACTCTCCTATTCCTCTGGTCTGCTCTTTTGCATCCTCAAATAAGCCAAACCTACTCCCCACCTTAGAGCCTTTGTCCCTGTTGTTCACTCTGTCTGGAATGCCCTATCCCTAGCAATGCTAATCACCAGCTTTATGTCCTCTGTCAGTTTCTGCTTCAATTTCACCTCCTCCTGGAGCTCCTCTCTGTCCTCTATCTTATAGGCCTCTTCCAATTTGCAATGAGAGCATCTAGGTAGTTTCTTTTATAACCTTAATCACAATCTGTAATTATCTTATTTATTTATTTGCCTTTTTTTTGGCTGCCTTACTAGTTAGAATATAAATTTCTCATAGACAAGATCTTATTTTCTTATTTTTCATTGATATTTCCAGCACCTCACCTATAGTCAGTGCTCTGTGTATGTGTATGAGAGATTAAAATTGGAGGACTCCTTCCTGTACACACATCTGGGCCTGCATATATATATGTATACACATATATAAAATATATATACACATATTTGTTTCCTATGGGAAACTTATATATATATATATATATATATATATATATATATATATATATATATATATATGAGTATTTCTGTGTATATGTTAGTGAGTCCTTTAAGTTCACAGACATAACCCCAAATAGCCAGAGGAATGTTGAAAAAGAAAACCAAAGCTGGGGGGCATCACTATGACGGACTTCAAGCTGTATTACAAAGCTGTGATCATCAAGACAGTATGGTACTGGTAGAAAAACAGACACATAGATAAATAGAATAGAGAACCCAGAAATGGACCCTCAACTTTATGGTCAACTCATCTTCAACAAAGCAGGAAAGAATATCCACTGGAAAAAAGACAGTCTTTTCAATAAATGGTGTTTGGAAAATTGGACAGCCACATGCAGAAGAATGAAACTAGACCGTTCTCTTACACCATACTCAGAGATAAACTCAAAATGGTTGAAAGATTTATTTTTTTTTAAGATTTTATTTATTTATTCATGAGAGACACACAGAGAGAGAGGCAGAGACACAGGCAGAGGGAGAAGCAGGCTCCATGCAGGGAGCCCGAAGTGGGACTTGATCCCAGGTCTTTAGGATCACACCCTGGGCTAAAGGCAGAACTAAACCACTGAGCCACTGGGGCTGCCTGGTTGAAAGATTTAAATGTGAGATAAGAATCCATCAAAATCCTGGAGAAGATAACTCTGGGAAACGAACTAGGGGTGGTGGAAGGGGAGGAGGGCGGGGCTGGGGGTGAATGGATGACGGGCTCTGAGGGGGGCACTTGACGGGATGAGCACTGGGTGTTATTCTGTATGTTGGTAAATTGAACACCAATAAAAAATAAATTTATTAAAAAAAAATCCTGGAGGAGAAAAAAAAAATCCTGGAGGAGAATACAGGCAACAACCTTCTTGAACTTGGCCACAACAACTTCTTACAAGACACATCTATGGGGCAACCTGGGTGACTGTGTATACACACACACACACACACACACACACACACACACAATGGAATATTATTCAGCCATCAGAAAGGACGAATACCTACTATTTGCTTTGATGTGGTTGGAACTGGAAGGTATTATGCTGAGTGAAATCAATTGGAGAAAGATAATTATCATATGGTTTCACTCATATGTGGAATATAAGAAATAGTGAAAGGGATTATAAGGGAAAGGAGGGAAACCAAGTGGGGAAAAATTAGAGAGAAAGATAAACCATGAGAGACTCCTAACTCTAGGAAACAAAGGATTGCAGAAGGGGAGGTGGGTGGGAGGATGGGGTAACTGGGTGATAGGCACTAAGGAGAGTACTTGATGGGATGAGCACTGGGTGTTATACTATATGTTGGAAAATTGAATTTAAATAAAATATTTTTTAAAAAGTTCACAGACACAGTAATATATAGGTGGAACATATTTGTAATCTACTGTATATGAATATGTACATGTATGTAATGCAATACATACATGTACATATGAATATGTACATGTATGTAATGTAATACATACATGTACATATGAATATGTACATAATATGTACATAATGTACATATGATGTATGTAATGGGTCCTTTATTTTTAACCTGGCACCTACATATATGCAATTTACTCTTTAGAATCCTGCATTAGATCAAATAAAACTTGAACATATTCTATCAGTTCCTGTTGATATTGCCCTTCTTTGTGGCTTTCTGTCAACTATCCTCCCTCCAGTGAATCCATCTTCCAACAAGTCTAATGAGATGACATACATTAGTGGCCTTCAAATGTTAATGCCTGTAAAATTACCCAGAGATCTTGTTAAAACACAGATCTCTGGGCCCTACCCTAGAGATTCTCACTCAGCAGATCTGGGCTGGTGGCTGAAATTCTACATTTCTAATAAATTCTTAGATGAAGCTGATGCTACCAGTTGATGGAGCACACTTTGGTTATGCAAAGTTCTCCATAAGCATTAAAGCCCATGCAAACTCAGGAGAATGTGAACTTTAAGTTTGTATTAAGTCCCTACTGAATGCCAGCTATGGTGACAGGCATTATGGCAAAAAACAACTCCATATGTGAGGTCTCATCCATGAAGATTTAAGAAATTAGTTGGTGAAAACAAAATATGTGTCACAAAAACATAAATTTTCAGTGAAGGGTGAGATAAATGAGAAAGAAATAGTCTTTAATTAGAAACCAGTTCTGGGGCAGCCCCGGTGGCTTAGAGGTTTAGCACTGCCTTCAGCCCAGGGCGTGATCCTGGGGACCCGGGATCAAGTCCCACGTTGGGCTCCCTGTGTGGAGCCTGCTTCTCCCTCTGCCTGTGTCTCTGCCTCTCCCTCTCTATCTGTCTCTCATGAATAAATAAAAAAAAAACTTAAAAAAAAAAAAAAAGAAACCAGTTCTGGGTATAAAAAACACTCAGTGCAGACCATTCGATTTTGGGCATGTACTTATGAAATATCAATTCTGTTGATAAACTTTCTTCCCTCATTTTAGTTGGGTGCCAAATTAGCTTCCTCCCAAGACTCATCAGCAACTGGTTTGAATCTCTGTTTGCTGCCCTCTTAGCTAAGACGGACCTAAGAGCTGCAGTGTCAGAAAGGGAGATTGGGTTAGGTTGGGTTCCCTGGAGTAGAGCCTAAGATGAGGCTTCTTATTCAAGTGATATATTTAGGGAAAATTTTGGGGAAGACTCTATGGGTAAAGCAGGGCAGTAGAACAAGAATGTGGTCTCATGTGAAGCCTCACCTGACTCCAAGTCACCAAGAACTTCTCAGCTTAGGGGGCTGGCCTTTGTACCCCAATATTAGTCATTGACAGTGGGTTGCCCTGGGGTGCTTTGGCATCATCTCCCAGAGGAGGCACCTCCCATCAGCACTGGTGTGTTCAGAAGGCCCTTGCAGGCCAAGGGGTCCTTCTACTGTGGCTCACTGAACTGCCTTTCCCCCATTTCCACATTGATTCCCATAATCTTTGTAAAAATTCATTTTTCTTATTTTATTTACAAGCATGTATTGCCCATATTCTCTAGGCACTAAGGACTTGTAAGGAAAGGGCATTAACTGTCAGGGCCTGAACTTCTCTGTCTCAAAGCCCACAGTGATGTCATTTGATACTGAAACCTAGCCTAGTGGCTATCGAGAGAACTCAGGTGCTCTCTCTCCAGGCTGCACACGTGTAACTCAACTGGCATACGATATAATGGCCTGCCTTCAGTCTAGCCCTCCTCTACCTTACATCATATGGCTGCCCTGGAGCCTCCAGTAAAGTCAATCTGTCTACTACCCTCTCACATAACATCTTCAGTGGGTGCCCTATTGCCCTCAGAGTAAAGTCCAACTTCCTGTTCTGGTCTGTGGGATCCTTCATGCTCTCCTATCTGCCTACCTCATCTCCCATCTCCCATGAAACCTGAGGGATGCTGAAACATCTGTCCACCAGGATCTTCACATGTCCAGGTCTTAGGTTGTTGTAGTACACTGAGTAGTGGGATCCCAAAAATATTAGCTCCTAATCCCTCGAAACTATTAATCCTACTTTTTATGGAGAAAGAGTCTTTGCAGATATGATTGTTAAGAATCTTGAGAAGGAGAGATTACTCTAGACTATCCAAATGGGCCTTAAATATAATCACGAGTGTCTTTATAAGACAAAGGCAGAGGAAGATTTGATCGAGGAGAAGGTGATATGAAGGCAGAGGCAGAGACTGGAGTGATGTGGCCCACACCAAAGCATGCTGGCAGCCCCCAGAAGCCGGAAGAGGAAAGAAGAGATTCTCCCCTAGGATCTCCACAGGGAAAATGGCTCTGTCAGCACCTTGATGTCAGACTTCTAACCTCCTGAACACTAAGAATAAAACTGTTGTTTTAAGCCACCCAGTTGTGGTAATCTGTGGTAGTGGCCCTAGGAAACTAGTACAATTATGGTATTACTGTTTCTGAGGTTACCTGGGCGCCACAACACATATTTCACAATCCCGCAACTCACATGCTGCTCTCCAGGCAGCCTCCTAGATCTTTCACCTCGTCACCTCCAGGCTCTGGTCTGAGTAGATACCCCTACTCTGTCTCCCACAGTTCCTTGAACAATCCTCTCTCATTGCTTTTGCCTTATTTTTTATATGACCTTCCTAGGTCAATCTCCTTGTGAAAACCTAAATCCCTGGGGTCTTATTCATTTTTATATTCCCTGGACCTGGTAAGTCTGAGTGTAAAGTGGCTTCTTGGTTATTTGTTTCTTGGCATGAAGAAGGAGTAGATGCTGCTGTTCAGTGGCTACATGGGGAGACTCAAGGTCTCACATCACTGGGCGAAACTTGCTGGACATGGGTAGGTCGCTACCCCGGCTGAGATGCCACATGCAGGCTTCTCCCCTGTGAACCTGCCACTCCAGCCCTCCAGGCCAGCCTGCTGTGAAGCTCTCTGAGGCTTCAGGATGGGGTGCTCCCTTTGGCTTTGTGTCTGCAGAGCTCATGTTTATTTTCTGCTTGGCTCTTCTTATGTTCTTCTCACTCTGTTCTCACTCTCCTGGCTCCCAAGCAGCCATGACTCACAACCTCAAACACTGCTCCCTTTTGTCATTATTTTGAGGAGTCGCATGATTTCCCTCATTATTGCCTTCAGGCTAGAACAGGATCTGGCCTGCAGTGTTTTATTTCTCAGGGCCAAGCCAGGGGATATAAAGCAAGGGACAAGTTCAATAAGCTGGGGGGTCACATTGGTGTTCTAGTAATCTAGTTGATCTGAGGAGGTGGCAACTAAATGTGGATTTTGAAAATTGGAGATGGTGCTTCAGTCAAGGGGATGATATTAGTCTTTTTAATTCTTCATCTATGAATTTGCTTTCTAACTCAGACTTCTTGGACAACACAGTCAAATTTAGCAGTCTCTCCTAAAACCTGGCAGTTTTTTTTTCTATTAGCCTCCAAGGAAGGTAGATAATTATTTTGTCTTTCTTTTAAACATTAGGTAGGGGAACACCGAGGTGGGGAGGGTAGTTTTATTTAATCCTCTCTATGCTGTTTACAAGCCACTATAATGTAACTATGAAACCTGTGCTCTGGGGCAGGTTTTAACAATTTATTCATGAAGTGGCTGAGTTAGTTATTTATTGTTGTATAACAAACTATCCCAAAAACTTAGAGGCTTAACACAAGCATTTGTTAACTCACAATGTTTCTGAGAATTAGGATAAAGCAGTAGTGTATTCTGGCTCAGGGTCTCTTGTGAAATTGCAATTAAAACATTGGTTGAGGCTACCACAGTCCTCAGAAGGGCCTGGAGTAGCTGCTTTCTGGGAGGCTTATTCATATGCCAGTTGGCTGGAGGCCTCAGTTCCTTATCACATAGACCTCTCTACAGGATTCCTTGAGTGCCTTTATGAGACAGTAGCTGGGCTCTCTTGGAGCAAGTGATCCAGGAGAAAGAAAGGAAGAAGTCCCAAGGCTTTTGATTACCTAGTCTCAGAAGTTACACACTGTCATTTCTACCTTATTCTATTCCTTAGAAGTGAGTCACTATGCCCACACTTAAGATGAAGAGAATTAGGCTTCACCTGTAGGAGGAAATGTCAAAGAATCTGCAGATATAATTTAAACCACCGGAGTGCCTTTCCTTCGAATAGCTCCAGAGAATGCAGACCAATCATTGTTAGCATCTGGTATTTGAATGTTTGCTGATATTGCGAGAAACATAGACCTCTTACATTATAATCATTAGAATAGTGAAAAAATAATAGTATATAATAGAGGAAAATAATACTTATGATGATAGGTGAGAGTTTTCCCTACTGTCTTAGGTCTGGATAAGTGGGAGGATTTGGGAAGAGTAGAGGATACCATTGGCCTGGACCTCATACTTTCTATTTAATATATACAATATTAATGAACTATCTCATTGTGCTCTTTGATTCAACAATTCAACACCAGGAACCATGATAAACGAGACAAACTTTCTGCTTTCAAGACTGAAAGATAGATGAAAGAGAGCTATCCTAGAAAAAGCCAAAACCATGTCACCCCACCTGACCATAGATGAGTGAGCCCAGTAGAGACCAGGAGAACCACCCAGCTCAGATATGTTGAACCTGTGGAAATGTGAGACATTAATATTTATTATTGTAAGCCTCTGAGCTTGTGTGATAGTTTGTTATACAGCAATAGTAATTGATACAAGTTTATAGTAGAAAAGACAAACAGAAAGGCAGACTTTTGCAGTGCAATATAGTACATATCATACTCGAAGATGGAACAGGGTACTCTGACACGAATGAGAAGGGAGGCCTTAAATCTACCTCTGGGTGATCAGGGAAGCTGAAGACTTCTGGTATGCCTGAATGAAGGCCTAAGGATGAGCAGGTGTTTGCCAGAGTGGGTTGGAAGACTGAAGCTGGGGTGGGAGAAGCACAACCTTTTCAGATCACTGCAAGGTCTTAAGAAGCTAGAAAGCAGCTGTAATGGATAGGTCTTAATTGTTGGCAGTCACTGGATCACGAATCACTTTGTATGTCCTGTGAAAGAGTTTGCTTCTTATCTTAAAGGTAACCATTGAAGGATTACAGAGGCATAACATAATCAGATTGATGGTTTATGAAGCCCACCCCGGGAGTGGTGTGGACCCAGGCAGGAATTGGGGTGTCTGGTCTTGAATCTATGTTCCTCCAGATATGGCCATGGGAAAGAAGGGGGTGGAGGAGGGAAATATTAGGAGGTGGTTCAGACAAGGCTTGGCAACTGATATAATGAGGGGGTGGTACTTGGCTTCAGTTCCAAGGCAGAAAAGTTTGGAAGGGGGCGGTGGTAAGCATTTCAATGTAGGTCATGAGTTTGCAGTGCCTGTGGGTGAGCTGAAAGGAGGTGTTTAGTAGGCAGGGGAAAAGCAGTTTTGGGCCTCAGAAGAGGAGCCTGCAGCAGGCATATACTTTGGAACATCATCCACATGGAGGCAGTACCTGAAGCTATTACAGACAAGGTTGGGTTTATGTAGAATGAGAAGCAAACCAAATTTATAGTACTTTAGGGAAATACCAACACCTAAATGATGAGCAGAGGGAGGGAAACCAAAGGAGACCGAGAAAGAGAAGCCAGAGAGTAAGAAAGGCAGAGGAAAGTGGGTTCACAGAAAACAAAGGGTTTTTAAGTTGCATGTTAATAGTATCACACATCACAGGGAGGTAGAAGCATGGGGGACTGAAAAATGTTTTGTTTTGTACCCAGAAACTGTGATGAGTTTCATGGTGACCTGAGCAAGGACCCAGTCAAAGGTGAAGAGGGATCTGTTGCAAAGATTAGACAAGGACATGCAGACAACAATGGATATTTACTGCTCTGTAGAAGAACCATCCACGGTCTCTTCGCTGCAGCTCTTTCTTACTTCAGCCATGGATAGGGAGAGAGTTCTGTGCTGGCTTTAACTCACTTCAAGCAGACAGCATCTTGCCTCTGGTATGTACTTTGGATTTTCCTTTCTGTCCAGGGCTTTTCCAATACCATGGTCACTAGTGAGAGCTTGCTCAGCCCCATACATGTAAGCTTGGAAGTCTAGGGGAATTAACACCTGTCTGGAAGATTTGATAGTCATCCATCCATGGGGATGCAAGCTAGTGAATAAATGCTTCTGTCTTGCATTTACCGACAACAGTCAAGATATGGAAATAACCTAAATGTCTGACAGATGAATGGATAAAGGAAATGGGGTATATATGCAACGAAGTATTATTCGGTCATAAAAAGGGAAATGCTGTCATTTGTGATAACATGCAAGGAACAAAAAAAAAAAACATGCAAGGAACTTGAGAACATTACATTAAATGCAATAAATTAGAGGAAAACAAAAACTGTATAATTTCATTTATATGTGGAATCTGAAAAAAGCCAAACTCTAGTAACAGGGAGAATGTTACTGGTGGTTGCCAGGGGATGGGGGTCAAGGGTCATTTGGGCAAGGGTACAAATTTCCAGTTTTAAAATGAGTAAGTTCTGGGGATCTCATATTCAGCATGGTGATTATAATTAACAATTCTGTATTTTATACTTGAAAGTTGCTAAAAAAGTAAATCTTAAATGTTATAGTAAGAACCAGCATTCTGACTGGTCTTAAGGGTTAACTTCCTTTAAGCTATGGACACCCTGCATCAAGACCTAAATCCCTTGATCTATAGCAGAACTGATCTTCTTTCCTGGAAACTGGCCTCAAGGAGTGAAGAACCAAACTTTCCCAGAAGATAAGACCTGGCCACATTCGAACACGGTTGCCCCAGATGCCAGCAAGTCTCAGGGTCCCATCAACATATGGCTAAGCACCTGGGCACCTGCTTTTCCTGCACGTAGCTCCCTTCCCTTTTCCTGTGCTTCCGCTTCTAAAACCCTGGATCTTTGGGACGTTATTAGTCCACCATCTTCCCAGGTGGCCACTTTCCTGAATAGAGCAACCTCTCCTTTCCCACCCTCGCTAGTCTCGCGACTACTGATTTTTAAGCACTGAGCAGCTGAATCTGAGTTTGGAATGTGTTCTCTGGTAACATTCCCGCTCACACAATGTGTTAACTAACCTTATTGTGGTGATCACTTTGCAATATAAATGTATAGCAAATCATCCCCTTGTACACATTAACACAATGTTATGTTAATTATATCAATAAAGCTGGGGGGGGGGTGTGGTGCAGAAATGCCCGCCTCTCCTCTTTAGAGTGCACAATTCTGAGAGTGATTCTGTAAACTTCTCACAGGTCACAAGGAATTGAGCCCCATTACCCAGAGTGGTGATATTGACAACACATGCTCATGTTGGCCTTTCTTTCTCAGACCCCCTCCCTCCTGCTCCCTGGGATCACCTCCCAAATAAACTACTTGAATCCAAGTCTGTGTTTCAGGTTCTGTTTAGGGGAGAATCTAAATTAAAAATGTTTTTACAGTAAAGATTTGAGATAAATATGTAGGTATCAACAGGCACTCACCCACTGTACTCCTTCTCCACAAACCTTCTGCTTAGGTGGCCATGTTTTGTATCACATGACCTTACTCTCTAACAATAGCTAATTGGACCAAGGGCAAGCAGGTGACTGAGCTCAGCCGATTCAATCCCACTGTGCTCAGCAGATGTTGCTGTTGTGAACCTTGGGGAGGAGCTAAGTGGATTTCCTTTTTTGGGAATTAGACTAAAAAACATCTGGAGTGGGAAGAAGTAAACAATGAGAGCAGAAGCTGAAAGGCTGGGATGGATGGAGGGGTGGAGAAAACATGGTATCAACATTACGAGAGCACAAAAGCAGTGAGCTGGGAGTGCTTGGGTGGCTCAGTTGGTTAAGTGTCTGACTCTCTATTTCAGCTCAGGTCATGATCGTGAGGTCGTGAGAGTGAGTCCCACTCTGGGGAGTCTGTTTGTCTCTCTCTTTCTCTCTGTCCCTCCCCCACGTCTCTCTCACCTCTCTCTAAAATGAATAAATCTCAAAAAGCAGTGAGCTAACAAAAGGGTAAAAAGCGACAGAAGTGGAGTTACCATGGGGCTCATAAACATGAGGAAATGGGGATCCCTGGGTGGCTCAGCGGTTTAGTGCCTGCCTTCGGCCCAGGGCTTGATCCTGGAGACCTGGGATCGAGTCCCACGTCTGGCTCCCTGCATGGAGCCTGCTTCTCCCTCTGCCTCTGTCTCTGCCTGCCTCCCTGCCCCCTCTCTCTGTGTGTCTCTCATGAAAAAATAAAATCTTAAAAACAAACACAAGGAAGAGAGGAGTCTTGTATTCTCCTTGACTTTTTTTTTTTTTTTTAAAGATTATTTTACCTGAGACAGAGAAAGAGAGCACACACGCTACAGGGGTGTGAGCAGGGAGAAACAGACTTGGGGCTCAATCCCAGGACCCTGAGATCATGACCTGAGCCGAAGGCAGGCGCTTAACCGACTGAACTACCCAGGTACCCCTCTCCTTGACTTTGTTGTTTTTTTTTTTTAAAGATTTTATTTATTTATTCATGAGACACACATGAGAGTCCCTTTCCTTGACTTTTTAATTCCAATTCCAGTCCTGTACTTCATCACATGAGCCCCTTTCCCCTCCTTTTGTCTGCACTACTGTGAAGGAGACTGTGCCCTGCAGCCACAACATCCTCCATACTCCTGGGAGGAAGTGTGAAGGAGATGCCTGATGCCATCATTCACCCCTCCAAACCAATACCCTTCCCTTCTCCACCCTGTCTGGATCTGGTGGGCCAACTTGTGTTTTGTGGGGGTTTTTTGGTACAAAAAATGGTTTTATTAAAGCACAGGGACAGGGCACCTGGGTGGCTCAGCAGTGGAGTGTCTGCCTTTGGCTCAGGTCATTATCCTGGGGTCCGGGATCAAGCCCACGTCGGGCTCCCTGCATGGAGCCTATTTCTCCCTCTGCCTGTGTCTCTGCCTCTCTCTCTTTCTGTCTCTTATGAATCAATGAATGAAATTTTTTTCTTCAATGAATGAAATCTTTAAAAGAAAAAAAAAAAAAAGCAAGCTAGCAAACAGGCAGAAAGGACCCGTGCACAGGCAGAAAGAGCTGCCTGCAGGCCAACTTGTGTGAACTTCACCTCCTCTCTATCCCTGGTTCCTGGTGGGGTTCAGCACATGGGGAGCCTCAGAAAGGCCAGAGATTAGAAGGTGGGAGGGGAAGGAAACTGTGGTGTGTATCCCCAGCTTCCTTCTGCCAGGTTGCCATAAATTAACTCCATCTCTCCAGGTAAGGCCACAGCTTCAGCCAGGCCATCCTCTCTGTTATCCAGCCACCCTTTCCAGGCTCATGTCTTTGGAACTATGGATGAAACGGGCCCCTCACTGTTGCTAGTCCCAGGGGATGGCACTCTCACTCCTGGTTTCCCTAAAGCTGCCCACACCTTCATACATAGTCCTGATTATTAATAGTCCCTCTAGGAGCCTGACTGACATGGGAAGACGGTACAACAGAGGAGGAGAGGGACAATCTTGAAACTGGAGGGACAGGAAACTCAAGTAATTTGTGCCTGATAATTGTAGATTGCCAAGCTGCACTACTCCAGGAAGCATTTTTCACATTGGGATGGAATTGTATAAACTATGCTCCTGCTGACAACTGCAGTTTTCCCTTAAAAATATCAAATGAAGTCATGCTAAGAGAGAGGGAGGTAAAAGGATGGGGCAAAGAGGGTTCCTTTATATCTGAAAGACACCTGCAGCTGGACGGAGAGCTGGATGAAGTTAGGAACTATATCTTGTTGTTTTTACAACCTTTCCAAAACTTCTTGTTGGGGTAAAACATATATCCCATAGTTATACCATATCATTTAACATATCATTTTACATAGTTCAGTGATTTTTGCAAACTGAACACACTCATGTAATCAGTACCCATACAAAGAAACAGGACATTACTAATGCCCCAGAAACTTCCCTTGTTTCCTGGTTAACTTACTAACCCTTTACGCCAAGGGTAACCCTATCCTGACTTTGAACACTATGGATTAATTTATCCTGTTCTTGAATTTTATATACATAGAATCAAATAATATGTTCCTCGTATTTGGTTTCTTTCATTCTATGTTATATTGGTAAGGCTTATGGATGTTGCTTTAGCATGTGGTTGTAGTTTGCTCATTCTCATTGCTGTATGTACTATATGAGTAAACAACCACAAGAGATTTCTCCATTCTATTGTTAATGGGCATTGAGGTAAATTCTAGTTTTGGGCTATGAATACTCCCACTAGGAACATTCCTGTATACATGTGACTTTTGATGAACAAATGTACACATTTCTGTTAAGTAGATACTTAGAGTATTTATTTATTTATTTATTTATACTTAGAGTATTTATTTATATTTATATTTAGATATTTATCATTGCTAAATTGTAGTGTATGTACACACTTAGCTTTTGTGGATACTGCCAAATGGTTTTCCAAAGTAGTACCAATTGACCTGCCACGTGCTGGGCATGAGAATTTCAACGGGACCACACGTTTTTATTGGCATCAATCCAAGTAATCTACGTTCCCAAGAAACCCAGGCATGGGAGGTAATCAGGCAGAGGACTACATTGGTCCTACATTGGACTACCTTGTAGTCCAAGGTTGAAGGGCAGAAAATTGTAACATTTTCATTTCATTTGACATGAAAGTGGAAGGAGTTGTGCCCTGGGGCTCTTGCTGACATTGGAAGCTGGACTTATTGATAGATAGCTTAGAAGAAGAAACTAGAAGTTTAGATGAGTTTGAAGCACACAGGCAGAGATGTAAGAACATGAGAGAAGAGAGGTGTGAGATATTTTGGTCAAAGAATGAGCTTAGAGAAATGTTGGATGAGTTGAGACTGAAGCTTGAACGAGAGCAGCTTCAAGCTGGAGAAACTTATAATCAAGGTCACCTTGACGCTGGCCCTGAGAGTAGAGAGGAGGGCCCAGGAACACAAACGGGGTTATTTCAAGAAGATGAAAGAGAAATAGCCTGGAAGTGGCAACGGGGAACTAAGTCCTTGACTGGCCCCATGTCCTCCAGTCTTTCAGCCACTATTTCTATTTAAGAGTTCCTTTTTATATTTCTTTCTTGTTCCCTTTTAACTGGTTATGTCACTCCCGCCCCCATCTTCTTGTTATCACTGTGCCAGGAATTGTTCAACGTTATCTTCTTTGGTGTCTCTTTTCATTTTTTTCCTCCTCATGCTGAACTTCCTGGCCCTCTGCCTCTGAGTCTTCAGGATTCAAGATGACAACTTCAACAGAAAACAAAGACAAGCATTCCTTATTACTTTTCTGCTTTCATCTGAAGCCTTGGCTGTACGGCCAATATTTAGAACTTTATTTTTGCCATTTATTCTATTCTACAGTTTGCCTTTTCCATTTGTCCTCCAAATTATTTTGGAATAGTGGCTTTTCAAGGTTTTATTTATTTATTTTTTTGTTTTGTTTTTGTATTTTTTTTTTTCCACTGGAAGCTCTTTCAAACAATATCTCAGTTGAAACCCTATATATGGAGCAGGGAAGTGGGGAGCTGTTGTTATGAGGTGAATGACGCCCCCTAAGGTTTAGCAGTATGCAACCTGCACAACTGTATGCAGTGCATGTCAGACATTTCTTTTTCTTTTTTCTTTTTTCTTTTTTTTTTATGTCAGACATTTCTTAAACATACCTTCAGATTCTCTTGTACCTGTCTCTTATGCCAGTCACAGCAGTGGCAATTAGTTTTGTGCAGACTTCAACCAGTCTCATTCAAGTATGAACTGACAGTGCATACCTCAGCCCAAACCTCTCACTTCTGCCCTAGAACTTCCTTCCTCCTCTAGGGCAGGACATCCTTGAGAAGAACCCCTTGACAGGCACATGCACAACCCAGAAGTACAGGGGAGTGAAGGCTCTGTCCTGTGACTGTACTTGACCAAAGGGAGATGGAAGCAGCTGGGTAAATCTCGCTTTCTTGCCCCAGGAAGATGGTCCTGATGTGCATTTCATGAGATTTCTCAGCTGCCTCATGGGAACTAAACACCCAAGTGTCTATAGGGTTGACTAACTCTATTGTGCATTCTTGCGTTAGCTCTCCCTCCTCCAGCACTCCTGCTCCTGGGAGTCACACTCCCAGATTAACTACTTAGATTTCAGCCACTGTCTCAGGCTTTGTTTTCTGAGGAACCAGCTGGTAAACACCCCATAATTTAGCCCCCTGAAGGGTAGGGAAAGCACTTGCAAAGCACTTCAGTGATTCCCCTTTGTTTGAAATGATTCTTCTGAAATAAAGTTATGTTGAGATAGTTGGTAGATCTTGACTACAGAACTGCCCATTTTTCTTAGAGCTTAACACGTTATTTGCATTTCGTGTGTATACATGAAAGTTCATCAGACAGAAATTGAAATGGGCCATTGTCATGGTCAAATCAATTGGTGTGGAAAACACTGGATTTTTAGTGGAGAGGTATAGAAGCTCTAGCCCCTCGAGAATCTACTTGGCCTAGTTTGGATTTTTGCCTTTAATAACAGATGAGAATATGGGTTTAGGTCTCTAGGGCTTTCTATCTACACAGCGTCTGAAAGTTTAAAAACACACACCATTAGCACTTGCCTCATCTTTCCCAAACTGGAGGTTGTCACAGTTCCTTTAAAGAATTAAGACGGTGCTTCGGAAGACAGCAGTCACCTCCCACACCCCTACTCCTCCAGACACCCAGGATACATCTTGTGTATACTTAAGCTGTCTCTGACACACATAATTTCTTTTTCATCCCTGAGTAATCAGTCTTTTTTATCCTCTTAGCAAAGAGAACAGTATATTTTTGAACAGAAAAGATTGAGAGGAAAGAAAAAGAAAAGAAAGCCCTCTCCCCCAAGAAATTTCAGTGTAAATTCCCACAGAATAGCAACAAATAAAAGATGGTAAGGAAAAAACACAGAAGTTTCTAGAATGAGGGTATATGTGAAGTGCTGGTTGAGGATCCAGTCCTATTTTGAACATTTTGAAATTGTTTTTTCAAGTTCTGTTGTTTGGGGGTTAATGATGCTGCTGAAACCCTATTGCTTTGAATAGGAGGGATTAGTTTTTCTATTTCAGGATTAAGGTCAGTCTTATCAGGCTGCCAATCCTGTCAGCAATCCTCAGTCCTACAATCATTCTGCTGTTTTCAAAATCCTCCCTTGGGCTGCTGGCCCATTGAGCCCTACACTTATTCTTTTAAATATTACCAAAGGGGAGAGTATTAAGCATGAATCTACTCTAAGATACATGGAGGGTTTGCCCTAACCTTTCATTTCCATGAGATTCTTTTTGTTAAAGATTTATTTATTTTAGATAGAGAAAGAGAGCAGAGCCTGATGTGGGGGCTTGATCTCACAAACCTGAGAGCATGACTTTATAGAGGAAACCAATAGTCGGATGCTTAACTGACTGCACCACCCAGGCACCCCATTTTCCATGAGATTCTAAAGACACAGAGGAAAGAAGGAGAACTGCACAGGCCTCTTTGAGGGTGTGGTAGATTGATAGTAAAGATAGCCATATTACTCACCCTTCTCTTTACAATATGACTTTGAAACTTTTCCCAATAAGAAGTGGAGTGTATTTCCTTATGTCTTGAATTTGAACTGGTCCTGTCTCCTGTTTTGGCCTTTAGACTAAGGGAGAAGCAGTGAGCCTAGGAGAGGCTTTGCATGCTTCCACTCTTTCTGACTTTGCCATGAGAAAAAGTCCTGGTCAACCTCCTGGACGATACCCTATAGAGAATAATAGCTGGCCAACTCTCAGAGGCTAAGCTGCCCAGCTGACCTGTAGTTGACTATAGTCATGTGAGGAACCTAGCCAAGACCAGAAGAACTCTCAGCTAAACCTGGCTCAAAATGCCAAACAGCAGAACTGCAAGCTAAATAAATATTTATTGTTTTAAGTCACCATATTTTAGGGGCAGTTGGTTACAAAGCAGTAAGAAAACTATTATAGAGGGTTCACAGCCTCCACCATACTGTTTGGATCTTTTGTCTAGTTTGCCTGATTATCACTAATAGTATTGACAGCAGTGAAAACAATATATAATATTAGGACTGTAGAGGGTCCACCTCATTTAGGACATGACCAATGACAAAAGCAGTATTAATGCTATTGACTTTCATGACCTTTGGATAGAAATCAGAAAGACTAGTTGAATTTCAATGGTGAAAATTTTAGAGCACATTTTTCTACAACAGCATTTTTTTTTTTTTTTTTTGGCGGGGGCGGGTGTTGCTCAGAAGCTGGCATGTATCTCATTAGAATGTATTGTCTGGGGCAGGGCTTCCCCAGAAGCAGACCCTGAGACAAGAATTTCAGGTTAAGTAGTTTATTTGAGAAGAGATTCCAGGAAATACAAATAGTGAGGTGGGAAAGAGAGAAGAAAAGACAGCCAATAAATAGTGATAATTACCAGGCAAGGTATGTGAGAAACTGGAGATTGATTCTGTTAGGGGAACTCTGACAGACAATGTAGAACACATAGCTCGGGGCTACCCCAAACTGAGGCCAAGGAAACTGGGCATCTACTCACCAATGCCCATCCACCTTTGGTTAAGGACTGCTTCCCAGGGCATTAAAACATGAGCAGTTCTGGAGTTCTTTCTCCCAAAGTAGAGAATTTCAGTGTTCTTCACTGCAAACAGCCTTTTGTGAGTAGGGATAAATGCTCAGAGGATATGAGCAGGGCATTAGCAGTGTTTAGTAGAAGGATTATGGGCCACATTTTTCTGAGTTGCTTGTGGAAAGAGGATCATGAGCTTAAGGCAGGAAGTCCTCTGAACAGAGTAGTCTTGAGGCTGTGTTATGGCAAGATGCTGGAGGAGCTAAGGATGGTGAAATGATGGCGGAGGGGGGGGACATCAGCTGGTGGTACCCCATCTGGGATTGGGATTCTGGAATAGTTAGATACCTGGATGCTTTGGCAACTCATCCTGGAAATAGCTGTGGGCATTGGAGTTAACTGATTTTTTTTTTCTTTAAAGATTTTATTTATTTATTAATGAGAGATACAGAGACACAGGCAGAGGGAGAAGCAGGCCCCATGCAGGGAGCCCAACGTGGGACTCGATCCCAGGTCCCCAGGATCACACCCCAGGCTAAAGGCAGCACTAAACCACTAAGCCACCAGGGCTGCCCCATTAACTGACTTGTTAATGGTTTACTTTTCTTTGTTTCCCAAAGTGTCCTGCATTCTAGGAGATAGATTTGGGTTTCCAAATCCTAGATGGAGAAATTGAGATACATGACTAACTTGCTTGAAGGTAAACTAGTATGTCAATGATTGTATGAAGAACACTCAGAGTGAGAATTCCTTTTTTTTTTTTTTTTTTTTTTAGAGTGAGAATTCCTAAATCTTGGAGCTTGAAGTCAACACTTTCTCCTCTCTTAAGACAATTTGACTTGATGTTCATTCCTTGTACACTGTTTGTTTCATCCTCTGTACTTGCCTCCTTCCTCTCTGAGCCAAGGGTTTTTCAGGTTTCTTCTGGACAGTGTGGGAAATAGTTAAAATCAGTGTTTACTGAGTTACAGAGGAGGAAATCCAGTATTACTAAATGAAAAGATATAGTTTGTACATTTGTTTCTTCATTCCCAACCACTGCTTCTCAAATGAGTTCACCCTGGACATATCATTTTGGTTACTCCAAATCTTGAAGAATTTTCTACTTAAACTTCATTTATCTGTGAGGTCTTCCTCCAATGATTCTGTCTTAAAATAATACCGTCTCCACCTTCTGAACTCTTTTTCCCCTTCACTGGTTACGTTTCTGTGTGACATGTAGAATCTGATATACTTCATGTTTGACTTATTGATAGATTACCTATCATCCCCAGCTTGAATACAAATTCAATGAACACTGACCATTTTCCCTGTTCCCTCTGCTGCCTCTTTCCCTCCCCTTGCCACATGTACTCCCAGTACTCAGAACAGGGCCTGGCATAGAAGCTCAATAAATATTTCATCAATGAATGAACAAATGAATCAAAGGTGTTTACCAAGACTTTTGGCTAATAAATCCAGTACATTTGTCTTTGCTGTTCTTTGTGAAGCAAAATATCTCATGGAGTTTCCTGGCTAGTTGAATTGAGAGAGGTACAATCCTGGATTTATCTTCCAGGCTTCCTTATAGCTTTGGAAGTACACATCTGGTTTGAATCCTACCTATATCACTTAGTAGCTGAGAGGTCTTGTTCAAATAAACTCTTAATTTCTTCTTCCACAAAATGGGCTAATAATCCCCATTTTGAAGCATTTTTTAGGAGGTTTATTTGAGTCAACATAAATAAGGTACTTAGCCCAGTACCTGGCATGCAGATGATCATCAAGTATGAATCTTGTTTCTTTTTTCCTAATTTCAAGTGTGGTCATCAATTGGCTGGCCAATCAGTGACACAAAGATCGAACGCAGCCCGGGTGGCTCAGCAGTTTAGCGCTGCCTTCAGCCCAGGGCCTGATCCTGGGGACCTGGCATCGAGTCCCACATTGGGTTCCCTGCATGGAGCCTGCTTCTCCCTTTGCTTGTATCTCTGTCTCTCTCTTTCTCTCTCTCTCTCTCTGTGTCTCTTATGAATAAATAAAATCTTAAAAAAAAAAAAAAAAGAATGGGAAAGTTGGTCAAAGGAGATGCTGAGGGAGGATGTCAAAGAAGGAAATCTGAAACTAGAAATGCAGGCAGGCCCTTAGGATCCGGGGCCCCCTTTTACCTCCTGGTTGTTTATAGAAAGACCATGGATGAGGGAGGCAGAAGATATGGCCTTGCCCCAATCATTGTATTTCTAATGTATTTCCTGAGTTGGTTCCTACCCAAAGCTGATTCATCTCTAGAGAATATGTCCTTTAGCCAAAAGGAACTGACTGCATAAGAGTTGAGGCTGGAGAAACTCAATTATCCAAGGAAATATGTTTCAGAATGAATCATATGATAAACCTTAAAGCAAAATTCCAGTATGGGGTTTTATTACTCAAACAATGTGGAAATACACCTGACTGAGAGGAGATGGAATTTAGGACAGAATTTTCTAATATGACCCATGTATTGACCCCTTAGCAGTTTTGGCATATGCAGAATATTTATCCACTTTCTCCTTCTTCTAGCAACCACTCTACTACCTTAACTTTCAAATAGAAATGTGTGGTATAGTTGTTGAGCATCTGGGAATGTCCAGAACTTGTTTTGAGGCTTGGGAAGACGGTGAATAACTGCAAACATTTACTGAGAATGATGAGTTTGTCATCATTGTTTCCACTACTTAACTTCTCTTAGAAAACCTTGAGAACTACTTTCAAGGGTGAAATTATTTGGTGGCCAGTCAAGGCAACTAGGACAAATTCATCTGTATCACTATTATGGGGTAGAAGAGAGAGGCAGAGGAGGAGGTGGAGGTGACGGAGGTGATGGTGATGTTGGTAAAGATGGTGGTGGTGGCAGGTGATACCATGGCTGAGGAGATGGCAATGATAAAGATGGAGACTCTGAAGGTATTAGGTAAGATAAAGGAGAGGTTGCAGAGCAAGTGGAGAGAAGGTGGTGGTAATCAAGGCAGTAGTGGCAGTGGTGGAGGTAGGGCTGATACAGGTGTTGATGGAGATGATGGTGGTGGAAGTGTTGGCTTTAGTAGTGACAGAGGCAATAATGGTAAAAAATGGTGATATCAAAAGAATTGAAAAATGTCTGCACAAAAACTTGTACATGAATATTCATAGCAGCATAACTCATAATAGCCAAAAACTGGAAACAATCCAAATGTCCATCAATGGATGAATGGATAAACAAAATGTAGTATCCACACAATGGACGTTATTTGGCCACAAAAGGGAATGAAGTTGTTACATGCTACAACATGGATCAACTTTGAAAACATTATGCTTATGTAAAAGAAGCTAGACACAAAGGCCACCACATTTTGTATAATTCCATTTTATGAAATGCACAAATAGGCAAGTCTATAGAGACAGACATAAATTAGTGGTGGAAGTGGGATGGGAGTGACTGCTAATAGAATGGGGTTTCTTTTTGGGGTGATAGACATATTCTAAAGTTAGATTGTACAACTCTGAATATACTAAAAACTACTGAATTATATACTTTAAATGGATGGATTGTATAGTAAATCAATAAAGCTAATAAAAAATTTTTAAAAAGTGGAGGTAGCAGTGGTATGGTTGTGGAGGGTTCACTTTTGGTGGTGGGATTGGACTGGGGAGAGGAAGGAAGAGTTGATTGATACCTGATATACCTAAATCTATGTAGGATCAAGTCTGAGTACCAAAGATTTTTTTTTCCATAGATGTTTTTCCATCTTCTGGAAACTCTATTTTCTCCCGTAGCTAACACTGAATCCACACACAAATATTTCTGAAACAGATGATAAAAATCAAGTGAAGTGTCACCTGCTGGAGGAATCGTGTCTAAAAGGGATATCTTTGTTTTTTCCACACAATGTTCTCAGCACACAGACTGGCTTCTGAGAAGCAATGGGATGGAGTGGCCAGGCTTCCTCTTCTCACGTGAGTGCAAAGTCAGATGGAGTCCATGAAGAAATTAAAGCAGACATCTGGGATCTATAATTTTTAATAATTTTTAAACTAGCTACAAAATGTCAATCACTTCACAAACCGACAGAGGAGACAGGAGGAATTTAATATTACATGCTGTAATGATATTTATCTCACAGTTTATCTATATTTCATTCATTTATATTATTTTTTAAAGATTTCTTTATCAGCTACTAAATATCTCAGCAATTTGGTGTGCATAGCTCTAGATTAAGCAACAGAGAATTGTACTGATAACAAACCACAGGGGGATATGGTGATTAATAAGAGTCAGCCTTATAAAATTTACATCTCCACACTGTTTCACAGCAAGATTGCTTTCTCCAAAACATAGCCTTCAAAAGCAGCAAATAAATCCTATATTACATTCATTTGACATAGTTCAGCCAAACGTATATTTTGCTGGAAATGATTAAATGGTGAGTGTGTCAAATCCATCTTTTTTAAAATTCATTTTTTTAAAAAAAGGATGATTATGATTAATAAGTCTATATATTGACAGAAAGAAAGTGAAACTACTTCAGTTTTGCTGGTATAACTTAATCTTGACAGTGTCTCAATACTGAGCATGCTTTGTTGTTGTTTTGTTGTTTCTGCTGTTGTGTGTGTGTGTTTTCTCATCAGTATGCTACTGTCATGGAAAGATTTTGTTTACGTAGGAATCTAAAAATCTATTTAGTTCTCATGCATAAATGCATAAATCACATCACTTTTAGTGCAATGCCTGTAATGTAATTCCACATTGTCTAATTATGAAATCATAAAGACAGATGACAGCCATGAGGAACCAAGGACAGCAAATTTTGAGAGTTTCAGAGCCTGACACCCAAAGAAAGTATAGTGACAGTAGCTCTGTGGAATGTCACAGTTTTACAAGAACAATACTGTGTATTGAAAGAATCAACAGCACACTGAGCATTCCTAAATTGTTGTCATTCAGCAAACACCACTGAGGAGAGAAAAGGAAAAATAAATCCAAGACATCTTATGTAGGGAGTCAGAGCCACTAAATGACTACTATATACAACCTTTGGAAAGAAAGAGACTCGGAAAGAACAAAAGACACATAATATTTTGGGGAAGCTGATGAACGACACAAGACAACATTCACAATGGGGGTGGACTGATATGTGTATGTGTGCAGACCTACTAGGTAATACGATGAGAAAAGCATGAAGGTGCTATCTTGCCCAACAGCATTTGGAAGAGAACACAGGTGGGCACATTTAACCACTCCCCAGCATCTTTGTTGCACGTTGGTTGGCCTCATCAATTCTGGTTTTGTTGGAATCAGCCTAGAAAAAAGGAAAAAGAAAACAGAATTTAGGTTGCCTTTTGACATTCCATTCTTTCTTCTGGGTCTCTTCAATTGCCCCCTTCTTGAGGGAAGGCATCTTGAAACTTCTCCTGTCAGAATTGACCCTTTCTTCTTTTGTCATCCCAGAATAATTGCTTGTGGCTCTACTTGGACATGATCATAGAAGCTTGGTTCCCATGACTGTCTTACCTTACCGGAGAGCACCCTTTTGAGGACAGGGTTACCTCATTTATCTTTCTCTATTGGAATAGCACCCAGTGATGTCTATGGATGGCATTCACATCTGCAGGATTGAGTTGAATTAGCACCACTTAAACAGCTGGGTTCAGATCATGGCTAACTTATTAGCAGAGTCACTTCAGGCCACTTACTTAATCTTGGGGCCTCAGCTTTCTTGTCTATAAGCTGGGGCAAAAAAGAATCCTGCTAACAAGCATGAGTGTCTATATCCTGTTCATTCAACCTTGACATCAAGATTGATATAACTATGAAGTATATACTATTATTAATTCCTTTTTCCAAATGAGGAAACCAGGCAGCCTGGAGCTAGAGTCCACACTAGTAATCACTATGTTAATCATTGTTGTAGTACTTAGGTCTGCTGTGAAAATGAAATGAGTTTGTACATATAATGTGCTTTGAATAATTTTTTGCAAAGATTAAGTGCTCAATATATTCTATCTTGCAATTATTGTTATTGGGTGAAAACTTGACTTGTTTTCAGGATGTTTAGTAACTTTTAGCCCCATTTCTGAAGACTCACTCCTATGAGTTTGACAATTGGCTTGTATTTTTTTTAAGTAGGCTCCACACCCAATATGGGGCTTGAACTCATGATCCCAAGATCAACAGCCATGTGCTCTACTCACTGAGCTAGCCAGGTGCCCCTTATCATTGGCTTGTTTGCACAAGAGCACTTTACCATAATTCTGTACCTTGACTGATCTCACTGCTTCAGTTACCTTTTGCTATATATGCAGCATGAAACCAAGAGTTGCTACCAGGACAGACTTTTAAACCCCAGAAAATGAACTATCTATTCCCAATACCACTGAAAAAGGTATGAGTGAGCAAGCAGAGGCAAAGATGAAGATACTGTTCAGGCTATTGTTTTGTCCTATCACGATTGGTAATGGTGTCTGTCCCTCTCCAGCCTGGAAAGTGGAACACAAAACTGAGAGGCAGTGTAGGGAAACTGAATTGCTTTTCTATCAACCAGTATTTGTTCAGTGATTACTGATTTTGCATTTACTATGGTGCTTGGTGCTTTCCAATCTCCACAGAATTGGATCTTCTTTATTTAGTTTAATTGTGAATTCCAAGCATATTTAAAGTTATTTATATTCAACTAGAAATTTGCCAAGTTAAAATAGAAATATTGCTAGATTATTCAAAATTCTGAATTATCTGTCAACGATTTCCTACCATCTGTTTGGATAATCAAAAGTTGACTTTGAAAACAAGTTAACATAGGGCATTAATTTTCCTTGATTGTTTTGATCTATAGACTCATATTTTGGACCTTAGGTTCCTGATTTGGAAAACAGGTATTCTCTCCAATTTTACTTGGCTCTTAAATCTTCCCCCTTTAGCTACAAATCCTATTAGAAATAATGACATTTTGGTGCAAAGAGCATTATAAGCTCAGACCAATGTGAAATGTTTCTGCAGATTAAATGATGCTATTTTTCCAGACTAAATACTAAGAAAAGCTCAAATGAGGAAAATCATTAATTTAAAAATGGATGGCATTTCTGGAGGCAAGCATTCTGGAAACTCTTGCATTAAGAATGCACTGGTGAGCCTTCATCTGGTTGTAGAAGGAGAAATTTTGAAATAGAGGTTAATCTTTGGACATTGTCAAAGGATCCAGAACAGACCTACATTCACTGAAGATCTGTGATTTCCACCTAAATTTTCTCTGAAGCGTATCAAAATTCAAACCTATATACCTTATGCAAAAGGTACTACATCTTTATTATATAACAGAAATAGCATCTTTTAGGAAGAATCCTGAGGTAATCTCCTTTTAGATGTCTCTGTGGTATTTGGAGAATGCCTTTGTGTTCATTCTGTTCATATGCCAGAGAGGGGGCTCCATCCCATGACCCTGAGATCATGACCTGAGCTAAAACCAAGAGTTAGACTTCGAACAACTGAGCTATCCAGGTGCCCCAAGATTCTTATTCTTAGAGTGTGAGTTTAATTTACTCTTAGATATGCAAGAGATCTTTGTATTCTGTTTCCTATTAGCAGAAGTGAGAACTTACGTGAGAGGGTAGAAATCTATTTAAAAATGTGTAGTTTATATAACATGTATCATTTGCAGCGATACTGGGTTGAAATAGACTCTATCGAGTCATGTTCAGATTGTGATTTGGAGGGTAAGACAAAGGCTAGTTATTCGAAGGCAAATAGACCCCTCTCTCACTTCTTAAACAATCCAGCACTTAGAGAATGATACAAACCATAACGGTTATTTCCCATCCACTTGCCTGACTTCCAATTATAATTCATAGCTGCATGTCTTTGCCCTTGTAGTAAATTGGGCCCAAAATGAAAGGTTTTCCCTAGAGAAGGGAACTAGAAATGCAAAGTGGTAGAATTAAGATGCCACTTGCCTTTCCAGGAACTCTTTTTCTTGCTGGAAGTCCAACTCTATCAATAAAGATTTGACCCTTCTCTTAGTAAAGGTACTCCTTCTGGAACTCTAATTGAGTTAGAGATACATTATCTCCCCACATCTGTGAGTAAATTGGGTCCATTGACAGAAAATGAGTACTTCTTGTTTTTTCAAATAATTTTCCTGATGGAAGGTGGTTCGGCAATTATTTTTTAGTTCATTCTTCTGGGCCATAACGGGTTAGGTCAGTTTGTGTCAGCTCCAGCGCTTTTTGAAACTCTCAATATTATTCTAAAATCTATTGATTTGTGCAGCTTTAAAAGCCTTGGCATATCAAAGGCTCTTAACAATGGTAAGAGTGTCATGACTTGTAAAAGTAAGCAAAGCACAAGCTTTTTGCCAGCCAATAGTGACATCTGTGTAACTCAACATTGATCAGGGAAAATATTACGTGATGAGATATTTTTAATATGAAGCACATAGAGCGCAACAGGGCCAAGCGTTCCCTTGATGTCTACTCCTTCCTTTTTCAAGTCATCGGAGGATGTCTGAGTACCAAGAAACTCAGTATTTAGCCTTATTTTCAAAGCATCCTTCTCTGCTCACCAAAGTGGAATGAATCGTTCAAAAGAAACTCAGGGTTTCAGCTTGAAAAATTCAGCATTTCCCAGTAAATAACCAATGTAACCATTGGTTACAGATGCACCATTACCATTAAGCCTGTAATGTATCTATTTCTTCCTGTTGGCATTTTGACATCTTATGAGATTATAAGCAATATTCAGGACTCTACTGATTGGGAAGGGAGCAGAATACAAGATCATAGACAGTATTTCAGGTTTGTGTAGGGTGGAATATCAGGTTTTGGTGCCCCAAATCTTCTTATAAAAGGTATCTGGTGTTTCTTTCTGTTCCTTCCAATCTCAAGCCCCTAAAACCATTCCCTTCCCATTCTATTCTCTTCATTTTTCTTTATGCTTCTTGTTGACACCAGGGGGTTCAGTCTTAGAGCCACATCTGGTGTCCTTGTGTGAACTCAACTTCATCAGATTATGCTTTCTATTTTGAGATCTGGACATGTGAACTGTTGAACTGGAAATGGAATCTGGGCCTTTTTGAACTATTATTAAAGCTTTGGCATTTATAAATCAAAGCTCATATTCATCTTCTGGTTAAACTAAAATAAGTGTTCTTTCCCCTATTTCCTGATTCTATTCCTACATCATCTCTTGACAAGCTCCTAACCAAACTTTGAGACTCAATTTGACTTTTTGGGAGATTTTCCTATCACTTAAGGAAAATCTTTTTCTATCCCTTTCCTATCACTTAGATCTTTCCTCATCTAACCCTACTTAGCATTTTATGTGTGGCACTCTCAGCAAATTATATTTTGTGTGGTAGTAAATTCATCTGGAGGCTCACTGCTCCCCATAGGCTGTGAGTTTCTTAGCAGTGGGGATAATGTCTTTCTCATCTTCATGTCCTTTGGTGCCTAGCACAATACCCGAAATAGAGGTGCCTCTGAGGAATATCTGATAGATTAAATTCTACCCTCTTATTTACTTATGTTGGTGAACTTTTGGGAAATGAAGAGGGAAATTTCTATCTATCCCGTGTGCCTGAATACAAAACACAGTTTGAGGGGCTTATGCCCTTCATCTTTCCTCAGTGGTATTTCAGAAGTAATGAACAATGGAAGCTCGCTGACTGCCACAAGCTCACCTTCTCCATGATCCTGTCGATCTGGCGGTTCTGTGTATCAATCTCATTGCCCATATCCAGGGCCATGTGACGAAGGTTTCCAATGATACCGCTCACCTGCTCCAGGTTTTCATCCATTTCATTTTCTCGGGCATCATTTGTTACCCTGGGAGTCAAAATGCAATTTTTATAAGATAGAAATTGAGAAAAAAACTCAAATACCAAGGACCCAAAGCTCAGGGAAAATCTGTAGACCTTTAGGTATCAATCCCATCTACTTTTAATCTCTGTTCAATATAAGAACATTTTAGCTCTCATACAACAGAAAATAATTTGATTGATTGATTCATTGATTGGGCTCCACACCCAGCATGGAGCCCAACACCGGGCTTAAACTCACAACCCTGAGATCAAGACCTAACCTGAGATGAAGAGTCAAACTAACCAACTGAGCCACCCAGGCACCCCTAAAAAATATTTTCTAAATTTCATTTTTGAACCCCTTGAATTTCAATTTTTAAGGAAGGCATATTAGATTATCTACTTATCTCATTTCCACCAGCACATCATTTCCTCCCTTCATATGTTTATCCCAATTTTCATTTTTAAGAATAAAATCCTTTTGGGATGCCTGGGTGGCTCAGCAGTTGAGCATCTGCCTTTGGCTCAGGGCATGATCCCAGTCCGAGGATTGAATTCCGCATCAGGCTCCCTGTGAGGAGCCTGCTTCTCCCTCTGCTTGTGTCTCTGTCTCTCTCTTTCTGTGTCTCTCATGAATAAATACAATCTTAAAAAAAAAAAAAAAAGAATAAAATCCTTTTGTTGAGAGGATTGCCGGTCAGAGAACGAAGATGGAATTAGTTAGAAATTATATTTTTCTTTCTGAAATGTCAACCAAAGTCTCCAAAAGTTAAATTGAGAAAGAAAGGCTTTTGTGTTAAGTCAGAGAATTTCTCTGCTCATCTTCTTCCCCATTTGGGACCCAAATACATGGGAAGAGTAATGATAATTACAATCTGCCCTTAATCCTGCTTGCTCCCAAGAACTCCAAAGGGAGCTACTTATTCAAGATTTCTATTTGCTCAGATTTCAATGCAATAGGGGGAGGGGGGGTTGGTGGCATTCTGAATGGGTGATTTCAGGGGAAAAAGTTGTGATAAAATATTGTTTCAGTTTGGGAAGGAAGGAGTTGACTCTCAAAGTGCCTTACCACCTTGTCATTTTTTTCATAGCTTAAGAGTTAAGAAGGTAGTAACTCTTTATTGTAAATGGTAAGTACTCATTCTAGAATGTTCTGACTAATTAACATTTTCCCACTGCAGATGGTGATGCTAAAGATGTCCGATGGGGTTAAAACTCATCCCCCATGGTAACTCCCAGTATAGACTGGCCCACCAAGGTTTTTAAGGCAGCCCAGGGCAGGGGAAATTAAAGGGGGAACTTCCTACTTTTCTTACATAGAAAAGAAGCTTATTTAAATGATCATCAACAGGTAAGGCATACTTCTGGCTCCATGATTCACAATACTGATAGTATATTAGAATTACTTGAGAAGCTTTAAAAACCAGAGATGCCTGAGTCTAACTTCTAGAGATTTTGAATCTGTTGGTATAGATTAGGCTCAGGTACTGATTTTTTCTTAAAAAAGACTTTACTTACTTATTTAAAAGAGGGAGAGAGGAGAGAGAGAGAGAGAGAGAGAGAGAGATAGAGAGAGAGAAAACAAGTGGTGGAGAGGAGCAGAGGCAGAGGGAGAAGCAGGCTTTCCACTGAGCATGGAGACCAATGCAAGGTTCAGTCCCAGGACTCTGGGATCATGACCTGAGCTGAAGGCATATGCTTAACCTACTTAACCAAATGAACCACCCAGATGCCCCTCAGGTACTAATGTTTTTAAAAAATAGCCTCAGGTCATTCTAATGTGCAGCCAGTATGGAGAACCCCTGGTCTGGTTGCCCCGGGAACAGATAGAAACAAGAACAGAGTTGTCATCTGTGAGGCTTTATGTAGATATCTAAACCTTATGTTTCAGTGACAGTGATCTGTCATTTGAATCTGGATTATTGATTGGTAACATCAGTTACAATGACCTGGGAATAGATAGGTGTACAACTATCTGTACACTACTCTAGTCACTAGGTACCCTGGTCACTGCTGAGCCCTAATATAGCCTTAAAAAGGGATAGGAGTTTTATTTCTTTTATTTTTAACAACAAAAATATTTGTCATTATTTATTCTGTTTTCTGGTCTGAGAGTTGAGTTCTGGATCGGCAGATTTGTGTAATCTGAGATTTTTATATAGGTCTTTAAGTTGGCTTTTCCTTCCAGGTCTCAAAGGAAGTAAGTCAGGTATGTTTGTTATATTCTATTTGTACCCTCAGATCCATTCTCTCACCTGTTTTGCTCTCTGCCCAGAGATGCTGACCTCTCTACAACTGCATCACCCAGATTCTCTTACCCTCCAGCTTCCAATAGGCTTTGGCAGATGGCCAGTGAGATATTGGAGGGCAAGAGGAAAGAGGAATGTGGGCATTTATTTCCCTTTCTCATTTCTTGCTGGTTTGCAATAGCTGCATTTCTCTAGAGCCCCTCACCCACAGTGGTAACTACTGTCAGGTTCTGATAACAGCTCCTGTCCCTTTAGGACTCTTCCTGCTATTGCTAGTCCACAAATGCTTTATCATTGCTTGTTATTAACCCTGCCCACACCCCTGTAAACAATCTCTTTCATAAGTTCTGTTCAATTCAATTTATGGAACGAAACACCTGTTTACTGCCGCATTGATGCTGGATGTGGTCATGTGACTTGCTTTGTCTGATAAATGTTTGCATGTTGGAGCCTGTCTCCTGGGAATGCTGCCACCACCATGTAAGAAACCAGGCCTCTTTGCTGGAGGGACAACACAGGAGAAAAGCGGAGGCTGCCTTGCCCTAGCCAACCACCAGACGAGTAAGTGAGACCATCTTGGATCATCCTGCACCCATCTTCATGGAACGAGGGAGCCCAGGAGGGGCTCTTGGAAGAACTGCACAGCCAACATACACATTCATAAGTAACCAGTAAAATGGCTGTTGCTTCAAGAACCACTCAGCTTGGGGTGATTTGTTACTTAACAATGGAGAACTGCTATAGGGCTGGCTGCGGGCAGCTCACCTCCGAATGAAGCCACCACTGATGGCCATCTGCTCCCGTTCGTCCACCACACGAGCAGGCTGGCTGGCCACCACTCCATCCTGATTATTGCCCCAGGCTTTTTTGTAAGCATCACTTGATTTAAGCCTATGCAAAAAAGAGGGTGAGTGACAAGGCAAGGGGGTGGAGCATCAAACTCACAACAATGGTCACCTCTTTAAGCGAAGAACCGAACCAAGCAAATGGGTTTTAATTCGAGGCATTAGGGAATACCGATATATCATAATCTGGACCCAAACAGTTGGCCACCACCATGCCTCAGCTACTCAGCATTTCACGTCCAATCAAGCCAATTGCGATTGTCTAGATTGCAACTTTTGCCCAAAGGTTGTTCTTGTTTTGGTTTGTTTTTGCAGTTTAGTTGGATTTAAGACAAGAATTAAGGTAGCTGGAGGACATTCAGTTCTATTTCGGTGACATGGTTATATTTTGAGACACAAAACACACAGAAAAACATACTGGCAGACAGACACATAACAAGACTGCCAAGTAGAGTGTGTACATCACACCACAGCAACACACTGTCATCAAGAAAAACATACTCGACCAAGTTTTTACACACCATCATGCAAAGATTCCCTGTTTTAATTTTCCCCCAATGCATGTATGGAACTAACTATTCCAACTCTGCATGAAGGACATAAAGGATTGGTGGTTGGCCAAGGGTGGTGGTCTTCAAGTTGCCTCTAGAGTGATTTGAATTAGCTAATATATCGGTACTTCCAAACAGTCACCATACATCTAGTCGATGTACAAACCTTTGTCCACAGAGACAAAAAGTAAAAGAGGCATAGTGAAATGAATGCAGGAAAATAGAAGAGAGAACAAGCCATCTAGCACCAGAAAAGGAAATCCCTCTACGTCTTCTTCATGCACCAGCTACAGGCATGAGTAGAAAGTGAAGCATTCTCATTTAAGCCAAACTATTCCAGAAGTTGACCATTCTCGGAAAAGGCACTAGCAGGACAGTAATAGCCTTCATGAGGATTTGAAACGCAGGTTCAATAGCTTCTTTGTCAGGCTGGGGGGCAGGGTGGGAATGATTACAAACTCCTACTTCAAGCTATCCTGGGATGTGGCAGGGGAGTGTGGTCTGGAACTGGTGTGGTCTCCATGGGCCATGATTCACTGAGCTGCCTTGGAGAGAAACTTAAAATCCAGGCATACCTGTTGTGCCCAATAGAAACATGTGCAGCATATTTTGGTGGGTGTGTTGTAAAATTTAAGGCAATCAAAGATGTTTTTAGGTTCTTTGCATAGTAGAAACCACATACTTCTTAGTCCAGAAACAAGAGAACTTCCTTTGGTCCCATTTTCTTATTTTCTCTTATATGACAGCAGAACTTAACCCCTCCCCCCACTTTTTTTCTTGCACTGGAGAATCACAGCCATCTATTAAAACTGGCTCCAGGGACTAAGCAACCCTGGAATAAGTTGGAAAACTGTACCAATGGAATTTCAGCAACTACCACAATCTAGTGTATAATGCCACAGCCCTCAGAGCCGTCAGAATTTATTGCACTAAAGAGCCATGGGCCCACTCAGTGGGACAGGATCCAAAAACTAATTCAACAGAGCTTAGAATCTGGGGTTTTTTTTCCAACTCCCCATTCCCTTCCTCCTCACATTAAAAGAAGTTACATGGACTTTGTGATGTTTTCTGCTATGTAAAATATCTGGTATACCATCTTTGGCAAAGTCAAGGGGGTGGGAAAGTTTGCGTTTCTGAAAGAAGGCGAATCACTGCACCCACAATGCTGCACATAGACTCACATAACTGCCGTACATCTACCATAGTCCTTTGAAACATGCCGAGACAGGGCGAAGCCCTCAGAGAGTCCAGGGCACCACCAGCCACTGCGTTGTGACACATGGTTTTTAAAGCATTATTTACACACAATAGGGAACACTTCAGTCAAGCTTTGAAGCTCAGTTAGGGTCTCTTGTGCAATATGGAGTTAGTGCCAACTGCTATGTGTAATTCGTAGGGGCCATCATTTCATCTGAGCATTAGAATCCATCCCAGGGCAAGGCCTGTCTCCACGCTTTCTCCACACAGTTGATGAATGGGGAAATTGCATCTGTTGGAATTCATCATAAAACAGGTGGAAGTCTCACCTGGGGGGCAGGTGGCCACTGAAAAGAATACACAGCTAAGTCCTGACTAACTGGAATGCGTAGCAATGAGTCATGTTGGTGAATCACACCACTTTCTTAATTAACAGTGGGCCATGGAGGAAAATTTTGTTTCAGGCGTGATTGTTGAATATGTTAGATTTTCTAGACACTTTCTTGCCTTAGAGTCTTGGGTAGTGAGCATGACCGAATTTCTCCTTGGTTATGGCTTTACTTGATGTACCTGATAGCCTTTCCTCTAGGATCAACTCTTACTCTTTGGTCCCCTTGGGTGTGGAAGTCACAGGATGTCGACTGAGTGGCAGAACACAAACTGCCTAGATTGCCCTTCAGGAAAAACCATTTTAAGTCCCTGATGTGATTTCCCACCCTCCTTTGTTCAATGGTCTCTTTTTACTAGTGGAAGGAAAGCAAAGGTATAAATACCTTAGAGTTTCAGTTAGCTAGATTCCAGTTAATCAGGCTTTGCTGTAGATCATTCTTTTAAAACGAGTTTAAATTTATTTGTAAATTGAGCCCCTCCCCCTCCTAAACAGGAAGTGGGATATTTTAAATCAGCCTCAAAGTTTAAAGGATGTGAATGGTCATATAATCAGCTAGAAATGACATCAATTGCTGTACTAAAAGCTAGGATCAGGAGAGCTTTTAGGAAAAAGGCTTCTGTTCAAAGGGAAGTGGGAGGGGTGACGGAGATTGGGTAACGGGTTTAATTTTCCAAATGCATGTTGGACAATCCCCTCATGCATTTTTTTTTTTCACTGCTAGTCAAATAAGACTATCTTCTAGAACCCTCCTTTTCAGGTTCCTTCTGTTGCAAACCTTTATAACCACATGTCACATTTCTGCTACATTCCAAAAAAGCGTTGCAGAACCTTGAGAACAGTTGAATGTTTTGTGATGTCGTGCATGCAAAATCTACACATTTCAACATTTTGGTCAGTGTACGGGTAGATCTTCCAAGAGGAAGAATGTCAGAGGGATGGGTCCAATTTGAGTAAGGCTTGAGCATTTCTTGCTTAAGGGCTCATGGCCTCAGTGGTGGGTAGAGCTGGGGCATCTACAGTCTAATCACTGGGCAGATTTGGCAACTGGCAGGGCAATCCCTGTCATACTCTCTGTCTTACAGATGCTTGCTTAGGCCAAATTACCTGTCTCTTTTGCTTCTAGAAAATCGAACCTTGCCATATGTGTTTCTCGACTTCCAAACTTACCCCCAAACTTTTCTAGCTCTGCAGTTTTGGCTTCTGGGATTGGGAAAAAATAAAATTCCCTGGATGCCTCTTTGTTGAGGCTAGTCTGTCTCAAGGTACACTTTCTGGAAAATGTTGAAACGTTTGTCAATAAAAGTTGCTGACAGTGAAGCTTTCACTGTAGTATGCCTGATTTTTAATGCATCAACAGTAACTCCCACTAATATCATCTATGCTATGAGATGAATGCATTGGAGACGGTATTGATCTGTTCTGCATGCCACATGCTCATCCTGACTTTGTGCTTGGCAGGAATGAGCTTGTCAAGGCTTGGAGATGGGCCTTGGGAAACCAAAGCTTCAGGCAGGCAGGCAGCACCTACTTGTTACAGGGACACACACAAAGCCCGCAGAATTTTCCTAGGTCCGTCAAATTCTTTTCTGCTTCTTTCATGTCCTTATTGATTTGGTCCATCCCTTCCTCAATGCGTTCCAGTTGTTCTGATTAAACACAAGTATTTTATCCCCACAGAATGAAGCAGATGGAAAAGGACAAAGAAAAAAAAGACAAAACTTCAGACATTCACTTTGACATTAAAAAAGAAAAAAATTAAAAGAAAGAAGAAAAAAAAGAAAACTGGACGCCACAGATTAGAGCTGGTACCCAGTACCTACTTGTTACAAGGACATATGAAAAGGCCACAGCATTTCCCTAAATCTTTTAAATTTTTCTCGGCCTCCTTCATGTCTTGGTTGATATGGTTCATGCCTTCTTCGACACGATCGAGTTGTTCTGGTTAGGACAAAGGGATGACAGTGTGGAATGAATTTTTTTTGGGTTTCCAACAGAACATGAGAAATGACTATGTGGAACGGAATTTGAAAGAGAAAGATATTACAATGCACGATCCCAGAGGATGCATTGCTGTAGACTGCTGCCACCTTACACGAGCACAGGTGGAAGGAAATGAACAAGAAAGATGTTCAAAAGAGTCTGTAATTCGGACATGATGGGATGGAGGTACGTAGGCCTGTTTGATTCTGAGGATCCAGGAAAACAGCACAGCATAGTCACTTACTCAGGCACCAATGAAACCCGAGAGAAAGAAAAACAGGGTGTTAATGTTTTAGGAATTCAGATTTAGTGCTACTAGAAAAGGTATCTGTCTCAACTTTAAATATCTCTATTTTTTGGCTGTAAGCATCCTGGACCAGGTAAGGGTAGCAAATAGAATCAATCTTCTTTGGGGAAAATAACAATTAAAGTGATAATTAGCAATGGGTACCAGATCTTTTTTTCCCTAGCAGTGGGCTGCTCCCTAGCCCAGGGGCAGTTCTTGGTTTTGAATACTTAATTCATACAGACACTGTTAAAAAAAGAAGCAACATCAGCAGAGTAATGTACCAAGCACTGGGACATTTAAATTCCTCTCTTCATCCTATGACTTACTTGCTATCAAAGTTCTGGAAGGCATTTCACTTCTCTGCCTCCTGATTTCCCAGTCTCTACAATGGGGGGCATGTTAGATCCCTAACTCAGGCAGACAGCAGGGAAAACAAACACATGGGTCTCTGGAGGAGGGGTGATGGGCTGGAACATAGAACAGTACGGAGTCATTACTGCCAGCAAAGCGGACCTGAGTGCATCTGAGACATAGATCGATAGCCATAAAACCAGCTCATGCTTCTAGGTTGCCAGGGTTACATTCACTAACTTGATTAATTTTTCAAAAGTTATGGCACCACACTGAGTAAATTACAAGTTCAGTGAAGGGGTTTTAAAAACAGTTTTTAAGACCGTTAAAGGAAAGCAGCAGTGCAATGTCTTGGCTGTCTAGTTACAAACCCTAATTATACTTCCATCCCTCTTTTAATCTACATTTCTATGCACACCTGTCCCTTCCCTTTAGGAATAAAAGCTTGATTAGAATAAAACTGATAAATACATTTCGAGTCTAAGGGCATAAATAATTGCTTAAAAAGAATTTCACATTAAATTGTCCAGTGGAAATTATTCCAAAAAATGAAGAAAAGTTCCTTACTGACCCAAACTGGGGAAACGGTCTATCTAGAAAACAAGAGTCTATTGTGTTCTCATTAATGGGGCTAAAGAATAGAATCCAGCTTATTTGGAATCTGCTACCTGTGCCATGCTTTTCAAATGATGGATGAAGGCAAAATTTAAATGTTTCTGCAGCATTGGATAGCTGTAGAAAATAACAGTGTTGTGCTGGTGAACTTCTATTGCATAAGGATAGGTCTAGTAATGTCTTTAAGAAAATCTTTAAAAGGACTAAAAAAAAAAAAAAGTAAGTCTTTACATTCTAGAAGATTCTGTGCTTTTACGAAGGCTTCTTTCTAGTTCCCTTTTAAGACTGTAATAAATTAGTCTATAGATAAAATTATCTATTGAATAGGGGGATTGGTAGAGAGAGAGGAGCTCAACATTGTCAAGGGAAGAACCATATTAAATACAGACAGAAATCCCAAAGGAATACTTGCTAATAGCTTCCTGAAGTGCTGGGTTGAGATGGGATTGAAGGAGCATCTGGACTCAGGGAAAACATGAGACTACTCCACTAATGATAGCTGGAATACACGCAGATTATGGCATGGGGATACACAGTCAGGCATTTGTCCTTCCTGAGGAGTTTCTCTGACAACATTTCAGAAGCCCCACTGACTGTGGCCAGGGATTAGGAGGTAATAAAAATAAAATATAATAAAATAAAAACATGAATTGGTCCCCAAGAGTTGTATTTCTGAACCAGAGAATTCAAATTAAAATATAAAAACAAATGTGCTCGTCCCAATTGGTATTTCTTCAAGCTGTTCAATCATGGGTTGCCAGACTGTTAGGTGAAGGCCATAGTTAAGAGAGGGATGCTGAAGCTCTTTCAGAAAAGTTGATTCAGAAAATGATTTTATAGCTACTAATATTGGTTGAATTTATCATTTTACACAATTATAAATCAAATCCCTTAATTTAGAAAATATTGTGGGACCATTTGTCATAGTTAATTCTAACTATTCATTTTTAGAGTGTACTGTGTTAGGCATATTGAGACTTCATGGCATTTCAATGGATTTCTGTGATGACATCTCTCAGGAATGCTTGAAAATAATCAATATCTTCATTCCAACCTAGAGTGGCCAGCAGCATCTTACTGGCTGATCCAATGTACTGTCCATAGTTGACTGCTTCTTACCTCCCTAAGCTTGTTTTCTGTTTTCTGTCTATTCTTGGAGACTGGGAGAACAATAGCATTTTGAGTTAGTAGAGGTATTCCAGTAGATTATACTATACGTTTGGGCAAGAGATTGTACCTTCTTTTGCCATATTGGGATGACTGGTTATTTATGATAGTTCCACCAATGGCAGGATACTCAGGGATCTAAGTTTAGACATCTTTTCTACTAATCTTTCTAAAGTAAGGCAACATGAGGCCCTTAGAATACTCAATCTGATTAAAAAAGAAACAAACAGTAGAAGAAGAGCAAGATGTCAATGCTATTGACCCAGTGTGGAAGCCTTTATAAGTATATTCAGTTACCAGATGCTGCCTATATGATTTTCATTATCCTTGATGAACAAATGGAAATTCATTAAATAAATTTAAGTAGCCATATGTGGCTAGTGGCTACCATATTGGACAGTGCAGCTTTAGTTATTCATAACAGATACTGGTGTGTAAATGTTAGCAAAAGAAATGTTTTCTCAAATGCTACTTTGTAGTGCCATGAACCTTTTAAGAAAGTCAGCAGGCACTCTGGAAGAGGCCTTACTCTGCCCTTACTCTGTCAGGCAGAGGTCAAAGATTTCACTGTTTAGTTTGGCGTTGATCCCATGGGATTTTCCCAAGGGCTTCATCTTCAGCATTGAAACAAACACATAACTCAGCAAAGACCAACAAAAGGATCAAAAGATATGGAGGTGAGAGTTTATATCATCCCATATTTGTGATAAGGTGGTTTCATGGGGATTTCACTTCGAGACAAGTTTTCTAGAGGAATAAAAGTCCCAACTCAGTATATTTCCAGGGCCATCTGTCATGCTCAATGCTTCTCGGTGTCTCCTGATACCTGGGTATAAAACAAGAATCCCATAAAGAATTTCCGAGCGCAACCATTTAGCTGGACAACCTGGAATAGTTCTTTAGAAGGATGTCTGTTTCTTGAAACTCCTGTGCAGCTGCAGGATAGAAGCAATCAACATTTTTGGTGTTGAAGCATAGACAAAATTAGGAGAGCATAACTGGAGAGAAATTTTAAAGCAGTTACTGATCTAAACAACTAAACACAGCATATGCAGAATGAAAATGCATTTACCATGACAATGAAGATAGTCATTTATGACTATCTTAAATGACTTTAAGCTCATCATTTTACAAGATCCTAATCACCTTATAGTATAAATGGAACGTGTGCCCCTTAAGACTAGGCAATAACTACTCACTTTTGGGGGTTTTCCAGTTGTGTGTTTTTCTCAGTATCATTGTGATCCCCACCCATCTGGTAAAACCAAGGATATCCTAGGAAATATGTTTAACCGAGGAATTCAGCATTTTCTATGGCGTGGCCACAAATGAAATGTTTTAGCTGAGAACATGAGCTATCTTGTGGGGGAAATCTGCTATTCTGCTTCCTTTCTCAGAAAGGAAGTTGCTATACCTATGGGAGAGGTTGCTGGGAATCATTTGTGCTTATGAATAATATATTTCTGTGTGGAGATTTTGGCAAATTTTATCTTCAGATTTTCTTCATCAAAGTGCAATGAAATTTGCAACTCAAGTAAGCATGTTATTTCTCTCTTTTTGATTCTAGAGCTATATATGTACATATTACATCAATGCATATCTGCAGCATATAATTCTAGGAGCAGAATGTCTTGGTCAAAGATGGGTGTACGTCATAATTTGAAAATATTATCAAATTACTCTTCAAACATTTATAACTGTCTATAGTGCCTATCTGTACATTGAAGATGACTGTTTTCCCAATATATTCACGCACTGGTGATTATCAATTTAAAAAATTTGTACCAGTCTGCTAAAGAGAGGCATCTCGTTATTGGTTGAAGCATGATTTTGTGTCTATTTATAAGCGGGTGATTTATATCTTACATCAATTTGCTTGTAGGTTGTTGCTCTTTTCTTTGATCATATGCAAAGTTTCTCTCTATATTAGGAAAATGCCTTATGTCTGTTATGTGTATGGCAATTCCCACCGCCCCCCCCATCTGAGGTTTATTTATTTTTGAAGTTGGAGCTGTCCCATGTTGTGAATACAATCTTACATTTTCATCTTTGACATTAAAAAAATTATCATGATTCCTAAGAATTCTTTAATGTTTTCAAGAATATAAAGAAAAAATTCTCAACAATTTTCTTGTTATAAGAATTCAGAATAGAATCAGGTAGCTAACTTGTGGCTAGAATTAAATAAGCATCGTCATATGACTAGATGTATTGAGACAAAAAGAATATTACTCTTCTAGATTCCACTTTAGAGTACAGAGATGATTTTCATGGATTCTCTGATTTTCATTGCTTCTAGCATTTCCGTAGTAATTAAAAAATAATTTAAATATTTTAAGTGGTTCAGTTTCTCATTTTCCAATGGTCTCCCTCAGCTTATATCCTTTTAAAGACCTAACAGGACCTAGTTACTTAAGGAATCTTCATGATGACTTGGAAATCAAAACTGTCAGATCCTGAATTAGGATGGTCAGAAGAAATGGATGTGATATAATACTATTCTATCATCCTATCTAGGGATTATTACAAGAAAACTAAGTTTACGGGAAAAATTGGGGATAAGAAGGATCAAAGATTTCTCAAATTGTCCAAAACACTACCATTAAAGAAAAAAAAAAAAGACTTTTCCCTTCAAAATTCTGTTACTCCAATATACATGAGAGGAACAGTAGTGACATTTAATCAGTCATGAAGGCCTCAACGTTACCATACATTTACCAATCTTTTCAATGGAGAAAGGGAAAAAAGCAAGACGGTGAAAACTCTAGAATCCTCATACTCATATACATACATAAATATGTTGAAAGGATCACCTTTGTATGGACAAATAATTTTTTTAAATGCACTTTATTCAGATGAGAAATTGTTCTTACTGAAGAAATCTCAACTTACCTCCTTGTTCATCCAACATAACCAAAGTCCTGATACCAGCATCTTTACTCTACATTCCAATAATGGTAGCAAAGTTGAAAAAGAGTTAGAGAGAAAAGAGAGAAAGAGAAATCAGTAAGGGGACAATTAGCCCTAGAAATGGAAAATGAAGAAGGACCAAAGGAGAAAGAGGGAGGAAATAGGGCAAGAGTATTAAGGGCTGGGGAGGGGCTCAGAGGAAGAGGTTACCTGTGGACCTGTTCTATCGGTGAATCTTAGGGTAGATAAGGGGGATGTAGCTCAGTCTCCATGGGGGTAGGGCACAGAATTGGAATACACAATTTAATAATATACTGGGGTTTTATTTTTTGCAAAACAAAAATGCCTTATAGTTTCTCTAACACCAACCATAGAAAGCAAATCTTTCAAAATTTTCTAGACTAAATCATCAGGAAGTTTCCCTCAGTGAATTGGAAGGAGAGGCCCCACAGGAAAGTAAGAAACCTTGGGGGTGAGATTTTTAGGTTTATCAAAAGAGATGATTACTTCACGAAGATTGAGAAATACAGCCCCAAACAGAAATTAACCTTCTACTTTCTCTCTATGGGGAAAAGTTCTGTGAAGTTTAGAAAGCTGATGGACAGACGAGAAATAAAGGCTCTATATTCTGAGATTGAAAATTTGCACAATAATAGTGTGAGAAAATAATTCATCTACAAGTTTTACTGCAGTTCTTTTGTGTAGAAGTCTGCAAAAGGCACTCCTCATCTCACTCCAGATGATTGAAACAAACTAAATGCCACCTAAATTATTTGGTGGAGGGGAGTGGGAATTGGTGGGTAGGGGAAAAGGAACACAGATATTTGGTTAAGGTTGAGACATCAACCTTAAAAATCGTCATTGCTGGGATCATTAGGAACACAGATATTTGGTTAAGGTTGAGACATCAACCTTAAAAATCGTCATTGCTGGGATCATTAGCAATGCCATTTTATACTTCTTAACAATCACCCTATAAAACGAAAATCTTTCCTTAACTAGTTTGAATTCCCAGCAAGATTGAATTCCCAAAGATTGGGTGGTTGCTGGGTTGGTTCATTCACTCAGCTGTTTGTTCATTCATTCATTCATTGACTGAATATTTATTGAGCCTCTACTCTGTTCCAGGCACTAAGTTAAGTGCAAGATACGTGTACAGCTTCTCAACTGCTTCACAGTGTAAGACACAGTTTAGGTTAGGTGGACAGAGCTGGGGTCTGGGAGTCAGCAATTCCAAATTCTAGACTTATCTTTGCAGTTCTCTTGCCCTAGAGTCACTTGCTCTGTGTCTCAGCTTTCCTAGCTGTCAGAGAAGGACAGAAACAGCTCCCTAACTTCCCAGGGTACTTATATGGATAAAATGAGCTACAGAATGTAAAGGTTCTAAATATTCAACTCTGTGGGAGGCTATGGGTTCCAAAAAGCAATTAAGATAAGGGATTTAATTTGTATAGAATCTCAAACAGTTTAGACTGGACTGCTGTGTTTGTTTTCTTAGATCCTTTCCCTTTTTATGAAATTCTCAAAGGAAAAAGTAAATATGGTAGGAGTTGCTGATGGAAGGGAATTGCTGTGTCTAAGAATTCACACTCTGGGATTAAAAAAAAAACAGCAGTTTTTAAAAAAATAATTAATTAATTTTTTTGAGCTGGGTTTTAATTTCGTCTCTGCCATTTATAGCTAGGTGACTCAAGCAAGTTACTTATTCACTGGGTACTTCAAGTTCCTCCTCACTAAGATGGCGATCAGAATAGTAGTGAAAGTGTGTACCTACGAGGGTTAAGTTAGATTATATATAAGTTAGATTATAGACCTTTGATGATGATGGCTCTGGTTATAGTACCCAGCACATAGTAGGTTCTCAATAAACATTAGAACCTACATTTGATCCCACTGTTTTGCTGATAGTTTTTTAAATCAAAATAACTGGATTTTTCTTTGGGGAAACTAGAAATGCAAGGGAGGAGAAGGACAGGGATGAGGACAATATTTTGAGGAAAGCAGAATATTACTTTCTCTTATTCTTAACAAGTATTATGTTTTGATAGCTAGGAATGAGAGGAGGTGGTTCCACTGTTGTCTTAGCTTGATTCTTGGTTTCTGTTTGAGATTGCTGGGAAAATTGTCTACCTAAAAACTAAAGAGTTGGAGATAATGAGGAATTTTTTTTTTCATTTCTTTCTTTCTTCTTTTTATATCTCTATTTTTATTTTTCTTTTCTTGCAGATGAACTAAGACTATTTCTAGAACATTTTTCAGTCTTTCTTTGATCATTCTGAGATGCTTTCCCCAAAATCCAACACATCTGAGCTAAAACAAGGACTCTCCAGGCACTTTCTTAACCACTAGAATTCCAAAAGCCTCCACATCTACCTATATGAAAAGAACTGCCCTGCCTCAATTTTCTAGCTTTAGTAGAAAGTCTGGCATAATAAAGACATGGCTTTAGAACACTTATTCTCATTACCAAGGTGACTTGGAAGATAAATTGGGATGAGAAGAAAAGATGCTTAAAATAGCCATGCAATGTTGAAGAGCCTCAGTAACTACCATTCCATGAAAGCTCTCTGTGGTGCCTGTGAACTGGCCTGCCCTCAAGCGCTGGGGGCTTTCCTGGGTTACTTTTCACAGCCCCAAGGCATTCACGTGTAGACTTCATTTCTGGCAGGTAGTGTCAACAGAGTTACCTTTTTTTTGCCTGGAACCAAATATTACTTTCTTAAAGAGGTATTCGTGATTCTACTACCAGAATTAATTATATGTTCCGAGGCAGGGAAGGTCTTGAGTTTGGAGAACCATTTTCATACCTGCTTTCCTACATGATACCAATTTATATCTTACCTCCCACCCCCAAAGTTAGGTATTCCATACATGTTTGTGCAAGTGTAGTCATCAAAAGAGCAAGTTTGCAACTCTGGGAACCAAATGTTATATGATTTCTAATCTTTTTACCTGTGTAGGGTATCCACTTTTCTGAATTTTCCCAACTGACTTCTGTGTCACTTTACATCGTCCTTGAAATGCCATTAATGGCTTCTATTAAAAAAGCAAGTTTCTATACCTGCCACTCTGTTACACCCTAGTCTGTGAGGGATGGCACAAAATCTTATTGAACTGAAAGTGGGGTTGTCTGCCGTAGGGAGGCTGCACAAGTTTTGCAACCTTTCCTGTCTTTGAGACTAAATTTCAATAAGAATTCAGCTCAATTCAAATTATATAGCACTGATGTACTTTGGGATCATGGGCAGGATCCCACTATTTCAGTGCTCATATTTGCCAAATGATTTCTGTCCTTGATGAATATTTAATGCTGATTCTCTTTAAAGACAATTTCTTTTTCGATCGAAAAGCAGACTATCCTTTGAATAGCCAATGTTCTAGACATAAGGGGTATTTGACCATCAATATAAAATAACCCAGGAGGAAGTAAGAGCAATCAATCTATTGCAATAATACTTTGCTCATAATTTCCTAAGGATAGAAAGTCTAATAGCCTTCTCTCATTTATTAGAGGTAGGAACTAGCTTCCATCTGTTTCACCCCTTGTTCTAAGATGCAACCTCATGCATGATCAAGAAATCCTTTAGGAGAAACAAAAATGTATGATTCAAGTATCCTACTTCAATCAATAGAGCTTTTGAGACTCCCCCCCCCCCCCCCCCCATAAGTAGAGCAGACACTCCTTACTCAAGACTGGTTGACACTGCCTGCAATTTAAGAAGAGGCAAAAAAAAAAAAAAAAGTATTCATTGGCTCAAAGACTCCAATGGATGAGGGGCCAGTTCAGAGTGATGTGTTTGATGCATTTGCTCCACCACTTCCCAGTGTTTCAACACTGCACAGGTAGACAAATTGGTGATAGTTCTGGTATTTTAGAAATTTACTTGACGTGGGCATACATGTAAATGAAAATGAAAAATGAGTCCAGAGGCTATGGTTGAAGATCATAAAGATGTATAACATAACTAATTATGTCAGCTGACATGTGGGTTCCCTTCAGGTCAATGTGATATCTCATGTGGGAATTTATGAAGATTTACTCTTTTTGCTTGTTCTCATGATGGGTTAAGGGACAAGTCAACTCTGAAAACCTTGCCAGCACTCTTAGATTTAGAATACCTGCCTCCTTCTTGGTCCTCAAGTATTTCTGCACAAGTGGCATTCCCAGGATAGAGCAAGGACAAAATTTCTCCTCATTTAGAGAGGGAAAGCTGCTCCCTGTACTTCCAAGGGCTCCTTTGTTGGAGAGCCTTCCTGTGGGGGCCAATTTGTGTTACACTGCAGGCTCAAATGCTCGTTTTTCACCAGGCTCCCTGGTGTCCTGGGGAGCTCATGCTGCCCCCTTCTCCCTACTCCTTCTGTGGCAATTCGCAACAATTGACATTTAGCCAATATTTCATTTCTGGGTAAGAAGCTGAAGCTGCAGAAATAAAGGAAGATGTTGGCTTCTGTAGTGTGAAAGGCAGCTGAACTTCATTTTAGTCTTATAACATTGATCTTTCTTTCCTTTCATGTCATTGCATAAGCAATTTACAGTAGTGCGAGGCAAGTAGGCTCATTTAATCATTCTGCTCAAGAACATGCAAGATCTCTAAAAATGATAACCACACATGAATTGATAAGCAGTTTCAAAGCATAGCTAAAACAGCATTTCACTGAATAAAAAACCATTAGGCTTGTTTTATTCAGTTAAGATAAATATAGCCCATCCCATTCTTTTTCCACTTCATCTCTCCCAATGGGCAAGTTCAATTAAACCACTTATTCTTCTTGGTTGACTGCTGCTCTCCCAAATTGGAATGAGCAAGGTTTATTGTAAATGCCCTTTTGATTCCATTATTGCTATCTGCCCTATTTTACCCATTTAAAAATAGTTTGGGATTCATTAACCATGCCTCACAAATGGATGTTTAATCCAGAGTCGGGAATCTAAAAGAGCTTCTATATTTGCATTATGGACTTGAAATTCCTTTTATCAAAGAATTTTCCTATTACTTCGTGAATTTTAGTGCCTGACTCTCAATATTACAATTTCTGCAAATGTTGTATCTATTGGGATACATATTTTTAAAAGTCATAAATGTGGCTGAGTCAAAACAGAGTATCAAGATTAGATGTGACTTAAGAGGCATCAAAATCATTACAAGTGAAGTTTTTATGTAGATAATTCCTTTATATTTGCTTAAAGTGATTCAATCTTCTGCAATTTCTTATGAGCATTTACTTAGAAGTACCATCCTTCTCTACTTCCTCATCTATAAAGGTGGCCAGGACTGGGAGGGAGAGGGGATCATTTGATGGCTAAGTGACATCTCCCTCATTAATGTGGATTCCTGGTAGGCGACATTAATTCTGTAATCAATGGGATCATGACCTAGGAAAAGGCAGTAGGGTCTAGGGAAAGAATATGCCCACAAAAGGGATTAGTTTATCTTGAAATATGGCCACTTCTTACCTCTTCAACCAGTTGCAGCATACGACGGGTGCTTTCCAGTGACTGAGATTTAAAAAAAAAAAAAAAAAGTTATGAGTGCAGGATCCAGAGGTCTTTGGAAATCAGAACTACTCTCTTCAATTGAGAAACACAAAGGGTTACCTTTTTATTTTTTCACAAAGGGTTACTATCACATATTCTTTTAAGTTTATGACTGAAACACATTTTCAATCTCTTTCCTATCAGTCTTTCTACATAATAAGATTCCCTAAAGCAATTACATTAAAGCTGATCTTCTAAAATCAAAACCATATGAAGCTGATCTTGATATCAAAGACAAAGTAATCTGGAAAAGATAATTTTGCATGTGCAGGATGCATGAAAAATTATCTCAAATACTCAGAGGATTAATTTGGCCTCCTTGGACCAGGAATATTGAGTTTTAAACACAAACATAATTTTTCATGAATTGAGATGAATCTAACATCAAGTTTCTTATAAAGCTCCTAGAAACACAATTGGAAGTTCTTATCAATACAAATTAAGCTGTCGCCTTAGGGTGAAAAAAAAATCAAGCATGTTTGAAATAACTAGCCTATAGGAGACAGCTATAATAATTATCTCCATCCTTAGATAAGACAAAGTGAGATGGAAAGTCTGAAGTCAGCACTGGTCCCTCAGGCACATCGTTGTCACTTTTTTCTCAATTCCTTTGAAACTAGTAGACTCCGGCAACCACTGTGATTTCTCAAAGCTTTGCTTTTAAGTGACAAACTTATTTTGGACAAGATTCTGCAAGAACGGGAAGAACGTGAACTTTCCTGGAAGAGCTGTCAGGAGGCTGCTTGTTGAAATAGAATGGCTGTAAGCAGTGGTATGCTGGTAAATGCTAAAATATATGAATATTAATATGTAAAAAGATATGAATATGTGTATATGTGTATTTAAATTGGTTATTTTCCCGATATAGGGGAAGGAGAGCATAGTATTTACAAATAATAAAATATATAGTGCCCTTTATTATATATTTCATGTAGCTAATTGATTCTCACAGTAAGGTTTGTTAAGTTTTACTGAACTCTTGTGTCCATTGCTAAGCATGCAAAGAACAAGTGTAGTTCTGACATGGATGTTGGTTGATTTTTCCATTAACAAGTAAGAGGACAGTGCAACAATGAAGATACATTAGACCTTTGCTAGTTTGTCAATGATGCAAGTGACTGCTGAAGAGAATAAAAATTTTCAAATACTAGAAGATTTTCTCCATTTTTTGTGTTAATTAAAGAGTAATGGCTAGAGACATGCACATTTTTAAGTTTATTCTGTTATTAATATTTTCTCCACTTTCTTAAGTCTAGACAGTCGACAAAACAGTAAGTCAAATCCTGATTTGTAGTGTTTGCAGATTCCTGTGATATAAATACTCCTAACCTGTCTGATTTTTAAGCAGTGTGGTGTCACTAAAGGTGAACTTGGGAAGGTGTACAGCAACACACTGTTATAGGGTATTCCTATATTATAGCTATAAAACCAAGAACTTTGAGAGCATAGGTAGTAGTAAAATATAGGAAAATAATTAAGTGATGAATTTTGAGTATTTATTGCCTTTGATTTTTAATTAATATCATCTATTTTTGTCAATTTATATAATTCAATTTTAATACCAGCCTGTAAAATTCTAGAAAACATAACAATCAGCTCTCAGAATTAGGCCACCTCCAGACACCCAAAGCCATTGCTTTTTTTAGAGGGTCTTGACTTCTCTAGATTTTTAGAAATTGGGAGTTTAGGCTAAGATATTAATTGTATATAGGTTTATCAACCCATTCCTGTCTGTAGAGGTGTCAGGTGTATAGAAAATCAGTCATACTCCTCTGTTTTTTAAATTGAGATGTTAAAAAACCTTTTCCGCCTGAACCTGAATAACACCAAGTACTCAGCTCCCCATCTTTTGCTCTTTATGTGCCATCCCTCACCTCATCAGCCAATTGGTCAGCCCTTCGCTGCATCTCCTCCAGCTCATTGCGCATGTCTGCGTCTTCGGCCATGGTAGTGGTTGGGGGTGGCTGGGTGCTTGGGCTGGGGGATCAGTGATGGCTTTGGACACAGAACCTGGAAAAAGCAGATTTGAACATGTAAGAGTTTATATAAGGACATGTCGTATGTGCAACAGGAGATCTAAATAGCCCACGCTGTCTCCATGACTCAGTCATCTTCTGAAAGATGGAAGCCATATTCAGACAGGGTTCAATAGAATTTTGCTGTTTCTCCCAAAGGTGCATTATGAATGCATACTTGCCAGCTTTACAATGTACAGCTATGAAGCATTTTTAAGACACGAACCATCCAAGAATTTGGAATGATGATACGGAGGGATATGGTTCTGGGTTAGTATATTTTTAACCTCACATTTATTTTCTATTTTTATTTTATTCTTAAGAGCTTTATTGAGGTATGATGGACATACAATAAATCCCATATATTTGAAATGCATAGTTTGAAAAGTTTTGACATTTGTACACACCAAGGAAAACCATGACCACAATTAGGAAAACATATCCAACATCCCCTAAAGTCTTTTCATGCTCTTTGTAATCCTACACACCCACTCATCCCATATCACCTGGCCCCTGTGATGAAACAACTGCTTATCTGTTCTCTGTTACTATAATATATATATAATATATATTAGTTTATATATATATAAATTATATATTTATATATATAAATTCTATAATATATATAATATTATATATTAGTTTGCATTTCCCAGAATTTTATATAAATGGATGATAGAGTATGTACTGTTTTTGTCTCATTTTTTTCACTTAGCATAATTATTTTGAGATTTATTATGTTGTTGCGTATGTTAATAGTTTGTTCCTTTCTGATGTTGAGTAGTATTCCACTGCATTTAGAAGCATTTAGAATGTAGGGGCAAAGGACAGGCCACCCCCAGATATGCCACTTTGGCATGCAGATTATTTCGAGCTGAAAATAATCAAGGCTCAGAAGACTCAGGAATAATATTTGACCTTCCCCCTAACTGCCTACGAGAATTCCCCCTAACTTCCTCCAGGAAAGGAGCAATCACCACAACTAACTACGAGGATTAGGGGTGGTAGACTGAGAAGGATTTAGCGAAGTCTGATTATTAAAATTGCTCCCTATGTACCATGTTTCTGTATGGCCCAGCCATACAAAGGAGTAAATGTTTACCAAACATCTCAAACCCTCAAATGTTTGGTAAACATTTACTCTTTTTTACCTTCCAGTGAATTTTTTTCCTTTCCTTTGAAGTTCCAGACTCTTACCTTCTCTTTAGTTCTGGATGACATACATACCTCATTTTGCCAATCTTTGGAACCCAAATCTATGTGGATTCCCCAGACATGTATAATTAAATTTGATTTTCTCCTGTTAATCTGTCTCATGTCAGTTTAATTTTTAGATCACCTAAAAGAATCTTCAAGGATAGAGGTAAATTTTTACTCTCTAGCAAGGAGCTAAAGGCAGAAAATCTTTAGTTTCCTTCAGTTGTTATCAGAGGTTGCCAAGAAGGCTTACGTGAATATGCACAGCTATTTTTCTAAAAAGAGATGGATCCTTTGTATGTGAAATATGACCAGCCCATTTCTTGGTTACTCTCTTGAAATCTCGTATGATACAAATTATAGGTAGTCAGACTGAGCTCCCTCCAGAGCCAATAAGCCCCCTCCCTCTCTTCCTTTTTCTTTTCTTTCTTTCTCCTGTCATTCCTTCTTTCTCAAATATTTATTGAGTACTTGTAACATGCCAGGACAGTGTTAGGCACTAAGGATATAGTAATGAATGAGACAGGTAAATTCATTGCTGTCATAGAGCAACAAGCTAATTAGGAAGATGGGAGTAAAATAAGGAAATTAAATTATTCCGTGTGAAACTAATTATATTTGAGGACATACCATGGCTGCCCATGGGTCACAGCAGGCCTTCCTGAGGAAGTCATGTCCCCAGGAAAGGCCATCAGAGGTGATAGGATAAGAGTCTGAGGAAGGGTTTGAGATGATAACTATATGATATGATAAAACCTTCTCTGCGAGTAGCACAACTGTAGAAGGCATGGGCTCTTGCTTTGTGGTTGAGATGGCCAAGTGTGCATTGGAATATTTCCTACCTCTTCCATGGTAGAGCATGGTCTTGGGGACATGGCTGCTCAGATGGGAATTACATTTCTAGTTCCCATTGCAAGGAGGTGGTGCATGTGGCTAGAGATGGCTCATGTATTGCAGTGGGAATGATGTGCATCCTTGCCAGGCTCAGGCAGTTCAGAAGCAGGCATTCCTTCCATGTCCTCTCTTTCCCTTTCTCCCAAAAACAACAGGACCCTAGTGGATGACGAGGCCATGAGACAGCAAGAACTTGGGCCCTTGGAATTCCTACATAGAGGCAAGTTGATAATGAACCATAAAGACCCAAAACTTCATATGAAATGACAGTGCACTTCAACTATACTACACTATTGAAACTGTGAGGATTTGGTTTTGTGATAGCAGTGGGTATTATACTAACAGAGGAAGGCCTGAAGAAACTCAAAATGGGATAAAAATATTGCATAGGAGCATGATTTCCCAACCAAAAAACACATCTGTGTTTGTCTTCTATTGAAAATTGAAGATGGGAAAAGAAGTTAGATGTAGGGCCTTGGAGCAATACCATGTTTAATTATTATTCTAAAAATTATTTTTGTTATAATTTGTATTAGAAGCATTTTGTTTTTCAAAAATGAAATGAAAACTCTTCAAAAATAATCAGGTTTGCAGTGGCAGGCCCTCAATGACCTCATCTCCCAGGCCCACTGCTATACTGTTTTCTCAACAGCTAAGGTTGAACTCTTCCTGGGATTTTAATTTAGCAACTATTATTAGACTCTCCCACATGTATTACTCTTGTGAAAGAACTCAGACTATTCAGTGTTCCTCAATAGGAGGAGTCCTAAAGTGAATCTTCTTTGGAGATAATAGATTTCACAGTTCTTTTATACCCAGTGTTTCTTCAGCAAAGTGACAAATGTGGAATCATGGTAAAAAAAAAAAAAAAGAAGGAAAAAAGCTTCAGGACTACATTCTACTTACCAGCATTAAAAAAAAAAAAAAAAAAAAAGAGGTAGTAAGCTTATGTTAGGTTAGTTCTATGGGCAGCCATTTAAAATGTCGACAGAGCATCATACCATAAGCCTCCTGATTTTTTTTTAAATGACTTTTTTATTTGATAGAGAGCATGAATCAAGGGAGAGGGAAGGGGAGAGAGAGAATCTTAAGCAGATTACCCACTGAGCATGGAGCCTGGCACAGGGCTCAATCCCACAATCCTGAGATCATGGCATGAGCAGAAATCAAGAGTCAGATGCTTAACCAACTGCGCCAACCAGGTTGCCCTGAGCCTGCTAATTTTTAACACCAATTCTGGCCACCAGAATATGTACTCATGATATGATATACAGCTTTAAATGCTTTGTGTTTTACTTAAACACAGATCTCCACTTTGGAAATTAGGGAACTAGCAAACAGAAACTGGAAGGAATTTACACTGAGCCACTTCTGAACCTTAAAATAAGCAGAAATAAAATTCCAGTGTTTTTCTGAATGACTGGGATCTACCCCCTAAAATAAAATGGTGTATCAATGGAAATGTAGAGTAGTTTATGAGCCACAGCTGTGGTGTGAACAAGGGTTTCACAGACGATTGGTACTCAGTTGCTGGATGACTTTGGGCAAGTTTATCACTGTCTCTGAGCCTCAGTTTTTTTTCAACAGGGTACATAATTCCAGTCTCATAGGCCTTCTGAAGGTGTAATTATATTATAGAAAGTTCTGCCAACCTTGTTTGTAAGAATGTGGGAGCTTCATATTCAGAAAGCTTTGCTCATTCAGGATAAGCCTGTACCCATTGCTAAGAGTGGAACAAATGCAGTATTTGTTAATTAGCTTTCCTTTACTAACAGCTGGGCAGGAGACACGTTGCCGTGGTGCTGGGCACCCGCAGAAGACTGAAACCAGGGAAACCAGCAGAGTGCCAGAGCCTGCAGTCTTGAAGCAGCACCTTTTGCAAGATTGCCACGTGGAGATAAATAAGTGCACCTTCTCACCCTGTTCTCTATCTTTGTATTTTGCTGCTGAGTTCCTTGGGGGAACATCTGCCTTCACTCTAAGCAAGCAACTGACCTTTCTTTCCTCCCAACAGGTTAGTTTATTAGAAGGCAGATCCTGCACTTTCCAACCTGGATTATGATTGCTAGTTCCCTCTTCCAGGTTTATTTGCTGATAGTGCTCTCTCTCACCCTCTCTTTGTCTCTCTGTCTCTGTTTCTCTCTCTCTCTCTCTCTCTCTCACACACACACACACACACACACACTCTCAGGGCTCATGGGTTTCCTTGGCAATTTCCTCCCAAAGTTGCTATTCTCAGCATCTGAAAAACAGCTGTTGAGCCCCCATGGCTTCAAGCTGACAGCAGTCTACAAGGATCTGGCTGATCTGCAGTTGGTGTGAGAGCAGAGAAGCCATGTAGTGGATATCTTTGTTTTCATCACTTCCATGGTCTCCCCAGGAGCTCCCAGACCTTATTCCTGCTCTCAGATGTGGGGGATGTCTGACTGGGGAGAAGGGCTGATGCACCCGTAACAGATATCAAATGCACGGCATTTCCTAGCTGAAAGAGCAATGCCCACTCTCCTAAAGAGAATACAGGGAGAGTAGGTCTGGAACATACCTCCAGATCCTCTGTTCGGATATTTATTTTTTACATTTTATTTATTTATTCATGAGAGACACAGAAAGAGAGGCAGATACATAGGCAGAGGGAGAATCAGGCTCCATGCAGGGTGCCCAATGTGGGATTTGATCCTGGGAATCCAGGATCACGCCATGAGCCAAAGGCAGACGCTCAACCCTGAGTCACCCAGGCGTCCTCTCTGTTGGGATATTTGATGCTAGTGTTTGATAATTCTCCCCACAAACCTCAAACCCAAGCATATTAGGCTTCTGAGGAATAGCACCTGAAGAGGCATACTGATGTTGATGCACAACAATTTGATCAGCTGAAAGAACAGTAATAGTGAAACGGCATTTATTATCTAGGTGGCATAGAACATTCACTCATATTAGCAAATTGAACCTCTATCCCATGTGTTGCTCAAGCTAGTAGTGTGGTCCCAGCCAGCAAAACCTGTTCAGTTAAGTGAAGAAACTAGGAGCAGAGCCACTCAAAACTATTCCCTAGGGCTCTGCTGTAAGATAGTCTCCCATTTTATTAAGGGTCTAACAGTATCCTAGTAATTGTCTCAAATCACCAGTGTTTAGTAAAAGGTCTGGCCCCCAGTAGGTGTTCAATTCATGTTAACTGATTTGTTGAGTGAATGAAAGCACTGTTTTGACACTCGCCCCCTACCCCCACCCCCAAGTTAATGTTCCGAAGTCAGCAGTTTTCCAGGTGTTGTCTAGGGCAGTGCTTCTAAAACTTCAACAGGCATCAGAATTACTGGAAACCTGGTTAAAACGGATAACTAGGTCCCACTCTCAGAGATTCTGAGATAGGGTCCCAGATTCTGCATTTCCAATAAGCCCCAGGCCATGCTGCTGCTATTGCCCACAAACAGCACTTCTTTGTAGCTCTGATATATAGAACCTTGTCCCCTGGAGTGTTAGTAAGTGCCACCAGGTGGGTGGGGAGCAGGAAGGTTCAGCAGACTGTAGAAACTATAGGCTCAGCCAGGGGCTTCAGGGCATTATGCCCAAATCCAGCTCACAGCCTATTTTTATATTGGCTGTATGCAAAGAATGATTTTATATTTTAAATGGTTAAAAAGACTCAAAGATGCATACTTTTTACATGCAAAAAGTATGAAATTCAAGTTTGAGGGTCTATAAATAAAGCTTTACCCATGCCCATTGCTTCCCTGTTGTCAATGGCTCTTTCAGGCTACAAAGGCAGAGTTGGGTGGTTTCAAGAGACCACGAGGCCCTCAGCACTGAAAATATTTACTTTCTGGTCCTATACAGAAAACATTTGCTGATCCCTGGGTTAAATCAACTTGAACAAAAATCCTTAAAGCATTCCTTTTTTTTTATTTTTATTTATTTATGATAGTCACACAGAGAGAGAGAGAGAGGCAGAGACACAGGCAGAGGGAGAAGCAGGCTCCATGCAGGGAGCCCGACATGGGATTTGATCCCGGGTCTCCAGGATTGTGCCCTGGGCTGAAGGCAGGCGCCAAACCGCTGCGCCACCCAGGGATCCCTTAAAGCATTCCTTATTGGTCTTTTGTATCCATTTCCCTTAGAGAGACACAAAGTGGGGTGTTCTCTTCTGTCTATATTTATTTGAAGAAGTTCCTTCTCATGGACCTTCCTGCAAAGTGGTTTGTGTTTTCTGGACCATTTTTTATTTATTTCTTTATTTTTTAAAGATTCATTTATTTATTTGAAAGAGAAAGAGAAGGAGAGAGCATTCACCCACGGGTAGAGGGAGAGGGGCAGGGAGAGTGATCAGCAGTCTGCACCACGTGCAGACAGAGCCTAACTTGGGGCTCGATCTCATGAGCCCAAGATCACGACCTGAGCCAAAACCAAGAGTTGGATGCTTAACCAACTCCACCACCCAGGAGCCTCTGGACCATTTTTAAATTTAACATATAATATATATTTCCTTTTGATTGGCAATTTCTCTACAATCAGATTTAATCCATGTAATTCATCACAAGGTCCTGGGATGCCTGCACAGCCTTCAGAGATTCCTAATTTCCATGACCAACTGCAGGCCTATGTTCCCAGCCCCAGCAGCAGCACTGGACTGCATTAGGGACAAAAACATCTGAGAAGCTGTTGCCGTCACAGTATGTGGTACAAAGCTGGCAGGCTGCCGCTATTCCTTGATGTCAAATATAAATCGCAAAGCTTTCCATTTTCTAATGCTGCACGCAAGTCTATTTGAGTCTCATATTAGACATGGGGCAAGTGAAATACAGAGACAACCCTTCCTTATTAAGGGGCTTACTTATCTTCATGCATTAGGCTAAGACTGTTCTCTTGATGTAGAGTCTGGGTTTTACCTTTTAATTAATAAAACAAATAAACAAGCCCACATATATCAACATCTATCGGCTGAATTATCACAGAGCTGAAACCTACAACTTGGTATCCTCTCACACTGCTCATCATTTGAACGAAACCTCTTCAAGATAATCTCTCTCTCCTGCAGAAACTGCCTGCTTTCTGGTGGGGATACACTTTAAAATTCAACAAAATTTTATCAAAGACTTACTGTAATCAACCAAGCCCAAAGAAGAACAAAGACACTTTATAAACCGAGTGGACAACTCTCCTTAATTATTAATAAAATCACATGAACACTCACCGAGGGCTTACTCTTTGCTAGGCCCTGTTTTAAGTGCTTCTCATATAATAACTTACATGAACCTTCAATGCCATATGGTGTGCATACTACTATCATCCTCAATTTGCAGATTAGAAAATACGTTTAGAGGTAACTCTCTATTAACCACAGAGAAATTTCAGATCAAGAACCTATGTCATTTTTTAAAGCATATTTTCTTTCTTTTTTTTTTTTTGAAAGCATATTTTTCTCAAGCACATTGTATGGCTATTTTTGTCTTTTAATCAAAAACTGAAAACTATTTTATTTTTAGTTTCATTTATATATTAGAAAATAACATAGAGTGGTTTGACAGATATATCTCAGGATACTCCAGCTTTTGATATCATCTATCATCTCTACCTATGCTTTTAATCTCTAGTTCTTCTTCCCCCCCCTGTTTTTTGCTTATTTTATTTCTCTTTTCCTCCTGGGATATGACTGTGTTCTCTTTATATCTTTTTGAATTGACAAAAGATTCATTTATTTCACATTTTTCTTGTTTTTGGTACAACATGCTTATTGCTAGAAATTATTTTCTATGTGTTACTGTGGCTCTACCCTAAAAATTTGGGCATACATTATAGCCTTTTGTTATTTATTTCTAAATAGCATTAAATTTCAGTTTTAATTTCCTCTATTCTCATTTCTTCTGTTTCAATTTTTATTTCAAGTAACTCTTGAGTTATTTAAAAGTATTGTTTTAAAATTTAAATAATAGAAAAAAATTTAAATAATAGAAGTTTTTTTATTGTCATTGCTAATTTTATTTTCATCATGATCAGTGAAGGTGGCCCATGTGATTTGGTTTTTGAAACTAGGTAAGATTTCCTTTGTACCCCAGTGCCTGGGCAATTTCTGGGAAAGGTTGATTTGTGTTTAAAAAGAAAGTCTATTCTATCGTTGATTTTCTCTTGCTACCTATCTATACCAAATCAAGCTAAAAAGGAAGATCTGTTATTCAAACACTCTGAAATCTTTAGTCAGTTGATCTATTGATTTCCATGTATTCAAGTCCCTGGCAGTACTGTAGCTTTATCAATTTCTTCTTAAATTTCAGCCCATGTCTTGCTTTTTATATTTTGCAGCTGCATTGTCACAAAGTAGTCCCATGATCACTTTTTCATAGTAAATTATAGCTTTTATTGATATTAAATAATAGAACTGTACCCATAGACTTTATTTATTTATATTTATTTATTTATAGGTGACACATAATATTACATTAGTTTCATACCAATTGACACCACTTGACACTATTATAATATCATTGAATATAGTTCCTATGCTGTACCTTTCATCCCCATGACTTACTCATTCCATAGCTGGAAGCCTATGTCTCCTGTTCCCAGTCACTATGGTATTTATGCCACACAACTTTGGTCAAACTTAAGGGTTGGGAATATATGTCTTGGCTCTATTCCTGTCATCTTCTAAAACAAACCCAAATAACAGCAACAACAAACCAGTATCATGCATCTAAGATGTGGGACCTCTCATTTGGCTCATGACTCCGAATCAAACGGTGGGGCAGTCACCAGTTTTCTTTGGGTTTTCACCCTTACTCTTGAGAAGGAGCTGGTACTTGGATGTGTTTGGAGGCAAGATCTCTTTCCTCAACTATAATGCTTGGATCTCTTCTCCAGTTACAATGATAATGAGAGGTGATCAGGATGGACTTACTGCCATTATTTTTACTGGATGAAATTTATTACCTGAAGATAATAAATGCAACCATAAGACTCAAAGTGCCCATTCTAAGGGAATAGTGAAGTGCAGTTACTGCTGCTGAGACAAGTCCTCAAGATTCCTCAAGTGCATCAGGAGCATTATTTACTCTGAATAATTAGAATTTGCCCCAGGTTTGAAGCAGCCTTTCTCAATTAAGAAAAATCAGCTGCATTTATTCCAATATTCTATGTCATTGTAACTCTTGCTGTCTAAATATTATGCATAATAATAATCATTTACTGAGAACTTGCTATGTGCTAGGAACTTTATATAAAGCTTGGGGGGGTATATAGGAACCCCCAAACCTTTGCTACTCCAACTGCAGTTCCCAGACCAGCAGCATCAGCCTCTCCTGGGAGCTTGTTAGAAATGCAGAATTATAGTCTCTACCCCAGACCTCCTGAGTGAGATCATCTACTGAACAAGATCTTCAAGCATCAGGAGTTTAAGAAGTGCTTCCCCAAAACATGTTATCTCCATAGTAAGCAAGAAAAAATGATATATTAGTTGCCTTGATAACCAGCCAAGATCAGAAGGTCAGTGGAAGAGGCTGAGAGTTCCAAGTGGGGGAGCCAGACTCTGGGCCTATACTTCCACCACTGCACCCCATGCCATTATTCCATTTTGCCCATTCTACACAACTTGCACACTTCCAGCAGCATTTGCTTCTCAGCAGACAGGAAGCTCCAGGGCCAGAGGTTCCAAATGTCTCACAACAGTGTCCTGTACTTGGAGGATGGTCACACTGGCTAATTTCTATGAGATAGTCTTTCATTCAGAGAACAAGGGGAAGATGTTTATCAGAAAAAGCACACAGAGACTTTTCTTCTCCAAATAGCAGAGTCTGTGAAGGCTAAGACTTGATTTAGATGATTAGAGCTGGATAGTCCTGATAAACTCTTCCTCTGAAAATGATAATAATTAAATTACATGTCTTAATGACAAACTAAGGATCAGAGCAAATAATAATTTTTAGCAAGGTAGCAAGGTTCTGTTTATATTTCTATTGTTAAAAATGGCCAGTTCTTAAATCTGCTGTGTTTGTGGTTGTATAAGTTCTTTAAAGTGTGGACTGGACTTAGTTCCTTGTTCTTATATGTTGGATATTTTTGAGCATGAAATTCAACTTCCCTCTTTCTTCATAGTAGGCACTTCTGGTATTAACAAATTATTTAGTTGAATTAAAAAAGATTTATCTTTCAAATATGAAGAACAGTGGCTCATGAATAGATTTACTGCCTTACTTCCATTTTATGCCCAATATCTGGCTCACTGATAAGTTGCAGTGCTCATGATAGCACTTCATAGCATGGTCTAAAGTCTCCTTGCATCTAAACTTTTTTATTTTCTTGTAAAAATGCAGACTATAAATCATACCACCTATGGAAGGATGAAGGTGGTGCTAGAATTTGCATTTCCTGCAACAACTATAGGTCCTCCTTATGCCCCTAGAATGGGAGGATTCATTTATGTATAGCTTGGTGTAGTGCTGAAGGGCTTTGCAAGTATCCAATGGGAAACTCTGATAATCCTAGATAATCCTAGATAATAATTTATCTAGATGATAAAACCATCTAGAAATGCAAATATAAAAAATATATAAAATATATTATAAAATATATATATAAAAATATTTAAAAAGGCAGCCTCCCTTTCTCCCCACCATGTTCTTCTCAATATCTGATGGCATAGAATGGGCTAGATTAAACACCATGAATGCATTCCTTACAGGAAAATTTGCCTTAAGAACCATCTCAAGTGAACAGATATTTCAACCAGCTCAGAGATATGTCACCATTTCCCCAGTATCTCTGAGGGAAGCCACTGGCCACCATTATAGCCCCATGCCTTTCAAGCTTGGCTTCCTTATTTTTCAAATCATTGTGTCCCACCCAATTTCTACATGGGATTCTGTGTCTCTACATCTAGATATATAAACAAATACAGTCCTGATCGGGTTTCTTTTGAAAAAAGTCTGACTTCCCTGATGAGCCCCTTCCCTGGGCTACTCTGGGCATGACACCGTGGCTGATAGGCAGCTTCAGCTTGGCTTTTTGTTTTTTAGGGTCCTGGTCTGGGACCCTAAAGCAGCCAGCTCCCATGCAGCCAGCTTTGGCATCTCTTAATTGCAACAAGGCTGCTAGCCACAACCAACACTGATTATGCCTAAATCTCTCTTTTTCAAAAGTGCCAATGTTTCCTTTGTTTTGCAAATACAGCCAAATGGGTATTCAGCACTGAGGTTTGTATTATGCCACAGTTCCTGATTGTTTACTTGGGAGCCAAGCACAGAGGACTCACTGATGGGAAGAGAGGGAAGGGCAGAATGGGACTTCATCTCATTTACCCTGATCCTAGTCAAAGCAAACCACAGTAATTGGTTCAGCCATTTAACCAATGTTTACAGAGTGCTACGCTAGTGCAGCCACATTCAGCATGCAGCTGGAGTGGAACGGCCACCTCTATTGGGTTGGCTCTAGGAGCTCTAGGGAGAAACCTTTTGCTTCCAGGTCTCTTCTTTCATTTTGTCTAGGAGGGAACTGATGAAAATGTTTGTATTCTAAGGAACCTGGCTGGTTCCTGGAAACAGTGATATCTATGCAGGACTACACTTGGGCACATGAGAAACAAGTCTCTTTATAACCTAAATAAAATGGTTTCACTCAGGAGTACATGAACTGATAAAATCCAAGACCACGCAAAAAGACCATCATTCTAATCAAAACAAACTATTTCTGTGCCCACAGGACCAAATCAACAGTTGTTAGCTGCTATATATTCCTGTTCACTGATAGTCTTGCCTTCGGTAATGGATATTGGTGCTCTCTTCAGCCCCCTGGGATCTCTCTCACTTGTTCCATGTAGGTGTCCCCTAGTTTTGTCATATTTCACTCCTGACACTTCCCTGGAACCATTTTTGTAAGACCCCATAAGGCTGCTTCACCTGATCCATTGAAGGCTGTAAGTGCCCAGGTCTCACCAGGGCAGACCCATAGCTGTTAACCCACTGGCACAGCAGAACAGAAGTCCAGCTGTTTTTATCTTTAGGCAAGGCATATCATGAGGTGTATTGGACCATCCAAAGGTTCTCTGGGGGTCCTGCCACATCTAAGACCTCTCTTGCAATTGCCCCACTGCCTGGCTTCCTCTCTGTCTAGCTGTCCTGCTTCCTCCTCTCCTTTCTTGTTTCTCCTGGCAGCACTTCCTTAATAAATCATTGCATACACATCCTTGTCTAAGAGTCTGCTTCTGAGGAACCCAGCCTGAAACAACTTCCATTGGCTTGGGAGTTATATTATATGAAGTATGGAGCACTGTAAACGAGGGACTGAAAAGAATGAATAAATCACTGCATCTGGAAAGGGGCATGGGCAGGGGGAGAACAGAAACTGCTTGCATTCCTAGCCATGCCAAAGAACATGCTAAGTCCCAGCTGAAGTTACTTGGGTTTGAAGACTCCACAACCAAATCATCATAGAGTGGCTAGAATTTGAGGGTTATTGGAGCATCATCCTCATGGGAGGAAGGAAAGCTCAGAGAGGTGGAGTAGTTTGTTGGCAGCCACATCATCATCTGGAACTCAAATCTTTAACTCCCAATCTAGGGTTCATCTTAAGGTACTACCAACATCACACACATTAGAAAACTTGGAAGGAAGGGACTCATCTTGTCTGGGCTTATTGAAGGTTTTCAGAATGTCTAAATATACCATGACTTAGGCCAACGTGGCCTGTGCTCTTTTCCTACTGTTAAGTTGAGGCAATTGCTCTTTTTATCTGCCATCATAGCATCTCTCTACTAACAAAACCCAAACTGTAGTTTCCTCTAGCTTAGATGTCTTCTGGAAGGTACTGATTTTGGTATAGAATGTTTTCTCTCCTGAATTAAAAGGAGGCATATGAGCTACATGGGGCTTATCAAAGAAACAGTATTATTTGTGTTGCTAAACTAATTGGATTTTGGCATTTTCTTTCTGCAGACATAAAGGTGAATGATGTTGATTATCATGATCTATTTTCCTAGGAAAGGTATTCATGATGAAGAGTCCTCCACATCCTAGACCTGTTATCCATGTGAATAATTTGTCCAAAACCCTAGACTTCCTGTGTTTTCTTCACAATTAAACATAAATGCACACAATTAAAACATAACTTAATCCTTTTAACATTTGGTTTTAATGGACTCATGTTCAAACTTAACCTCATTCTAAGTAATAACATCTATCCAACCAGAAGTTTTGTGTTAGTTATGTTTTCCTAATATACACTGAAATAGACACACAACTATTTTTCTTAGAATCTGGGAGCCCACAGAACAAATGAGTGATTACCATCAAATGTCCATACTCTTTAATTTGTGGTTAAACTTGAAGCTAAGAGGACAACAGGGAGGTAAAGATCTTGGAAATCACACCGTACTAAAGATGAACGAAGGCATGAGGGTATTTAGTAGGAGAAAGAAGGCAGAGCATGACTCAAGATTCAACAGTTACCACAAGGAAGGGTCTTGTTCTATACAAGCCATTAAGTTATTTGTTATTAACTTAAAATTCTTTGGCATGGATATGTGCAGGTTGTAAACTTTACACCAGAGGTGGTTGGTAAACACTATATGCACCAGAATTGGGAATATAAGTTCTGGGTGGGGAGTGAGCATTTCAAAGATTCTTAATCAGAAACCCACATTCCTGAAGACAGCTACTACAAGAGCTTCAATCCTTTTTACTGTGGTCTACTGGGAGGTTTGGTAAGTAACAAAATGGGCATTAGGAATGACTTATCATTGGTGAAATGAGTTCTCAAAATATGCGAATTGGCTAGAAATACCATACAGACACTAACATCCCCCATAACATAAATACATAAATAAGGTGTGTGTGTGTGTGTGCGTGTGTGTGTCTGTGTGTGTCTGTGTCTACTTGATCTGGATCGATGCTATTGCTTAAAGTGTAAAATTGGTCCTTTATTTTGTTATGATTAAGCAATACTCTGCTTACTGGTTCTCATCTGGAGAGCTTGTTAAAACGGAGACTGCTGATGTCTGATAATTTGTACTTCTAAGAAATTCTCAGGTGATACCACTGTGTATGGTACAGGGAACACACTTTAAGAACCAGTGCTCTTACCTGATCTGACAACAAGGTCACCTGAATTTTGTTACTAGAATATCTTTGCATCTTCCCTGGATAAGCCTTTTATACAAGGTTCTTACTGGAGTGCCCAAAAGAAAGTTGGGGCATTGTGTTGGTGGAACAGGTTGTCCAACTAGGATTGTGTCTTCTAGTTAAGGTATAGTTAAGATATTGATGATACAAGCATGGATTCCCCACATAAGAGTGGGTTCTTTGTAGCCAGGGAAATTGGGATTTGCTGATTAGCCAGAGCAAAATCTTTTAACTCATCTCTCAGTATCCACTTCTTCCATAGGCAGTCATGGAGCTCAGAACTTAGATGGACCTAATTCTAACCTCTTGACCCTTTTGGGAAAGGTTTGCCATGAAGGAAGGAACAACATCCCCTTTTCGGGATTAAAGGATCCACTGTGGTTGTAAACATGGAAGACATTCCCTAGGTGGACAAGTTCCAGGGAGGAGCTGACTCACTTGCAAAGTGGCTTCATGGGGGTGAGAGGATCAAAAAATGCCAACCTAATGATTATTTACAATTAATCTGACAGTATCATATCAACGAATATAGACATTTGCCCTAGACTTTATCATTTGCCTTGAATGGAGATAATGTAATTATTATTTTTTGCTTTAGATAATAGTTCTGCTATGTCTCTCCTTGAAGCAACCAGGACCTACAAACACAATCCCACTCTGAAAAAAATTCATCATGCACCAACCTACCAAGTGGTTAAGCTAAGAGACTCATGTAAAATATTTGCTCTAAAAATGAATTCACTGCAGGATTTCTTTAAAATAGCAAAGCTCCTGGCTTGCATTCTAGCATGTTACAGACTGTTAAGTACTTGACAGAAAGAATGGAACCAAAAAATAAAAAAGTTCAACCAAAGTGTCAGGAGTCCCAGCTGATGTCAGAAGAGATCCAATTGATGATACAGTGTCTCTGAAGTGACTGTATAAGTCAATGGGAATAGAAGACTGATTTATAAAGTTAGATTCATCCAAATCTCCAGTTGCTTAAGGTAAGTAGCTAATACAACTCTAACTACCCCAGTATATAAATTTGGCTTCCTCAGTTAACTCTATTTGGCACTCACTATCATTAATATGGAGTAGATTTAAGAAGCACCATGGACTAGACCTTGTGGGCAAAAGGCCTAAGGAAATTTTTTTTTTTTTTTTTTTTTGCATGAACTGAAACTATCAGAGGGAAGGAATCTTTCTGTGGTCAAATGATAAAGATTTTCATGCTAGATAAATCTCTACTCAGTGAGTGTCCCATGTTCACTTCTAGTCACTGAATGTGTGTTTGATCATTGCTAGTTTCAAGATACAATTTCAACAAGTTAAAAACATAATTCTCATAAAAATATAGTGAATATGTGTCAAAGACTTACTTAACTCATTAATGAGGGAACTAGCATGATGATAAATTTGATTCAAGAATAATTGATATATAATAATGCTAGAATGAGATTGCTGTAATTACATATATAGCTAGTTAACATCTTCTAGGGCAATAAAACTAACTTTTTTTTTTACTAGCCAGAATCATTTAAATTTTTAGTACACAAAAATCTTCAAGTTAAGGAACATGTAACTTCACAGAATATGGAGCCTGATCAAAAGTTAATGGTAAGTTAAATGAAGAGAATTACATAATCTGTGAGTGTGTCCCTTAGACATGCATCCATCCTTTGCCGTATTTTCTAGTTTAGGATAATTTTTCTTAATAATAAAAACGTATGAGTTTTTCCTTGGGTGTTATACCATTATACTGGTAGCGGCCACCAGATGAACTTTCTGCTTTGAAAGGCTGAGTGATTATTTATGATTTCTCCCAGTGCACTTAGTGAAGAATCTTAAACATCATATGCTGATGGTTCTCAAATCTGGTGTGGGGGGAAGGGAGGGTGGAGGACATTAAAATCTCTTGAGGAACTTAAAAAACCCAAGATGCCCAGCCAAAACCCCAGACCAATTCAATAACAATCTCTGAGAATGGGTCATAGGCAGCAGTATATTTAAAGCTCTTCAGGTGATTCTAATATACACCAAGACAGAGAACCACTGTACTACTTAGAATCAGTATCTGTGTGCATGTGTATATATAAATTTATTTTAAAATTTTCATTAATCATTAAACATTGCTCAAATGCCATTTTATTATTTTTATTTATTTTTTCAATTGCCATTTTAAAAGACTGCATTGTGTTTCATCATATAAATGTATTACGATTTATTTGACTATCTCTTATTCCTGGACATTTAATGCTATTTATACTTTTCTGTCTCTCTCTTTTCTATTTTTGCTATAAATTAGATTGCCACAAACTTATTTATATAAAAACTTTATCTACATCTTGGATTATTTCCTTACAATGGGCTGCTGGGAGTGGATTTACAGGTCAAAAAAAAAATGCTTAAGGACATCTGAGACATATTACCAAAATGATTTCTACAAAGGCTTATTAATGTATACTTTAAAACTGATAATGTCCTCAATTATTTAGAAAATATTTGCATATTTCAAGAATAATTAAAGCATTTCTCAATGGACATTTTAAATTTAAGTTTAATTTAATCCAGCTAAAATTTATTTTAGTGTGTATATAGAGAGTTAAAGTCCCAATTTGATATTTTCTCTGAATAGTTCCTTTCTCAATGTCATTTGTGAAATAATTCATTCTTTCTCCATTAGTTTATGTAACATAAAGTATGAAGGCTAGTTCTCTTAACTCTAGAGAACAAACTGATGGCTGCCAAAGGGGAAGTGAGGGGGGGGGGATGGGGGAAATAAGCGATGGAAATCAAGAGTACACTTATCTTGATGAGCACTGAGTAATACAGAATTGTTGAATCACTATATTGTGCACCTGAAACTAACACTGTATGTTAACTATACTGGAGTTTAAATTTATTTATTTTTTAAAAAGATTTTATTTATTTATTTTTGAGAGACGCAGAGAGAGAGAGAGAGAGAGAGAGAGAGAGAGAGAGGCAGAGACACAAGCAGAGGGAGAAGCAGGCTCCATGTAGGGAGCCTGATGCGGGACTCCATCTCAGGACTCTAGGATCATGCCTGGGGCTGAAGGCAGGCACTAAACCTCTGAGCCACCCAGGGATCCCTGGAATTAAAATTTAAAAAAATATGTAGATTGGGGGCACCTGAGTGACTCAGTGGTTGAGTGTCTACCTTTGGCTCAGGTTGTGATCCCAGGGTCCTGGGATCAAGTCCTGCATCAGGCTCCCTGGAGCCTGATGTCTCCCTCTGCCTATGTTTCTGCCTCTCTCATGAATAAATAAATAAAATATTTTAAAAATATGCAGATTAGTTAACTGTACTTTGCAATAGTGGATAGACTCACAGATGCACATGAAAAAGATTGACACTAGTAACAATCTATTTTGAGTATATTCTTGTCTCAGTTTTAACCATTACTATTTCTTAGAATGATCTAGTTGTGGTTTTAACTCTTACTCCCTTGTAGAACTCATAGGTGTTGAAAAACAACTTGAAAGCTCATCCTCTTTGAGATGGCTTTAATCTGTCTGCAAGCAGCTTGTCGCTTTGCCAATAACAGACCTGCCTAAATCCATCTGTTCTACTTTAAATATTCTCCCTCTGTAATATTGGTTATACCTTTGCATTATCTCTGAAGAAAGGTTTTTCTATGTAATGTTCCAGATTGACGTATTACCAATTCTGAATTTAATGGGATCCATTTTTAGGCATTTTTATTTGTATTTATTTATTTTTAAATATTATTTCTATAATCACCATAGTCTCATTGTCCTATGCTTAGGAACTCCATTGAAAATCATTAAATGAAGCCCAAAGTCCTCAAAGTCAGATTACACAAAGGAAAAGGAAGCCAGGATTATGCTCAAGAAAGCAGAAACATTTTCAATGAATTTAGGACACAAATCTCCTCCCTCACCCACAAGATTCCTTTGTTAGATCCATAGGAAAGGTAAACTTGTTTACTAAGTTTTTTAATGAGTGTACTTCATTAGCTATTGCACTTTTTTAGCTTTGTTATCTTCAAGAAAGCTTTATGGTACCTTTTCTACTGCCAGGCATCATACAGACCACTAGTCATTGCATGTCACAAAGAGGAAAAGCTGACTTCAGTAAATTTCCACTCACAACTCTCTGATGGCCAAGGAAAGGGTGTATATGCTGTTGTTCTAGAACCTGGAAAGAACTTACACTGACCCATTCACCCTCACCCCCCACCCCCCACCAGTCTCTGTCTTGATCAAGAAGTTGTTTGCTCATTGGAAGGATACACTGCCAGCCGGTGGATCAGAATTAAGTGTGTCACCTGTGGCAAGGGAAGTGGGCATCACTTGCTGGCCCTATAAGTGATCAAACTTTGAAGTGCTTTCCAGCCCCAGAGTCCATGTCAAACCATCTTGGCTTTCAGAAATCTGGCAGGATGGTGGTTATGGTCATTACCCTCATACAAGGGCCCACTTGGGCTTCATAATCTGACAAACTCGAGTAGGCAAACCTTTAGGTATTTCTCTTACTGAAGGCCTGGCTATGGGCTGTTGTAATACCTTCTAGGGAAGAGATCCCTTGATGTCACTTCAAGTAACTTCGGCTAGCAGATGGCTGTGCTGCAAGGTTCTGGTGTGCCTCAGCAACCTTTTTACTTCAAATGAAGAAACAAAACAAAAACAAAAGCCTCAGACACCCTGTTGCAGCTGAGCTGAAGGAGGAAGCGGAGGGAACTTTCCTGAGGCACAGTGCTGGCTCATCTTTTTCAGGAGAAGTTCCAGTAAGGCAGGCCTGACTAGCCTACACCTTGCCTTGGGAACATGAGTTTTTCTTTGGAGGATTCCAAATGGCTGCTTTCTCCAACCATTACAAACCCCAAGCCTTCCTGTCCTGCTTCCCCTTTGCCCTCAAAGTACTTACAGAGCAAGCAGCAAAGGATGGGGCCAACTGCTCAAAGCAAGCCCTAGCTTGGTAGAAACTTCCAAGAAAGTTCTTGCAAATACACTTCTCTACTGGCAGTGAGAGTAAGGGGAAGACATGGTCCTGGGCTGGCTTCTTCCAGGAGCCAACCGTGTGCCAAGAATCTGTGTCCAAGAAGTTTCCTAGGGAAGCATCCCTCTGCTACCCTGGGAGACCGAGGAGGAAGTGGAGGAAGTAAATGGAGAAAGGGATAGAAGCCAAGCAAGACGAGATCATTCTGTGAGGAGCTCTGATGTATAAAACACACATCAAGGCCAAGGTGCTGGGTGCTTGGAGCCCTACACCAATCAGTTATTGGTGAAAATCACTGAATGGGGCAAGGGAGACAAAAACTCCCAGACATTTCTGGAACTCTAAGGATGAGGCAATCCTTTATGGGGTTATATACAGACAATTCTTTGCATGGGGAAAGTCATAGGTTGCCTTTAGCAGCAAAACCTGCAGAAGCTATGCAGTGAGGAGGTAAGAAAGATCCAAGAGAGTCTTATGGGGAGCTACTGTGTCCACTATAGGAACCCTCTGGGGATAGATTTTACAGCTCCAGGCTGAACAGTACCCCAGAATTAGAGAGAAGCTATCTTGCCAAAAGCAGGTGGTAAGCCATCTGTGGGCTCTGTGGGAACATGAGGGCATATCCTGCTTAGGGAACCTTGCCAGTCAGCAGGGTGGAATGCCTGGCCAGGTCACCCTGAAACCCGCCTGGCCAGCTCCTTTGTGGGTGTCAACACCTTTTTTCCATTCCCAGGGTGTGGGTGATATGTAGATCACAGAATGTTTTTGTGTCATTAAACTGTGTATACACCTATGGAGTTGTTACTGATAACAGCCCAAAAGAGAATTGCCCTGCATATAAAAATTACATTTTTAATCCTTACCACTCTGAGAAGTTCAACAACCCTCCTCAGTCTTGTTTACTATCCAGGACCCGTGGCTACTCAGCCACTCATCCAAAGGCCCTAATAATAGGGAATGATCACTGAGTGCTTAGTGTCTGCCAAGCCCTGTTTAGATCCTTGGATGTGATAACTCAGTGTAAAAGTCCCAGCAACTCTGCGAAATGGGTGCCTTTAGTGTCTCTATTTTACAGATAGGAAATAAAAGCACAGAGGGGTTAAGGCCTAGAGTACCATAGCTAGTGAATGGCAGAGTTGGGATTTGAAGCCAGAGAGCCTGAATCCAGAGTCTTTGCCATCGACCACTGAGTTACAGTATGGTGAACATACAGCCCTAAGTGTTTATGACTAGATTCTGGATGTGAAAACGCCACAATTCCATCAGGATTCAGTTCAAGGCCTGTGAATGAATTCCACTTCAAAAGTTATACCCCACTTTGACCCTCGTTTACTCTTCTTACAGTGTAATTGGTGAGAGATGAGAGATAAGGGAAAGGGAAGGGACTTGGCCAAGGTCATGCAGTTCTTAGTATCCGTAGAGCCTCATTCTTGGTCTATGGTCATTCTATCCTCCACATTGTCTCATTCAGACTCTCCATTCAGTTACTTTCTTCCTTGGAAACAATAGCTAGGAATAGTTAACATTTACTAAGTCCTTAATATAATATATACCAGGTGCTTTGCTAAGTACTCCACATGTGTCACTTTGTTTAATTCTAAGTTATATGCCTATGCATAGGCATGTTTTATTGTCTCCATTTTTTCAGATGGAAAAATCAGAGCCTTATGCAGGTTTAAATATTTTGCCTGAGGTTATATAATTAGCAAGTAACAAAACCTAAATTTCTTTTGTTATAGAATCAATTGCTTTAATTAGTGTCAAGAAAAAATTATCCAAAACTTGGAAATAAAGCAAAAGGACAATAGCATCCTTTCATATCATATTGAAACACTGTTTAATAGACTCACCCAAGGATCACTTAATTTTCTAAGGGAATGTGCCTTTGTTTTGCTTACTATTTTTCTTCTCTCTCAATAACTGCTTTATTGGGATATAATTGATGCACAATAAAGGCACATATGGAAAGCCTGCAGTATGATACATTTTGTTATATGTACATTATCATGAAACCATCACTATGATCAAGATAATAAATCACTCCAAAAGTTTTTACTATTTACTCTCAATTGGAGACCAGACAACCAAGTTAGATGTTACTTATAGAAGACTGGGCAAACGACTTTCATCCAGTAGAGATGCAAATGATTTCCCTTTGGGAGAAAACATAATCCCAAGTGTTACAGTTGTATTGCCCTATGGAACATTAATCAGTGTCATACTTAGCTGAGAAATTCATTTTAACACACCCTTCCTGACTGTCTATATGAATCTTTGTTTCTCAAATGCTCTGTGAACTTTACAGCTTCCTGGTGCACTAATGATGTGAATGAACCTTTGATCTATATTCACTGTATGTTGGTAGGAGAGTCATATTTTAACTCGAAATTGTATTTTGCCAATTGTATTTTGAGTTTGCATGTGTACATCTCAAAATGAGTTGATGTATTCTTTTTTTAAAATTTTTTTTTACTTATGATAATCAGAGAGAGAGAGAGATCAAGAGGCAGAGACACAGGCAGAGGGAGAAGCAAGCTCCATGCACCGGGAGCCCGACGTGGGATTCGATCCCGGGTCTCCAGGATCGCGCCCTGGGCCAAAGGCAGGCGCCAAACCGCTGCACCACCCAGGGATCCCAAGTTGATGTATTCTTATGTCCACAGGCCCTTCCAGACAGCAATCAGAGTACACATTGTCTTATCCATCTAACGATGGTATGGTTAGATGGATAGTTAGATCTTCCAGATCGTTCTAGAAGATCATGGCTGCCATGTTAAAAAGCAAGTTTGTGATCTCACTGATTCTTATTTGGTATATACTGTTGGAGTGACCTGGCAAATACAGTGTACACAGAATTCATGCCTTGAATCTCTCTGAGTTCCTGTTCTTTCCATTCTACCAGATTTGAGACTTCTTTTTCTGTAGCTACACAAATATCTAAAATTTCCATAAATTTGCTTTCTAGGAGGCAGGTATCATAGACAGACAGGCTTTTCTGGCCCTGCAGTTGATGTAACTAGACTCTCAGGGGGATGTGAAGAAAATAGAAGATTTCATGAATAACAAAATGTTATTAAGACAAAAGCCACCAGAAAAGGTTACTCTGCTTTAATCACAAGTGCAAACACGGCTCCCTTCAAACAGATTTATGTGTTGCTTTTTGGAGGTAGCAGCAGGTTTGTTCACATTTTCTAAGGAATCAGATCTCATGCTTATTAATCATTTGGTCCCTCAGGAGCAAACCTGATGAAAATGCTTAACTATTTAACTTTGACTGAAATCCTCTAAATCCCTGTCATTTTGTTTGCCATAACATGACCCCTCAACCTTCCCCTGCCTTCTTTAACTGGTCAGCTTCCCTCCAGCTTTCAAAATTCAGCACAAATGCCATCTCCCGGAGGAGGCTGGTGGCCTGGGCCAAGGTTCCTCTGGATTCCTGTGTGTCAGGTGTCCTGTCCTGGTATTGTTTACCTTGTGCTACAGTAGTCTCTTCATGTTATCCACATCTCCCATTACCCTAGGACAGGTTCTCAAAGGATATCCTTTTAGTGCCAGTGGCTAGCACACAGAAATCATTGAGTAAGTATTTTTGAGGACAAAAACCATAGCTCACACTTCTTTATAACATTTTTTTGTTTGTTTGTTTCACATAATGCTGTGTCTCAAGCTTGAGTATGGACTCACATTTTTGTTGCTTAATTATTTCTTGCAGCTTTCTGGTACCAGTCTCTCTTTGACCATTTAAGGCAATATGTTGTCAACTATTTTGAACATGCTAATATTTATGAGAGAGTCCATCCAATAAGCAACTTAAGAAATTATACACACCCACCCACACACATTCATTCACTGGCCTCAGTATCTTGGGTGGTGAAGTACTGAGGGCTTAGAGGACATCCAAGTGTTAGAGAAACACATTAAGGTTTCTTTTCCAGAGAATTTACAGACCACTCTTGGCCATTTGGATGTTATTTTTGTAGGGCCTGATTAATGCACCCAGAAAATGTAGCTTCATGCAATATTTATCAATGGCTCTGGGTCTAAGCAGATGGAAGTTTATTAAAGCTTCCCATACATGAAGCCATGAAGATATACCTTACCCTCTTCCCCTTATTTAGACTTGACCAGGTCCTTTAGAAATGGCCTGGACATCAGAACCAGTACTATTTCAAAACAGTTTGTGGACTTTGGTTGAAAAATAAATTTTAGAAATAAACAGTTTTCTGAAAAAAAAAAATGAGTTCCCTAATTGAGAAAATAGCATTTTTAAATATAAGTATAGAATCAGAGATCTTAAAAAGGTCTTGAAAGTTAAAGTCAGGTTTTGTTTTTTTTTCTTTAAGAAGAATGTTGGTTGAGGAGTGCTAGTTGGCATATGGTCCAGGACTAGCAGCATCCATCAGCGTCCCCAGGGAACTTGCTAGAAATACAAATTCATGAACCCCGTTCTAGATCTGCTGAATTAGAGTCTGAGGGTACTTCCCCAAAATTTGTTTTAACAATCTTTCCATGTGATCCTGATGGTCACTAGTTTGTGACGTACAGAACTAAGTTTCCAGAAGGTCAGCTGTCAAAACTTCCAGAAGGTTTGCTTCCTTAGGAAGCAAAATAATTAGTTCTGCAGAGTTTTCCACAGACCAGAGCTTGTAAAAGTTTAGCTGCATAAAAGTCACCAGGAGAGCTTCTTAAAACACAGATTCTTGAGCTCCAATCTCAGAGATTCTCTAATCCAGTAGGTTTGGAGTGAGGCTTATGATTTTGTATTATTATCAAGTCACATAGTGATTCTGGTGGTCCTTGGATGACAGTTTGAGTAGTGAGGATGGCTACCCAGAAAGCTATGAGCTCATCTTGCATGGCTACAAAAGCTATACTCTATCTACCTGGAACATCATGAAGGCTTGGTGATCACAAGGAGGGTTTTTTTCCCCCTTGTAAGAAAAATATTACCGGGTTCTTTGCTATTTAAAAATAGCACAGAAGCCTTTGGGGCAGGTTCCTTTCTATAGCTTCACAAGGCAACAACCTTGTGCATTTTTTTTTCCCTTTCAGATCTTTTTTGATCAGGAGAGTCAGTTAAATATCAGTATGTAAAGGCTGCTGGGGGCAGAGCTGATAGCATTACCCACTCCAGCGCTTCCCAGCTGGAGCTCCTCACCAAAGAAATGAATGCGTAAAGAAGAAATGACTGTAATGTCTGCATCTCATAGTAATGTCTGGCTGTCACAGAGTCTGCATCTAAGTTCTGAATCATCTCCTTGAGTGCTATGGCCTCAACAGAAGAAAAGCATGGGCCATCAAATGAAGTGAAAATTGCTCATTCATTGTTTTCCATGAGATTAAACCGGACAGAGGAAATAACAGAGTTGACCATCTGTGTGTCCATAGGCTATTTACTAAACCTCTCTGAGCTTCTGTCCTGCCAGCTGTGAAGCAGAATTAAGAGTACATACCTAAATGCTGCTGTGAACAGAACTACTCTGTGTGGCTCATAGACCAGCAGCATCAGCATTACCAGAGAGTCTGTTAGAAATGCAGAATCTCAGGCCCCACTCCAAACCACCTGAGTCATAACATCTGGGGGTGGGGGTCAGCAAGCTGTTTTAACTAGCCCTCTAAGGGATTCTGATGCACACTGAAGTTTGAGCAACAGTGAATATGATGACTGAGAGTAGATTCTAATGGTGAAGGATGGCTTAAGGAGTGAGGCTACAGTGCTTCAAATGCTTACTTGCTGTGTGATCTCAGGCAAGATGTTAATCTCTCTGAGCCTTATTTTCCTCATCACAGAAATTATTGCTATTGTAAAAATTAAATGAATTAATACATGTAAAATAGCAGAAAGCCGGAAACATAGGGCATATAATAACTCTTTAAAACTGTTGCCTCTGAACCATGGGATCATGGTTGAACACTTTTTTTCTTTTTATACTTCTCTTTACACACTTTTTCTACAATTATCATAAATTGCATTCATAACCAGGAGAAACACTATAAAAATGATTTCTGTTGAAGGAGGGCAAATATTAACAGCTGAAGTAGATGAGGTGATGGGTTTGGCTAAGGAATATCCCATGGGTTATCATGAGTCTTCCCTACACCAATGCCATTATCCATATAGCCAAGCATACCTTTTATTGGCTTCTGAACACACAGGTGTGAGTTTGATCATTCCTATGCAGTCAATCAGGAGGAACATCTTCTTAGGCCTTATTAACCATAGGCATGGGCTCAAAATAGATTAGACTGAGGTGTGCTCCCATCCCTCCTTGTAACCATTAGGTGAACAAACCAGACTAGCCTATGAGATAGACCATCATCTGATAAGCTACCCTAGACCAAGCAGTTCCCAGCAGACCCACTCACTGACCACAGAATGAGCTCAACCAAGACTAAGAAAACTGCACAACTGAAATCAGCCCAATTTGCTGACTTGGTAGAATCATGAGCTAAATAAATGATGCTTTTTGAAGCTACTACATTTTGTGGTTATTTGTTACCCAGTGAAAGCTAACCAATATGCTGGATATACCTCAACAGTTTGCTATAGTGTCATCATCCTGTTCTGCCTTCCATACCCAGTAGTCAAACTTCTTTTCACTTTTTTATGTTAGGAGTTTTACAGATAGTTGGACTATCAGTATGAGTAAGTAGCAGGCAGTAAGTAGAGCAGAAATAAAGCATGCTTGGAAGACACGACAATAATGGAAGGTACTGTCTTCACATCCTTTAATAAAAGAAAATAGGCCAAGAGGAAAAAAAGAAGACTGACTTAATATAAATTTTTCATATGGCATATCAGGAACAACCGGTAATTCTATTCTTAGCCTTTTTCTCTATTGAAGCTGAAATTTATTTTCAGGTTAATGTCTATCTTGGTCTGAAAAGTTGTGGGCCAGGACAGGAAGAATGCAGTTGGTAAAATAAAATGTTGTCATCCCATTTCATTGCAGGAGGCGAAAAAAAAAAAAAAAATCAATGCAGGGCTGGACCCAGATGTCACCACCAATCTGCCCAAGTGATTGTTGGTGGCACACATTTACTGATCTGCTGATGGCCATCAATTAATGAGTCATCAGGTTCAGTAATCTGGGCAGAATTAGGATGTTCTCTGTAGCTTTAAGGAGTAGAAATTCTTTGCCTTAGCTGTTGAAATACTGCCTATTCTTTTCTAGCTTTGGGGTCAACCAGATTTTAATTAGATGAATTAATCCATCTGGAGTACCTAGAAGCACCATAGTTGACACACAGTTGACTCACTGTGTGCCAGGCAGTGTCTGACCTCTTCGTGAGTGCTAATCCTTACAACAACCCTATTATCATCACCACTATTTTGCAAATAAAGAAACAGGACGGAAAGGCTAAATAGCTTCCCCCTTTGTCTGAGACCAGAGTGTCCACCATTAACCAGATCATGACCAGATGCCAGCACAGTGTGGGGACACGGCAGATGTTCGATAAATACTGTGTCTGACTTATCATATAAGCCCTAACAGGGATGTTGCTCCTTGGGGACTGGTGAGCACTTCTTGAGAATAAGTACTAGTGATGAGTATTGATTTATTTCTCTCTTGTATCTCTATCTTTCCATTTAAAAGACCACTCTTACCACATCTATTCTTTCTGAATTTCAAAGGGACCACGAAATTCTTTAGAGTGTAAAAGGTGGCAATTTGGTAGGAAGTTTAGTAGACTTGTCTGGAAAGTGACTTATCCCCACAAGCAAGAAGTTTTCACTTGGAGTCTGTGTGTGGATGATGACAGGAGTACCCCCTAAAAAAACCAATCACTGTCAAGGTAGCTCACCTCTATTCCTTCTTCTCTAAGATGTTTTAGCCAAACATCAACATTTCCTGGGCTCAGAGTCTTTCAGTCTTTATTGATAAGAAGAATCTTGCAAGTGCAATTTTGCTCTCCCTCTCAATAAATAGGTCAGCCCCTTTTATCTCTTTCCTACCATCTTCTACTCCCACCCCACATACCCATACAGATGTGCACAGAACATGCACACCCACCATTCTTTCTTTTGCTCCAAACCAGAAAAATTCAATATGAGACTGATCTTTGAAATATAATGGCTCAGAATCAGTTCAGAATCAATATGTCCCCAGCAAAACCACCAGAATTCTGAGTTTTCCCAGCAGGCTTCAGACAGAAATGGAATCAACATAAACAAACATAAAATGAATTCCAATGAGCTCTACTAAATAACACCAATGCTTGAGAACACTGTTTGCCTGGGATGAAGAACATGCTACTTTGAAGTCTCAGATGTCAGTAGAGGTACATTTAAAATTTCAATCATGGTGTGAATGAACATACTTTTATTCCTTGACAATTTTGGGAGCAGAAAGTTGATTTTATATGGGGACAAGATGGGACATAGCTTGTGATTTACATGTGCTCCTGAGGTTTCAAATATACAGTTTCAAAAACAGAAAAAATAAGTAAGTCACAACAACTTCTCTACTTAATTATAAATCCATTTAAAAACATGTATTGAGGGGGCACAGGGTGGTTCACTTGGTTAAGCATCTGACTCTTGATGCTTTGGCTCAGGTCATGATCTCAGGGTCATGATCTTGATCAAGCCCCTCATTGGGCTCCATGCTCAGCAGAGAGTCTGCTTGAGATTCTCTCTCTCTCTCTCTCACTCTGCCCCTCTGCTCCCCGACCCCTGTGAAAGGTGGACACTCTTTCACTCTCAAAAAAAAAAAAAAAGAAAAAAAAAAAAAGAAAAAAGAAAAGAAAAGATCAAAACATTAATGTGTGGACTTTTTAGTGTATGTATGTGTAAAAGATGGATAAGATAGCATTCCTGTCACCAAGTTTGTAGTTGAGTTCAAGTGCAAGAACATGGATCTGGGGATGTACCCAGGGTGAGGACCTAAATGCAACACTTTGAAATCCAGGGAAACAGTATTTTTTAGACTCACAGATTCAAATGAATACTCATTTTCCCGAAACATATTCTGATAGCTAATCGAAGTTCTCACAATCAGGAATTTCCTTTGCACTACCAAACTCCTGACATAAAAATGAAGTGTTTTCTTAAGTGTAGAAAACAAAGCATAAGGATGTGTTTGGATGGTCCAAATTCTTTTATGCTGACTATCAGTTCCAGTTATTGAAAGAGGTGTCTGCTGCATTCTGCATTCTGATCTCCCTAAAATCAAAGACATGCTGAATTTTCCCAAGTGCACATTAAAGAAATAAGAAAGCAAGTGAGGTAAGAGAGGAGACTTCTCAGGAAAAGGATATGTAATGTCAGATGGTTTTGGGGAGAGGGAAACCAGAATATTCCTTAAACTTTCCAAACACATCCTTTCCCCACCCCACACTTGCCTGGTATATCCTGACTGAAGATTTCACAGATATTTTCTGTGACTGGGCCAACTTCCCTTTTAAATAGTATGGCAACACTCCACACTACTTACCTGGAGCATCTGGTGCAATGTAGTGGTTACCAACATGGATTTGAGAGTGAGATTGCCTCAGTTCAAATCCTGGCTTTGCCACTCACTGGCTGTGTACCTTAGCCAAACCCCTTCACCTTACCGTACCTCAGTTTCCTTATCAGTAAAATGGGGATAATAATATTTGTCACCTCATAGGATTTTTATGAAGACTAAATGAGGCAATATTTATGAAAATTATTAGAACAGTGCCTGGCATATAGTAAGTGCTAAATAAGTGTTCATTTAAGAGGTAAACATTCTAGGGAATCCCTGGGTGGCTCAGCGGTTTAGAACCTGCCTTTGGCCCAGGGTGCGATCCTGAAGTCCTGGGATCAAGTCCCACGTCGGGCTCCCTGCATGGAGCCTGCTTCTCCCTCTGCCTGTGTCTCTGCCTCTCTCTCTGTCTCTCATGAATAAATAAATAAAATCTTTAAAAAAATAAAAAGAGGTAAACATTCTAGAATGAGGTATTTAATATGTCCCTCTCAAACATAAGTTCCAACTTACTGTTTTATGTCACTGAGGTGCACTAGATATCTGATACACAAGGCTGGAGTAGGGAAAGCATTACTAATATCATTACTATGGTTGATAGTTAACATTCATGGAATGCTTGCTCTATGTCCAGCACTGCAGTCAAAACTATATGCATTATCTAATTCATCTCTGCAATAACTCTTAGAAATAGATACTCTGTTGATACCTGTTTGTCAGATGAGAAAACTGAGGCTCAGTAGGGCCTAATAACCTGCTCAAGGTAACACAGCCAGAAGTGCTGGTTTATTCCCAAGAGACTGAGGAGTACACCAAGTCCTGGATCATTTGAGAAAGTTTGCACAGTAGTGACTGGGAACTAAGGCAAAGAGATCAGGACTTTATGGTAGCCATGAAAATGTGTCCTTCAGATTTTTGCTTGCAGGCAGGGCTTGATTACCACCTCCCTACACACACACACACACACACACACACACACACACATACACACACCTTGATATTGGGCTAGACTCAGTGACAGGTTTCCAAAGATTAGAGTAAGGGAAGGGAAAAACAGTAACTTTATAGTGGAGTCACCTGGCAAATGCTACTCTACGCAAATATAACATCACCAGTGATGTCATGTGGATTTGCTACACGCCCTGGTGTGAGATGATGGGTAGAACACTTCACTTCTACCATATTCTTTCCCAAAACCTAGAACCCCAGTCTAATGATGAGAATAACAGATAAACCCAGATTGGGTGATGTTCTGTGGGTATCTGGCCAATGCTCCTCAAGACTACCAGGGTTGTAAAAAACAAAGAAAGATGAAGAGACTATCACAGAAAGGAGACAGGGGAGACACAATTAAATGCAGTGTGGTACCTGGATTGGGCCCCAGAATAGGAAGAGAACATTTGTAGAAAGGCTAGTGGAATCCACATAAAATCTTGAGTTTGATTAATAGTAATGGACTAATGTCAATTTCCTCGTTGTGACAAATGTACCATGATAATATAAGGCATAACAGTGGGGGAAATTGGAAGAGGAGTATACATTCTTCAGGGGAGAGGTATACTATCTTCACAACTTTTATGCAAATCTAAAATTATTTCAAAATAAAAACATTATTTAAAACTGCCCCCAGAAATTGTGATTTGATTGGCTTAGGATATGGCCTGGACTTTGACATTTTTATAAGATCCTAGGCAATCCTGATGTGCAGACAAGTTTTGGAAACCACTGGTCTACATTCTTTTTCTTTTTTAAAATTTTATTCATTTATGTGAGAGAGAGCAAAGAGGGAGAAGCTGACTCCCCGCTGAGCAGAGAGCCCACCATGTGACTTGATCCCAGGGCTCTGGGATCACGATCTGAGCCAAAGGCAGACACTTAATTGACAGTCACCTAGATACCCCACTAGTCTACATTCTTAAGAGCTACACAGTTGAGTGGTAAAGCCAGTTTTTAAGTAAAGTCACAAGGGGCACTTGTGTTAAGTCCGGTCCTTCTCCTGAGCTACTGGCTCCATCTCTGTGATCATAGTGCAGTGGTTCTTCCTGGTGAATGTATTCCTGGTGAACAGGCCACATCTACTCTCAGAAAAGGATTTCAATTTCTGTGGCAGTAACCACTAGGCAACCAATCAGCTGAAAAAGCTGAATAAGTTCTGTATTTATCCCATAAAAAATCCCTTAGTCTGTGGGGAACTTGGAACTCAACTGTTCCCATAGCCTTGGGTTTCCTGGCTTGCAGGTCAAAACCCCTGCAATACATCTCTCTGCTTTGTTTTATTCAGTATGCATTTTGGTTTTTGACACTCTCCAACATGCACTGAATTTATTCCTAAGAAGCTAGGTGAATGGAACACCAGTAAATCAATTCCCATTTTAAGTGCGTAGTGAGAGCTGACTGTTTAAAGATTTTTTTGAAGAGAACCTGTGGGCAATGAGAGCTTCCTCCTATAACAGGGGTCCCGTGTTAGCTCATTTAATTTATTTTGAAAATTTGGGGTCTAATGTTTTCTTGCAGCAGGGTGCTTCATAGCCTGGTCATCCCCTCTCCTCCACCAGGAAAGTCGTGGCTACTATAATGGCTGCTGGAGGTGCCCTGCCCTGATCCTTATTACTCCTAACTGGCAGGTGCACCAGTTCCCTGGATGTGCAAACACACCAGCCTTGCTCCTGCCTCAGGAATTTGTACCAACCTTCTGAAATACTCTCTCCATTGGGATGGGTCCCTCCTCATCTGGAGCTTAACTGCCATTTCTTCAGAGGGGCCTTCCCTGCCTCTCTTGTTACCCCCTCACCCGATTTTAGCCTCTTGCTTAGCCTCCAGCCCCATCTGATACTGCTGTTTCTGTGTTTTTCAGTTTATCTCCTCCTGCTAATGTGTTATTTCCACGAGAGGAAATCTTGCCTGATGTTCACTTGTTTTCCCAGTGCCTAGAGGAGCAGTCGGCATATAGATGCTCAGTAAATATGTGGTGGATGACAGGAAGAATAAAGGAGAACTGATGGATGCTGTGTGCTCCTACTCTGAGTGATGAAGATCCACAGGGTTCAACCCACTGGATGCCCTCTGGGGCTCAGGAAGCATTGCCAGGCTGCCCGTAGATCACTGAACAAAGAAGCTGCCCCTATCTTGATTGTAGCTCTCTGCCAGCCTGCCCCTTGAGGTCTGTCCCAATCTGTGGTTCTGGCCAAGGCCTCTGCTGCTCTTTCCAGCTCAAAGTGGTCCAGCTTTGGCAGGGTTCAGAATGCTGAATACCCCCAGCCACACAGACCTCCCATGCATGGGGTGGGCAGCCCCAGACCTCTTGTTTGGCTCTGTGAAAGCTCAGCAAGGCTGCAGACGCTCCTATTACCCCTAGCAGCTGCTTCCCAGAGGAGTTCCATAGCTCATCTCATGCCAGCGACCCCCCCACCCCCCTGCAAGCCTGCAGTGATTGCTGGCCCCACAGAGTCATTGGAGCCATTGGCATCACTCTCCAGGATGCTGACAGCAAACACTGAAAGTCAAACCCTCTAGAGCCCCCTGCCTGCTCTTCCAGGGCTCTGTGAGCCTTGCCTCTTCTGGAACGATGATTGTGGATTGAGGCAATCAAGGTCAGGAAAATGCACGCAGGCCCCAACTCAGGCCAGCAGGCAGGTCTGCAAACATCAAAATTACCCAGTTCAAAATGAAGCCTGGCTGCTGAGAAATGGTCATCTGGGAGGCCCCTGACTGTGATGTGCATCCAGGTGTTCTCAGAATAGGGGCATGCGGCTGGCTGAAGGGAGAAGAACAGGGCTTTCCCTGGTGTGGGAGGCACAATTCTAGAATGGCTGTCACAATTCCCACTCCTGGCACACAGGCTCTGTGTGGAATCTTATCACATGGAGTGTGGGTGGCTTCTGTGAATATGACAAGATGTCACACCATAAGGTCAGGCCATAAGGAAAAGGTAAAGGGATTCTGCATGTGTAATTAAAGCCCTCAATCAGCTGACTTTGAGATCATCGAAAGGGAGATCATCCAGGCCTAGGCCTGGCCTGACCAGGTGAAAACCCTTACAAGAAGGACCTGAACCTTCCTGAGGAAACCCTGCTGCTGGCCTTGAGGAGCTCAACTGCAATCTTTGTGATTGGGCCTACAGGGGGCCAAGCAGTGAGGAACTGAGAAGGGCTCCCGCCTCACAGTCAGCCAGGAAACCCAGCCCTCAGTCCTATCAGGCAAGGAGTTGAATTCCACCAACAACCTGAAGGAGCTTGGAAGTAGACCTCAGGCTCCAGATGAGAATGCAGCTCCAGGAGGTTGTGAGACCCTAAACAGAGAGCCCGCCGCCATGCTGTGCCCACACCCAAGACCCATGGAGCTGTGAGATAATAAATGTGTGCTGGTTTAAGCCTCTGGGCTTGCTGTAATGTTGTTACACAGCAATAAATAAGAAATGCATCTGAGCTCCAGAAAGGCCTCTGTGCATTCCTGGTGCCTCCTGAAATCAGAGGGCTTTTACAAACCCCTCTCATCTCCCTCCAATCCTCCACTTAGGGAATGCTGGTTGGTTTTGTGGTGTAGCCTGGGGGGGCTCTAGTTAACAACTGTTAACAAAGTCTAAACCGTATCTTTACTGGAGTGAGGAGTTTGGGTTGGAGGCTTCCCAACATTTCTTCCAGTTCAACCTTCCCTGATTCTACAATGTAACCCACACATGTGGGCACAGAGATGACACAGCATGCTGTGTGGTTCCAAAGCGCCTGGAGAGTTGGGATCCAAGATGGGGTTCAAAACTAGGTATGAATGCCAAAGGCCCCTACTCTTCCTTCTCTGCTAAAACACTTTGGATTTTAAAATGATCATTTAAAAATGGTCTATTTAGGGGCAAGTGGGTGGCTCAGTCAGTTAAATGTCCAACTCTCGATTTCGACTCAGGTCATGATCTCAGGGTTGTGAGATCGAGTCCCAGATTAGGCTGTGTGCTGAACATGGAGCCTGCTTGAGATTCTCTCTCCCTCTCCCTTTGCCTGCCCCACACCTGCTCATGCTCTCCCTCTCTCTCTCTCTCAAAATAAAAAAATAAAGAATAAAAATGGTCTATTTGGATCCATGGTATAAAATTTGCACTCACTGATCTACAAGAAGCCATTTTCCATCACAGATATCATCCCCCTTCTTATACTTCTTGCATTTCCAACTTTTTTCTGGTTTTGTTCTGTGAGAGGTGGAGTAAATGGGCTGCTCACCAGTACTGGCTCCAGAGCACCAGAGGTAGTATTGGCACTAATGCTCTATGATATTGTTTTTCAAAATGACAGTATGTGTTTCATGAAGTCAGACACATTATCTCTAAAATAGTGCCTTGCAGAATTGTTTTGCATCCCACCTGCCCCCCCTTTATATTTCTTCACCACCTGGAAGCTGAAGCTCTGTGTTTACTGCGGGGTGTCCTCCCTGAGACTGCAAGAGCTGCCTCCTTCCTCCCACTCTCCTGCTGGCAGGCTGGAATTAATTATTCCCTCTCCTGGTCCTCACCTCATGCCATTTTATTTTTAAAATATTAACAACAGTAAATTGGGACTTGCATTTTGGTCTGATGCTCAAAAACAAAACATTTGGTGCCCGTTTGCTTGGGGCCCACAGGTGAAATCAGTCCCAAAGTCACAAGATGTCACAAAGAGACAGTTCTCTGACTCCTTCAGCAGGATACCAGAAACGGCAGGACCTGCCAAAGTGCCCGACAGATGTGGGCTGGAGGAGCACAGATCATGGTTGGGTGTGAGCTGGAGGCTATTTAAGGACCTGGAAAGTCCAAGATGTAATGAGGTTGGAGAGAGATGTCACAGTGCCCAAGGTCAGGGGGCCTGAAAGGTGAGAGGGGCAGCCCACTGCCCTGAGAGAGGGTTTGGAACACCAAAGGGTCAGGAGGTAATTCCCTGGAGGCAGCTTGAAAACAAGAGATAAAAGAACAGGACAGAAAAAGAAGGGAGAGGGGAAAGATTCTGGAAAATGGTGGCACAGGGGCTGGGCATGGGTGAGCCTTTTCTCAAAGGAGCAGGATAGTGTCCTGACCTAACTGGGTGGTGGTTACAGTGGATGGATGGAGTTGACACTCAAAAGTGGACCTGGATAGGAATCTCAGCTCTGCCATTTTCAGGTTGGGGGACTTACAGTAATTTATTAACCTCATTGCACCTCACTTTTCTCATCTGTAAAATGAAACTAATAATACCTCCTTGCAGGTTGTCACGGGAAGCAAATGCAATTATGTACGCAGAAACTCAGAACATGGGTGTTGAATAAATGGTACCCAGTAGGGGCCTAATGAATATGTGTTGAATAAACATGTTGACTAAACCAAATGGACCAAAGCTGGAGATGGGTATGTGCTTGGGGTATTTGGAGATGACAGTTTGCACAAGAGTAGCAGCCATCCGTAATGCTCCACCTGTATCTCCTTGGCACCCACCTTCCCTGTGCATTCTGAGGGCTACTCAAGCTATGACTCAGCGCCTTTGGGATTTCTCCAGTCTCCGGAGTAGCTTGGCCTCCCACAGGGCTGGAGGCAAGTTTATAGCTTCTGAAGGATGGGAATTGCTTTGCCTATACTTCAGATTCCTTGTCTTTTATTTATTTTTTTTTTCTTTTTTTTTTTTAAGAAGCGGGCTTCCCACTGAGCAGGGACCCTGATGTGGGGCTCGATCCCAGGACCCTGGGATCATGACCTGAGCTGAAGGCAAACACTCAACCAGCTAAGCCACCCCCAGGTGCCCCGATTCCTTGTCTTTTAAATGAAGCAATTCAGGACTGAGCCCCAGCAGGTGGTAGCCTGCTCACAAATATCCCCTTGCACTGGTTTCCTTCTCATTCTCATGCTTCCCTGGCTCACCTACTAGTGTTTCCTAGGGTCACCTCTCAAATAAAATATGTGTACTCATGTCCTCAGGGTCTGTTTCTGTGGGAGGACCCAGCCTAAGAGAGCATGCTGACTAAAGAATTTAGAAGCCTTTATTTAAATTTGTGCACACGTGTGTGTGTGTGTGTCTGTGCGTGTGTCTGTATGTGTGTGTGTTGGGGGGGTGGTAGTGGCGAGCTCAGTAAAGAAGCTGGTACAGGATCTGAAAGAGTGAACAGTTTCTCTGCTCAAGGTCTGATCCTCAGGAGTCTGCCATCTGATATCTGAAGTGAGCTGAGAAAATGTACAGCAGGACTCAGAATGCTTTTTGAAGTGCCGGACTAGACAGCTGGGTGAGTCAGACAACCCCTGCTCATCCACGGAATAACTAAGACGAAGGCTCTCGTGGGACCTGCTGGGAGGCACCAGCGCAGGTGCGTCGCTGGTTTTCCATGACGCAGCAGCACAGTTGAAAAGCCTTCAGGGTTTTTTCCACTGCCTCCTCCCTTGGGTTCCCATTTCCAAAGTGCTCATTGGGCAGAGGACTGGCTGAGAATTGTTTCTACCATGATGGGGAGCTCTTGCAATTAGAGGAGAAAGAAGAGTTTGCTTAAACAGGGGAAGAAAAAAAAAAGTTCAAATACAACTGCCCACACCAAGGCAAGCCCAGGCAAAATTTCAGATAAAGAAACGTCTTCACAAAACCATAAGAAGGTGATGTTTTTGTTTTTGTTTTGTTTTTTTCCAGTTTGAATCCTGAAAGGCTTACTCAGCCTTAATGTTCAGAGGAGAAAATTTTCCTTTTGTGTACCCCCTGAATTTACTGGACATCTGGGTCTGTGGATGTTAACTTGGAGAGACGCAGAGAGATGTTCCAGGCACCTTCTTGACCCAAGGATATCTAAAACTTAAGCCCGGAGGCTCTAAATTTGGCAGATTATAATAACCCATGCCTAAATTCCCTGGTGTGTGAATTTAGTGGGAGCTCCATAGCCCCAGGATGGAGGCCTGGTGCCCAGCCTGTGGCAGATAGAAGGGCTTTCTCTGATTAACGCTCCCATGTTTGGTGGGGGCTGTAGTAGATAGTTTTGCAAAAATGGTTGTAATACTTCTCCTCTCAGTATCATAATTTTGGGTGCCCCCTCCCATACTGACTCTGTGCTTAGCCATGAGACTTACTTTGGCCAATGGGACAATAGCATTTTGGGCCTAAACAGACTTTAAAAGTGCTCCCATGCTGGTGCTCATCCTTTCTTGCTGTTTTTGGTTAATGAGAGATAGTTGGTCTAGTCACTTGTCACCCTGGCCCACAGCCAGTTAACAACCACCACTTGTGGAAGTGAGGACATTACAGACCAACAAGACCCCAGCCAATCTACCAGCTGACTGAAGAACCATCCTATCCAGTTAACCACAGGCCCATGAGAAATAAGAAATTGCTGTTTTAAGTTTTGGGGTAATTTGTTACACAACAAAAAATAACTGCTTCAGGGAACCCCAAGTATCGCTTATGCCCACAGGACATGCAGATCTACCTTCCTTCCTCTCCTTTGGCTTACTCCCACCTCTACACTGGTAGTGCTGGAGGGGATCCCGACCCCTGATGCAGCACCAGTAGAAATCGCAGATGACTTCCATATCACTTCACAGTTGTTACAGGTATCTCAAAATGTATACTCTTATTACTACTTGAAATTGTGGTCATTATTAGACTCTCCACCAAATACTGCTATTTAATGCTGTACTTTTTAAAAGATAATATATTACTACATCACAAATTTAAAAATACTTTGATAAACACATCTCAGGATCCCTGGGTGGTGCAGCGGTTTGGCGCCTGCCTTTGGCCCAGGGCGCGATCCTGGAGACCCGGGATCGAATCCCACGTCGGGCTCCCAGGTGCATGGAGCCTGCTTCTCCCTCTGCCTATGTCTCTGCCTCTCTCTCTCTCTCTCTCTCTGTGTGTGACTATCATAAATAAATAAAAATTTTAAAAAAATTAAAAAAAAACATATCTCAATATAATTTGTTTCCTATGAAATCTTATGTATTCAATTTTATACATTAAAAAAGTATCACTTTGCAAAGGGATCCATAGGTGTCACCAGACTGCCAGCAGGGTCAGCGGGAAAAACAAAAAGCTAATTCTATTCAGATTTTTTAAAAAGTAAAAATTGCTTGGTCTATTTAGTGAAACTTATTTGCCCAATATTGTCTCAAAATATTGACATAACTTATGAAGGCATCTCTAGGGAAAAATTGTGGCAAAATAACCCAAGAAACTTGTATTTGATTTTGGCAGATCATAGAACCACCAAGAATGCTGTTAACTTTGGTAGGCAGCAGAAGCAAACTCAAATGTCTATAGGGGCTGGGAAGATAATAGAACTGTGTGGATTGAACCAGGTACATAAAGACATGTAGTGTTAGGCTCTATGGCGAATTGGAGGAGACATACCCTGCCTTAAGATGATCATATTTAAGATATCTGCAAATCCAGCATTGGCCAAATAAAGTAAGTTGGTGAATGGTATTAAGCCTAGGGGCCATTAGTTTGCCATCCATTAATTAGGAGCAGAACTGGACATCTGGCCAACCTTCATCCTTGAGCTGGCTCTGCCTTTGACTAATTTGACTGCCTTTTTTAGGGCGAATTCATAGGTTCCAGTTTTTATTTCTGAAAAATGACTTTTTTCCCCCTTTTACATCTTCCTTTCCAGAGCTGCCATAAAGATTTAAAAATTAGGACATAGTGGGGGAAACAATTTGGAAAAAAGAAACAAGTGTCTTTAAATACTTACAGGGTGAATTAATATAAATATTTGGTAAATGACCTGATAATAATCATGTCTGTGTATATAGGACACATACTGTGGCTTGTTATGTCTGCCAAGAAACTGGTTCCACCCCCAGTTGAATATCATGTTGTTCCAGCACATAAGTCATACTCTTCCCTAAGACTCCACATTCATAACTGATTGGTGTTGGTCCCAAGCTGGACCAATCAGAGGCTTTCCCTGAGATTTTTTTTAAGATGTTATTTATTTTATTCATGAGAGACAGAAAGAGAGAGAGGCTCCCCACTGAGCAGGGAGCCTGTTATGGGGCTCGATCTCAGGACCCTAGTATCATGACCTAAGCCAAAGGCAGACACTTAACCAACTAAGCCACCCAGACGCCCCTCCCTGAGATTTTTTTAACATGGGGTACAGACAACAAATGGCAGTGCCTTTTCCATAGTGGATGTGTAAAAAGTACAAATCGGGTGCCCATGTTTCGGGTATGTGGAAGGAGGAACTGGCTTTTTCACAAGAGAAAGTGAAGTTAATGTACAGAAAGAAGCAGGGACAGGAGGCAAAGAGAGAGCCTTGTTAGTGTTTGAACACCTCTCTGCTCTTCCCATGGTTCGACTGTTCAACATTTACTCACAGTCTTTGAGTAAGACAATTAATCTCCATTTTCGCCTAACCCACTTATATTTGAATTTTTGTCATGTGCAAAACCAAATAAACACAAGCAACATAGCCAACCTTTTCAAGAAGCTCTGCTTGGCAGCTCCGAATCATAGGAATGTTTCAACCTTGCTTTTACAGATGCTTGGTCACCATCTGAGGCCAAAGACCTCTGAGGGTAACAGCAGACTGAGAGATTTCCAGACTGAAGTATGGACCTGTGCTGGAAAGAAAATGTGAAAGAGGTGGAGGCAGAAGGGGCAAGGCAGTCCAGGGCAGTAAAAGCAGCAGTGAACTGTGAGTTAAGAGTCCTGGCTGCAACGTTCACCCTGTGACTTTGGTAAGTAATTTGTTGCTGGGCCTAGTCATTTAACATCTTTTAAAAAGGTCATTTGTAAGGTCTGCCCCAGCAACCCAAATGTGTGATTCTACATGAGAGGGGGGCAGAAAAGAAGGGTGATGTGAGCCATCAGTATCCTTTCTTTCCCCCAAGGGCAATCAATTGGTGCTGTGATCCAGAGCAGAAAACCAGAAATTGCAGGGATGTGTGGAAAGGGGCCAGGTCTCCTCCTTGTACCCATGACAGTTTATAGAAGGGCCCAAAGAGGAGCAATGGGAACTGCTTTATCCTTTGCACAGTGGGTACATTTTCCTCTCTGATGTCCTTCAGAGGCTGCAGGCTGGCATAGCAGAAAGAAGGAAGGGGCTGTCCTGTCATTTGGTGAGATTTTATATTTTGGTAAGATTTAGGGGGGAAGATTCTAGGAGCCAGAGATTGAGCCATTGTTGCAGGGGAAGAAAAATATAACAAAGGAGCCCTCTGTCCCCCACCCAAGACACCTGTCCTCATGCTGTGAATACTCACCTTCTTTATCCTTTGAATTCATTCTCATGAATAATAGCACCTCTTCTGAGTCCCTAGTCACAGCTTTTGTGAGGCAGAGAACAGTAGAAACACCTCATCCTCATCAGACCCACTTTAGGATGAACGTGAACACTTAAAGGAGTTACTAAGATCTCTAGGACATTGGTTCTTAAACTTGAGCATGCCTCAGAAGCACTTGGAGGTAATGAAAACACAGACTCTGTCCCCCCCCCCCCCACTCCACTGGAGTTTCAGATTCTGTAGGTGTGGGGTGGGGTCTGAGAACTGCGTTTCTAACAAACTCTCAGGTGATGTGGAGGCCGCTGGTCCAAAGACCCTAGTCTAAGAATCAATGACCTAAAGTAATGGGTCACTGATTGTGGAGGGTCCGTAGAAATGCACTTAAGATCTTAAAGTCAAACTCAAGTTTTCTCTTCTATTATCTATGTGGAAGAAGGAAGAACCATTTTCCGATGATCAAAGACTCATCAATTCCTACCTTGTCCCTTAAAATGGGAACCTCCACTCTTTGGGAAGACCAGTACTGCGAAGATAGCTTCTATCATCCTCTCCAATCCTTTCTTTATTTGTCCCAGCTTAGGAAAATGCAACCCCGTCTCCTCCAACTTGATTTTTTTTCTCAGATTTACCTGCTTACAGCAAGGTTGTATTTTCTGCTCCTCCAAGCTGCAAACCTCCTGAGAAATATTCTGTGCTTCGAGAGGTTTGGGTGGAAGAGAAAGATAGAACCTTAGTTTTCTAGCTATTCAGTCTGATTACACTTATCTCTGCGGCCCTTTCTCTTTGGTGGGTCCCAATATGTAGATTTGGAACAGAACTAGTCTAATTCTGGCTGCTGGTCCATTTTTTTTCGACCAGGCTCAAGCAAAAAGCTTCATATTTTCATCACTAATCCCTGTTTATGTATCCACTGGTTCATGGAGAAGGGAGGAGCAGCACTTAGCACCTTGACAGGACCTTGGTCAGACAGTAACATCTCTAAGTGTAGAAAATAACACCCACCACATGGTTGCTGCACAAATTAAGTATAATACTAGCTACAGTAGGGGGTGCCTGGGCGGCTCAGTTGGTTAGCCAGCAGACTCTTGATTTCAGCTCAGGTCATGCTCTCAGGGTCCAGGAGGGAGCCCCACTTGGGCTCTGTGCTCAGTGAGGAGCCTGTTTGAGATTTTCTCTCTCTCCCTCTCCCTCCTGCCACCCCCCCAACTCTTGTACGCTCTCTTTCTCTAAAATAAATAAATAAAATCTAAAAAAAAAAAAAAAAGACTGCTAACTACAGTAAATCATAATATAATAGCTAGTACACAGTAGATGCTCAAAAAACAATGTGGATTTCAAAATTTTTTCCCAAAGAGCTCTCTAATCCTCTAGCCTTAGATTCACAAGATTTCTCACAAAAGCAGAATCTGAGGTTATCGCCACGGTCAGGGTTGCTTTGAGATCCTGTTCCAACTTTGAAAAGAAGTCATTCTGTGAATGAGACTTAGGAGCAGGGATCCCTGGGTGGTGCAGTGGTTTAGTGCCTGCCTTTGGCCCAGGGCACGATCCTGGAGACCCGGGATCGAATCCCACGTCGGGCTCCCGGTGCATGGGGCCTGCTTCTCCCTCTGCCTGTGTCTCTGCCTCTCTCTCTCTCTCTCTGTGTGACTATCATAAAAAAAAAAAAAAAAAAAAAAAAATGGGTTGGCTACTTCTTTAAAAAAAAAAGAGAGAGACTTAGGAGCATACATTTTGCAGTTCACGTAACTCACCCATGTAGGTTTCATATTTATTGGTTTATGAATAAAGCTAAAGGTTTTGACAATGAGGTGAGACATGCAGGAATCTTGTACCCAAGGCTGGCTGCAAGAAAACATCTGTTGTTTGCACCTCTCTGCCTTCATATTGTGAGCACATACAAAACACACATGCACACACACAATATTTAATAAGGAATCCAACCCTTGCCGACAAAAAACCTAACACAAAGCTGAATACATAATGAAGCCAACAGATGTAGCTTCAGTAAGGATTCACTAAGTAGCTCACAGCAAATTTCTTTTTCTTAAGCTAAAGAATAGCAGAAAATTTTGCATACCATCTCTTTTTAACTCCTTAAGGGCCTTAAGTCCCCAGGCACCAAGCAAGAGGGGACCAGTGTTTAGTTAAACCATAACTAAGCCTCTTGGGTTTCCAAATGCTATCTTGAGACTCACAAGGCCATTCTGCAAGCAGAGATGCTATGCAAAGGCATTTTTAAAATCCTCCCCCAAATAGAAAAACCAAAGAATGTTGACACATTTTCCCATTTTATCATGCATGCTGCTCAAGCTAAAAAATACTGTGATACCAAGACCTATTTCTGTAAGCAAATTCAACATTATAAAGAGGAAAAGAAGTATATGGCCTTAACATAACCTGCAATAAAGAACACTGGAAATCTGGCATTGCAAATGATGGCTAATAGTACATAATAACAACAGTTTCTTTCTTGTTCCCAGAGTGGTGAAGGGAATAGCACTTCACAAGCATTAGCTCCCTTAAGTCTCATGATAACCACGTGACATATGCAAGGCAGCTATTGCTTGCTTTTTATAGACATGAAAACTGAGGCTCAGTTCAGGTTATGTAAGTTGGTCAGGGTCATATAATTGCAGTGGCAGAAATGGGCTACATATGCAGCCATTTCTCTCAATCCAGTGCTCAATGAGCTTGTCTAGATGCTGACTTTCTCCTGGTTCCTCATACCACGAAATCTCACCTGACTTTTTAGTCCAGAGGACTCAGTCCAGAGGACTGAGTTCTTTGGATTTTACTGACTCATGTTCTACAGGTCAGGAGCACACTTTCTGTTAGAAGATCTCAATGGATTGTATGTAACTGATGGGAAAACTCATAGAGTGGTGGGAAAAACATAGACCTTGCAGTCAGAGACAAGAATTTTAATCTCTTTTAAGGTGTTATAGAGATTCAATGAGTCAATGTATGTCAAGGATTTAGTGCACCATACCACAGTCATTCAATAAGTTAGTTACTTTTTTCTTATGGTCATCCAGTGGGATCTTTGTTCTCAGCTGGAGAGAGTAGGGTGCAGGATAACTGAACAGTGGTTTTAGACTTGTTTCATGACAACGGCTAGGTCAAGAGAAATGCAAAATTCAGTGCTTAGTTGGTAACAGCTTTTTAAAAAAGACAAGTGGGACTGATTTACCACATCATGCCTTGTTTATTTTTCTTTCCTAGGCAAGAGAACACTGGATGTTTGAAAGGAAAAGTTAGAAGCTGACATGTTTGAGGAAAATCTCTGGGAAGCAAACTCAACATCAAGTACACCAGGCTGCCATTCTAACAGAGAAGCAGCAAATATGTGACACTGAAAATGAGAGTTAGCTGAAGCCACCAATCTATATCCCTGTTAACTACGATATGTGTAGACAGGAGCATCAAAAATATCATTTTCATCTTAGTGAAAAGTAAACCATGTGTTTAACCATGTATTTAACCATGTATTTTATATATGTTAAAAAGCTGGCTCTGTATGTGAAACTGACTTAAATCACTCAAAGGCAACGGCTTTTCATCTCTGAATATAAACCTGCTTTTGGCAACACTTTCTTGAGAATCACCTGAGTCTTCCTTAGCTTTTTAACCCCTGATTCATTTGTGATAAAAGAGCAGATGAGAAAAATAAATTATCTGCCAAAGTTGGGCAACTAGTTGGGTGAACATAAGTGCTTCCTTGGGACAAACTCCATTCCAATGTTTAGGGTGAATCTGCATTCCTGAATTGTTCTGATTATAACATTTGGTCAATAAAAGTAGGCATTACTTACAGCAGTAGAATTCCTTTTTCCGCAAAGGGGTAGTTGGTATTCCAATTCATTCATTCATTTTCTGTCTACCTGGTGTGTGACAGACACTGTTACCAAGGATTCAAAGATGGTTAACATATGGCCCTTTCTCTCAAAAACTTTTATAGTCTGTTGAGAAAAATGCATAAATATGTAATTACAAAGCAATGTGATAAATCATACAAGGGAGATTGGTATGAAGAGGTAAATTTCTAAAAGCAAGAACTGGGGAACTAACACATATTTTTACTTGATCCTAAATATTTGAAACTCCTTTAATGACAGGAAGTTCTCAGAGGAGGGAAGTAGCTTGATTTGGGGAGTACTGTCATCAAAAAGATGCTGCTCTTTCTTTCAGTCACCCTACTCTTGCATGAACTTTATAGTTGGGGCTAGGTTTTCTGGCCTAGGAAGTACCACATTCCTTAAAGCTTGACCTCTTTTCTCCATGAGTGGTGGGAATAATATATATAGGGAGAGATCCCAATAGACTGGGATACAGGAATACAGACAGATACTTAAAGGAAATTTTAGTGATATCCATGTTAATAGAGACAAATTTACATAAGGGCATATCTTAAATATTTACTGAATTCCTTGACGACTAAGGCTGGTTCTTAAACAGTTGTTTTTGTTTTTTGTTTTTTTGTTTTAGATTTTATTTATTTATTCATGAGAGACAGAGAGACAGAGAGAGAGAGAGAGAGGCAGAGACATAGGCAGGGAGAAGTAGGCTCCATGCAGGGAGCTGGTGGTGGGACTTGATCCCGGAACTCCAGGATCACCTCTGAGCCGAAGGCAGACGCTTAACCACTAAGCCACCCAGGAGTCCCTTTTTTTTAAACAGTTCTTTTTTAAAGGTTTTATTTATTTATTCATGAGAGACACAGAGAGAGAGAGGCAGGGACAAAGGCAGAGAGAGAGGCAGAGACAAAAGCAGGGTCCATGCAGGGAGCCCGACGTAGGCTGGTTCTTAATACATATTCTGTTTATGATGTAGCAATCTTGCTATGAATACTGACCACTTAGTAGAAACCTTCAATCAATTGCACATTTTGAATAGATAGCCAAGTTCTTTTCTAAGTTGGGTTAATATATTAGATTCAAAAAGGGATTCTATGTGAAACATGTCTTCTAAAATGAAAATACCTCAAAACAGGGCGCCCAGAAAAATGCACTGAGGGCAGAAACATGCATGCTTTATTTACTGCTCTGTCTTCAGTAATCAGTACAGTGTTTTCCTGTCACATGAAAGATGCTCAATAAATATTTGTTGAATTAATTAATGAAAAGTGCCATAATGACAGCTGATTTATGTTTGAGGAACACGGGACAGTCATCTTGGAATTTGAAAAAAAAAAAAAAAAAAAAGCATATGTTCAGCAATTTATCTGGCCTAAATCAGGAATGCTATCTTGATTTCTAGCATTACAGTGAAGTTACAATAGGCTTTTCCACTAAAATAAAAAATCCACTCGACAGGACTATGCATAGTCTTCCTAGTAGACTCAGGCATCTCTTTCCCTCTACTCTCTGTCAATGGAGAAGTTGCAAAATTCTTACTTATAGCTGTCAGACCGATCTTGGACTAACTGCAGAGAAATTCAATATGCTGCTTTGTAATTTGTCAGTCATTATTTTTTGAAACTGTACAAAAGATGAATATGAAGAAAGGAAATCCACAGCATGGTCTGAGATTCTCCATAATAAAGGAATTCCGTCTAACTTGCAGAATTCTCAGAGCTACACCCAGATATTTCTCTGAAATAGGAGTGAGGCCAGAGTGCAGGGCTCAGGGGGACATCTCTGAAGGCTTTCATTTTCTGAAGTGCTGTTGTCAGCAAAGAATAGAAGCCACTCACTCAACCTGTGGGCATGAAAAGTCATCTCCCAAATTCAAAATCTGTGAGTGGTGGTATTTGGATATAGGAAGTGATGGGGAAGTGATGAGACTAGATGACCATTCTAGTGAGGAATATAACCTTGCTCTTCAAGTATACAATGAACCATTTTAGAGGATGGGTGAGGTGAATCAGCAGAAAGTGCAGTCTCAATTTAAGATATGAAAGAATTAGCCATCTCTGGGGAATAGGAACCAAATCCAGGTCAACAACAACAACAAAAATCCAAAAGCAGAAGAAAAGATTAGTGAGTTGCTTTAGTTCCCCCTTCACATGAAACAGAATTTGGCTTCCTTTACTAGCTAAGAGGATCATGTATATTTTTCCACGACCACAGAAATCAATCCCTAAATCTAGTGCAGCTGTCATGCAGCATCAATCCGGTGCTGACATTGTCATTCACTTTGAATTTCTCTAGAATGATTGTTAAGCATTTAAAAGGAAATACAAACCCTTAAAAAGGATTGTCGCCTCTCTTTTAAGGGATACAGATTTGTTCTTATCATCAGTTAATCACTACTGAGGCTAACCTCTATGAGTCAGCAGTAAGAAAATCAGTTAAGATCTCCTCTTGCAGTATACCACGCTTTACTCTGCTGAAAAGATGCCCAAATACTGCAGTAGGAACAGGACTGTAGCAACAAGGAGAACATGGCTTTTCCGGAACATGGGATTTTAATTCACATGTGACTATGAGTCTAATTAATAGACATTGTACTGCCAGCTATTAGCCTCTGAACTATAAATCTCATAAGCTTTAAGGCTTCCCCTTCTCCTCATCCCTTGACCTTAAAGCTTTTTTGAAATGTTATTTTACCTCCCCGCACCTAACCCATCATCAAACTTGATTAGTTTCTGAGCTAGCTACTAAATACCATGTGATTCAGGTCATATGAAGTGTTGAGTTTTAAGTACTTAAGAGCTCACAGACTCTATGAAAGTGTTTTCTTTTTCTAAGTGGCAGAGGAAGAAAGTAGAGAAATGAAAAAAATAGTATCTAATAAATTTCTTTAAGTCCAACATGGGAGATCATGAAAAGGGGTCTAGAAAAGGATTTAAAACAACAACAACAACAACAACCAGTTAATTAGGAGGAAAAAGACTTATAAAAATGTTTAGGCAGGTTGTAGGATATAGTCTGTGCCAGGCAGCAATAAATCTGATTGGGAAGGATCAAAGATACCCAAATCACTGACGGCTCAGATCAGGACTTTTAGGAAAAACCCAGGATTTCTTAAGTCTGAGTGTAAAGACTTCAGAAAGATGATGTCAAAGAAATTATTGGGAGGCAGGAAAGAAAAAGAGAAGAGGAAGAAAGAGATTGAGGAGGAGGGAGGCTGTGAATATAAATTAATCTTTTAATGGGGGAGGGAGTCAGATCAGGTACTGAAACAGTATTAAGGCAATTCTCAGCCTGAGATCAACAGATCACTGGACCCAAACCTATTATCCAGAGTTTTCAGCACTGATTTCATTAACTTCTCAATGGTAGAGATATTGGAAAATATTAGCCCAGTTCTGTCATTCTACAGATGAACAAACTGAGTTCAACAGTGGTTGAGTGACTCGTTTAAAGATAGTATGATTCCCAAACAAGAAATTACAAGTAGATTCTTTTGGGCTAGAACCAGATCTCCTGGCTCCTGATTACCATCATGCCCTGAAGCCCAACTGAGGAAGAAAACATATTGGAAAAGAAACCATGTACATTCTCTGTGCCTGATTAACCAATATGAAAAATGTAGAAGATGCAAGAGGTCACATAATAGTTAATAGCTTAGTCTCTGGACTCAGTACTTGCATTTAAATCCTGGCTCTGTTCTGTGATCTTAGGCAAGTTTCTTAGTCTTTCTTTCCCTCAATTTACTCATCTTTAGAATGGAAATAATAATAGTACCCTGATTACAGGGATGTTATGAAGATTCAGTGAATTAGTTACAGGTAAAAACTTTTAGAATTAGTGGCTCACTCTTCTCCCCCATAGGCCTATTCTGATTCATTTCTGCTTTAGATAACTCTGTTCTTCTAAATCAGATCTATGACTTACTAAATGTTATCTAATATCATATGTGAACCCATCCTATCACTATGGTTTGCATCATCCATTTAGAAATCAGAAACTGGTTGTACTTTTGCGTGAAGTGCTTCGAAATCCTTGTGAAGAAAATTATGTAGAAATGAGTAGCTATTATCGTTATAGCAATGATAGTAATTCTGACACTGCAGCTTGTGTTCTCTGGAAATTTCTCTGAAATCTCTTTCTTCTTTTACAACTAATTGTTTTTTAAAACTCTTCCTTCACTTACCATGTCCTGCTTCCTCAATGCTATGTGGTATCTATCTCTTCTCTCCCTCTTGATACTTGGAAGGCCCCCTGAATTCAGTTTAATAACCTACTCTGAAACGTCACTATTTCCAAATTTCCTCCAGGGAATCATCTTGGAAATCAACATATTATCCTAAGGATGTCTCACCTGCCAGTGTTTTGGTGAAGAACAGATGAGGATAGTCCCTTGACACTTCCTAGTGAGAACTGAAATAGCAACAAGATCTATGTCTGCAATTGCCATTTATTCCTCCACATGAAGCCACTGACTATTTCAGTTCAGCAGGGCTGACAGTATTTGGAATTTTGAAGCTCTGCTGTGAGAGTAGTAACCACAAGATTAAAAATGAAATAGGTATAATTCAGACCTCGAGCTAGCCCTGGAGTGAGGGTACTCAGCAAAGTCAGCTAGGATGGAAGGAAAAAAAATATGATATTCCATCCACTTCACCTCAGTTTTCCCAAATTTCACTATATATATATATATTTTTTTTTTTTAAAGGACATTTTTTTTTAAAATTTTTATTTATTTGTGATAGTCACAGAGAGAGAGAGAGAATGAGGCAGAGACACAGGCAGAGGGAGAAGCAGGCTCCATGCACCGGGAGCCCGACGTGGGATTCGATCCTGGGTCTTCAGGATCGTGCCCTGGGCCAAAGGCAGGCGCCAAACCGCTGCGCCACCCAGGGATCCCATATTTTTTTTTTTTTTTTCAGTTTTAGCTACTTGGGGTTGATTGTATGTGTCATGCTGCCTGAAACATGCACAGAAAAACCGGCATCTATTTTCATCCATCCAGCCAGTGTATTTGACAATGCAGAATACTCGGAGGCAAGAGAGTGTTCCACATGTTTATCATTCAAGTGTACCTTCTGGGTACCTCTCATTTCTGGATTCTTGACCTGCTTTTTAATCTTTCTGGTAGGTGCTCATCTTGAATAATTTGTTCTAGTCAATACTAAAAATTTGAAACTTACAATTAACTTCCTGGTAGGACTCATAAGTCCATGTGTATCCTGAGAAGAGATTCTAAAAGATGCCTAAATGAGGATTAATTTTTTTTCTTCTAATTAATCATCCTTTATACCAATTAACTCCCCTTTATTTCTGGAAGAAGGCAAATATAATCCAATCTGAGAATAGCAGTTCTCAGATTTTTTTTTTTTTTTTTTTTTTTTTTTAGTTCTCAGATGTTAAAAAGGACCCGGTTACTTTATTATATCAGCTTCTGCTCTGAAGTCAACTTTAGAAAATAAAGCACTAAATCATCAAATTGGTATTCAAGGCCTTTCATAGAAGGCTTCAGGTCTCTGTTCCAGCATATTCCTCAGCATAAGCTCCCACTACCCAAATGGATGGATATTTGCTGTCCATAACTTGGGCTTGCCTTACTTGTAATTCTGCCTATATTATAACTACTCAGCAGATCTCTCCCACTTCAACCTCCAAAAGCCAGTTGAAGTCCTGCCTCACTGCTCAAATCATTCTAGTCCAATGCAATATTGTCCTCCTTAGGATCTACCCTCCTTATTTCTGGTAACATTCATTGGGCAAATTATCATGTATTCCCTTAATGATTTTTCTTCCACTGTTTCATTGCATTTCATTCTGGTATTATTTGTTAATTTTTGTTGTTTATTGTTTTTACTAAGATTACTACCGGCTAAACTTACTGAGGTCAAAGACCATATAAGCATGAGACTTTATATCCTCTATGGGGTTCATTTATGTATCTGGTGCTCACTGATTGGTCAATATCTTCCTATCAGGTTGGTCCTTGCTGACAAGGGATGACACTGCAGAAATGTATCTACGCTGAAGCTGACAACACCAATTTTCTTACCTTTATAGAATTGAAAAGCATTTGCATAATATGAGAAAAATAGTTTATTCATAGTACATCATATAAAAAGCAGATTTATCTATTTTTATCCTTCATGTCTCCTCTCTCAACCTCTTTCTCAAGTTATCTCTCATTCTACTAATCATCAAAACCTACATGTTCTGCTGAAGGCTGCCTGCTATGGGAAGAGGTGCTACTGGCAGAAATATGTCTTCTGGCTGATAACCATCACTCTGGGGTTAACACCTAGAATTTAGGAATGTGTTTAGACAAGCTAATTAAGAAGCAGTTTATTGTGTCTGTACATGTGTGGTTGTGCATGTTTAACAAAGTAGGAATAAAATTGTAAATTCCTGCGGGATTTTACCATGGAGAGGTTAAGATTATAAATTGTTTCGTATTCTGAATGCCGAAGTGATAATGCAGAAAATGCCAATGCACAAACAAGCAGGTACCATCAGAGGATCTACATGAATGTTTCCTGGCACATCCTTATGTCCATCTGCTCCTGCCTCTTCTTGCCGTATTGCCCTGGATGTTTAAAATTTAAAATAGAAAATCTCTTCATTTTTTCCCCGAAAAATTTAACATTCAATAACATGAATGTTAAATTCATGCTTCAATTATGTTTTCCTTTAATTTCTCAGTAAGCTGTTCTAGAATTAGCTCCGTAATTGTGCACATTGCCACTTCTTTCCAGATCTTTACCCTTTGCCAGCTTCACTGCAGTCTTCTACCTCCACCCCCCTAACCCCCATTTCCCCCAGTCTTCCACTAGCAAACAAACCCAGCAGTAATTACTAATGTCCAAGCACGTAATTCTGGCACCGTTAGGATTTTTTTTTTTTTTTTGACGCAACTACGCAGAGCTGTCTGGACATGCAGCATGAAGTCAAAGCATTTTTAAAGACTCCTACCCATCTTTTCTCCCCTCCTCCTATCACTAAAACACAGTTGTTTATTTCGTTTGCGGATTGCAAGGTTATAAAATTCTTCCATGGAGTTACATAGCCCTGAATATTAATTTTACACCCATATACAGTAACAGATAAATATGTACTTATATGGAAACACATAGGTTATCCATAAAATTGAAAAACATTAGGAAATAAATAGCTAGGAATGAAAGTACCTCCTCTATATGGACAGGACCATTTTAGCAGCTCTAGTATAGAAATCATTGGAGTTATGACTAACAAAAACAATCCAAGATCTTAATGTGAGGCTTTTCAAAAGATCATGACAGTGTTTCTTTTAATGCGTTGCATAGATTCCTACATATGACGCTGTTACTCTTATTTAACAACTATTCAAATAGTACAGTTTTGCGCCTGGTATTTTATGACAATTTTAGTTATATCAAACAACAGGAAATATTCCTTGGTAATTTTTGTTCACTCAGAGGCCCCAAGGCTCAGAGTAGAAAATGATTAAAGTACTTATCACTGTCTCAGCAAAATCCCGCAGTGCCGTAATAGAAATTGCAGTAGATCTTTAGGTCAGAGTCCAGTTTCAGTCTAACACCTGCATGACCCTGAAGGACATAGTTGGATTTTGAGGAAAACCAGTCTTAATAATGTCCAGATCAGAAACTATCGGCCTGAGATAACCAATGTTCATAGGAAACACTTCCACTCCCTCTGAAACCATGGCAAAAGAGATTAAATCTATACCTTGTAGGACCTGTAATATTTCTGAGATGTATTTTTGTGAGTGTGTGCTTATGTACATGCCTAATTACAAGGATGGGAGAGAAGGAAGAAGAGGGCTTCATTCTTAAAGTTGATTCTGCTTAGTTTAACTATATATATATATATATATATATATATATATATATATATATATATCAAATAGAAATATATACAGAAATATATTACTCCTGTAAACAGATCATTTTGGTATCTTCATATATACCTCATTCATGCCCACCCAAGGTCTGCAGACAAATATACTCTGTGTTAAAAACAAAACCAAACAAAACCCTTGATATCTGACTGGAGGATGAAGCAGATTTTTCTTAAAAATGTGTTTACTTTCTACTTAAGAAAAAGGGACGAGGGCAACATGAGAAGTCTATAAGTAGACTTATTTCTTTTTTAAGCTATGCGGGAGCTGAGGATGGGAGCAGATAATTGCCTGCAAAGCAGTCCTACGGCAGGATTTATTTTTTTCTTTTTTAAAATTGTTAACCTACTACGTCTTCTCTATCAGGGAGTCTCTCTGTGAGACCGAGGTCTCAGAGAGGCAATTTGGCCTCCAGCCCTGACCGGCAGCTCTGGCCAGGCAGCTCTGCGGCAGGTAGATGCGGCGAGGCTGCCGGGCCGCTCTCCGCGGTGCTGAAAGGTCGCGGGCGCCCGCGAGGGGCCTGGGCATCGCTGTCCAGGGTGCTGACTGCGGGCCGCCGCAGTCCCCGAGGCGAGCCCACCCCCGCCAGCCCTCCGCAGAGCCCTCCCACACAGCATGACCCGCCCGCCTCCCGCCAGCCTGCAGTCGACGGGGAGCAGGCGGCATAAATCAAGTCCGCGGGGCATGGAGGCTGCTGCCGCTGCTGCAGCTCGGCTTGCCCGGGGCGGGAACTCCCCCTTCTCTCGCCTCCCCAGCGCCCACGACCTGCCTTCTCCCTAATTCTTCGCTGGATAATAGCGCCTGAACGACAATAGTCAAAATAACAGGGTCAGAACGACAGAGTTTGTTTTGGTCTACCGGGGGAAAAAAAAAATCAAAAAACCAGCAGCCTAAACATCTCTGAAAACTGCATCGCAAAATGGAAGAGAGTCCCACTACTGTTTCGAAAGAGTAAGTTATTATTCGGCATGTATCCTTGCGCTTCCTCCCCATCGCTCCATCTGCAGTGTCCCCATTCCTCCCTTCCCCAGGCGGCTCACCTCGAAAATACTTTATAAAGCCCCTAGACCGGAGCTATCCCGACGCGCACACACGGCATACCGCACCCTAGGTGCACAAATACTTGTATTTGCCCACGCTCACTTGGTCTCCTCGGCTGTGGTCCCCTCTGGGTATGCAGCCATCCAAAACCAGAACCACGACCTGAGGTGGAGGCTCCTTACCTTGGCTTCTGCAGAGGGTGATGTTCGCCTGGCCCCTCGCAGGGTGCAAGTGTGGAGGAGCCGCCAAGCCGGGAGGGAAGGAGAGACAGCGCCTGACCTCTCCGAGGTTTCGTCTTCAATGCAACGTGAGCTCTGCCCTCATCAAAGATGGCCGTCCCTTTTGACGTCAGCAGCTTTTAATAGCCCTCTCCAGGAGGGGCGGGGAGGAAGTGTGCCGCGGGGAGCGCGGGGGGAGGATGGAGGTGGGAGGTGGGCGGCGGGAGGGGCGGAGCCGAGTTGTGCGGACCGCTTGACTCAGCTCCCTGTGCGCTTTCCTGCAAACCTTTGTATTTCAGTCTTTTATAAACACCTGAATGAGGCGATTCTTATGACTCCATCTTAACACCCGGTGTCGGGCAAATACATTTATCTCGCGACTAGTTTTCTGATATTCTTTGTGTGTGTGTATGTATATATGTTATCTGTGTGTGCCTATATTGTGTCATATCTGCGACATATATGCGATTATATAGAATTTCCCCTCCCCCTGCTGAGTTGTCTTTGGTTGAGTCATAGAAGGGGAGGGGAAGGCAGAAGAGTAGAAGTGGGGGAGGTAGTCGAGGGGATTTCAGCTGCAATTCGCTTTTTCTAAGGAAGCGGCTCCGAAGGGGCATCCCTGTCAGCCCTCACCAGCTCCATATATGGCCAGGCTACGTGGGCTGCTATTTTTATGAGTGATTTCTTCATTTTATCAAAGCAGCACCCAGCGTTTAGAGTTTGCATTAATGTGGTCAGTTGGGGAGGCAGACGCGTACACGTTATTTTAAAGTACGTCAGAGCAATTATCTCTGAGAGATACAGAATGAATTGGGCGGAGGGGGAGGGAGGGGTAGTTAACCTAACCAGCGTGGGTTTCCTGGAGTTCAAGGCTTGGAGTTGAGAGTTATTTGCTGAGGGCAAACTAGATGACGCTGTTTTCGGTTAAATATGCAACCAGAACCTGGGGTTTTATGTTGGGTTTCTTAGGAATAGTTCACGGAAGCGCGCACAGACCTTATGGAACCATCCAGACTTCCAAGGGGAGTGGGGAAGGCTGAGGATTCCAGGATCTCTGGGACGCTACAGAATTTTGGTGGTTCATTCCGTGTGCAAACCTGGGTACCAGTCGAGGCTAGCCGGGGGGGGGGGGGGGGGGGAGTGCTCTGATGCTTAAAACGGCGTGGGCGAGAAAGGCTACCTGTGCTGGTCATATGAGAGATTAAAAATAATAACCATAAGGGAATAATCCTAACTGTCCTCCTTTGTTGTGCATTAGGCACCGAGGGAGGGCGGGTGGTGGGCTATGCAAATGGTTGCGCGGCGGCAGCCTCTCGGATGATTCACAGGTGTTGGGGAGGCTGTCGCGGGGCTCCGCGGGGAGGGCGAGCTGGAGAGCGCGTGGGAGGTGGGGGACCTCGGCTGAGGAACTGTTTGTACTTTTCCGGGAAGGATGCGATTAGAAGTCGTGCCTCGCAATGTTAAAACTCGATGGCCTCTTTCAGGCGATGGAAAATCCTTGTCTCGGGTCCGGAAAAACAAGGCACAATCCCCAACCCTGCCAACACACACACACACGCACACACACACGCGCGCACACACGCGCGCACACACGCACACCCGCGCTCTGGCCTGAGAGCCAGGCTCAAGTTTTTAACTGCAAGCTAAAATTGGAGACAATCCCGGGAAAGGAAAAGAAGAAAGCAGAGTTGTAAAGGGGACGTTTAGAGCCAGCAGAGCTTTAAGAATTTAATAAAGGATGCTTTTAATTGAAATAAGTAGAAGGCAATGTTTGTTGAGGATTCCCTGACCCAAGGATATTTTGAAATATTGATATTTTTAATAATAATTAACAAATAGTGTTTGGATTTTTATTAAAGCAGGATTCCTAAAACAAGGAATGTTGCTGAAATTTGTTTACTTAAATACTTATTAAACATTTAAGATTCTTATACAATAAAGAAGAAAAAGATCTGCATGGTCCTTAGATCCTTAATTGCCAATAAAACTCCTGGCAATGGTTCTCACTTTCATTATAAAGCAAGCTGGGGTGGGCTGAGAGAAGTGGTGGCAAATACAGAGTCACTACAAAATCCTTTATAGTCAGAATTTTGTTTTTTCCAAAATGTGACACTTATTTAGCATGTGGAAGTTTCTTGGAGAAAAGCCTGCAGTGGAGAGAAATAAAATATGTGTATGGTCCTCAGACTAAAGTCATTCATGCAGAAAGTTTTGTGAAAGAATGAAGGAGGTGGAGGATTTCCCAGATAAATAAATAATAAATAAATAAATAAATAAATAAATAAATAAATAAATAAATAAAAATTAATCACTGATGTAGGTGGTTCATCCTGCAGGCAAAAGTTATGTGGCAGTCACTGGGGAAGATTGGCTCGGTATCCTGAATTTTCAACTGCTGATGCCCCACACTGACATCTTTAAATATTACACGTAAGAGGAGAGAGTCAGACTGATTCAAAGCTTCACAGAAAATACCACAGGCCCAAAGGATTATCTCGTGGTGGTGGCAGCATTTTCCACTTTCCTGTGCTTATGCTGAAAATGACACTGTTTAGGAGTTTTTTCATCTTGCTCTGGGAAAGATAGCAGAGTCTAATTTGAGAAACCGGAACACTGGATAAATATAAGTCTACTAAGGATGACCAGATAGCCCTAAATGTATTTTAAATATGATAATGAGATTTTTCCCCTAGGGTTTATTCATTGCTTCATTAAAAAAAAAAAAATCCATAGCCATCCTTGCCAGTAGGAAACCAGCAGATTCAAGTTATTCAGGCTCTATAAAGACCTAAACCACACAAAGAAGGAAGATGATGGAAAATTTGCTTTGAAATGATTCAGCTGCCTATGAGTTATTTCCACAAAGAACCAACATGTAGAGTAACTAATCCTTAGGAACCCATTTGATGAGTAATGTGAAAATTACCTGCTCTGCTGGATGGATATTTACACTATGCTAATTCAGTCTCTGAAAACTTTTACTAGTGCATGCCCCAAAGTATTCTAGTTTGTAATAGTTCCAGATCCAGGTATTTAGCTTGTATTTCCCAGGTAAGGTGCAAGATGCATGATTGACTGAAAAATGATGACTTCAAAAAGTATAATAACAAAAATTTATTTTTAAAAATTTATTTTCATTTATTTGGGGTGGAGAGGGGCAGAGCAAGAGGAAAAGAGAAACCCAAGCAGACTCCATGCTCAGTGAGAAGCTCAATACAGGGATTCCATCCTAAGACCCTGAGATCATGACCTGAGCCAAAACCAATAGTCAGATGGCTTAACCAACTGCACCCCCAGGCACCCCAATAAGTTTTCACAAAACTTTCTATCATATGTTCTTTCCAAAGTCCATTTTGCAAGTAGTTTAGCTACTTACTCAGCTCAGAAACCCCCTCTCCAAGGTCCACCTTTGGTATATGCATGACACCCTATAACGATATTTCAAAAACACCATGAGGGCACAAGGCTTGGGCACAGGAATATGCAATTTGACAAATCAACTGTTTTGATTCCTTGGTTTTCTTTCCACATGGCTTGTTTACCACTTTTTCTTTAAATGTTCTTCTAGCCCTTAACCCAGCCCCCACCCCATCTACAGGTAGTGAATGAATAGTACCTAGTGAAAGCTTAGATGCTCCCCCATCTAAACTCCCCCAATTTTCCTTGTTCCCTAAAGCCACTAAGGTAGGGACGTATCTTGTGAGAGGTAGAAAAAGAACCAGGAATATCCGTTTCTGTTTCTGGCTTGCTATGGAGAGAAGAAATAAAACTATACACCCAGAGTTTTAAATCACACTTTGGTTTTTACTAAGAAAAGCACTGTAGGAAAGGAGGAGAGTGCCCATTAGCCAGAGGCTAGGTGCTTCCACACTCCTGTTCCTTAATGCATCAAAATTATAGGCTCTCTTTTGTACATGGATGCATCCTAGAACCCTCTCCAATGCCAAGACATGGCTGTGGTCAAGTAGGAAGGAAGAACTCGTGTCGTCAGTCAGGGATAGAAAGAAGGAGAGCATGGTAGTCAAAATTAGGAAACCTTAAAAAGGCTATTTGGGAGGGATCACAGAATTCCTTTGGTGAATCTTTTCAGAATCTTCTTGTTCTGTCAGCTGTCTGTACCTCAGTTATCTCATAGGTAAAATGGGGACAATAACTATAACCAACTCACAAGGAAATCGTGAAGCACTTAGAATCATCATGTCTGACACCATGAAACATTGGTTAAATAAATCAAATCGATCAATTTGATGAGACTTTTAACTTTCTCTAAGTAGTGACACATAACTCTGCTGCATTAATATGGAGAGTCGTTTTTTTTTTTTTTTCATTAGCTTCTAACTAGATATGTATAATTTAATTCCTCTGGGCCTTGGTTTCTTTATCTGTATTCATTCATTCATTGACTCAACATCTAATAAATGGTACAGCTGGTATTTGAACCCCATGGCCCAAGTTCATAATTGTCATGCTTTAGTACAGACTCTTCTAGCACCATCAGTTTATCCCCTCTCTATTAGTCAGGGTACTCCAGAGAAAAGGAAACAGAACCAATAGAATATATACGCACATACATACACACACATATACTCTCTCAGTATATATATGTACAAAAAGACTTATTATATGCTCACATGATTATGGAAGCTGATAAGCCTCAACATCTTTAGGGTGAGTCACAGGCTGGAGATCCAGTAGAGCCAATAGTGTAGTAAGTCCAAAGGCCAGCAGGCTTGAGACCCAGGAAAAGCAGTTGTTTCAGTTTGAAAATGAAGGCGGGAAAAAGCCAGTGTCCTAGTTTAAAGCGTTCAGGCTGAAGGAACTCTCCACTCTCCGTTACTCAGGGGAGATTCAGACTTTTTATTCTATTTAGGCCTTTAGCTGATTGGATGTGGCCCACCACATTAGGAAGGGTAATCTGCTTTAGTCAGTCTACTGATTTAAATATTAATTTTATCCAAAGACATTCTCACAGAAATACCCAGAATAATGTTTGACCAAATATCTGGGCACCCCATGGCCCAGACATATTGACCCATAAAATCAACTATCACATCCTCCTTTGACAGCTAACCTCTCTGCCTCAACATATTGTGGCTTATGTATGACATTTTTCATTAGCAGCCTCAGGGTCCATTTGCTGATGGGATCACTGACTACAAGGCTTGGTTGGGGTGAATTCCAAAAAAGGGATCTAGGCTGGCAAGATGATTACTTGGAATAAACAGAAACAACATAGTCAAAGGGAAAGAGTGCCAAGTACGGTTCCAGAGGGATCGGAGGGGATTCCAAGGAGGGAATTCAGAGATCAATACCACATAAGTAGCATAAATCAGAATTGGGTCAAGATGATGCACTCAAAATACGCTTGAAAGAGTCAGCCAGGGAGGTCAGAACAGAACAGCAAGGTTGATCACTGTTTTTGAGGGAATGATAAGAGACCTTAAATAGAAACTTACTCAAGGAGCCAAACTCTGGCAATGAAAATCAGGTTGAGATGGGTTGAGGTGAATAACAGATATGTCTGGGAAGAGACAAAGGATATCTGGAATGATTCTGTCAGCCTTGGTCATGAAAGGCAATGCCACTCTGCCAGCTAACAGGCACCAGAGCATTTTCTTCACTCTACTATCTCAGCGAGTAGCATCAGTGATCTCTTGGTCATATCTAATGGACTTCCCATGTTTATTTTTTTTGTAAGTTTAAGGACACTATATATGTTTTTAAGATTTTATTTATTCATTCATGAGAGACACACAGAGAGAGGCAGAGACACAGGCAGAGGGAGAAGCAGGCTCCTCAGAGGGAGCCCAATGCAGGACTCGATCCCAGACCCTGGGATCACACCCTGAGTCAAAGGCAGGCGCTCAACTGCTGAGCCACTCAAACATCCCTGGACTTCCCATGTTTCTAAACCTCTGGCTTCACTTGACACTCTTTATGACTCATTCCATTTCTGAAAGTGCTGTATGAAGTGGCCTTACCTCTGGTTCTCTCCCTTGTCCTCATTTTCCATAGCAGATGAGTTGAAGCAACCAAATTGTGATGCAGAGCAGGTGAAGCTGTACATTTCCCTGAGCCCCACACAAGCCTTCTGGAAGCTCCATTTGTCCAGGAATGCGTCCTGACTCTCTACCATGAAAACTTCTCTACTCTAAGCCAAAGAGTAGAAAATTTAGCAGCTTGTATTTGTATAGCCTTGTACAAATGATAAAATATGATCACACACATGGTCTCATTTTATTCTCACAATTCTCTGAGATATGCGTAAAATAATTATTTTAATTTTAAAATAATACATGAGAATTCCGGTTTTTCCAGACTCCTGTACTCTCCATTGTACATAAAGAGAACCCAATGTCTTATTCCTTCCTCCACATATTGTATTAAAAGAATGTGACTCAAATCCTTGAGTTTAACCATTGTCTGTATATGTATGACTTAATTTTGTATTACCAGTCCCATCTTCTCTCATGAGCTTCAGAGTCATATTCTTAGCCTCTTACTGAATACTCAGATTTCAGGATCAAGGCATCCTCAAACCGAACACATATATGCCTCAGTTGATTTCCTCCACTCTTCTTCATCTCTTACATTCTTAATTAACAATCTCAGCAGGTGTCCTGTTGGCTAAATTAGCACTCAAAAACATCTTTGTTTAATTCTCCTTTTCTGGCTTTTCTTCATCTCCCCACCTCTGGACTGGGTCATGTACCTTTTCTCCTCTCTATGCACTCATTTCTTGGTGTTTTATCTAGTTCTAGAATCTCAAATAGCATCTATCTATTAATGCTCTCATATTTACACATTCAGCCCTGATTTATCTCTTAAATTCTGGTTGGTCCATTCAACTTCCAACTCAATCCCTGCTTTAAATATAAAGCAAATAGGGCAGCCTGGGTGGCTCAGCGGTTTAGTGCTGCCTTCAGCCCAGGGCATGATCCTGGAGACCTGGGATCAAGTCCCACATCGGGCTCCCTGCATAGAGCCTGCTTCTCCCTCTGCCTGTGTTTCTGCCTCTCTCCTCTCTCTGTGACTATCATGAATGAATAAATAAAAAGTCTTTTAAAAAAAATAAATAAATATAAAGCAAATATGGATATAAAACCTAGCATGTACCAAGTGGAATTTGTGGTTTTTAACTCCAAAATGGGTCCCTTCCTCATTTTCCTATATTTATAAATGGCAACTACATTCACCTATTTCCTCACGATGAAAATCTTGTCTTATTTCACTGGTCTCTTTCATGTACATCTCACCTATGAGCAAACATTGCTCTATTTTAAATACATTTTCTAAACCCAACCACTTCTTAACTTCCACAGTTGAAGCCACCTTCATCTTTCACTTGGGCTATTACAGTAGCCTCCTGATTTGCTCTCTAGTCCTGATTTCTTCACATGGCTACCATGATGGCACTTCTAAAAAATAAATCTTTTAAAAAAATGTTTAATGGTTCCTATGACATTAAGAAGTCTTTGTCCTAACCTATAAGATCAGGCTTCTGGCCACTTCTCCAAATTCATTTCCCCACACTCTCTCTCTACTTACACCATTACAATCATACTAACCTTCTTATTCATTGTACAGTCAAATACAGTTCCACCTCAGGACCTTTGCATTTGCTATTACCTTTACCTGAAACACTCTCCCCCAGATCATCTCATATCTAACTTCTTCAAATGTTTCTTTTTCAAATGAGTCTTCTCTGAGAATCCAAGCTAGCTAACCTTGTGAACCTCCAATTCACTAACATTCTTTATTCCCTTACCTTGAATTATTTTTCTTCATAACACTTTCTCCCTTCGACATTATATATTTGTTTATATATGTGATATATATAAGCATATATATAGGTAACAATTTTCAATGACAGTAGCTTTTCCTTTGGGTATTTTTTGTTTCTAAATAGTATGCAGACATTGTTAATTCTTGATTCATAAAATAGACGATCATTTGACTTATTGTTATGACCAATGATAATCAAGTTCTCTTATATTGCCCCTTTCCTTCTCCCTATCATCTCAATGACTTTTTATTAAATAACTACTCAGTTATTAATAAGAATAGGTTAGCATTGTTCACTGATAAATTAATCCCACATAATGAGTATGCTGCTTCTTTTGCATAATTTCCCACTTTACTTGGAGAAGATTTTAAGAACTTCTATAGAGGACAAAAAGATGGTTGCTTACAAAGAAACAAAAATCACATCAACATTCAACTTCTTATCAGCAAATATAGACAGTAGGGGTCAATGGAATAAATTTTGAAGTGTTAGAAGAAAAATAAGTTGCAATCTGTAAATATGTATTAAGCCCAATGTTGATAAAGAATTAAAGGCAAAATAAAGACATTTCCAGACATACACAGAATCAGGAAGTTTACTTCCTATGCACTCTGTCTACAAATAAAAACATTTTCTGGGGATTATATGCCAGCAAAACAACAATCCACAAAATTCAGGAAGCCTAGGGATATAATAAATGTTAGAAATAACATAGGATTTCTTTCCCAGGATCAAAGCTAGGAAGCAAGTATAGAAATAAATCAGTAAAAATTAGATCAATTAACAAATAGTGTAATTTAAAAGGTGTATTCGTCTGATAAGATTGATCTCTTTGAGCAGCAATAAAATTTTAAAATGTCCTATAAATGCTAGGAAAAACAAGCTATCCCCATTTTTGGTCCCAATATGACACAATTTTGAGCGATTCTTGATGGAGCTTAAGGAAGGAGCTTCCATCTATCCCTTGTGCTTAATTATTTTCTTTGTGTGAAGATTTGGTGTCATAGGAATACTTAAAGACTCACTACTTGGTTCTACAGTAAATAGTATTCATATAATCATGATGCTATAAATGCCATTTATTGATTTTTAAAGTTTATAATCAAGCTGTAGGTCAAGCACAAGAGACTTCACTATGTTTTCCTAACAGAATATGAATGTTATGAGCTCTCACCTATAAAAGTGATGGTAGAACTGTCAGAATGTGGTAGTTAAAGGAGGAACTGATGAAGGGACAAGGTAGAGAGGTGTCATTTAATATACAAGCCCCAATTAACTCATTTTCTATGGTAAAGATTTAATAGAATTAGCATAAAGTTGATAGAAGAAAGAAATAAATTTTAATCATATATGATTATATATAAAATTATAAAGTTAATTGACAGAAAACCAAAATTTGGTAAAAAAAAAAAAAAGAGGGTTTGAGTATTTGAATAAGAAAGACCCAATTAGATCATGTCCTAATCTTTAATAAAAGAGAGTTAATACATTTTATTCAAAGTTCATAAATCAAAAAGAAATAGAAGTGTATATTAAAATTAAAGTTATAAACACCAAGAACTTAAAACTGAAAATAGTTACTTTGGAGAAGAATAAAAACTAAGATGTACGCTTTTATTTTTTAATTTTTAAATATGACTTTATTAATCTTCTTTAAAAAATAGAGATAGCAAAATTATAAAATTATTTCAAAACACTTTTAAGAAGGCATACTTGGTTTGGGTGGGCTTCAATGTTCTACCTACATTGACTACCTTATAATGTCTTGGCAATTATAAAAACTTACTTGCCCAGTCTGTTAAAATTGTATTTCTTTTTGTAGTGAAGAGCAAAAAAGAATACTGAAATGTATTTTTAACTCTTTTGCTTTTCTGGGTAATGCTGGAGAGAGTCTAGATTAAGATTGAAAAATGAGATGTAGGGGATCCCTGGGTGGCGCAGCGGTTTGGCGCCTGCCTTTGGCCCAGGGCGCGATCCTGGAGACCCAGGATCGAATCCCACGTCGGGCTCCCGATGCATGGAGCCCGCTTCTCCCTCTGCCTGTGTCTCTGCCCCTCTCTCTCTGTGTGTGACTATCATGAATAAATAAATAAAATCTTTAAAAAAAAAAAAAAAGAAAAAAAAAAGAAAAATGAGATGTAAAAAAAAAAGAAAAATGAGATGTGAGAGCTAACATCTGGGCAGGAGGCCTGTTGGAGTCAACATTTCAATAATATAATTGTGTTTATGGCAGAGCCACTTTTGTGATGGTGGGGTAAGGACTTCCAAAATTTGTTCCTCCATAAAAGCAATGAAATCATTGGCAAAAATTGTCAAAACCAATTTTTTTTTTTTTTAGAACTGTGGAAATTAAAGGCTTGCAACAATTTGAGAGCATTTATTTGAGAAAAATGGCTAGATCTAGGTAAGAACAGCAAATTTCATACCATTTAACTTTTTCTATATCTACTCCCCTTCCTCACTTCTGTGGTAGCCTTGAAAACCTAGAAGCCTAGAAGACAATGGAGGGGAGTTTAATTGGTTTGGAGGTCTCCAGAAGCCCCATCCAAAGAGAATTGTCTCTACCTGTTTGAAAGTTCCCTGGAAGCTACCACTTGCAGCCCTTCTCTTTGATATGACTCAGAACTCAGGGCCAACAGTGTTTTCTCCAGGGCATTTGTCAAAAACAATCAGCAGCAAATGTTTAACATAGCAGCTGCCTGAGGCAGTATTGATAATAGTTGGGGCAAACCACGTGCTGACAAAAATACTTAAAAGGAAATCCTGAGAAATAAGATGTGCACAGGGGCTTTGAAAAACTCCCATACATTCCTGGGAATCTAGAAATTCATACAGATGCACATGCCCAGGAAAGATCAGAGAAGGTACTATTTTCTGCATGACCTTGAGATTCTGCAAAAGCAGAAAGTAAGGACCAGGGCAATGTTGTAAACTGCCTGCTAGAGTGTTGAAACACTACCCTAGCACACCAACAGAGCTTCTATGCAAAGATTGTGAGGATTTTTGGTTCCAGGCATTTAAGGAAATCTCTCCACTCATTAGCTGATCACTATGTTAGCTGAGCAGAGACTTCAGGCCACACACAACAAAGAATACACATTTTACAGAAGTAGTTTAGAAAAGTCATCAAACTAACAAACAGTGGCTGTAATAAATGCTGGGGGTGGTGGTGGCAGAATCTGATTTCCAGAGTAGCCACATTATACTACTTTAAATGTACAGTTTTTAACTAAATATTGAAATATGCAAAGAAATATGGCCCATAAGCAGAAGAAAAACCATCAAGAGAAACTTACCATGAGGACACCTAGATATGGGACCAACCGGACAAAAAATTTAAATTAGTGATTATCACTATATCAAGAACTAAAAGAACTTATGTCTAAGGAACTAAAAGAAAATACTAGAAAAATGACTCAAACAAATACTGAATATCAATAAAGAGATAGATATTATTTTTAGAAAGAACTAAATAGAAATTCCAGAGCTTGAAATTATAATAACTGAAATAAAAAATTCACTAGAGAAGGGCAAGAGTAGATTTAAGCTGGCTAAAGAAAGAACTAGAAAATTTAAAGGTAGGTCAATTAAGATTATTCAGTCTGAGAAATAGAAAGAAAAAATAATTTAACAGAGGGGTGCCTGGGTGGCTCAGTCATTTAAGCATCTGCCCTCAGCTCAGGTCATGATCCCAGGGTCCTGGGATGGAGCCCCATGTTGGGCTTCCTGTTCAGTGGGTAGTCTGTTTATCCCTGCCCCTCCCCCACTCCCACTCGTGGTCTCTCTCTCAAATGGATAAATTAAAAAACTATCTTTAAAAAAATTAGCAGAACCTCAAAGGCAAGTGGGACACCCCGAAGCATACCAAATATACCTAAAGGGAATACAAGAAAGTGAGGAAAGAAAGGGATAGAAAAAATATTTGAAGGAATAATGGTCAAAACTTCCCAAATTTGGGGAAATTACATTAATGTAAATATTTAAGGAACTTAATGAACTCCCAGTAGGAAAACTCAAGGAGAGTCCCACTTGCATATATCGTGATCAAACTATCAAAAGGCACAAAGAAAAATCTTGAAAATAGTAAGCTAGAAGTGATTCATCACATACAAGGGATCCTGAATAAGATTAACAGCTGATTTTTCATCACAAACCATGGAGGCTATGATATGATATATTCAAAATGATGAAAGAAAAAGACTGCCAACCAAGAATTCTATATTAGTAAAACTATCTTTCAAAAAGAAATTAAGACATTCCTAGATAACAACAACAACTGAGAAAATTTGTTGCTAGCAGAACTGCTTCAAATGAAATATTTAACTATAGGGTAACCACTAAGAAAACAACTAGAAAAATACAGTATAAGAAAAAAATGACAATGAAATTAGAATGGTACACTAAAAAATATGTAACAGAAAAGAAGGCAGTTGGAGGAGTAGAGGAAAAAGACATAAGACATATCGAAGACAAATAGCAAAAGGGCAGACATAAATCCTACCTTATCAGTTGTATTAAATGTAAATGGATAAAATGCTCTAATCAAAAGGTAGAGATTGGTCAAATTGTTCAAATACCCCCAACTGCCTACAAGAGACCTATTTTATAGCCAAAGATATAAACAGGTTGAAAATAAAAAAGATAGAAAAAGATAAACAATGCAAACAAACATAAGAGAACTGGACTGACCATACTAATAACAGATAAAATAGATTTTCAGACAACTGTTGTTACTAGAGACAAAGAAGGAAGGACATTTTAGAATAATTAAAATGTCAATTGTTCAAGAAGACATAATAATACATCACAGAAGAACCACAAATAGATTGAAGGGAGAAATAAATAATTCAACAATATTAGTTGGAGAATTCAATACCCCACTTTCAATAAGGATGGAAGACCTTAATAGAAGATTAAGTTTCAAAGACTTGAACAACACTAAAACACACTAAAACCTAACAGATTTCCATATGATATTCTACCCAACAATAGCAGAATACACATTCATCCTAAGTGTACATCACTTTCTTTTCTGTGCATATATGTCCAAATCTTTCTCTGCCTCTCTTTTGTAAGGGTACATGAAGCCTGATTTCATTTAAGCCTCATCCTAGATAATCTAGGATAATCTCATCTCGAGATCTTCAATTTAATTAATCACATCTGCAAGACCCTTCCTAAAAATGAAATCATATTTACATTTTCCAGAAATTAGAACCTGATATCATTGGGAAACATCATTTGGCTTACTAGACAAAGCTGTTAAAAAACTCATGCTTGGGTACCATTTCCAGAAATTCTGATTTCATTGGGTTGAAGTGAGCCCTGGATATTGATAAGGTTTTCAAAACTTCCCAAATATATCCAGCATTTCAAACCATTACTGTGGGTAAGACTTAGATGAACTGATGAATAGGAGTTATCTTGTTTATTTCTTTTTGGTTCATTTATCCACTCAATCCTTTAATAAATCTCTTTCTCCTTTCAACATGGTAGTGGAGCTAATCTGTTGCCATGGTAGCTTCTACTAAGAATGGATTGTCAGGTAGCTAATTCATATTAAATTCATATTAATTCATGTTCACCATGCTAAAAAGATCGTAGTAATTTAATAAACAACTAAGGTAGGGTTTCAGACACATTGTCTGGTGTTTAAAGAAATCTCATGAGGAAAGAACGGACAGTATAGAGAGCTGCAGTGTATCATGGAAATCACTCTAGACAGGGATCAGGATTTATTTTTATTTATTTAACAGACATATATAAAATGTTATATGTTGCTGGTATAATTTAAACACTTTACAGATTTACTTTCCTACAGCATCATGAAGTTTGTACTATTTTAATGTCCACTGAACAAATGAGTAAACTGAGACAAAGAACTGTTACGGATCTTCCCAAGGACACCCATTAATAAGTGCCTAGGCAGCCCAGCTCCAGAGCAACAGTGTCCAAACACTACCTGCTGTTCTTTTGTACCTTCTCAGCACTACTGTATCTTCTCACATCTGTTCTGCTGTAACTGCACTGTGTGGTGTTTTGAAAACCTGTTCACCTCTCTGGGCTTGTTTTCTCAATTATAAAATAAAAATAGTTTCTAGTTGGAAGTGGATATCATTCTACACACAGAGTCCAACCAATTGCTTTCTAACTGATAGAGGCATTCTTTAATTTTTCTGCCCCTTGCTTTTCCTATTAATCTGTATGTTAGGCTGTCCCAGTCTGTTTGAGCTAAGGACACGAAAAACATGAGTATCTTAGAAAGTCCAGGCTGGAGTAAATCTCTGAAATAGTCTGGTCTGTTCATTTCACAGGTGAGAAAACTGAGACAGAGGAAGAACTATAAGACTAGTCTTCTAACTTCCAGGCAGTTACTTCTACCACTTATGTACATGAATTACTAGAGATTTGTAAGATGCAAATTATGTTTGGCAGGCCTGTGGTGGTGCCTGAAATTCTGCATTTCTAACAAGATCTTAGGTGATGCTGATGCCACTGGTCCACACCCTGAATAGTGAAGTTCTAGATAGAACCTAAGACTTCAGGTCTATGTTACTCTTGGAAAGAATTAGGTCTGCCCAAATCTCTAGAGACATGACCAGCATTATCTCATGATAATTAGGCTTGTGATCATGGTGACAAGTACAATTACAAACATTTTGTAATTTGGAAGTTGGAAAATGACCATGTCACAGGTGATAAGGAACAGAAGAGAGAGTGGAAGCTGAGAGATGAGGACTTGTTTGGGATCAGCAAGATTGGAAAATAGGGTAGCTTTGTATATGTGGATTATGTCACTTGCAAGCTATAGAAATCCAAAAAAATTGTAAAGATTTTATTTATTTATTCATGAGAGACACAGAGAAAGAGAAAAGCAGAGACACAGGCAGAGCAAGAAGCAGGCTCCATGCAGGGAGCCCGATGTGGGACTTGATCCTGGGACTCCAGAACCACATGTTGAACCACCTAGGCATCCCTAGAAATCCAAATTATAATAATTTAGGCAAAAAGGGGAACATATTAACACATAATTAAAGAGTCTAGGGTTAGATCTGGGCTTCAAGCAAAGCTGGATTCAGGTGCTCAAATAATGTCATTAAAAATGTATCTCCTATCTTCCATGCTCTGACTTCGTTCTCAGATAGACTCCACCAGCTGTGGTCAACAGTGGAAAAGAACACGCTACTTTCCCAATAGTTTCAACAAATATCCCTGACAATTCTTTTCATTGGCCATTTCCAGGTTATATACTTCTTCCAGAACCAGTCACTGTGGCTGAAAGGGTATTGTGCTCTAACTGGGTAACCTGGATCAAATGTCCATTCCCAGAACCATGATAAATCCCATCCAAAACACATGGCCTGGGAATTGGGGAGGAGAGTTGTCTCAGAGTGAGGTCGACAGGAAGGGAAATGCACATGGAGTAAGCAAAAATAATTGATGCTGATTCTAGAGAGTAAGACCAGTTGAGTAACTGAAGGTGTTAAGAGCTTGGCTGGGAGGTCAGAGACTCAGCAAGGTGCTGGGCCTTGAAGCGTTAACTCCTACTAGCATGAATCCACCTATGGATGCTATTTCAATGACATGATTCTATTTTGATTCTTGTTAAAGAAGTGCTTCCTAAGGGTGTCTGTGTGGTTCACTTGAGTAAGTGTGAGACTCTTGGTTTCCACTCAGATCATGATCTCAGGATTGTGAGATTGAGAGCCCCACATAGGGCTCCATGCTTAGTGCAGAGTTTGCTTGAGATTCTCTCCATCTCCCTCTGCTTCTCTGTCCCTTTCCCCCAGTGCATGTGCAACATCCCCCCCACCCTGCCTCAAATAAAATAAATAAAATCTCTAAAAAGAAAGAAGTGTTTTTTAGAATCTGATTCAGGAGGTCTAGGGTGGAGCCCAAGAATCCACATTTCTAACAAACTCCCAAGTGATGTTAATGTTAGCATATCTAGTTCATGGACTAAATTTTGGTGTGGCACTGTATTGAAGTATCAACTTCAATCTTCTCTAACTTTGGTGTATTCCCAAGCTTGAGTGCCCTTCCTTTGAAGTGATAGGGACTAGACGCTTCTTAGGAAGCTTCTTCCTGCTGTTAGTCATCTCTCTCAGGGATAACACGGAGATGGAGGCAGTCTTTCTGTCAGAATCATGGGCTTGCTCATTTCCCTACTGCAGGCCTATACAGATTTAAGGCATTGAATCAAAGAAGGTCCCTGGCATAGGGTTCAGGGAAGGTTCATTTGCTGGCTTATGGTCAGCATTTCATTCAATAAAGAAGCCAGAGACTACTCCATTTCCTGCTGCTCACTTACTGTTCTTTGGCCATAGACTAGAGAGATTTGCTAAGCCTAGATGACTGCAATTGCATGAGTGGGCCCTGCTGAGGCCAATGGAAATGAACAGAACTCCCTAGTTGACTCATAGGTTGACAAGATATACCAAATGGTAGTTTATGGGCCACTGAGGTTTGCAAGACCTCGTCATTGTGACATTAGATTACTAAAAGACTATGTGAACTTGGGCAAATTTTTAACTCTTTCCAAATCTCTTCCTTTGTAAAATGAGGGTAAACTTACATAGAATTACATGAGTCTTAAGTAAAGTATATGAAAAACTTAACACAGTATTCCAGTAAGTGGCAGAATTAGAACTACAGTTTGCTGGCTCAGAAAACCTTATGGAGAAAGAAATATCTTTGTAGAATAAAGAAGAGACAATGTGAGTCAGAAGAGAGAAAGAAACAGTGATCTCTGCTTGGTACCAAGGCACTTTCCAGTGTCCTTTAATATATTTTATAGCATTGTATTTTTCCTACCAACTTATGTGCTAAGTTTTATTATTCCCTTTTTTCAGAAAAGTATTTATTTATTCATGAGAGACACAGAGAGTTGCAGAGACATAGGCAGAGGGAGAAGCAGTCTCCCTGCGGGGAGCCTGATGTGGGACTCGATCCCAGGATCCCAGGATCACACCCTGAACAGAACACAGATGCTCAACCACTGAGCCAATCAGGTGCTCCTATTCCCTTTTTTATGGATGAGGAAATCATGACTCCGAAAAGTGTTGACTTTAACATTTTTATTTAACATTTTTGAACACTTTACAGGTTACAGATGTAAAAGATTTAATTTTAAAAGAGCTGACTTTTGTTAGTCAGATGGCTGGTAGTGATGGTGCTGGGCTGTAAACCTTAGGTCTTTCCCATTCTAATGACCTTGCTCTTTCTACTGTGAAAACCTAATCAATTAGAGTTTTTATGAAAATATTGTATAAAGAACTTCCACTACAGAATGAGAAAACTGATGTCATAGCCAAATCTTTCAAATCTTATTTTTGCTTTTCTCATTTGACTTAATAGTTTTTCTTCTTTCTCTCTAGAATCAATATTTCTCCTCTCCCTAAATCTCTCTGTCTTTGTGTGTCTCTCCTTGCTGCCTTCAGGTCTCTGTAGTTAAAATTCAAGTGGAAGACAAGTGACTCAGCAAGCTGGATGTTAATCTCAGTGGTTTATTTTTTCTTAAAGGAGAAAAAAAATGATCTTAGCATATCTACAAAGAGGGGAATGAAAATTTTAAGCCTCCTGTAGGAAGAGTATCTTAGATATCCACAGCCTATATAGCATTTTTTTCTTCAACCAGATGGAAAAAGAGGCCCTACCTCGCAGCAGAACTTAAATAAGCCTCTATATACCATTTACACTCACACAAACAAGTTGTTTTTCCTTCCTATGTTTAATGTCTATAGGAAGTCAGGGCTAGGATTGACTTTATGAAACTTGATCCCTTGCCTCTCACTCTTGACCTGCACACGTATAGCTTTTCTATTTTTATTCACAGAAACAAAAGGCTCAGAACTCATCACTTCCATTTTGAGCCATATGGCCTGGATTTGGGTGATGTACTGATCACAATAGGCTAGATTATATTGCAGTAACAAACATCCTCATGTTTATAATGGCTTAACATAGTAATAGTTTATTCTTTTACTTGCTACTTGTCCAGTACAAATTACAGGGCCTTTTTTCATCATAATCACTAATGGATTTCTGCTGATAGAAACTCCAGTATGGGCTTCTGTGATTGTCAACATGGGGAGAAAGGAGGAATCAGCCAAGCACAGGAACTTAAATTCTAGCACTGGAAGAGACATACATCATTCCTGCTCATATTTAACTGTGCAAACCAAGTCATCTGGTTTGTCTTATTTTAGACGGTGGTGAAGTGAAGTCTCTCATATTCCTAGAGAAGTAGAGCTAGAATTTTTATGAACAGCCTTAATAACTAGCCCAGATGGCCTCTCTGATGATCAGATAGGATTCTTGTCTCTCTTGGACCAATAATGGAATAGGTTCCTGGCCAATTCACTATCCTTTTGGGTGGACTAACTTCTCTTGGAAATAAAAATGATGCCATATCTTATTATACAGCTTACAGGTTAACATATACAAGGAGTATAAGTATTTCAGTTCTTTGAATATTGTAATATAGAATTTTATTTTTAAATTGATATGTACTTGGCGATCATACTCTTAAAAATAGGCAAAGTTCTTCTTTAGTTCATACTTACTTCTATTGTTATCTGAAAAGGGTCTCCTATTGCTTGTTCTTTCTCTCTGGAAGATGTCAGGAGATATTAGATTTGTGGTTTTATTTAATCTTTAGTCTATAATGCTGGCTGAGCTCCAGGCAGTTAAAACTCCATTCATATTAGAGATACAAAATTTAGCTTTCCAAAGTGGACTGACCCTTCAAATATGTAAAATTTATTTTAAGAAGCTGCATGTATATGTCTAAATGTTAGCAAAATGCATGTCCTCTTTTGATACCCTAAAAAGAGTTTTTCATATTTTCTAACAAATAGGGGTGATATAACTTGATGAAGAAGGCTGGACACACTATATAGAAGGATTTTCTAGAGCATTTCTGTCCAGTAGAACTTTCTGTGATGCCAGAAAATATTCTATAGCTGCATCGTCCAATGGAGTAGCCACTAGCCACATGTGCCTATTCAGCACTTGACATGTGCTTAATGTGACTGAGGAACTGCATTTTAAATTTTGTTTAAGTTTAATTAATTCAAATTTAAATCTTAATAGCTACATGTGGCCAGTGACTACTGTATTGTAGAGTATATTTCTAGAAGTTGGGCTTTCGATAAATGTTTATTATTGTTCAATTAAAAACATCCCCATTAAAATGCATTCTTAACTTGAAATAAAAGAAGCTCATGTGTGCATCCCTGGCCTGTATGCTGAAAACCTGAGACTTCCACAGGGATGTTATCTAATTCTGGGGTATGGGCATCTTGGGATTCTAGCAACCTGCCCTTCCCATACAGACACAAAAATCAAACCTTATAGATCACCCCTCATCAAAATAGATATTTGGGAATGAGTGCTGACCACCAGCATCCGGACAAAGCAGTTGGGGATATCTTCTTTTTTCTGATTTTCCCAGGATCTCCAATCCTTAATAGATACCATCCACTACACTTAGCCGTGAGGGTATAGAGAGGAAATACACAAGATCCCTCTTTCAGGTAGTGCCAGCAACTAGTGAGACACAGACATAAAAAGCATTAATTCATGATAAAACATAGTAGTAATATGAGGGGCTTGTTGAATACAGAGCAAGCAGTGACACATTGGAATATTCAAAGTGAGATTAATATTACCCTTAGTTACTTGGAATTCAGATAAAGAAATATTTCCAAAAATGTTTATGGCGGAGACTGGCCCAGTATTCTCTAATACTGTTAGTTCTTTCTGGTCTTATAGGCTACATTACCCAGCCCCACTTACATTTAGTCTGAGGCCACGTGACAAGATTTGGACAATGCATCTGCCCAAATTGACGTGTCTCCGATAATACCCCCAGTATAATTCTTTTTGTATTCTCTTATAGAAACTGTGAAAGCCAAATACAGAGGATGGTAGCACCATAAAGTGAATGGAGTTGGGCTCTTGAAACATTGCATGGAGGAGACACCAGGAAAGCATCATGAATCCAACTGGACCATTATGTGAGAAATAAGCTTTTATGGTGTTAAGCCACTATAATTTGGGGACTGTTATAACATCAATTATTCTTACCAATATATTGGCTTCAATTAGGATATCAAATATAATCACAAAATTTTGGAACTTAGCTCTCAGTCTACTTAATCTCTTCATTTCCCAGAAGAAGAAATGAAGTGACTTGCCTAAGTGTATACAGCCATTTTGGGGATATAACAAGAGTAGAATCCAGTCTTTCACTTCTTAGGCAAAGGCTGTTCCACCAGGCCAAACTTGCTTCCATTAGTGTATGCGCACTTTTCAGCACCCTTGTATGACTACCAGTGAAACAGAAACACACAGGTTTAATTTTATGGAAAATAAAAGTTGTCTCTATCAAGAAAGGAACATTGAGATTTAGCAAAAGTGATTTATTTTGATATTAGCGTATTTGTTTTTCAAGTACTGAATTTAAAACATGGCTGGATATATTTATAAGGACAATTTTAGGTTTATTATCAGAACAGTACCTTATTATATTGTTTTGTTTTGCTTTACTATGCCTGGTATTTAAGTTTACCCATTGCCAGGAGGTAAGAGGTTGAAATTCTTTGAGTAAAACATGGGTTCATCAATTTCTGAGAAATATAGTTTGTAACCTTGTGACCTTCAATGTCATGAAATTGAACTCTGAGTTTCCTAGTCCATGTACTAAATCTATGACACCTATACTTTCTAGGATAAAGTGGAACAAAAAAAAAACCACAGGATAATTGAATGGCGGTGACAGATACTGTTGCTTGCATCATCAATTTCCATTCTCCCCTTCTATCACAGATACCAAATCTTGATGCATTTGTGTGGCAACAAGCCAAGCCACACAGGTGATGAATGGTGATGGATGCAGACCAGATGTGTCAGTCTTGATCTCCTTAGCAAATGACGTCTAGAAGTAGGAGTAGAACCAAACTATGGCCAATGAAATATAACTAAAAATCTGCTGGAGGCTTTTGGGAAATGTTTTGCTTTCTGCTGCTAAGAAAGAGGTCCTGGGATGCCTGGGTGTCTCAGCGGTTGAGCGTCTGCCTTTGGCTCAGGGTGTGATCCCTGTCCAGGGATCGAGTCCCACATTGGGCTCCCTGTGAGGAGCCTGCTTCTCCCTCTGGCTATGTCTTAGCCTCTCTCTCTCTGTGTCTCTCATAGATAAATAAATAAAATCTTTAAAAAAAATTTTTTTTTTTAAAGAAGGAGGTCCTGAGGAAAGGCCATTATTGTCTGCCCTTTCTTTCTTACATCTGGATTTGTTTTCATGAGGACATGACTCTGGGAGCTGCAGCTACAATCCAAGGGTGGGAAACAACTAATTGTGAATTGGGGCATTTTTCCCCCTATCCCTTTACAACACTCCCTTCTGACAAGTGCACACAAATCTATCTGATATTGTTATGGAAGGGATTGTATTAAATTCATTTATTCAACTAATATTTACTGGATGCCTGTTGTGGGACAGAAATTATGGTAAGCACTGATGATATTAAATGAACAAAGTAAACGCAATATTCAGCTCTCATGGAGTTCTAATCTGGTAGAGAAGACAGGCAAAGAGAGAAAGGAAGGAGGAAAGAAATAAAATAAAAGAAAAGGAGGAAGAAAAAGAAAATATACTAAGAAAGAAAATATACTATGAATAAGAATTTGTAATAATTTCAATGAGCTGGACTAGATGGGCTGGTGGAAGAAAACAAGTGGAGCAGGAATACCACTTGAAAGCGTCCATGGGGATCCCTGGGTGGCGCAGTGGTTTGGCGCCTGCCTTTGGCCCAGGGCGCGATCCTGGAGACCCGGGATCGAATCCCACATCAGGCTCCTGGTGCATGGAGCCTGCTTCTCCCTCTGCCTATGTCTCTGCCTCTCTCTCTCTCTCTCTGTGACTATCATAAATAAATAAAAATTAAAAAAAAAATTGAAAGCGTCCATGGAAGACCTCTAAGAGGTGGTAAGAGTTAGCCTAAGAAGAATGTATTGGAGCCTACCAGATAAAGAACAAGGAGTAAGAGAAGTGGTTTGTACAGACAGAATAGCAAGAATGAAAATCTTAAAAACAAAAAACAAAACAAAAAAAAGAATGAAAGTCTTGAGATGGGAGGAGTTTGGTTGTTCTAGAAGCAAGAAGGCAACTGTGGCTGGGATAAATGTGGCTGGCATAGTGGCAGGAAAATGGCAAGGACTTGGTCATGTAGACTTCCTAGGCTGTGATAAGAAATTTGGTTTTGATTTTAACTGTGGTGGGAAGTCTTTGAAGAGTTTTAAATAGTGGCATGATCTTGTAGGATTTTTAAAGTCAAAACTAGGTTTTGTGTGAAAAGGGGTTGGAGATGTTTAGCGGTAGAGTGGGGAAATCAGATAGGAAGCTACTTCTATAGGCAAAAGATGGAATTAAAGATATCTTCCAGATTTTGTGTTTAAGATCTGGTTGTAGAGTAGAGTTACTTTCCAAGAGAAAAAGATTCAAAAGAGGAGGTTTTATAACTGGGGATGAAAATCAACAGTTTAGTGTAGACTTGTTTTTGGTTTTGTTTTGTTTTTGTTTGTTTTTTGTTTTGTTTTGTTTTGTTTTTTAAGATGACTATGGACCATTTATATGGAAACATCAGTCTGGTAGTTGAATGTATGTCTATATATAAGTCTAAACTGGTATATCAGCTAGGTATTGCTGTGTAACAAACCACTCCAAAAGTCAGCGGCTTAAACAATAACTATTTGTCATGTTACATTTCTTCAGGTTGGCAAATTACCTTGGGTTAAGGTGAGAGTTTTATTTGCTTTTGTCTGGGTTCCCTAATGTATAGGTAGTCGGCTCTGTGTTGGCTAGGTGGTTTGCTGCTGGGGTTTGGCTGATTGTCGGTTGGTGTAATGATCTCTGTGTTTTTTTAGTCTTTAGTGGGGTGCCTTGGGCTAGAAAAAGGGTTCCAAGAGTAAATAGAACCTTAAGTTTGCAATTGATACACCAGCCTTAAGTTTCCAATTGGTATACCATCACTTCCCCAGTATTCTATTTACCAAAAAAAGGTACAAAGCCAGCTCAAGTTCAGCAGGTGGAGAAATAGACTCTGCCTCATGATGGGAGCAGTTGTAAGGTCACATTGCAAAGGTATGGCTAGCAAGAGACCATTAATTGGGGCCACCAATGCCATTCATTGATGATATTATGGGTTATAATTTGAGAGTCTTCAGCACATAGATATTAGTTAAAAAACATGGGAACAGGGGATCCCTGGGTGGCGCAGTGGTTTAGCACCTGCCTTTGGCCCAGGGCGCGATCCTGGAGACCCGGGATCGAATCCCACGTGGGGCTCCCTGCATGGAGCCTGCTTCTCCCTCTGCCTATGTCTCTGCCTCTTTCTCTCTCTCTCTCACTCTCTCTCTCTGTGTGTGTGACTATCATGAATAAATAAATAAAATATTTAAAAAAAAAAAACATGGGAACAATGGAGCTCAGTTAGAGTGAAAGAGTAGATAAAGAAGAGTCTTAAGAAATACCATTTGAGGGCAGCCCGGGTGGCTCAGCAGTTTAGGGCTGCCTTCAGTCCAGGGCGTGATTCTGGAGACCCGGGATCGAGTCCCTCGTCGGGCTCCCTGCATGGAGCCTGTTTCTCCCTCTGCCTGTCTCTCTCTCTCTCTCTCTCTCTCTCTCTGTGTCTCTCATGAATAAATAAATAAAATCTTAAAAAAAAAAAAAAAAAAGAAATACCATTTGACCAGTGAGGTTGGGATCAGCTAAAACACTTAGGTCAGTGATGTAGAAGGTGAATTAAGAAATAAAGCATATAAAGAAAAAATTGGCATGTATTAATGTTTAATAAACTGAGTCTGAATATAGCTCATATTCATTTATTGAAGGTGTCCTCAGTTCAGGCCATTTAGCTAGCTCTGTGGTAGAAAAAATGAGGTGTAGACTATAGTCCTATTGTAGAAATCATATTGGATGTATAATTTAGTTGACAGGAATAGCCTCATGCTTACATAAAGTTAATAACAATGTAGGACAACTATACATGAGTATCTCAAGAGCTCATCACTGAGAATTAGTCCTTTAGCAAGATAAAAGTCAATCCTTTGGCTGGTTACATGGGTGTTTTCAGTTTGTGAAAAGTTCCCCAAATCATATACTTATTTGTGCAATCTTTCATGCATATGTTTACTGCCATAAAAAGTTTCTTTTAAAAAGCTACCTCAGGGACACTTGGGTGGCTCAGTGGTTCAGCACCTGCCTTGGGCTCAGGGCATGATCCTGGAATCCCAGGATCGAGTCCCACATCAGGCTCCCTGCATGGAGCATGCTTCTCCCTCTGCCTGTGTCTCTGCCTCTCTCTCTGTGTCTCTCATGAATAAATAAATAAAATCTTAAAAAAAATAAAAATTAAAATTAAAAAGCTACCTCAATCCTCTTGATTATTAATACTTGATAGTTGTTTATTTTTATTAAAAATACTAAATGTCTTTTCATAAGACCTTACTTTTGTTATGTTTATTTACATATATGTGATATATTCAGGTAGGTCTCAGAGCCAACATTTAGAAAAAGAGGCTTGAAGATAAAAAATAAATAAATTTTTCTCCTTATAAGCAATTCAAAGAAAATGGATTTTAAAAATTTTTATTTAAATAGTTTTGAAAAATGCATTTTGTCTTCTGCCTTAGCTTAAATGAACACCCAAATATAAAAGAAACTTCGTTCTCTACTTCAACATGCATTGCACTTTTAACACACGAGCAAAAGAAATTCAAACAGAGGAGAAATTGCTTTTTGTTATAAATTTATGCTAAGACAACTGAAGAAAAAATTTGGAAGAGTCAGAAAGAAAAGAAGACATTGCAGGAAAAATAAGGGCCAAATCAGATAGGGGCTTGCTTGGAAAACTGGAATGGGGATAAATTGGCTGGGCCAAAAAAGAGAAAGTAGCTTTTAGAAAATTACCTATAGAAATTACCATATCATCTAAAGTTGGTTGGAATGATTTGGGGATGCTGAGGAGGAGGGATGGCAAGACAGCTCAAATCCTCAGAAGATTTGCATCGTGTTCTATGAAAAGATAAAATGGAAGCTGATCTCATAACTAATGCAACTAAAAAATTGTTATTAGCTATATATCCATAGTCTGTGAGTTCTCACATTGTTGTTGGCTGAATTGCAAGGCACTTAGAGATGATGAGATATAAGGATCCTTAATTCATGAGGAAACCAAGCCCGAGAGAGACTAAATAATTTGCCAAAGGCTAACTGAAGAGCTAACAATATAGAAGTAAGGGCCTGTTCTGAGTCAGTCACCTCAAAGTCTAAACAGGCAGGCTTGCTGAGTTCTTGTAGGTAAACCATGCAAAAAATGGACTTTGTAGAAAGATGCAGTTAGTGTAGACTTTTTTCTTTTTTCATATTGGGCAGGGTGTATGACCAGAAGCAGTAGGAATACTAAGGGAAGTGCTTTACAATGGGTACCAATTTCTGTAAGATTGAGGCTGGTAGTTAAAAATAAATGACCACAAATTTTTTGACACTCCTTTTACTGAGAGCTTGGGGGTTAATGTTACTTCTCTTGGATCTGGGTTGGCTTGTGACTGCCACCTGAAGAATGAATTGGGAATGAATTGCCAAGACACCTGCTCAGAGGCAGTTGTTGCCATACAGAATGATGGCATCTTGGGCTAGGGGGTAATGATTCTGGAGATGGAAAAAAAGTAAAGAAGTTTTAAAATACATTTTGGAGGGCATCCTGGTAGCTCAGCAGTTTAGCGCTACCTTCGGCCCAGGGAGTGATCCTGCAGGGATCAAGTCCCATGTCCGGCTCCCTACGTGGAGCTTGCTTCTCCCTCTGCCTGTGTCTCTACCTCTCTCTCTCCCTGTGTCTCTCATGAATAAATAATAAAAATCTTTAAAAATAAAAAATAAAATAAAATACATTTTGGAGGTTGAATTAACTGTACTTGATGACAGAATTGATACCAGAAGGTATGGCTTGAGCATTTAAATAGTGCCAATATCCTAGATGGGAAAAAAACTAGGCATAGAACCCAAAAGTTTTATTTTAGCTATGTTCAATTTGGGATGACCATGAGATTTTTTTGTTCTGTTGGTGGTTGTATGCCAAGTGGGCAATTGTACCTATAAGCCTGGAGCCACAGAAGAGATCAGAGCTAGATATAGAATTTCTCTTATTATACAAAATGAGTTCTTTCTTAAACTATTCTTTTGACATAGCTATATTGGTCTTTCTCCAAAACTGTGAATCTCAATACCCCTCCATGCTTTTTCATACAACACTGGGGTCATTTCCCTCCATCTTTGTTTCTGTACTTATGAAGATTTTCTTTAATCATTTCCTTTTGTGAAGTAAGGCAAAGGCCAACCAGATTTCAGGTTTTTAGTTACAGCATTAAAAAAAAAAAAAAATCAAGCAAAGTCTCATAGTTTAAATGGCTCCACACCATACATTTGTAATTTCACAGCAGTCCCTAGGAGTTCAAGAGAAATACCAGAGACCCAAAATCTGAGAAAAAGGTGGTGGTCCTCATGAGTTTTGCCTATGAAATTCTGAAACGTAATGTGGCAGATTACATCAATTTTTCAGTCTACAGAAGTCTCACGGGATGGCTGCTTTTCCAGATCTAATAACTCTCCATGGGACTGTAGTGCTGGTTGGGCCTCTGCTCCAAAATCCACAGTGTCCCTCTCTCAGAATTATCCTTATTTTCCCACTAGGTCATTTCTATTCCCTCAAGCTTGTTAGCCTGACCCCATTAAGTCATAGCTTTGGAAAGATACACCTGTTTAACTCCTTTCCTCAGAAATAATTTCCACCATTTCTGCAATCTTTGTAGTTTATCCTTGTCATAGAAAGTCAACATGCTAAAAAGAGTAGAAAAGGATACTTTGCTCCAAGATATACCACATGCATATGTGTATTGATTCCTGCCCTTAGGAATCTAACTGAAGAATGCCACATTCATAACCTAACGAGATAGGTTCTATACAATAAGGGCAGGAAAAGGGCAGTTAGTCAGTGGCGATATTTTTGTTCCTTTAGAAGACTAGGGCAATATTATTATCAGAAGGAAAAGTAGCATTTCACAAATGGTTATGATCACAGACTCTGGGGACTAACCAATCTGAGTATATAATCCTAGCCTCACTCTTGAGTAGCTGTCTGACCTTGAGCACAACCATTTAATATTCCTGTACAATGTTCCTCTCATCTAAATTGTTGCACTTCTAGCTCATTTTTACCCTGTAAATCTTAACTCAGATGTCCTTTCTCGTGGAGTCTCTCTGCCTGCTCTCATTTAAGGAAACAACCCCCATCTTTGCCTAATTATTCCCTTATTCATTACTGCATATATTTTTTCCTTGTACTCTTGAAAATTATTTGTAATTGTCTCATTTTACAATGTTGGTTTTTATGCTTATTTATGATTCAATCGCTCCTTTATCCCTAGCTTAGAATAGGTGTTCACTTAATTAATGAAATGTCTGACCAAGGCCAAAATAAAAAAAAATCTGGTAAGAAAACTCAATCCAATTATGTGCTATCCTCTGCCAACACTATCCAATAGAAATATACTGCAAGTCATTCATGCAGTTTTAAATTTTCTAGTCACCACATTAAAGAAGTAAAAAGAAACAGATTAAATTAATTGTATAGTATATTCTGTTTACCCAACATATTATTTAAACATATAATCAATGTAAAAATTATTAATGTAAAATTATTAATGAAATAGTTTACATTCTCTTTTTTTGGTGGTAAGTCTTTAAAATTTGGCATTTGACACTTACAGCACATCTTATTCAAGTGTTAAATTTTCATAGGAAATCCTTGATCTGTATTTCAATTTTATAAAATTTGTGGTTGAAAAAGGAGATTCACACACCCAAGTTGCTCCACACATGCATAAACATTTTCCAATACTTGAATCAAGTATCAGATTTTAAATGTAAGTTTAAATAAATTAAAATGAAATAAAATTAAAAATTCAGTTCAGACACATTTCAAGTGCTTAATAGCCACAAATGGGTAGTGGCTACCATATTACAGCTCTAGACACTTTGCCAAATTTTTCTCATCATGTTGTCTTGTGGAAATGTATCTTCACAATCAGATTATCTGATTTCAAAAGGAAGAAGAGAAAGGAACTTGAATACATTAAGTAGAGGCGTTTGCCAGGAACTTTAGCAAGGATTTTCCAAATAACCATTATAATAAGCCTGTGAGGCTGGTTTCATTGTCCCTGTTTTAATACATTCGGAAAATGAAAGCTGACAGAGAGCGAGAACTTGCTACAAGCACACTGCATTCTCCTTTTTCTCCAGGGTTTCCAAATGAGAGGAATAAGCAAAGGGGTACTCACACTCAGCTTTCTGTCCTCTTCCTATGTCTTTCCATGCACTCCACCAAACATCCAAGAGCATGCCCAGCCTTCTTATTTTATTTTATTTTATTTTATTTTATTTTATTTTATTTATTTTATTTTATTTTATTTATTTATTTTATTTTTATTTTTTTGAATTTGATATTTTGGAATTTATTCATAGGCTAGACTGTCACAAGGCAGACTTTCTTTTTCCCACTCATTGTAGAGCCTGAGGAAGACTGGTCACAGGTGAGGGCCTATGCCCAAGGAATAAACTCAACTTCCCTCCTCCCTCCTGAAAGGGTGCTTGAAGGTAGTACTCTGCCTTGAAGATAAGGAGAGCATTGCCTACCCCAAAGTCAAAGACTCTCTAGACAGAAATTGAAATCATTGCCCACTGTTCCATGGAAAAGACTCTGGGTTGGGATGGCTTCTGGGGAAGGAGAGACCAAGTGGACTACAAACATTTAAAATCTTCTGCATTCTTTAACTTGGACAACTTTCCTTCTACTCTCTATATTTAAAACAAGTTTGAGGTGCCCAGACATCATCTATGTTTATGTTTTCAGTTTCTCAAAAGGGTTCGGGCAGGGGGTGGGGAAACTTTTTGATGACTTTATATGTCTGAGATTACTAGTTGCCCCCCTCCGTATCCCTTAGCTTTTCATGCCTAGTGATAGAACACTTTATTTTTTAACTGGACACATATCCCTCCCTGGAGAACAAAGACTATATTTCTTAGCATTCCTTATGGCTAGCCATGGTCACTACATTTTGGCCCATGCACTAAAGAGGAAGTGTTGTGTGAGCCTTCCTCCACTGTGCAGGCTAGAACGCAGAGTTGATGACTAGAATTTTCGGAGCTAGGTGGGACCATGAGGTGGAGGCCATATGACAAGGATAATAGAGCAACAGGATAAAGGAGGTTAAGTCTTTGGTATCAGGGAGTGTCAAATTTGCCCTGAATTCTAAATCTAGATTCTTCTTAGGTGAGGGGAATATGAACTTTTATCTTCCTTTTATTTGCATGTTCTGTCAAATGTATCTACACTCAAATCCAATGCTAGCTGAAACATATACACTTTTCAAGTAAAAGATATCAGTGGAAGTGGGACTTTTGTAACTGAAATGTCCCAGTTAATAAGACTAAAAATGGACCAAGCCTTAAATGGGAGATGTAAGGCTCCACTTGGCCTGCTCATTATTAAGATGTATCTAATTTCTAGCCTCCTCACCCATAGTTATTCAGGATGTGATGTACTTCCATTAGGTCCTTAGATTAAATACTAGACCAGAGGATCTCCACACCTTTTTCCAGATTTTTTTCATTTTATAATTTTTTTCCTACTGATATTTCTTGACTTTTTTTTCCCTTTGTTTCTCTCATTTCCTTTTTCCCTTCCAATGTTTCTACACTAGACTTTCTAGTGTTATGCTTTAAAAACATATGGGATTATTTTTCTGGTTAGGGAAGGACAGCATAAGGGTTGGACAAGGAGGATGAAAAGGCTGGCTTTCTGGACTGTAAGAGTGATGCCTGGGTGTTGGCCTTATTACCCCAGCCTTGCTCAATAATGCATGAAAGTCCCATGCAAAAAGTAAATACATAGGAAAAAGACTGGAAAGAAGTATCCACATTGAGAGCAATGGTTACCCCTGAGGAATGAGGTAGAAGCCACACTATAATTTTTCTTCTGTATTTTTGAATTATTTGCTATTTTTTTCCTTAGAATAAGCATTTCTTACCCTATAATTTTAGACCTGGAAATAATGACAGGTTCACAGTCAAGTGGTGGTAGTGATTAGAAGGTCAGAGAAGTCATGAAATGTTCAGCTGTACCTCTGTCCAAAGGCATTCAAGGCCCAAGACCATACTCTGGAAAACCTTTGCTCTTACTGGATCTGCCCTTGTGCCTTCTAGGAAATTTTCTTCTCTTCTTAGTCAATACTAAGGAAGTATTGCTGAGTAAACAGTAGGAGGAACTCTGGGCCAGGCTGGGGCCATCTGTAGACAGAATCTCCATAGATTTCTGCCCAAGTACTTATTCCAGATACTTATGAATAACTCACTTTCATCTAGTTATCACATTGTTTTCTGAGCTTTCTGAACTATCTCAATTCCTCTTATGATAGGCATTTTGCTATTCTTCCTTCCTTCTAAGAACCCAGTTCTCTGTCCAGCTTTGTGATTATTAGCTTGTTATTGAATATTGATTGCATTAATAGACACAGATTTCCATGCCTTTCTTTATCCACGGCATTGGTTAGTGACTTTCCACACTGATTCTGGGCATGGCTATGAGATGTGTTTGTTTGATTGATGAGATAATAGCCATCTTACCGAAAAGTGCATGTGAATCTTTGTTTTCTTTCTTGGACCCTTGTACCACCAAGAGGAACATGCCTGAGCTAGCATGCTGGAGGGATGTGAGAGTTATATGGAGCAGAACCAAATCATCCTGAGTCCACCCTAGACCAGCCAGCTGCAGCCAATCTGGCAGCAGATAGTTGATGTCTGAACAAGCCTTGTCAAAATCAGTCAAGGCTGATCCAGGGTTAAGAACTTCTTAGTAGAATCAGAGGCTGATGAGAGATAACAAATGGTTATTTTATGACACTGTTTTGGGATGGCTTGTTGCATATCAATAGCTAATTGACTCAGTAATACACTTCCTTCCTTACCTGATCCCTCCCATCCCCTTACCACAACCAGCTCTGCCATTTATCATCTATGTGACTATATCAGTTAATTTTTTCAGTATAACAAACCACACCCCAATTTTTGTTTTGCTTAGAACAATAACCATTTATTCATGATTATTCATGAATCTATGGGTCAGATATGGGTTCTGGGGATTTGAGTTGAACTTACTTGATCTTTGTGGCATGCTTATGCATTCTGTGGTCAGCTGGAGGTTTAGCTGGTGCTGGCTGATTTATTATGGTAACAGTGGGATGATTGGGGTCTCTCCATGTGGTCTCTCTGTGGTCACTCATTATCCAACAGGCCAGCTTGAGCTTATTCACAGAATGACTACCGAGCTCCAAGTATATGCAAGAGTGGCAGTCCTAGTGTAAAAACACTATTCAAGCCTCTGCCTATATCATGTTTGCTCTATCCCATTGTCTAAAACAAGTCATATGGCCAAGCCCAGAGTTGGTGTGGAAAGGCACTAACAAAATATGTAGATACAGAGAGGCATGGAAAAAATTAGGGTCACTAGGCAACTGATTCACCATAGTGACGTCACACAATTCCATTGGTTTTTCTAAGCCCCAGTTTCCTCCTCCAAAAAAAAGTAGATAATAATATTACCCTATTAGAAGTTGAATTGTGTCCCACCAACAGATGTAGAAGTTCTAACTCCTGGTACCTGTGATTGGGACCTTATTTGGAAATAGGATCTTTGCAGATGAAATCAAGTTAGGATGAAGTTATCAGGGTGGGCCTTAATCCAAATATAACCATTGTTCTTATAAGAAGAGAAGAACACCATACGAAGATGGAGACGGAGAGAATGCCATGTTAGGATGGAGGTAGGTATTGGCATGATACAGCTGTAAGCTCACAAATGCCAGACTAATAACTACTACTGGGAGCTAGAAAGAGGTGAGGAAAAATCCTACCTAGAAACTCAGAAGGAACATGGTCCTGCCAACACCTTGATTTTGGACTTCTAACTTCCAGAACTGTGAGGCAATACATTTCTGTTGTTCTAAGCCACCTGTTTGTAGTGATTTGTTATGGCAGCCTTGGGAAGATAATACAGAGCCCAAGTCTTCTGGCAAAGCTTTTCATCAAGGGTCAGTGAGAACAGTGGCTGCGGAAGGATGGACTCTCATGGTTATTTGGAGGTAATGTTTGTCCTATTTTACGTTGGGAAGAAGCTCTTCAAGCATATGTTAGGTCATATAGCTCCTGCAGCATCAGAGCTGCCTCAGGTCTCTGGGTTGAGGCCTTGGGGTTTCAAAGGGAGGAAAAGGCCAGCATTGCTTGTCCTGTCAGCTTCCCTCCTGGTTTGTGATCAGCTCCCCAAGCTCCTGACAGACACCTGCCCTAGCCAGTCCTTCAAGCATGGAATGAGGCATGCCTTCATGGAGATATTTCCCTTTGCTGAAGGAGAAGCCCTGCTCTCTGATTGCTGGCCTTGTTCCTAAGTAGCTCTAGCACCGGGAACATTCCAGGAAAACCGAGGCTAAATTTGATCTCCCTTACTTTATTCTGTGTCCTCCATTCAGACTCTTATTATGCAGGGAACTTGGTTCCGTGCATTGCTAGAGGCAGTAGTAGTAGTTTGCAGCCAAACACAGGAAAGAAAAAGCTCCCCTCTTCTGTGGGAAGTCTTGCATCTCTGTAGGCATTTTCTGGGGTTAGGTATAGGAAGGTGCTCCCAGAATGCACCCTGTTGCCTCCTACCACCCTAACACTGCTCATTCTGTTCTCTTTGACTAGAGAGGGCTTTCTACCATGTATACCTGTTGAAATGGTTTTTAAGCTTTGAGAACCTTAAAGCATGGATCAGAATGGAGAGAGCACAGAATTTGAGACAAAAGAACTGAGTTTAAGATTCTTATTTAACACTTACTGTGTCTTTTTGAGCAGGTCACTTAACATCCCTTTCTCAGATATTGCTGTCATCCTTATTATCTGGTGAAGAGAATAATTTTATTCTGAGAATCTACTAAGATAACGGATCTGAAGATCCATTGAGAGTTGTTCAATTTAGTAAGAGAAAAAATTCATTCATTCATTCATTCATTCATTCATCTAACTAATAATTGTTGGAAGTCTAGTTTTCTGCCAGGTTCTCTGGTAGATGTCGGAGATGAAGAAATAAATAAATGATGTAACTGAACTCTCTACCCTCATGTTCTTACATTCTAGTGCAGGAAATGGGAAATAAACTAGCAAAGAAATAAATAGGCATAATTACAAATAAGTAGAATTACAAATCATAATAATTTCCAGGAAGGAAGCTAATAAATGGTAAGCTAGAGAATTACTGGGGAAAGTCATTTGGACTGGATGTTAAGCAACATGGACAGAGTTGACATCATCTGAAATTTGAAGGGTCTAATCTTCTTTGCCTGAAGGAAAAATCAGGCAGTCAGTGCGTTGTATGTTTTGTTTGTTTGTTTGGTTTCAGATTTTTTTTCTTTTTGCTATATTTCTATAATACATTCTGAATCTGTTTGTCTTGCTGCCTTGGTACTCTCTACTCATTGGCTTACTGGCATTTATATCTTCGTGAGGATGGCAGATGCTCCCTAGAAAAATGTTGAGTGTCATCATTATAAAGGGGGCTTTGTCTAATAAACAACAGTTTAAAAAGTTAACAATTGTTGACAAAGGAGAAAAGGAATTTTAAAATTTCAAACCTTTCCTTTACAAGGTAAGATCAATTGGAGTCTAAACACAGGATTTCACAATAAGCCAGAGGAAGAGAGAATTTAGTGTATATTTAAAGAAAAGTTCCAATGAGAGAGGAGAAGGAAGTTTCTCACTACTAAAAGAGAGAGGAAGGGAGAGACACCGAAGGAGAAGTGGTCATTATGAATGTACTGGTTCCTTTTAGGAGATATAAAAAAAAAACTTTTTGTGGGGTGCCTGAGTGGCTCAATCGGTTAAGCATCTGCCTTCAGCTCAAGTCATGATTTTGGGGTCCTGGGATGGAGTGGAAAGGAGGGTGCAGGATCAGGCTCCCTGTTCAGTGAGGAATCTGCTTTTCCATCTGCCACTCTTCCCCACCTCCTTGTGCTCCTCTCTCAAATAAATAAATAAAATATTTTTTAAAAAAACCTTTTGAAATTATGTTTTTAGGAGACATTATTGTTGGAGAACAAACATCCACAATTGCTTGTCTTCTTATTAGTAGAATAAAGACTTTGTTAGGTCCATCTTTACTTCACACTGTCTTTGTGGACTAGGGAAACTGAACTTACCTTCAGTTACAGGGATGGAGCTTTAGTTGAACCAAATTACAGTAATTTCAACTGCCTTCATGGCAATTGGTTCAGAAATGGAGGCTTTCACCAATTAACACAAGCCATTTCTCTGTCCACTCTTACTTGTTTTGAGTTGGTCCAATGAAAAGGAAAAACTTTTTAATACAAGATTACAGAGAAGTGTTCCTCCTCTCTCTTCCATTGGTGATGGAGGAAGCAGGCTCCCAGTATGATTTATAGCCAATTTCTGAGCTGGCAGGAAACCAGTTTTAGAATGAGGTCAACAGTAAGGCTCTCAGAGCAAAGAGATGGAAAGAACCCATATCCCAGTCGATAATGTGATATTCTGAGGTCTTGAACCAAACAACCCTAATGCTAGACTTCCTCTTTTGTGATATAATAAGTTTATTTCTTTCATCTAATTTGAGTCAGGCTTTGTTATTTAGTGCTAAAGGCATATGAAATAATAAAATGGGAGAAATAACCATACTGTTTCGGAGAAGTGCCAGAGTGGGAGAAATTATTTCTCAATTTTAATGAAAGATTATAGGAAAAATTCAAGATTATTAGAAGAGCCCTATGCCAACAAGGAGAGGTAGAAGCAGAAGAGAAAAGGACACATGGCATGACGTGGTTAATCATCAAGCAAGCTTATACCACCTGCTTTAGCCTGAGAATGCTTTGTAAGGCATTCAGAATTCCCTATGTACCCCAGGGAGTGTGAGACAGAAGGGCATGTAAGATAATTGAAGTATCTGCCTTGTGACATGATTCAAAGGGATCCTTGTAGTAAAAGATGTGGTGATTTTGCAGTAGTAGGCAGCAGGGTGGGCCACTCAAGATAAAGGTTGAATGGAAATCATTGCCATGTCCCAGAGGAGGCCACTAAGACCCCAAAATAGAACAATTCATCCAGGGCACATCACAAGTTACACAAGATCCACCAGCATTGGATGCAATAAAATCAGAGTTTTGCCAGGTAAGGAGAGGTATATCCACATTTGAAGTCAATGAGAGTCAGCAGAGAACCACATGTAAGGAAGAATGTCAACATCTACCTATAACAAACCTCATATTAGAAGGGTAGATCAGATTATGAGATTAACTGAGAAAAAAGAGATTCAATTTTAATAAAGCATCTGGAATTAGAAGTACTTAATCATTTACCCAAATGAGACTGTTTAATTCATTATGGTGGATTGCATCATTTGCCCTAATTCTTTGCTCATCCTGTATCCATGTCCTTTGCCATATGACTTCATAACTCCTCTTCCTAACAAGGTGAAGTCCCAGGCAGAGTCTATTTTCACATTCCTGAACCTGGAGTTGGCCACATGACTTGCTTTAATTAACAGAATGAAGCTGAAAGGATATGTCCCAGTTCTATGCTTAGGTCTCAAAAGGTCTACTGTGCTTCCATTTGCTTGTACTTTTGTGTCTGCCACCATCATGAAAACATGCCCAGGCTTAAGAGTTATGTGGAAGAGAGCTGAGTCATCCTGGTTATCTCAGCTGAAGTCATCTTAGATCATCTGACAGCTAGACATCCACAGATGTATTAGCTTTCTACTGCCACTGTAACAAATTACCACAATTTTAGTGGCTTAAAACAGCACACATTTATTTTTATAGATCTGTAAGTCAGAAGCCTAAAATGAGCACACAGAGTTGCATTGCTTATGGAGGCTATAGAGGAGAACTATCTCCTTGCCTTTTCCAGCTTTTAGAAGCTGCCTATATTTTTTTGACTTGTGAATGCTTCCTCCATCTTCAAAGCTAGCAGCAATGCATCTTCTCTCCTGTATGACTACCTACTGACCTAATGTAAGGACTCTTGTGTTTATATCAGGCCCACTCAGATAATTAAAGATAATCTCTTCATCTCAAGATACTTAATTTGATCATATCTGCAAAGTTCCTCTTGCCATATAAGGTAATATATTCACAGGTGCTGAGGATTAGGACGTGGACAACTTTGGATACCATAATTCTACCGTGCTAGTGATATGGCAAGCCAGACCAAGACCAGCAGATACAGATGTGTGAGAAATAAAGAAATACTCATTGTTGTGAGCTATTGGGGTTTTGAGATCATTTGTTTTGTGGCAATGTTCTGCCAATTGATAACTGATACATGGTGGCAATTGAGCTGTCCTTTACTGGCAAGTTTAAAACTATAGCCTGTCATTAGTTAAAATGAAAACCATGAAAAGGAGTGCCTGGCTGGCTCAGTTGGTGGAGCATGCGACTCTTGATCTCAGGGTTGTGAATCTGAGCCCCACGTTCGCTGTAGATATTGCTTTAAAATAAAACATTAAAAAAAAAAAGACAAATCACCATACAAAATGAAAACAAAACAAAATTTCTTTTCATTCTTTTCTTTCTGTCTTCTCTCTCTCTCTCTCTCTCTCTCTCTCCCTCTTTCTCTTTCTATTTTTTCCTTAGGGATAAAAAGAGGACATGTAGAAAAAAATCATAGAAAAGAATTTAAAGTTACTTTTAATCATACCATTTTTGAGATGATTACTATCAATATTTTGGTGCATATCTATCCAGAAGTTTTCAAATATTCAATACTTGGAAATTCTATTCTGTGACTTCTAGTGGAAGGCTGACCTGACCCAGGAAACCACTCCTTCCATCTTAAACACATAGAAATGCCAGAACAAATGTACTAGAAAATAATAACATGAGTGCGAGAATGTCAGAGTTAGTGTATTACTAAGACTTGTACTGTTTAGGAGAAGGACAAAGGTGCAGATTAACTTGAGATTTCCATTTTTTTTTAAGAGAGAGAGAGTGAGTGCACACTGTGGGGCAGGGGTGCTAGAGGGGCAAAGGGAGAGGGAGAGGGAGAATCTCAAGCAGAGTCCACACCCAGTGCAGAGCTACACATGGGTCTTGATCTCACAATCCTGAGATCATGACCTGAGCCAAAAATCAAAATTTGGATGCTTAATCGACTGAGCCACTCAGGCATGCCAAACATGAGATTTCTTAAGTATACATCTTAAACCTTTAAGGTTAACCACTAAAATAGTAGAAATAAAATATGACATCTCAGCCTATAGAAGAAGCCGAAGGAAATAGATTCAACAAAATTCAGGGACAGGGAGAAGAAGCAAAGAAAAATCTCTGAAATGGAATGCACAAAATAAGATGGCAGAGGGAAGTTCAAATATAGTAGTAATTATAATAACACAAATAGATTATATAAAAGGTACAGACAATCATATTGGTTTAAAAAAATCCATTTATTTGCTACTTTCCAGAAATGCACATAAAGTAATAAGACTCAGAAAGGTTGGAAACAAAGGGATGGAGAAGGCCTTTGACACAACAAAGTCACATACAAACTGCAACACGTTTTATTAGAGAAAATATGGAAATAATAACCTAAAGAGCTGTGAAAAATGGAATGTATAAATAGATTATATATTCATATGATAGAATGATATACAGAGAGCAGTTACAATGAATGAACTAGAATCACATGAATCAACGTAGACAGATTTTTAAAATATTGAATGGAAAAAGAAATAGAAAAATATTACATTCAGTCTGATAACATAAAGCAACTCTATATATTTCCCATATGTATGCAGTAAAAATATAAAAATCTGGTCTGTGCGTATACATCATATTTATGATAATTTGTAAAGGGAAAATACAAGATAAATAGAATAAACAAGACTTCAGCTTTATATTATAGTTACTTTAGTTAAAAATCTGAAGGGGATATAATTAATTACTGTTTGTTTCATCATTTCATCTGACTTGCTGTACTTTAAAAAACATCTCAGCGTACAGTTCCTTAAAATAGAATGAGAGATATTTCATGTAAGGCTTTGTTAAAGTGCTAAAATTCTGAATCTACTATCCTTTTTTTTTTTTAAAAAAAAGATTTTATTATTCATGAGAGACAGAGAGAGAGAGAGAGAGAGAGAGAGGGAGAGGCAGAGACACAGAGAGGAGAAGCAGGCTCCATCCAGGAAGCCTGATGTGGGACTCGATCCCAGGACTCCAAGATCACGCCCTGGGCCAAAGGCAAGTGCCAAACTGCTGAGCCACCCAGGGATTCCCCTGAATCTACTATCCTATCTAATAAATAAAGAAAAATAAGCATAAAAAGAAGAAAACCTCAGTGCTTTGGGATCTACAGGCAAATATTAAGCATGATTTGCTATTGAAAAAAAATGTGAAAACCCTAAATATCTCAAAATAATAAAATTGACACATACCTTTCAGGGTAGTATTAAACAGCTGTTAAATTCATGCTCTTAAAAATGGTTTCATGACACGGCAAAATATTCACAATAAATTGTTAATTAAGTATGGTACAAAACTGTATATATATATATATATATATATATATCAACATATAAAATTGAACTGTTCTGTGGCTGCTGGCATTATGGGTATTATTAGCTATATTTTCCACAATAAGTATGTATTACATATATTACTTTTAAATAAAAGAATTAATTTAAGAAGGCTAGTTTCATTACAATTGTAAATGGATAAGAGTCAGATCCATAAGAAATCTCTTTTTTAAAAACTATGTGACAAGTGTTAATACACCAGCTCATTAGAAATGATTCAGATGATAGTGTTATTGAGTTACCTTTCTGCCTCTCCCTTCCCACCTAAGGGCCCACTGGTTGTGGATTCAGGACGGAGAAAGATAAACAGGCTGGTTGGGATAGTCGATGAAGCTAAATGTGGCAAGCACAGCCATACTGCTCTCTGTCTTACTATCAGGAGAATAAGGGTATGTGCCCATATAGGTATTTTTATCTGACGGAGGTTTAGTTTCTTTCCAAAACTGAGGTATCCTAGTCTTGCAGAGCACTAACATCTAGATCATTGGGGCAATACAGCATTTGCCCCAACCAGTGCTTGCTCCTGGCTAAGAATCTGATTGCTCTAGCCTTAGAATAGGTTTTTCCAAGGATGATCTCCTTGTCTGATTTATATCCCATCCCATTCTAGATTTTGATATTGAAACAAAGAATTTTACTTTTTCCTGTGGAGTGCTATTTATTTTATTTTTAATGCTTGCTGAGTTTGATCACTTCTCAGCTGTCTTAAAAAAAAAAAAAAAAAAAGCTGTCTTAAAAAGCTAAACTGGAGCACTGGAGGCCTAGGAATTAGCCAGTTGGAGGCCTCTGTGAGGTATAGACTTAGGTGACCAACAAATTTCTGACACTAACTCAAATGAGCATCCAGGCTGCCACCTTGCTCCTTCTCAAAGCAAAGATGGCCTCAGAACCCAGTGAAAACATAGGCGGAAGAAGAACAGACACCTGTCTTCTGGCACACAGCTGGCAGACAACTCAGTGGTTTGCCCCATTGTCACTGATAACGTTACTGATATTAGTAGATAACAAACAGCATTAAAATGTCTTCACTTTAATAAGCCCACAGGAAAAAAAAAAGAGAGAAAAAAGCTGCATTTGCCACCACAATGTTACTTGGAAACTGGAAAAGTAATTGAATCACTGAGAATGTTTGCTTGTCTCAGGCTTATCACTAGGACTGGTCCTTTAAAATCTATGGGGAATTCTTTTCTTCATGAATTAAATTTCCTTGCAGTATTAGTACACATAGGACTCTGAGATGAAAGAAAGCTTGGTTCAACTATTGCACTTCCCACTGCCACAGCTTGGGCTGGAAATTAGACTTTGCGCCCAGAACAATAGAAAGGGACACAAATTTATTTAGGGTCCTGCTTCAGCCCCTCAGCTAAGGAACTCTGGATAACTTACCAGACTATTAATTTAATTGGTCTCCTTGGATGCACCAGCAGCACATACCCTGCAGCTCTGTTGATTCCCAAGAAAGGACTATTTACCACACACCTTGTTTTGCTGACTGCAAGGTTCTTGTTAGACCTGTTGTTGATTCCTTCCCTAAACACTGAAATAATCTTTCTAGTGGAAGCTGGTGTATCCTTTATGGAAACACATGGATCCTATGTTTCATTTCTTGCAACATGCTGGACTGCTGGGTAGAAGTTACTGAAGCTTCATCTTTTAACACAGATGTATGTGATGTACAGAGCAACCACAAAGCAACCACTCAGAGGCTGTTGAATAAGGAACAATATTCCTCTCTGTCATAGTAACATAAATAATACAATTATGGGAAATGTAGATATATCTCCCATAACTGTGTGTCTGTGTGTGTGTGTGTGTGTGTAATGTTTGGTAAACAGCAATGATCAAAGAATACAAGGGTCACAATGGAGTCCAATATAAGTAAAAAGCAATAATCAGGAATGCAAGATTCACAAGAGAGTCTAATCTTCCGACAATGCAGAGATGTCACCATCAGCCACTCTACCATTTGCATGTTCAGATAAATAATTGGGAATAGCTATAGAAGGAATGCTATTGCAAAAACGTATGTCCATGAAACTATTTAAAAGCTTCCATGAGGGATCCCTGGGTGGCGCAGCGGTTTGGCGCCTGCCTTTGGCCCAGGGCGCGATCCTGGAGACCCGGGATCGAATCCCACGTCGGGCTCCCGGTGCATGGAGCCTGCTTCTCCCTCTGCCTGAGTCTCTGCCTCTCTCTCTCTCTCTCTGTGACTATCATGAATAAATAAATAAAATCTTTAAAAAAAAAAAATAAAAAAAAAAAATAAAAGCTTCCATGAGGTTCAAGAAATGAAACAATAGTCTTGATCTAACCTTTGGATTATGCATTTCTCACTCCAGAGTCAGACCTAGCCTGATTTATCATTTGCTGAAACAATCCAAGTGTGATAGGACTCTGCTGTGGACCACTCTTGGCCTGGAACAGATAGCAGAGCACTTTTGATGCCTTGAAGGCAAACGTAAATCTCTATAAGTTTCCTCAAAGATACAGTACAGGGACTTCTCACAGTGAGTGGCCCAGAAAACATTGGCAATGTCCTTTCCAGGTACCCGTCTCTAATGTCTCCCAGGAAGAACAACTGTTAAACTTTCTCCCTTCCTTTCCACACATCCCTTTCAGCATCACATGGCTTACCATTTTTTCATTTCAGACTCTCTGATATGTCCGCCCACTGTGCTGGATATGGGAGTTCCCAGCACATTACACTTTACAGCACTATTGTTCTTGGCACAATTATCCCCTTTTCCATTCCTAACTTGAAGTGAGATTCCAGTAAATAAAATTCTTTACTATGGTAAAAGGCAGAACATTCTACCTTTAAAGGATGGGTTATATTGAGTGACTTGCTTCCAAAGAATACAACTATGGAAAGGAAGAAAGAAGTAACTTTACAGTGGGGAACCATGGCAAACACTACCTTAGCCAGGTGATTGAGGTTAAGGTGATAAGTCACATTGATTCACATGGGCCCTTGATATAATAATGCATTTTTAAAATCTCACTTTGTGGGACGCCTGGGGTGCTCAGTGGTTGGGTGTCTGCCTTTGGCTCAGGGCGTGATCCCTGGTCCAGTCCGAGGAGGATCCAGTCCCACATCAGGCCTCCTGCGGGGAGCCTGCTTCTCCCTCTGCCTATGTCTCTGCCTGTCTGTCTGTCTCTCATGAATAAATAGATAGAATCTTTAAAAAAATTCCACCTTGCCTCTGTGGTAATCCTCAACAAACCTATAACCCAAGCCTAACTATGAAAAAAAAAGAAAAAGAAAAAAACCTCCAAACAAATCGAAAGACATTCTACAAAATACTTGACTCCTCAAAACTGTCAAGGTTATCCAAAAAAAGGACAGTCTGACAAGTGTCAACTGTCCAGAGAAGACATCAGAGCTAAATGAATGTGACATCCTAACTGGGATCTTGGAACAGAAGAAAGATCATCAGGGAAAAAACCCAATGAAATCTGGGGAAAAAAATGGAGTTAGGGGGATTTTGTCTTGTCTTTGTTTTTGTGTTCTTAAGAAAAGGATGACTAATTTTTTGATCTAGACCATGTATCTAGTGAAGTTACAAACTTTGGTTGTCCTGCCAGGGGACATATTGATTCTAAATCATTATGTCTTAATTTGCCCCAGCTAAATTTCCAGTTTTCATGTGGTCTAGGCTTGCCAAAATGTTACATTAAAAAAACTCAACAAAGTTTGTAGTCAAAAGTTATCAAAGTAAAAGGTAAAGCAAACTTTACTTGCATATCTGAAAGAAAAACAAAACAAAAGAGATCCAATTTATAACTCAGCATGGCATTTAAAAAAATTCTCCCTAGTCTTCCTATAACCTTGAAGCTCTTCTGGATCTTCTTATTCTCTAATATGAAGAGAATTTGCTTTCTATTCCCTACCTCTGATCTTCCTGAAGCCCCACCACATGTGGCTCCCCTGTGCCATCATTCTCTCTATGTTTTCCTCCTGCTTCTTCCAAACTTGCTTTACCCATTATCCAGATTCAGCTGTCAGTAGAAGCCTGGGACTCCACCCAACAAAGACAGAACTCCCCAGGGGAGAGGTGACAAAGCTCAGTAGTCAAAGAGAAAATTCTCTGTAGCAGGGATAGGAAAGGGAATGAGGGTAGGCTAACAACTCTGTAAATTAATATAAATTGCTCCCATCACAAATATAAATAGTTGGCTTTGATATACTGACCAGCATTAGCAGAGCCATAACAGCAACTGGGGATGTCCAGAAGAAGAACAGAATGGTCTTGGTTCAGAATGATCTAACTTGTCATTTAAGCGGTAACCTTTATGTTGTGCAGATAGATATGTCTGCCCTATTTTCTTTTGTGTCTCAGGAGCTGGTCCAGAGAAAGAATTCCAATATACTTGATGGGTGACCTTGAGAATAAGAGTATCCATTTTCTTTATTTGTAAAGCAGAAAATTTAGACAATGTCTGCTTTAGTAACTTCACAGTGTTTTTGGCAGGAGTCAAGCAAACCTACATCATATGGGAAATAACTAAAAAAGAAGTGTAGTTAAGCAAAGCATCAGTGTGGACACAGCATCAGTGTTGAGACCAGAATAATCCTCTATAGTCAGAGGGGGACTTGAATAAGCCCACTGACTGCCCATGAAATGGGAAAGGTTGGGTCAAATCATCTCTTGAGTTCTCATTGGTTCACTGCAATGTGACTTTGCAACTCCTCCTATCAGAAAAGGGAGTTGCGATTCGCTTTGACAGATAGAATATGATAGAATGACAATATGCAAATTCTGAGCCTAGATCTCAAGATTCCTCATGTGAGTTTCCTCTCACTCTTGGAACCCTGCCTCCACTGTGTAAATAAGCCCAGGCTGGACTGTTGAAGGATGAGAGACACAAGGCCTGGTCACCTCTGTGGCCCCAACCAATAGTCAGCCAGTTTCAGAAACAGGGCCACTTAGCTGAACAGAAACTGGCTGCAGATACAAGAGTGAGCCCAGCTGAGTCCAGAACAGTCCAGCTAACCCTAACCCAAAATGCTGACCTACAGAATAAGGAGCCAGATAAATCATTTGTTTAAGCCACCAAGGTTAGGGGTAGTTTGTTCTATAGCAATTGCTAACTGATAGAACTTCCAAATTGAAAATCTAGTGAGTCAATTACTTGTCTCTCACTTGTACCTTCAGACAGAGGGCACATTTTCCAGGAAAGTGCCCCTGACCAAGAAAGCACCCAATGCCTTGTCTTGACAGTTTATGGACTGCTTTTGTTCGGCCATATAACTTCCTGTATCATTATCATATTGGCTATTTAAAAAGCTCTAACAGACATGGTTAAATTTTAGTTTACACATTATCTCTTGGACATATTTACTTCTGCTTCAAACATTTTCATATTTAGTTAAGACTGAGTTACTCATGACTCCTGCTGTTCAAGAAAAAAAAAACAAAAAACTAGAACATGTCTGTCTTTAGTTTCAGCACCCCTCTCTTTTGAGAGCCACCAACTTTGAAGGTGGACAGCATCCTGTTACTGTCTTTAGGTGTTTGGGATCATTCACCATGAATATCTACGCTCATTTAATTGTGACCCTTCAGATCAGAACTCTGTTCCCTGCATTTCAAGGTAACACCTAGTTATGTAACAGATTAATTCTGCTATGATGTGGCACATCATAAAAAACTCAGCTCAAATTGGTTTGAGTGAAAAGAGGAATTTGTTTCTGCTACTGAAGGGTATCTGGCTTCAGGCATGGTTTTAATTAGGTTTCAGTCTCTTTCACTCCATCAATAATCTCTCTTTTCCTCCATGTTACCTTAATTTACAGGCAGGCTTTCTCCATGTGGTGACAAAAATGGCTGCTGGGAGCCCAAGACTCATTCTGTTTTCTGCTAAATAATTGCAGCCACAAAGAGACCATTTCCTTTGGTTTCAGCAAAAGTCTTGAGGCTGATTCTCATTGTACCTCTTTGGGTCACATGTCATGCCTGAACCATTTATGTTCTACAGGGGAATGGAACTTACTAATTGGTCAAACTGATGACCTGTTACCCACCCCTCCCAACCCCCCAGAAAAACATGGTATGGGAGGTGATGGTGAGGTTAGTTAGCATCACTAAATCTCATGGATCAAGAGAGAATGGGCCTTCCAGAGGAACTAGAGAACAGTGTGGGCAGGCAAAACCAGCAGTTACTATCATAACAGTGGTTTTCAACCTTACAACACACTGTTAGTCCCGGGGGCCGGGGATGGGGGGGGGCGGGGGAGGACTTTCCCACAATACTACCAGAAATAGTGATTTACTCGGTCTTAGGGGTCGCCTGGGCATCACTGTTAAACTCTCTAGGTGATTCTAATGAACAGCCAAGGCAAAGGATGGCTGCATTACGGATATTAACAGCTAATTAAGCCTGAACCCTGGGGAATGCCTTAAAGTGCTGTTGGTCACTCTAAAGGACTGCATCTCTTAAGGTAGAATTATCTATGCTGGAGAAGCCTAGGAGTCAGTGTGGTACAGTAGCTGTGGGAGTGAACTGGGATAGGCAGACAGGAAGCTTCGATTGCCCCCAATTTGAACCATATTAGCAACCATCTGCTGTGTACACAAACTGCCAGCCCTGATGACAACTTTTAAAATTAAATTTAAGAAACCTTTTGCTCCAGAAAGCCAAAGAACCCATTATGACTCCCCCAACTGCAGAATGAAAGGTACAAGGTTAGCTGCTCTGTCAGATGCCATCACTCCCAGGGTTAAGTGTAGAGACCTTTGGGGGTCCCTGGCATCATTGGACCTGTTGCGTCCCTGCCCAACTGCCCTGTACCCCATCTAAGGGGGGTGGGACAGCCATTGCATCTTGGCTTTTACACAGTGTTTTCTCCCAGCTGGTTGGAGGAGGCAGATTCTCCTCATCTTTCTAGTGAGGAAAAGTTCTGGCCAATCACAAGAAGCCAACTTGAGACTGCAAATGTGGGGATGAGATGGCAAAATCTGTTTTTGGAGCTGCAAGAGACACTCCTCTCCGTGCACAGAGCTGCCCCAGAAAGCTTGTTGTCAGGCGGGGGCTGACAGCTGCTCACCGCCCCAGGTGGGGGCGGCGGGGGGGGGGGGTTTCAGAGGCTTCTGGCTGCCTGGGTATCTGCACCCAGAATTCCATATTTTCCTTTACTGGGGCCCAGGCACTGAACAAATCACCATGTGGGGCTTCCCCCAGAACTTTTACTTTAGAGGAGCCTCCAGGGGAAAATGCTCAGGGAGGGCAATGGGCAGCAGTGGACCGGAGATCCCAAACCCCCAGCACATCAATTCCTGTCCCTTCTTCCTCTACCTGGGCACACGACAGAGCCTCCCTGTAAAAGGGATGCTGCCCGAGAATCCTACAGACTCTGCAGATTTTGGGGTTATGATGCTAAAGCAGGGAGGGGCCACCAACCTGCTTTGCTTTTGGGGGCCACTGCTGACTTGGGGCCCATGGAGTCTTTCTGACCCTTGCCATTTTCAAGAGCAGAGAACCCCTTTCCTCCTTAACCTTCCCCCCCCCCCTCCTGATCACCATCACTAATATTCTGGGAGCAAAAACAGTGGGGATGACGCTCCCAGTGTGTGAGGGGCACTTACACCCACGCCTTTAACCCCAGTGTCACACAGGGAGTTGTTCTGCACGTTTGCAGAAATGGAGGCTCGAGTTTGCTTCCGTTTCTATCCTTCTCTCCCGGCCCGTCTCCCTCCTCCCCCTCCTTCTCCCTTCCTTCCACTGCTGTTTACTGATCCCCCAAGTCGTGATGACGTGCCAGGCACCGTGCCGAGCGCCAGGGCCCCGAATCATCCGGGGGTGGATTAGAAAGCTCTGCCTCGCGGAGTCCCCCGGGGCAGATGTGGCAATAAACAAACAGTGACTGCTCGGTGACAATACGGCGCCCCGAGGGCTCCCGCGGAAACCAGCACAGGCTGCTCGGAAAGCCCACGGGAGACCCGCGACCCCGGGGACGCGGCGCCCGCGCCCCTCGCCTCGCAGGCGGACGGCAGGGGCCCCGCCTCCCCTCCCCGCCCCGCCCCCGCCCGCTGCTCCCCGGGGCGAGCTGGCTCCCCGGCCTTGCGCGGCTGCTGCGGGGAGGCCGGGCGGGAGGCGCGCGCAGAGCTGCAGTGTTCCTCCGCATCGGGGACGTGGCCCCGGGAGACGCGAGAAACAGAAATGGTGAAAGGACGCGGGGTTCTCGAGCAGCAGAGCTCGGCGGTGCCCAGGGCGCGCTCTGGGAGGACGACCGGGACGCGGCGGCCCTTGCCACTCTCTGAGTCTCAAACTCGTGGGCTCTGTCCCAACCCTTAGCTCCAATTGCTGCGGGAGAGTAGAAACGGTTATAATGTAGAACTCTAAAAATAGCAAATTGATGTACTCGGATGAATTCACATCAAGCAGGTTGACCCAGAAAAGGAAGTAAGATCTGAAAGTCTTGAGCATCCACAGAATAATCACTGTGCTGGGCGAAGGCCAAGTGCCTTAACCCTACTGACTTTACTAGGTGACTTTTTTGGGAAGAAACGCTGGTGGCGGGATGGAAGTGAAAAGCAGCAAATAGGGTCATTTCTGTCTGAAACCACTTAAAGGGCCCATCTCTGAAAATCCACCCTGATGTCTGGGGCTGCAGGTGGGGTGACCAGGTTTTGCAGCATCTGTGGCTGGAATCTTCCCTAGGCACGAGTAGGCTAATGGCAGAGGAATGGTGCGCCTCTGGGCTTCTGGGATGAAAGAACCATCACAGATCTAGAAATGCCTCACTAAGAGGGGCAGTGACCTGCTCAGCAAAGAGTATGAGGGGATCTCAGCAGGGGGCAATGGGGAGCCCACTTTGTTGCTCTAGTCCCTACCAGTATGCTTCCAGATGAGGAAAGGGCTGGCCTGACTTTTTCTTCCTTCCTTCCTTCCTTCCTTCCTTCCTTCCTTCCTTCCTTCCTTCCTTCCTTCCTTCCTTCCTTTTTTTTTTTTTACATTTGTTTTTTGTTTTTATTTAAGTTCGATTTGCCAACATATCCTGTAACACCCAGTGCTCATCCCATAAAGTGCCCTCCTCAGTGTGGCCTGCCTTCATATAGCAGCCAAAATTATGCTCTGGAAACTAAGTTGGATCATGTCACAGATCGCACCAGGAGCTTCCCATCCCACGTTATTGCCAAGCCTAAAAGACCCTCCATGATGGCAGTTACCTCTCACCTCCTCCCCTTCCACTCTCTTCTCTTCTCCTGTCTGCTCCAGTCACACTGGCTTATTCTCTGTTCTCTGAACACACCAGGCTCCCCCTAACTTCAGGGCCTTCCCACATGCTGTCGCCTTCACTCAGAATTCTTTGCCCCTAGGGAATTTATCTCAAAAGACCATTTATCCAAAATAGCATCCTATCCACAGCACCTCTGCTCTCTATCTCTGCAAATCTCTATACTGTTTTCTTGTGCTCCTTATATGTTTATCATGTGTCTCCCCTAGCATGTGAGTTCCCTGAGGGCAAGAACTTTGTCTTGTGGCCTGTTCTAATTCCCAGTGCCTGGCCCTTTGTAGTGTTCAATAAATATTTGTAGAAAGAATGAGTTTGGGATAGGCCAAGGAATTTGCTCAACTTCACATAATTAGTGGAACAGCCAGGAGCTAAACCCTCTATCCCCTCCTCTGGACCTAGAACTTTTCTACTATCTCATGCATAAGCTGATTATTTGGAAATGATCTCAAAGTGGAATCAGATTGGACAATGACAATGGTCACTGGGCAACCTGGATACCTTCTCAAGATACAGTTTTTAGGGTCTTCCAAATGTTTCATTACTCTATAATGTAAATATTTATAAAGGTAGTAAGTTCCAGTAGATGTTGAGTGGTTCATGATATATGATGCCAACCTTTGGTCTCTTCTGATGTTTCTTCTTTAATTACCTTTGAAGGCATGGCTGGAAGTTGAGATTTATAGAGTTCAGGGCTTTTGTACTGAGGCTCATCTTACCCAGTAAGGATGGAGTTACTTTTGGATGAGTGAATCCTGCTAACTCAACCTGGAATCATTAGATCTGTATCAACATATTAGAATATCACTGACAGTCATTTGGGCAAATATAGGCATTCTAAGTGGATCAGTCTTCTTGTGACCATTTTTTTTTTGAGCCGTTACAACTAGTTCCTTTTTCTTAGCAATTATTTATTTTCTCTTCTAAGTTTGAGTATTATAAAAGATGCCCAAGAATTTCAGCAGTTATAGTACTAAAAAAAAAAAAAAAAAGAGTTGGAGACAGGAAAACTGGGTTTGCGTCTTGGTTGCTCTGTATACCACTTCTGTGACCCTTTTTGTATTCCAAGTACTCATTTGAACAGGTGGGGTTGTGCTGTCTACCTGAGAGCACTGGGTGAGGGTCAGATGAGTTAGCGTGCAATAAAGTGCTTTGTAAACAGTACAACATTGGATACTTCAGTGCCCAGCATGTTGCTATTAGAAAGAATATTAAAAAGGAAACTGAGAATTAAGGTTCATCCTTCTGGAGTGACAGCCAAGGTGGAGGCTGTGTGCAAAATACAGTGTACTGGGGCACATTAAAAATGGGGTTGAGAGCTAAAATGGAAAATCTGCAAGTACCAAGAGTCGAGTCTGAAAAAAGTACTGTGCCAGAGACTAGGGGAAAATGTGATCAGTGAACAAATTTGGAGATTTGTGATGGTTGAATCATAGGGCTGGAACCAGTGGGAGTTAGAGGGAGCAGACAAATGGATGACTTTTGATCAAACTGAGATGAAACAGAGAGGAAGGATGGAAGGCTGGGTAAGGCAGGGGCTAGTTCCTATCTTCTTTCCTCCTTTCATTTGACAAATATTGTTGAGTGCTGGCCAGGTGTGAGGCATATTTTTTCCAGCAGCTCCAGGAAACTGTCTCAGATAACTGATGAATAGCCAAGTCCTTCTTCTGTCAGTGAACTGGTATTGATATACCCCCCCTCCCCCACCCCAACCACCCCAGCTTGGAACAGCTGATGAAAGGACTAGGGGATTTGAACTTCTTAAACACCTAGAAAAGTGTTTAACTTTTTATAGATGGAAGCCTGCTGCAGGTTTCTAAGGAGACAGAAGAATTAGGGCTTTAGGACTTTGGAGATTATGAATGCATCCAACAAAGCTAAAATGGGAGAACCAGGCCAAACAAAATATCTAAACTTGTCCTTGACTTATTTATTTATTCATTACTTATACTATGTTTTCTACTAGTTACCTGTCCCTGTGTTGTCTGTTTTAGTCAATAAGCAGATGGGCAGTCTGTCTTTCTAGCACATCGAGGACCAGGTCACTCTGTAAAGAAACACATAAGAAATATTGTCTAACGGCACTGTATTTTCTCTAACATGCTAATTATAAAATAGCCTTCAAATGCCCAAAGTTTTCAATCATTCATTTAATATTTACTTGGCTTCTATGGTGTTCTCTCTTATGAGTATAACTTTACCTACTTTGTTTTTACTACCATTTGAGTCCTTAATATTAGCTTTTCATAATTCTGTGATGATAACAATCCTGATACTTAAACTCTTGCTAATCTAAGACTTAAGAAGTGGTGGTGATTCACTGCCTGGGAAAAAATAGAGAGTGAAGATAACAAAGGGAAGGTCCTATCTGCATTGATTTGAAGTTGGCAAGATGAAAGAAAGGTAAAGTATCGGTTGGCTATTGATATATAACAAATCAGCCCCAAAACCAGTAGTTTCAAACAATCTTTTTTTCTTGCTTATGTGTCACTAGTTGGATAGAGGTTGGTTGATCTAGGCTGAGTTTCAGATGAGCTCAGCTTAACGCTGCAGATAGGGTCTAGGTCTGTACACACGTCTTTTTCCTTGGCTCAGTGAACTACATTGGGTAGGTAATAGGAATACAAGAGGGCAAACCAACTAAGCAAATTCATTTTGAGTCTTTGCTTGCGTCATGATTGCTAACATTTCATTGGGTAAAACAAATCACATGGCCACATCCATCATGAGTGAAATAGGGAAATGTATTCTGCGCCTAGTTGGAGGAATTGCAAAAGGTCAAGGGTACAAGGAGAGGTGAAGCACTAGTATCAAGATTCATAATAAGAATCTAGTTTCTGTCTTTGGAATGCTTCCAGAATATGGGAATATCACTTTATTCCACCCCCTGATGTTCTAACTCATTAAAGCAGTTAATCCATGGATTAGGCTGTTCTAGCAGCAGTTGGAATTCTTCCCCAGTGAAGGCTCTTTTGGCTGTTGATTCATTGGCAAATGCCAAATCAGATGCATCACTAGATGCAGAATCAAAAAGTCTTGAGTTCAAGTCCCAGTGGCACCACTTACCCTCTGTGCATCCCAAGTGGTCATCTAACCTCTCTGAGCTTCTATTTCCTCATCTGTAAAATGAGGGTAAGAATTCATACTCAATTTATCTCATGGGGTTGTTATAGAGATCCAGTCATAGGAGATCATAAGTATGAAACTGTTATATAAACTGGAAGTAATTGCAGAAACAAGACATATTATTGCTGGGTACTGTCTGTGTTGGAGATTTCTAGAAGTACATCTTCTTATCCAGTTCCATTGATAGACTGACTTGCATTACTGTTGTGCTCCTCGAGCCTTGTTCCTAGGACAGCCAGATTGAAGCATAAGTACTTTGATGGGGGACAGATTAGTCAGGGTTGACTTCTCAGGCACGGGCTATAGAAATAAATGGTAAAGCCAAGGAGAAATTCAGCCTGCTTCTTGTTCTGCCATCATTGGCCTTTCTGGGGTCTCTGGAAATTGCAACATGCTATGGAGACCAATACTAACAAATAAGAAATAATGCATATCCTTGGAAAATGCCTTGTGGTTTCCTTTGCTTGGCTTTCATTTCAGCTATAAAATTCTTGATTTTCAAAAAAAAAAAAAAATTCTTGATTTTCATGAATCCACCTAAAAACACATACTTATTTAACAACCTTAGCAGTCTAAATTATACATATTCATCTCTGGAATGCCATCTGTTCTATCTCTCGGAATGAGTTGGTTCCTAGGTGTGTGCCACCAACCTCATCCAAGAGGTGGCCTGGGGAGTCCATATGGCTTCTGGCATTTTCCTGGCCACACCAGTACCTGGGCTCAGGCCCAGGAAGTGGTTCGGGATTAGGGATAAGCATCAAACCAAATGGGCTAAGGTTGGATCTGCAGTATAATCTGACTTTTCATGCTGTTTCTGAAGGGAAAAAGACAGGTCATGTGACTTTTTCTTGTGACAACCCATGACAAAACTTACTGTGTGGGAGATTCCTCCCCATTGTGACTCTTTAGGCAAGGCCACTAAATGGAGTGGTGTAATTTCACATTCTCTAAGAAGAAACACCCCACACCACATCCAGAGTAGATTATAGGGTAGAAACATAAGCTTAAGATAAAACAAACATGCAGATTAAATAATAATCCCATTAAACCAAAATTAATGAGAGTGGTCTGAGGGAAGTGCAAGCATGGGATCAAGATTCCTTAATTCTAGCCCAAATTTTGTCCCTAGCTAGCTATGAAGAAGTCTTGAGTGAATCATTTCACTGATCTGTGCCTCGGTTTCCTCATTTGTGACAGGAGTGAATTAGCCCCTAAAGCCCTGTCCAGTTTTGTCATTTCATTCCTTCTCTATCCTTATTGGTAAAATAAAGAGGTTGTACTATGGTACCTGGAAGGTGCTGACTCCTTTATCCCATGATCGTACTTTCTAATAGGAGTGAAATGGAATTACACTGGGCTCAGTATGAGCCCAGTTGGCCATATGTGCTCTTTGGCAAAAATTTAGTATTGGAAGCTGGAAAGGAACACAAAAGAGAAGTGGACCTTTTCCCATTGGCATTAAAGTGAATGTTTTGTTTAAAATACCCCAAATAAAAATAAAACAAAGAAGTCTGCATTTTAACACTTTTCATGTAAATAATAGACAACATCCCATTAGTGAGACTAGTCAGCAAGTACCCTATTTAAAAGTGCTTTTTTCATCTGACAGGTACCATTTGGAGTGCAAATGCATGTTTTTGGCAAAGGCCTATGCCTGATGATGTTTTTCTTTGCATGGAAGGTTTAGGAATTGGAAGACAGACTATGCAGGAGGAGAGGAGTATATCCAGAGATTAAACATGTCTGTGTTGCTCATCTTTTAGGACCACTAAATCAATAACTTCAGTAACCATAATTCTTCCAATCTAGATAGCTTACGGCCCCTGCTAGGGCCTGAGGATTAATGAGTATCCTCTGTACTTTGGCCGTTCATGCTTTTACTTCTTTTTCTCTCTGAAATCTTCCATCTAGTACATCACCTTCTGTTTGTCTGGCACTGATGGGAAAAATGCATAGGCTTCTGGGATTTTGAATTCATAGTTTCTTTCTAGGCTGAGTCTATGTCAAAATGGTCTGTGTATACATCAGTCTACTTGGAGGTGGAAAGATGAAAATTGTGTAAGCCAAACAACTTGTGGGGTGCATTTTTAAAGTTATAAGTAGATGTTACTTTTTATAAATTCCTGTGGACCACTGTAGCTTTAGTTTGCTGCTCTGCTAAACAGTGCCTTGGCTTGCAAGGACCCAAGTGCAAGTAATTTAGTTGGAAGGTGATGCCAACAAGCCCATAGTGAAGTGAGGGAGTGAGACAGGGAAAGGAAGGCAGCCAATGCAGGGTGCATTTGCAAACAAATTAGGCTCAGCCCTGCTGGGGAATTCTGAAAGCCCATATGAAACATGTATCTTACCTATCCCAAGGGAGCAAGGCAACTGGGGTATTTACCCTACCAACCTCTCCCAGTCATTGGGTGATGGCTGCCTCAGAGGGGTGTTAACTACCCAGCACTTTTGGTCTGTCTTGTGTACTAAGGCAGAAGCATTACAGTAAGCCCTCAAGAGTAGGAAGTTAGGTAGAAGAGCATTACAATGGTAAGATCTGGAAGGATACAGTCAGGGCCCCACCTGCACTTGGTACAAATAGACACATGAAGGATACCACATATAACAAATAGATACACGTAAATGAAAGTATTAGAATTCCCCTCTCAAACTTAAATAATAAAGGAGGCATAATGATTCAAAACTGGAATGTCCAAAGATTGGAGTGACTTCAGGTAAATCTTGATCCAGGCTTTTAAATGGTTTGACAGGCGAGTTTCTTTTCTCTATTTTTTGCACCACTCACTATGTGTTGGCTCCATTCTTGGTAGTTTCTACCTTTATGATTACAAAATAGCTGGTCATAGCTCCTTAGGGTTCTATTCTCTAAATTCAACTTCCATCTAAGAAGAGAATGTGTGTTTTTCAAATAGCTTAAACAAGTCCTGGAATTAAGTCTTTTGGGCTATGATTGTCCTGATTAGGGTCAAGTCCTGTCTCCCATCCCAATCATTACAGCCAGGGGGCTTTAGGCTGTCCAGACTCACTTCTGAGTTACTGGAGGGTCGGGGGAAAGGGGACTCTAATTCAAAACACATGGCTGAGAAATTCAGTCTGTTGGGACAGGAATAGGAGGCAATCAATACTAGGGACCTTAAGTCTAATAGCATAGGTGTTTGATAACCCTAAGAAAAGCAGCTAAATCAATGATATTATATTTCAACTCCTTGATGTCAGAATCCAGCTGAATGTCCAGGGAAGAGAGAAAGTTTAATAGTGATGTGGTAAGGGAGACCCAGGAAGAAAATGTAATGGTGAAAGCTTGGGTACCAACAGCCACTCCAGGGAGCTGAATTCAGACTGTATCTTTGACAACACTAATGCCGGGTAATATTTATTTAGCTGAGCCTAATAAGCAGTGTAAAGAGTCTCATCTCTCAAATTGGCACAGCAAGGGGGCCACAGCAGCCAGGCTGCTGATAATTAACAGTGAAATGCCTGGCCTCTTCTCTCCCTGCAGCATCTGAAGAGATGCCTGGGACTGCCCAGCAAATTCATTTTTCTCTTACCGACTAGGATAAGGATGGAGTTTGCTGCAGAAAATGACTGTAGAGGCAGGTAGCCAAGGGCAGAACAAAATGGCTATTCCTGTTGTGCCCAAGATCGCGAATCCGAGAAACCACCGAGGAGCCGACACTGATGCAAACACACGAGGGTTTATTTACAAGCTCGAGCTTGGGTCCAAGTGTACCCGACAGAGCTGATCAGGGACTTGGACCACGAGGTGGGTTTCAGCTTAGTTTTAAGGGCTGGTCTAGGGGACCTCCAGAAGGGGTGGAGCAATTCCTCAAGTTCTGTTTACATTTTGATATGGGGCCTTCAAGGGCATTGAGCCCTGTTCTCATTCTAATATGGGGCTTCCTAGGACAGTTAAGCTGTAAGCTGTTTTCTTCCTGTAACTGAAGTAAGGTAAAGTTCAGCTCTTATTCACAGGGGCCTGGGATGGCTGTACTTGTGATAATGCTGAACTTAAAGTGGAATGGCCTTAATTTTCTGGGCCTCCACATTCCGAGCAAGCAGGGCAATCCACCTCTTGCTCATGGAAGGTCACATACACACTACACTTTCGGTACCCATGAGCATAGACCTATACAGGCAGTTACACTGGTTTTAGCTCACAAGTGCTACAGTTGAAATAGTAGTTGCAGAATCAAAGATAGAATTCAAATGAACCTTGGCGATTGGCTATTTCGATTGGATTTACTGATGAAAAAACAGAAACCTATATAGATGTGTGGCTCATTTAGCATCACAGTGAGTTCACTGTAGAGATGACACAAGGAACAAAACACCCCTATGTGACAATTCACTGTTAATAATAACAATGTCTATGATCTAAATTCTTGAGATTCAGTCTGGACCTAGCTCTTGTTCCCCTCTTATAGCTGAATTATTTGGTGGAATTCATACAGAAAGTCAGTAGAAAACAGAAGACTCCAATACCAATTGACATTGTCCATTAATAATTCTGGAAGCCCTCTCTAATTAACTAATAATAGTGATGATGGAGATGATGAATAATTTTTTATCTCTCAAAATACACCAGGCACTGTACTAAACAATTTATGTGCATTATTTTGAATTTTAATCCTCATCATAACTCTTTGATGTGAGTACTACTCCTATTGTATGGTGAAGGAAATAGAGGTTTACAGAGTTTATGAACTTGTCTAAGAACACAAAATTTGTAAATGGTGGAGTTGGGTTCCACTCTCATGTGTTCTCATTCAAGAGCCAAGCGTGTACCCGTAACCATCCCTAACCTTAACTTCGTCTCAGCCCTGCTGGAGTTTCAATGACTTGCACTGGATTTTCCTTCTCCAAGATGAAATTCTGTATCTGGAGAGACCTGGTATATTTTCCTTTATCTCTAAAAAATATAAATTTACTGTACTTTTTAGAATTGCTATTAATGACTTTTGAGGTTTGGTACTTTTTTTTTTTTTTTTTTGGAGGATAGCAGTAAAACACTACATTTACATATTTAAAGACAGTTTTCCTAAATGTCAGTTCAAAATATAGATTTATCAGAATTTGGAAATGAAAGGATTTTCTCTTACTGCTGACTCTATTGGATGTCAAAACTGTGCAAATTGCATCCCAGAATTAGAGCACTGTGGGGGCATCTGACCCTGCCCAAGTATCCTTGCCAAATAGCCTATCTTTCTTGTTTCCCCATCCCTTATCTGCATGGCTTCCAATTCTCCTTCCTCCAGTTTCTCCAGATGGCAGACATCTTTCAGCCTCTTGGCTCCTACAACTTCTTCCTACTGAATTGGAGCCAATTCCTGTAATCCAACTTCCTCCTCTTCAAAGGGATGTGCATAGCTTTTACAAGGACGAGGCCATCTGACGCCACTGCCTGTTGCCTTCTCTTGCCAGTGTCCTTATTTGACCTCAGTGTTTCCCCAGTTGGTCTCCATGGAGAGATGACCATTGGCTTGATTTGCATCAAGTTTTCCTGTTGGTCACCTTCTCTTTTGAATTCTTCTCTCTCATCTTCACCACTAATATACCATTGTTCTCTACTTTGGGGCTGTTTCTTCCCCACTATACTAGTATTATGACAATTTAGGATAGATGGATTAACTGATATTTTTTACACTTTAAGCAGTTTTGCCAATTATATCACCAGAGAACTGGTTTGAGAATGACCAAAGAATTGACCCTTCATCAGTGGGTGAGGGGAGGGTATGGAAGGAACTGCTTAGCTTGGGGAATACTCACTACAGAATGGATGACTAGGGGAGAGGCAAGAATCACATAGAACATACTTGAGTATGATTCATACTTTTCTATTTTTATCTTTTATATTAGCTTGTTAAGACCTGAATTTGCCTCTCTTTCCTATCTTTAAGCAAATACTGTCTTATATAAAGTAATCTATTCCTATATTATCAATAAAAAATTTAATTTCTCTTGTCTTCTAGAAATGTTTAGTCTTCCTGAATGTGAATAATATGCATAATTGAGCGCATCCCAAAATATGAAGACTCAAATAAAGGGGGCTCATACTGCTCATTGAGATAAACTTTTTTAAAAAAGTAATTATTTCTTCTGCTGGATCATCCCTTTATATTCAAGATGTGTACTTCTTACTTTCCCTCTACATCAGTGTTTATATTTTATTGCCTTATTTTTTATTTCTTTTATGTTGAGTCTTGATGAAAGCTATGAATTCTCTCTCCCCAATAAAATGTCTAAATATCACATTCACACACACACACATGCACAGAATTTTGGCCACAACTTCAAAGTGTTCGTTGATGCTCAGTACAGAAACCCATTCATCATACTGCTGTCAGACTAATAGTTCTATAAGATGAGTGAGGTCATCTCACTTTCCTAATCCCTGTCACCTCCAGAATACAGAATAAAGTTGAAAGCCCTCCATGACTATTGCTCAAAGTACTTTTCCTTTCCATTTATCTTCTGCTCTAGCAACATTTTGAGTATTTTTCTTTCTTCATGCCTTTGCTCAAGCTGTTCACTTGACCTGGAATACCTTTTTCATTCTCTTCCTTGAAGAATTATGTGCAACTTTCCCTATCCCACTAATGGCACCTTCTGTGAATCCCCCTATCACCCTAATCAATGCAGGTGACATAAATGTACTCAAGATTCATCTCACATTTCTTTACATTACAATTTTCTGAGGCTTTTATCTCTTTGATAGCATTTAGGAACATATAAATCTTAGAATAAATAGAACCTTAAAAATCATTTTGTAAAGCTCTTTTTTTAAATCTCATATTATTAATTTATTTGTAAATAATCATAACATTTAAAAAATACTTAATATATAACTTTTATGTACCAGGCCCTGATCTAGCCACTGGGGCACAGGGGTGGACAAGGCAGATAGACACCTTGTTCTCATGGAACTTTCTTTGTATTGGGAAAAGAAAGAATAGGAATAAATTTTTAAAAGCTTAGATACTTACAAATATTGAGTATTTGGAAGACCATTACTTTGAGAAATGCAATGGAGAATGACTGAAGAAAGGGAGAGAAAGGACTTTTTTCATTATGTTTTTAATTGGAAGGTTAAGGAAAGTATCTGATATTTGAATTGAAACCTGAATGGTAAGGAACTAGCCAGGTAGCAATAGGGTAAGAGAATGTCTGGTAGAGGGTATAGCAAGTGCAAAGGCCCTGAGGTGGGAGCTTACTGAAGCAAAGACAGAAGTGCAATGGGGGACAGGAGAGAGGTATTCTTAGACAAGGTCAGGGAGGAGTAAGAAGTTTGAAATTTATTCTAAATGACATAGAGGCTTCTGAGTCTGCAAGCTCCTTGAGAGCAGACCTATCTGCTTAGCATAGGACTTGGCAAAAGAAATAAATGCTATAAAGAAAAAAGTTTTATAACCAAGTCATTTCAAGAGTGTTAAGATGTTCCTTGTTGTAAAGTGGAAGAAAATTGTTTCCTAGGCTATTCAATGTATGTATGTCCATGGTCACGTTTGGCTGAGAGGAAATGTAGCTATTAAGTAACAACCCTTGGATTTCAATTTCCTCAAGGACCATTGTGGGGACTTTTATGAGCTCATAACAGTCCTACATGCCCTGCAAATTCCCATTCATTCCACTTTCTTCGATTCTATCTTATCACTGAAATGGTTTGAAGCCTCAGGAGTTTTACAAGCTTCAATCTGCTCTTGGCTTTTTGCCTCCGACATTCAATTTTCACACCTACTTTTATAAATTCGAGAATGGTACTAGACTTGCTTCCTCTGATAGGATTTTTTTCCTTCTCAACACATTTTCAAACATTACTTGTTTAGAAGGTGTATAAAACATGTACCTTCAGCTTAAAGAATCATTAAAAGCATATACTTGAGTAACCATTACCTAGGTTAAGAAATAGAATGTTGCATTTTAGAAAGTGGGGTTTTAGAACTGAAATCAACCTTTAGAACTGAAATTACCGTTTGCACCCTTTTTACAGATGGGAAGTCTAAGGCTTAGAGTTAGTGAGTGGTTTTATACGGGCCATACTGCAGTACTGTTGGAGCTAAGAGAACCATAACTCTAAACCAGCAGACCCCATAGAGATTAGGGGTTCAGTTTCTCAGACCAGGTTGTCTGGGCTTCCACATGAACGTTTTCAGTCAGAGTTGAGAGCTAAGAGCTAAATATCTTAGGAAGGAACTGTTGTTTTTCTATCCAGAAGCTGTCTATGAGGGAAGCACTGATGATCTACCCTCAATGTAGTTGCTAATTTCACATGTGGTTGGATTTCTAGCATGGAGTTCTTTCTTTTTCTTGTCCATCACCAACTTGGCTCATGTTTAGAGTTGACGTTTTCTGAGTATCATAAGATTTCTGGTGAGTACTGGAGTCATACATGGTTTGGAGTTCTACCTCATTGGCTTTTTATTCCAAAGCTAGCTTTAGTTGGAAGGGTAGGGTGTTGGGACTATATTTGATCATTTCTCTAGTAGGGTTGAGCTCTGGGCTGGGTAATTCTGTCATTAGCATTATTTCTCTTTCTCTCTATGTCTCTCTGTTTCTTACTTTGTCTCATGTACACATAAACACACACTCAGGTACACACACATATATCAATAAGCCAATTAACACTGGTAACTTGGAAACATCGAAAGACGGGGACAACAGTCATACAAACATCTATATTCCTCCATGTAACTTTTTGCTCCCCAAAAGAGACTTTCTTGGCCCTTCAGAGGCGAGAGCGGAAGGACAGTATTTTTGGATTCCTAAGAGTTAATTCGAAGGTAGAAAATTCAACTGTCTTTTATTTAGGTAGAAAATATGAATATAGTGTGCAAAGAGTAGTGGGGGATCATGATCAACAAGAGATCATTTGCTCATTTGTGATACTGTAATATAAGAAATGCATATTTGGTCTTTGTCACAGGTTCTTGGCACAGAGCTCCTGAAATTCCTGGCATTTCTTAGTGATAGACATGAGAAGAGCATCTTTTGTTATTCGCAATAAGCCCATTTAATCATACTTGAGTTTATGCTAATGAAGTGACTCCAGGAGGATGGGTCCTGGTTGCCAGAGGAACTTGCAGTCCCATCCTCCATAATCTGGGGTGGGGAGAAAGGCTGGAGGTTGGGTTAATCACTAATGGCAAATGACTTAATCAATCATGTCTATTAAATGAAATTGCCATAAAAATCCTAACTGAAGGGGTTTGGAGAGGTTCCTGGTTGCTGAGTACATGGAGGTGCTGGCTAGGGATAGCATGCCCAGAGAGGGCATGGAAGCTCCATGCTCTCTTCCCTCATTGCATACCCTATGCATCTCTTCCTTTTTGTTGTTCTTTTGTTGTATCCTGTATAATAAATGGGTGATAGTAAATGAAGCACTTTCCTGAATTCTGTGAACCATACTAGCAAATTATCAAACCTGAAGAGAGGCTGTGGGAACCTGTAATTTATAGCTGGTGGTCAGAAGTACAGTAAAAACCTGAGACTTTTGACTGGTATCTGAAATAGAGAGCAGTCTTGGAACTGAGCCCTTAACCTCTGGGGTCTGTGCTAACTCTGGGTAGTTAGTGTCATAACTGATTTAAATTTTAGGACACTTAGTCAATGTCTGCAGAGAACTGAAGAATTGCTTTGTGTGGAACAAAACTACACATTTCGTATCAGAAGTAAGTAGTAGAAGGAAGTAGTGTTTTTTTTTTTTTTTCATCTTTACCAGTCTAAAGATATTTACATTCAAGCATTTAAAAAATGTCCTGTGTGAGCTTCAGGGTGGGTCAGTTGGTTGAACGTCTGTCTGACTCTTGGTTTTGTCTTAGGGTCCTCAGGGTCCTCAGATCAAGCCTGGAGTCGGAGTCAGGCTCCAAGCTCAGTGTGGAGGCTGCTTGAGATTCTCTCTCTCCATCTTCTTCTACCTCTCCCTCTGCCCCTCCCCAGCCCACTCCCACTTACTTTCTCTCAAATAAAATAAATGAATAAAATATTTTTAAAATGCCCTATAAATACCTCCAAAATAAATGACCTGTAGGTGAATGAAGCCTATAGCCACTACCAGGTTTGTCATCTTTGAATCCTTTCACACTAGTCAAATCAAATTAAAATTGCCACACAGTGTAGCATCAGTGAGGGAAAAAGAGTAATAGCATACTGGTTCAGGGTTCTGGTGGTGATGATGCTAGAGAAGGACATGGGGTATAGAATGGGGCAATGTGGAGCATTTTGCTACAAAGAAGCCTATGTCTTGGTGAATGGGTGTGGTTTATCACTTTACTCTCCCTGTACTTCATTTGGGTTATCTTTTCCCTAAGCCGTTTTCCAGCTCACAAATTCTTTCTTCAGCTCTGTCAGTTCTACTGTTACAATCATCCTCCAGTTTTTCCTTTGGCTATTATAACTTTCACTTTAACAATTCAATTTGTTCTTTTAAAAAAATTTATACAATTCTTTGTAAAAATTTTCAATAGTAATCTTTACCGGTTTCAATAAAGCAAAACGTTATTTGAAAGTCTGTTTGTTTCTTATATTCTTTTTTTTTTTCTTCTTCTTTTTTTTTCTTCTTTTTTTTTCTTATATTCTTTAAAACGGAGATCCCATGGTTTTCTTTCTGTTGTCTGAAGTTTTTGATACTTCTTTTAAAATGTCTTCTATTTTTACCTAATTTCATTTTATATAAGACATTATATATGAAAAAAAATTGTGAAAGTTATCTTCCTCTGGAAAGGAATTTCATCTCTTTCTGTCATGTGCCTGGAACACTAGCAGTTTCAGAGCACCTTTAATCCAATTTAGGGATTTAGATTATTTGGGCAACCCAGATAATTCAAAGCTAAACTATGTATGAGATCTTGGGAACTTTGATTCCAAGTTTTGTCTTCCTGATACAGTGAGATTGACAAAAAACCTTTACGTGGTCTCAGATGAATCTTCCATATGGGCAAAAAGTGGCACCTGATAATGGTTCACCTCTCTGGATTTGCAACTCCTCCTGGTATTGGGTGGTAATTCCCTGCTATCTTATTTAACTCTTTTATGCTTTCAACTTAACATTTATTGTTAATTTTTTAAAAAGATTTATTTATTTGAGAGAGAGAGCATGAATACAAGTGTGCGTGCACACCCATTTGCAGGGGAGGGGCAGAAAGAGGTCTTTTGCCTGAGAGAATCCCTTGTAGACCCCCCACTGAAAACAGAGCTGGATGTCACAGGGCTCTATTTCATGGTCCTGAGATCATGACCTGAGCCAAAATCAAGAATCGGATGTTTAACTGACTGAGCCATCCAGGCACCCCTATTGTCAATTTTTAAAAATACATTTCCCCAGCTTCTTTTAGTTGTCCTCAGTAATGAGGTTAATTCAAATTACCTTGTCTTCCATTACTACAGGCGGAAGTCTCAAACTAGCAAAATTTATAGACTAGTTGCCTATGTATAAACTTTAGAGGGTGGCTATACAGTGGCTAGGAGAAAAATATCTGAACTGCCACCTTTCTCAGATACTACCCTATTATCTGTTTTTTGGTGATTACCTCATTTCATTCTGACAGCCACTTGCTGACCTCCTTTTCCTAACCTGCTATGGAGCCATATTCATGATGCAAAACTCTTCGCATTATATGACCTGAGCTAGAAGAGAAAAAAAGATGTTTATCCACCAACACACTTCCTCTTCTCAGTTAACTATATGTATATATTTTATACTAAAAATATACATTTGTTTGTTTGTTTATATGTTTTGGTGAATGGTCAGGAGAGAAGATATGAAATTTTAGAAAATATATAACTTGGGATTCTGAAAACCAAGCCATTTTCTTTTGAAAAACTCAGGATATGTGACATCTTCAGATTCAAATGTGTTCTTTTTGTGAAATACAGCTAAAGATTCAACTTCTTTTCAACACATGCTTCTGATGGGTTTGAAAGTTGGCATATCAATCTGTGAGTACTTGCAAAAGAGCCTTTCTTAATTTTCTTGGCTTAAAATTCCTTAAAACATGAAAAATTTTTAGTGAACTTTTATTGAAATATAGAATAAATACAGGAACATGCACATGAAAATGCTCAGCTAAATGTATTTTGGTAAAGTTAACATTTTCATGCAACCAGGACCCAAAAACAGAACTAGATCATTACCAGCATGCCTCTTTCATGTACCTTCTAGTTACTAATCCTTCAAGGGCAGCCACTATCCTGATCACACTGTAGATTAATTCTGCTTAATTTTAAACTTTACATATAGAATCATTTAGTATATACACTTGTGATTGGTTTTTCTTATCAACATTATGCTTGTAGGATATATTAATATTATAGCATGTAGTTATAAATAATTCATTTTTGCATTTTGTATAGTAATCCACTGCATGAATATAACATGATTTGTTTATCATTTCTACTTTTGATGAACAATGGGGAGTCTCACCATTTTAGGAACAGTGCTGTTACAAAAATTTTTGTGCATTCTTATTACGTTTTAGTAAATATAGATAGCAGGAAGATTCTTGACCTTTCATCTTCTAAATTTTATCCTGTTCCCCAGGACTATGACCCAGGTTTCTGTCCCTGATCTTTTAATTTGGATCAAATACAGATAAAGACAGATGATGTCCATGAACTGCTTCCTAGATTAGCCAGGTACACGTTATCCAGCTGACTGTGGTCTTTTGCCTGAGCTGCATCTCCAGGCTCTAATGGTTTAATTGAATAGGTATGATCAAATGGTTGAAAAATCTCATTGGTAGAGTGCCTCAGTTTGACTTAAACCCTAGGTCTATACCTCGATTTCTGAACATTGTTTTGTAGTTTCATCTGGTGAACTGAATTATATCTACTACCCATTATAGATTGTTTTAGAAGTTAATCCTGCCATGTCCTAATTGAATCTTTTAACAATGTGAAAAAACCTGTTATTTAAAAATAAAATATCCAGCCTGTTATGAGAATATTATTACAATTCTATTAGATAATGACATAATGTGAGAATTCACAATATCTGCTTGTGGGACCTTCAAGTTTCTGAGAATTTGATTGGATAGAAAAACTGTCCATACATTAGAGCAAAAGATGCTTAAAACAGGATATGGTAACCAACTCAACTTATTGTCATATATGCCTCAAAGCTAAACAGATGGCTAATTGAGAATTAGAGTAGAATTACTCATTCATTCCACAAACACCAAATGAGTCTCTACTATTTGCTCCTCTCTATGCTAATATAATTTACATTAAATTATATTAAATTAAATGTTAATTATATAACATAGTATAGTCATAATATGATCTGCTATAATTCCAGGGAGTGATAAGAGCTAGAGAGAAAATAAATCAATAGAAGAGATGGAATGGGATGTTATTTTAGATGGATGGTAGGAGGAGTCAGGAAATCACTGAACGAGTGACGCATGCAAAGACCTAAGTGAAGTAAGGGAACATTGCCTTGATCTGGGAGAAAGTGTTCCAGGAAGAGAGATTTGCAAGACCAAAGGCTGTGAGAGGGAAACAAGACTGGCAGATTCAAGTGGGAACAAACAGGACAGTGTGGCTGGAGTATAGTGGGCAATGGGCAGGAAAAACAGGTCAGATGAGAGAGGAAAAGAAAGACAAAGGCCACATAAGGAATTTAAATTTTATTCCAAGGCGATAGCATTCCACTGGATCTTAAGTGGGGATTGTGAGGTACGTGGTTTGATTTGACCTATGGTTGAGAAAAGATCAATTTGGCTGCTGCATAGAGAATGGATTATAGGTATTAAGAATGCAATAAGAATGGAAGTTTTCTGAGAAACTCATTTGATTCCCTTGGTTTGAAGGGTGGGAGAGATTTGTGTGGTGAAGGCTGCTTCAGGGCAGAGCAGGACCTTGCTCCCCGAGGGAAAAAATGGGATTTACATAAGTTAGCTAATTGCCAAAATTTCAGTTTGAAAAGAAATCAGATGAGCCACTACATTTCACCCTTTATTTTACAGATGAGAAAACTGAGACTCAGAAAGCCTAAGTAATTTTTTTTTATTTTTATTTATTTATGATAGTCACAGAGAAAGAGAGAGAGAGAGGCAGAGACACAGGCAGAGGGAGAAGCAGGCTCCATGCACCGGGAGCCCGATGTGGGACTCGATCCCCGGTCTCCAGGATCGCGCCCTGGGTCAAAGGCAGGCGCCAAACCGCTGCGCCACCCAGGGATCCCTTAAGTAGTTTTCTTAAGGAAAAAATGACACAACTACATTGAAAATATGAAGGAATTTGGGGAAAGGCGACTTCTGCCACTAAGTCAAACCATTCACGTGCAATGAAGTAAAATTATTGGTAAGAGTTACAAACATTTGCAATTGATTGCTAAACCTCTCTCTCTCTCTTTTTGAGAACTGAATTTTTGGTGAAACAGAAATGACAGCTTATCATCTTGAGATGACTCTGAACTTTTTAATGGCAAGTGCAAGCCTTATTAATTTTCCTAAAACTGTTGGGAACAATGCTTGGCATATGGTTGGTGCATAACAAATATTTGCTGAATGATTATATGATGAAACTGAGAGTCAGAAGAATTCTAAAAAATTATAGAAAAAAAGCCGAAAGAAAAAGTACATCTCTGTACTGAGCACTGTACTAGTATTGAGAAAGAACAATTAAAACATTAATCAGCATGCTGGATTGTGGCAGAAACCCAGTTGAAAGTGATTTAAGAATTAAAGAACATTCACTGGCCCATGTAATTAAGTCTAGAAGGGTAGTTCTGAGTTCAGATATGGCCACATTTAGGGCTCATATGGCATTTAAAGAACTCTCACTATCTTTGTTCCTGTCTTTCCATTTATTTGTTCATTTTTCCTTCATGTTGGCTTCATTCTTAGGCTGGGTCTCTTTACATGGAGATCCACCTACAATTATGAGCTTATATCTTCCTGTTTATTAATACCAACAGAAAGAGTTCCCTTTTCCCAAATGGTTCTATCAAAAGTCTTCAGGAGCCAGGCCAGTCAGCCCATGTGAACATGAGCTAAGAGTAGCAGGGGAATGATTCCCAAAGGAAGAGTTAGAAATGATTAGCAAAAGTTGGTAGAGAAGATGGTGGCAGGAGAAACAACAAAGATCTACTACCAAAGTGAAAGAAAAGGGGAGCCTTGCAGACAGAAAGGCAACTTTTATTTATGAAATCTCCCTAAAACCTATGGCATCTCAACTCTAAAGCAAGATTTGCAGGGTCAGTATTCAAAAGACTCCTCTGCTTGCAGTATTGACAGTGCAGATTTTTGTAGATGTTTCTAAAAGCTCTACTTATTCTCTTTTCAGGCTTCCTGAGGCAGCTAGACTTTCCCAAGTTCCCCTGAGAAACTTAACAGACTTCTTGGATATATAAGAGCTCACAGGAAAAAAAAAAAATCACAGGATCAGCAGTTACTGCCATGGTTCTGTTCTCCTTACAGACTCTCCAGGTATTGGTATGAAGCCCCAAATGTCCATAGTTGATCCATAGTTTTTTAAAGTTGTTCTCCATGTTTATTAAAGAAACCATGAGCCCAGTGTCTGCTTTTCCTGGGCTCAAATGCTATGAAATGGAATGGCAAGCCAAATGGGGGGCAACTTCAGAGGTGTGTAGGTTTTGTTCCATGATGAAGGTAATCAAAGAAACAAACTATTTTCCTATATTCCACAAAAATGTCTCCCAAATGGACATTTCCCAGCCCATTGAAAAGTGAGTCACCTACAGAACTCTAAAGCAATTAGGTTAATTGGAAATACATTTCATAAGATAAATTGGATAGATTATTTGAGGTCACAGAGCATCTACCAATGAGTATTAACTGCAGCATATGCAGCTTTACTTTCCCTCATCAGTTGTAACATTTCTGAAATCCACTTGTTTCTTCTTTGTATGTAAATTCTGAAAATGTGTGTTTCTGTTATGGCTCCATAAGACCAGTATTTACCACTGTCACAATTTTTATCATATGTGCTATATCATCAGGGTTCAGTGAAGGAAAGTGAAACCACTCTAGTTATTTCAAGCAGAAGGTGATTTAATACAGGGAAATAAGCGCTTATAGAATGATGAGAAGAATGGAAGTCAGAGACACCAGAGGGATCTTGGTTTCAATGTCAAAGTCAAAAAAATGTGGTCATCACAGTTTTCACCCTTGCTGCCTCCCTAAGTGTCACTCCCATGAGGCTGTTGACTGGAAAGCAGAACCCTGAGTCTGACTCCTGCATGTACTCAAATCTTTCAGAGCTTACTTTAATTGCCTCTACTGTAGCAAGACAGACTCCACTTTATTTCTGTCTTACAAAACCCAGGCAACTGCATCTAACTGGCACAATATAATTCATATCCAGAACCGTAACAGCAAGGGCATCTGGAAAGTGTAATTTTAAGACATCCAAACTTGGAAAGAAAAGAAGAGGTTGAGAGAACAAATCAAGAACATGTCACTTATACTCACTTTACAAATTAAAGTTGTTGTTTTTTAAAGAAGACTTTATATTTATACTGTAAATAAAAGTCCAGGATCATTTGCCATTAACAGAAGGTATTTGTCAAAACAAATGCAGGGAAGTTTTTTGCCTTACGTTTACCAAACATATTTTTCCTCCCTGAGAGAAAATTATAAAGGGCTCTTTTCTCAGGCTCTCCCTAAACTGCACTATCCCCTCCCATGCTACTCCCCCTCCCCATACACTTTGTGTGAGCCAAAAGTGAATACTTGCAATTAAACGACAGGTGATGTTTGAGTTAAAGCAGACTTTTATGCAACTCATAGTCAAGCTTTCTTTTTCTCCTGGTACAGGAATAGAGAACCAGTCCCACCAGCAGTGTACATCAATGGACACTGGGAAATGCTTTACTATGTTGTAATCAGTTTGAAGGTGCTTTGACCTCCTCCTCTGTCTTAAGTTCTAAGATAGATCTCACAATTTTTTCATCCAACCTGGAGTTACAAATCTGAGAAGGAAAAACATCAGGAAAGGTGACCCAGGGAATTTCAGAGAGTGAAACAAAGACCAACAGTCAGTTTAAAGCAGGACCTTGCTGCCTTTGTCTAGAGTGGGGGTTGGGGGACCTGGGATCATTCCTACGGGGGGAGCTACAAACTCTGGACAAGAGTTGTCTACTTAACCAATTCCTTTCCTGGTGTTTTGCATCTACCCTTCATGTTATGAACTGGCCAAACCCTTCTCTGCATGAGGAGCATCGTTTTCTTCTTTCTTTCCTCCATTTCCCCTTGGTCAGCCCACCCCTTAACCTTCTGTCCCCAGCTCTGCTTCATTTTTTTTCTCAGAGCTACCACTACATATTATTTTTTTTTAAAGATTTTATTTATTTATTCATGAGACACACACACAGATTGAGAGAGAGAGAGAGAGAGAGAGAGAGAGGCAGAGACATAGGTAGAGGAGAAGCAGGCTCCATGCAGGGACCCTGATGTGGGACTCGATATTGGGACTCCAGGATCACACTCTGGGCTGAAGGCAGGCACTAAACCGCTAAGCTACCCCCACCACTACATATTATTGTCTGCTTTTAAAGAGCTCCATAAATGTCTGTTTTGTTGACTGCAAAACCCATAGGGTTTAGAACACTGCTTGTTAAAGACATTCAGTTCCCACCAGTTGAACAAATAACAAATGGGTAAGTGAGCAATCAGACTGCTTGGCTCAGCCAGGAGCCAAAAGAAGCCAGAACCCATCTCGGACTTACTTTGGACCTCACTGTGTTTCACAGAATAACAGATTGATCAAAACTGTGTACGGTGGAATGCATCCCAGGTCCTAGACCACCTGAATCAAGTATAGGCCTTCAAGTTGTTGTAAACTGAATTTTGAGATAATGTTGGTAATTTTTTCATTTGTATTAGAGAATGAAGAATTGGGTTGAGCCTTGACTCCACCATCTCCTGGATGGCAAGTCACTTTCATTTGCCGAGACCCCATTTCCTCACTTGTAAAAATGAGGAAGAACTTACTCTTTGCTTAATTCAAAACTTGCTGCATGGGCCACGTGAAATTAAGCATTTACCCACATATTTCATCATTTAAAAAGTAGTTTTCTGAGTGCCTACTACGAGCAGTCTTATAAATGTAATCTTCTTAGTGTGACTTTTAATAATCACCTTATGTAACATTTCAACCCCACTTTTTCAACACCACTAGCCCTCCTCTCTTCTTTTTTTTCTAACAAGTAATTTCATTTCTTAATAGATATTTTATTGATTTATGTTATTTATTATAAGTATCTATTTAATTTGTATTGTGTGTCTCCCCCTCCTAGGTTTTAAGCTCCATGAGAGAGATGATTTATTTTTTTAATTTTTATTGGTTTTTTTTGCTTTCCAGGGTCTGGCCCATAGTGGGCACTTAATAAATAATGTCGAATGAATAAACAAATATCCCATGCTCAGAGTACAAGTGCTGATATAAACCAGGCTACCATATAAAATTTAAATTTATTTTTTATTGGAGAAAACTCACTGAAGAATGTGTGTTCTATACAGAGGGCTTGCATAGAGGGCTAGAGTTGCACCAAAGGAACAATTAAGAGACCAGTATATAATCCAGGCAAGAAATGACAAAGAGACTAAACTCAAGACAATATCAATGAGTGAAGGGAAGGAGTCAATTAGAAAATATTCATGACATAGAATTGCAAGACTTGGCTCCTTAGATGTGAGGTGTGGTGAGGAAAAGTGAAATTTAAATTGAATTCCTAGTTTCTGGATTGGACAACAGGGTGGATAAAAATGATGCTCACTGAGATGGGGAGACTAAAGAAGGATATGTTATCTGAAGGGCAAATAGGATGAGAGAATTTGTTAAGTAACTATAGGTCAACAGATGTTCACCCAGAGGCTCTGGGTTTATTTATTTATTTTTACAAAGGAGGCTTTATTTTTTTAAAAGATGTATTCATTTATTTTAGACTGGGGGTGGGGGAGGGGAGGAGCAGAGAGAGAGAGAGAGAGAGAATCTGAGGCAGACTCCCAGCTGAATGTGGAGTGGGAGGCAGGAATAGACCTGGGGCTTGACCTGAGGCTTGATCTCATGACCCTGAGATCAGAACCTTAGCTGAAATCAAGAGTCAGATGCTTAACTAACTAAACCACATTTAGGCTGAGGAAAAATATTTGAGAGCCATAATCCTAGGCTCCAGGGACAATATGTAGAGTAAGGATAGGGGAGGATCAACAGGATGATCATATGCGATAAATATTCTTATCCCCCACTTTCCATAGATGAGACTACTAGGGAGGGCCCCTTTATTCTCAAACTTTAGCTTTTCATCTATTCCATTTGAGATCCCAGAGTTCTGTACCATGGATGATGGAAAAGACTTCCATGTACTTGAAATCAAGACTACTATAGCCTCCTTCAATATCCACAATTCTTTTATTATTTTTATTATTTTTTAAAAGATTTATTTATTTGAGAGAGAGTGAGAGAGAAAGAGAGAGAGAAACAGAGAGAGTGGGGAAAAGGGCAGAGAGAGAAAGATGGAGAAAATCTTAAGCAGACTCCTGTTGAGCATGAAGCCCAATGCACAGGGCTCCATCTCACACACCTGATATCACGACCTAAGCTGAAATCAAGAGTTGGATGCTTAGCTAACTGAATCACCCAGGCAACCCAATTCTTTTATTTTATTGACAAAAAATGGTGTGCTAGATAGTTCTGGGGTTGGGAGCCAGAAAACCTGGGCTGATCTAGCTTAATATCTGCTACAACTAAAGGGCGATCTTGAACAACACATGGATTTTTCTTTCAATTCATTTCTTCATCTGTAAAATTATGGAATTAGCCTCCATGAAGTTTCTGGGAAGATGTACCAGGAGCATTTGAGGGATTAAATAATGAAATCCAGAATAGATATTTATTAAATATCTCATCAGGTATCTAATTTCTATTTCATTCCAATAATAATTTTGTTGTGGACCCATTCTGGTTCCTCTATATATTTTTCAAAGAATTTAGAAGCCTAAACAATACACAGAGCTCTCTAGTATGGTCATGACTAATGCAGCAGAGTACATAAGAAGTAGAAGAAAATATAGACTCTATGCCTCTGTCATAGGCTGCTGGTTGTTGTCAAGCTGCTAGTGATGTATTTAGCATTCTGGTTACAAAGAAGCAGGGCTAAACCATTTGCATTGATACTTAAGATTTTCTCTAAAAAGTAATTAACCCAAATTAAGACAATATTAGCCAAACAAAACACAATAAAATCACCCATCTACTGATTTAGTGGTAAGATTTCTTAAAGATAGCTAAGAAAATTTTGATATTTATGTTGTGTGCTCTCCCAACCAAGATCTTAGTATGTTTTGCAAACATGACTCCAAGCCAATGGTACTTCCCTGTCTTTGTCTCTCAAAAAATAGAGCCAGAGAAATGAAGAAACATGGTGGTATTGAAAATGTAGTCTTTCAAGTTCATGTGTGTAACTATAGTATATTATTATTTAGTTTATCTCCATTCCTTCCTCCCCCGGCCCCTAAACTCCAAGGGAAGTGTAAAGTGTGTACTTCCTGTCCAACTCATGCTGGCCTTGATCATGTGCTTTGTTTAGGCCAATGGAATATGTGTGGAAATGACAGTGTTACTGCAGCTTGATATCTTTCTGAGATCTGACACTTTCATCTTCTCCCTCTTTGAAATGGTGTCTTACCTGAAGGAGATAATGCATGTTTCTACTAGTCTTCTGGAAAATTATTCTATCGCAAGAAGGGCTTTTCCCTGGTAGCTATTCCCTTTTCAGCTTGAATCCCAAAATGAGGCTCATGGAGGAAAACTGCCCCAGTGGACCTATAGACTCAGAGTGGCCCCAGCCAACTGGTAGACCCTAATGCCTAAGAATGAATGATTGCTGTTTGAAATCTCTGAATTCCACATTGGTGTGGAATGCAATATGATTGTTGTCAATAGTTAACTCAGACAGTATCATTTGGCATAACAACCTTTCTTGTAGATTTAACCCCCTGTGAGATCTCTGTTCTCTGTAATACTCTATTCAGGGCCTAATTGAGTTAAAGCAGAAATCAAGACAGAGCTGTACTTAGCAAAAAATTGGTTTATAAAAAAAAATTGGTTTTAAATCTCAGGAATCAATTTTACCTCTCTAACAGTTGACTATTTTTAAAGTCTAAACTCAACCAAAGGTAATTTTTCCTTTTAGGGACATTTGGCAATGTCTGGATGCATTTTGACTGTCATGACTCAGAATGGGAGTGTCACTGGCATCTAATGAGTAGAGGCCAGGCATGCTGTTTAACATCTGACACAGCTCCTCAAAACAAAGAATTATCTAGGCCCAAATGTCAACAGGGTCATGGTTGAGAAAACCTGGCCCAACTATATATTTCTTTCTCTTGGGGAATATCAAATTTATCTTTGGGCAGTAAAGCATTAAAACTGATATCATTCATTAGGAACAAATAGGAAAGATGGACCAAGTCTATGGTATCATTCCAGATAGCCTCCTGAGAAAAGACCAGAATTCTTTTATTGTTTATTAACCCATTGAAAAACATAGAATAAAAGTAATTATCTGCTCCCCTTTTGAGATTTAAAATTCTTTAATTGGATTAAAAAAGGCTTTCCTTTTTCACTGGCATTTTAGGATATTTCTGTATCATTCAAACATTAGAGGCCTCATTACTTAGTTATTCATTTAGTCTCTTATCCATTCAAATTATTTATGGAGCATCTACCTCATGCCAGGCAATCTTAAAATTTCTCATTCCAAGATGTCAGGTTTAATTCTGTTTGTTTTGTTTTGATTGGAACTGAGTGTATAAGAGTGTGTAGAAGTTCACATTTATTTTAAAGCACTCCAAGAGTGAACATAATCTTTCTGTTCACCCTGCACCTTTGAACACCTCTTCCTGTATTATGAACTTCAAAAAGAAGTGGAGCCTACTTCTTGCTAGAAATATATAAGATGTATTTTCTTATCCTCCCATAGGAACAACCCAATACAACTGCATAGGACTTTGTATTAGACTCCAGTAGGTCCCAGTAATGGTCAGAGGTAGGTGTAAAAGTTTAGTGGTAGCAATATATGCACACTTCACTTCATAGACATATTTCTCAGTGTATTTTATGTATCATATTTTATAAGCAAATATTTCATGTGCCTTGTTAGTAAGAGGCATCCATTGGAATCTGATACTACTGTGTGAATAAAGATGATTTTTAAGCTGAAAAACAATGGTCACCCCAAGAGAGAACTTATTAGGTTGAGCTTAAAACAGCTGGGCACAAGGCTTTTATCCACCTGAAACAGAAGGAATTTTCTGGCAGATCCACAGGCCCAGTTGGGCCCTTGAAAATATCTAACCTAGCAAAAATGTTCTCACTTCCCACTGCAGGGTCCAGGAGAAGGCATGGCCAAGGCAGGCTGTGGTTATGAAGGTTCCTCCTCCAGCCCTCTCTTAGCTCTGCATTTTGAAGCCATAGTGAGCTACCTCCCTGTGAGCTAGGGTATAGATAGCCGAGGACTCAAGCAGGAAGATTCAGAGCTTGACCCAAAGAGCTTAGGGTGCAGACAGACAACACACAAATGTAGTACTTTTCTGGCATCAGTGAACTGAAATGTCCTTTTTTTGATTTTCCTAATTTGATTTTGCTACTTTGGATTCAACCCCAGTATCTCCTTCTGATAACGCTCTTTTCCGTATCCAGTCACAGAAAGAGTAGAAGGCAGCTAGCAGGGAAACAATGGTCTGACACTTAAAGACAAAATCAATGCCAGATGTCGTCCTTTATGTTTTCTCAGCTAATCCTTACAAAGACCATGTGGGAAGGCTTAGTTCCTATTTTTCAGGTAAGAAAATTGAAGTGCCCAGAGAGTAACTAACTTGAATTTTAATTGAAGTGTGTCTGATTTTCAGATCTGTATTCTTTTTCATTAACTACGAAAGCTAATGTTGACTCTCTTTTATGACCTGTTAATATTCAAATCAATATGATTTTTGTCATGGAAAAATCCAAGCCCTACCCAGAGGGAGGAAACAGGGAACATAATAAATTCAGCCCCTTCAAATCAAATGGAGAGGCAAGGAATCTGCTCTGAGTTTGCAAATTTCATTTTGAGGACCCCAGGTATGCGACCAGTGTCAGAGTCAATATATCCACCCATGGACAGATTAGGACCAGGTGACTGCCAGGCTGTTCACTGTCCCCCTCTGACTCACCTGCTCCGCTCACCAAATCATTATACAGGCAGAAGGTCAGTGAGGTAAAAGTGGCCTTGTGCCATCTCACTTTTGCTCTCTGCCCTTTCATTGTACTTTTTGACACTATGTTGGAGGGAACGAGCGGCCACCGGCTTATAGGCACTAGTCGTCTGAAGTAATAAAACAAGAGGTAACGGACCAGAGGCAGCCATTGAATTTTTAAGGATTTCTTCAAACAATCAAATGGAGTATAGGAGTTACATGTGTGGACTCTGGAACCATATTATTCAAATCCTTGAGCACTCGCTGGATATTTACTCACTGTGTAACCTTGGGGATTTTGCTTCACCTCTTCAATGCCTCAGTTTCTTCATCTGTAAAACAGATTCATGTATTCATTCCACACATATGCTCTGCTATGTGCCACAACCTTGATTTCAAATGCTGGGGATGGAGCACTACACAAAAGCAACCAAGTCCTTCTGTTCTCATAGAGGAGACAGAAGATAAATGGATCTACTTGTAACATAATTTTAGATACTGTTAAGTGGCATAGAGTCAAATAAAGCAGAGAAAGGGATTGAGAGTTGAGGGAAGGGATGGTAATATTACAAAGAGCAGAGAAGAAAGGTTCTTGGAAGAGATAAAACACAGAGAAGACCAGAATATTGTGAAGGGAGGGAGCCACACAATAACTTAGGCAAGCATATTCCAAGCAGAGGGAGCAGTAATGTAAAACAAAACATAACCACTGTATTCACCTTATGAGAGTGCTGTGGGAGTTATATGGGATAGTCCATATAAAATGAGACCGTAGAAACTACTCTGTGAGAGTTGGTTCTGCATACATCTTAGAACCAGAGTTGAAAGAGTGATAAAGTTCTATTCCAACTTTTCCCTTATAATACAAGTGTCTTCTAAAATAGTCATGGAACTTCAGCTTAAGTACCTGTCATGATGAGGAACTCCTACCTTAAGAATCAGGGTCTTGCCTCCAGCATTGGGTGGCTTTTCTTTGTGAGGAAATACCTCCTTCTACTGAATTTACACCCTATCCAGGGAACCACAACAATGTCTTTGCTACTTCTTTCACATGGCAACATCTCCAGAGTTCGAAAAGAGGTTTCATCTGAGCTCCATCTGTACCTTCAGCCATTTGTTACCTATATGGCTTCCAGATTTTTCATACTTTCATTTGATCATTTCAAAAACACAGTACAATAGGCTCAGTCTCTGAAAGACAGAGGCAAAATGATGAGATTAGTGTCTGAAGCTCAAACTTCCCCACTCAAAAGATCTTTCCTAAAAGCACAGTTCCTAGATAAAAAGGAGTATGTCTACCTTTCTTGGTGTGTGGCTGCCCTTCCTGCCATCTTGCTTAGGCATAAATCCAGCTTGCACCAATTTGAAATCACATCCATGGTAATGGTTAAGAGAAGTAGTTGACCAATCAGTGCTTCCTGTATCCTGGCGACTGGAGTGGGGAAGAGAGAATAGGGTGGCTGTGAGTGGTGATAGGTTCAGGACATACGTTATTGCCATGTTATTAATTAAGCGTTAGATCAATGGGAGTAGAATAGAGCTGATGAGTCAAAGATCTTAGGTTCCATTTCCTGTGATCCAGACAGCTGGGTCCTGTTACCCAGCGTCTGTTCAGCTCCTTATCCTGCCAGGTGCCTCATAAAACAAGCCATGGCTGCAAAGCTTAGAGGGTATGGAGGACTCAGCACTCAGCACTAACCCATCTCTGCTTCTAGAAAAGAATCTCAAGGAGGAATCTGCCTGTTGGTAGATGAGTCCAGCTGCCTTATCTTTAGAACTTACCTGCTTTAGAGCAGATTCTCCTTGGCACGACTTCTCAAAAGATGGGCAAGTTTTACCACTATGCAATGTAGGCCTGAATTTCAAATAATACATTTAATGGCATTGTGAAGTTCCACATCATTTTTTTCTGATATAATTAATGAACAAACAGATGTTTGGGCAGTAGGTAGAAACAGGAGATAACATTAAAGGCAGTCATGTTTTGATTTGTTTTTCAATTAATTAATTTATTTGAGAGAGAGAGAGAGTGAGATTGACTGAGAGACAGAGAGCATGGAGCCTGATGTAGGGCTCTCAGGACTCTGAGATCATGACCTAAGCTAGAAATCAAGAGTCCAACACTTAAATGTGCCATCCTGGCATCCCAACGCAGTCATGTTTTCATCTGTTTGTTTCAGTTTTTATATTTAGACCAAAAAAAAATCTTAATTCTTAAATTGGATGTAGGAAAGGCAAGTACAAGAAAATTGAGGAACCCACTTCAGCTGATCTGACATGGAGCATAGTCACAGTGCAGACAGCCTCTAATGGCAACTTCACGGTGATTTATCTGTTCTCCTGGACTGGCCTGATAAAGCAGCCACCCCACGGATGCTCATATGACGCCGCTCCAGGACCTAATTTGCTGAGAGTTGCCAATTGGCTGAGTAACTGCTGGAAAAATAATGAACCAGCTTCTCATTGGTCATCTGTTTGACTAACAGACAGGTTGAGCAAGGCCAGGAGTCTTGTGTGGGCTGGTCCATTCCAGGACACAAGGCCATCTGACCTTGAAGCAATCCAAACTAGGCAAGTTGCCATTTGGGGATCCTGACACTGGCAGCCACAAGAATTTGCCGACTCATCCTACTGACTGAAAGCTTTTGCTATTGTGGAAAAATGTGTCTGCAAAATTTTACTGCCTTTTGCAGTTTGCAGACATATATATTTTTTAATTCAATGGAAGTGGGAAATTACTATTCTCTGAGCTCTCTGTACCCAGCCAAAGTCATCAGTCTTTTTTTTAAAAAAATATTTATTTACTTATTCATTTGAGAGAGAGAGTGAGAAAGAGAGAGCATGCAGAGGGAGAGAGAGAAGCATACTCTCTGCTGAACAGGGAGCCCAATGCGGGGCTAGATCATAGGACCTCAATATCATGACCTGAGCTGAAGGCAGATACTTAGCCAACCGAACCACCCAGGAGCCCTGAGTTTGTCATTCTTGAAGGCCAAACTGATGCAGGAGTATATTTTTGACCACTGAAGTATGTGATAATCTCTCTTCCCTAAACTCATATAGCTTCCATTGTCCTTATCACTGGTCTCAGATTTCACTGTGCTTGGAATCCCCTGAAAATTCAGTTAAAATACATATTTTTATTCAGCAGGTCTGGGGTGCGGGGCATGGGTGGTGGGTGGGCTGAGACTCTGTATCTCACACAAGTTTTCAGTGAATCCACACTTCTGTATGAGGGATCCACTCCTTGAGCAATAGAAATGGGCTGTTTGTGGTCTTGCACATTTCTCCAGATGTGTCTGAATCATCGTGAGAGCTTATACTCTGTTTTTACCCTCTTGAGTACCTTGCACAGTGCTATATGAGGAGGCAGTGCTAATACATATGTGTAGGATAAAGAAAGTCCTATGTGGTAGTAACTATATCTACTCTTCTTTAGCACAATGACTCATTCACAAGTGCTCAATAACTACTAATTGAATGAATGAGTGAACTGCCAGTATCTAAGAGGCTGGTGAGAGAATAATAGCAAGAAGACAAACTCTAAGCTATGGCTTAGATTTTAAGCTCTGGCTGCTTGAATCGAACAGGTAGGAAAAACATGGATGCAAATTTAGGAAACACAGTATCTGGAATTACTGATTTACACCCTGGTCATGTGACATCTAACACATACGCTGACAGACCATTTCTGTCATGAAGATTTTAAAAATCATTTCCACTGTCACGAGGTTTGTTTTTTTTGTTTTTAAAGATTTTATTTCTTTATTCATGAGAGACACAGAGAGACAGAGAGAGGCAGAGACACAGGCAGAGGGAGAAGCAGGCTCCATGCAGGGAGCCCGACATGGGACTCGATCCCAGGTCTCCAGGATCACACCCCAGGCTGCAGGCATCATTAAACCACTGCACCACCAGGGCTGCCTTGTCATGGGAAGATTTGAATGAATATTCTGATCTATTCTGTTTTGGGAACTGTGTAGAGGTCTACAGCAGTGAGGGGGAAAGAGCATTTACTATGGTGGAGCTCAGTGGGAAGGAAGGCCTAGGCAGCCTGAGAAACAGTTCATCCTCAATCAGTGATCTCTGACAGATTCTTTCCAGTGACCACCATCTCCTTTTTCTCTGACCACCCACCAACACTTACAACCCAGAAACCAGTTTTTGACCTTGGCCTGGAAACTGATCCTCATTCTTGCATAACTTTATCTGCAAGGAGGTTGGATCAGTGTCCTTGCTGCACAACTGGACCCTGACTGAATAAACAGTCCACAGCTGTTCATAGAGAGGGGCAGCCATCTCCCAGCACAGGGGAAAGAAAGCCGCTGATGGCAGTAGGGTGAAAGTTATGAAATTGGCAGTGGGAAGAACCCAGGAGGCTGAAGGTCAAGGCAGTAGCTGGAGTCCTGCTTTTTAGATTTAGAGATATGTTTGGGGCCCCCTCCAACTCCTGACAAGCTTCTTTATTTGCCCTAAGTAGCTCTCTCCACCTCATGGTAATTCCTTCCCTTTGCCTGTTCTGGAACCTCTGCCATTAGAGCCATCCTTGGGTTAGGAAACAAATCAGACAGTGGCTTTGGAAGGCCACTGTTAACTGTACCTTTGACATCTGGCATCTATAGGGGTGGTGAAGGGGAGGCTGTAGGTTTTCTTGGAGTCTTCCTATGTCAGTACCCAGATAGACAGAGCCCTGGGTATTTTTCCCAACCCGCTCCAGCTGGATTTGAGGGAAGGCCACAGAGTCTAGGTAAGTTTCACTGATCTGAACCGTAAGCCTTCCTGAGCCAGAACCATCCTGGCTGTTGGATTGTCACAGGGCTTAGGGTCAAGAGGGAACATCCAGATGTCTCCAGGTCAGGAGGAGCAAGTCTGCAGCCTGGAGCTGCTTCCTGGAGAGGCAGAATGAGAAGAAACCCCCTGGTCCTTAGATTCTGCGTGTATACAGGCATGCCCTGAGCTGCACCTGTGTCGGATTATTGCACCCAGCTTTCCAGCCAGCTCTGCAGTCTGGCTTGTTTGTTTACTGCAGAGCCGTGTCCCCTCTGGTGCAGGTGGTGTTGATGCTCTGCAGGGCCCAGCAAGGTGTACTGGGCAGCTTCCAGTCTTCTTACATAGCTGAGAGCACTGCAGTGAGGGCCCGGGCCAGCTCTGGGCTGCCTGCCAACAGCCTCTTGCAGACTGCGTCACAAGCACAGACTTCTTGCTTACAGGCAAGGGAGGAGTAAGATAACAACGCTAGGAACTTGCAGTGTGTATCTGGTGCTGCTTTGAATGCTTTCCATGTCTCTCTGCTGTTTCATGCATTTCCTCATTCCCTCTCCTTCCCTTCCCATCCTTGCCTCTCACTCCCTCCACTCCCCACTCCCCATTCCACCACATCTGTGTCCTGATGACTTTTTAGGCCAACCTCCAGAGAAAGTGACCCAGACCATAGTGCCTCCCATTGGGACAGTGCTTTCTAGGGAGAAACAGGCTGGTTGACCTGAGGCCATGCTAGACATGCCAGTGGGTATCAGTGTGAAATAATAGAAAATGAGCAGTTTCCATTTAGAGAACTTCCTCTGGCATGGAACCAGCAGGGTGCCCTTAGTACATCAAGTTCACCCTTCTGTGTCTTGATTTCCCCATCTGTAAAATGAGAACAATTACCCCTTCCTTCTCTGATTATAGGGTCTTGTGAGTATCAAGAGGGATACTAGAAGGCTTCATAAACTTTAATGTACATGGGAATTACCCCGGGATCTTGTTAAAATATAGATCCTGATTCTATAGGTCGGGGGTGGGGAGAGTCTGCATATCTAACAAAGTCCAAGGTTACTGGATGCTGCTGGGCTGGGGATCACTCTGAGTAGGAGGGACTAGCAAAGAAGAGGACAATGTAAACATTACAAAAAACCAGGAAACTGTAACATTTTAATTATTTTATGTATTTGCCCCCCTAAAAAACCCATTTGCATCTTAAAAGGACACTTCACATTTTTAATTCAAATGAATGTCATTATTTTAGGCATCTCAGATGGCTACCAGAGAGAAAATGTAAAGTTAAGAGGGACTGATTATCATTTCTGTTGTCACTCGAGCTGTCTCCTCCTTTCCTTTCCTTTTTACTTCTCTTTCCTTCCTCCCCCAAGAAGATTGAATCTGGATTTGAATGCAGATTTCTTATCTAAGCCTGTGGTCAACAGGTAACTAAGGGTGTTGTGTCTTTACCTAGGCCAGATAGTGGACAAAAGAGAGGTTGATTGAAAGCCATTGTTCTCTAAAGAAAGAGAATGTGTGTGCACCAAAAGGCATGTACAAAACCGTTCATAGCAGCACTATTCATAAAGACAAAGCTGGAAAGAGCCCAAATGTCTAATAGCTTTGGAATAAATAAATCATGGTTTATTCATACAGTGGAATACTACAGAATGATTAAAAGAACCCCAAAATACTATATCATGTACCCTCATATATGGATCTTACAAATGAAATGGTGAACAGAAAAAGCCAGACCTTATGCCATATGATTCAATTTGAATGAAGTTCAAAACCAGGCAAAACTAAGTAACAGGGTTACTTCTGTATGAAGAGACAGTGTTAACTGAGAATGGACAGAAGAGAGCCTTCTGGGTGCTGGAAAGATCCTTCCTACTAGTCTGCGTGTTTATATCACCAATTCACTGCTATTAACTTTTAAGATTTGTACTAATTACTGTATGCTTGTTACATCCAATAAATACACTTCAAAGCTACAAAAAGAGGGGGTCCCTGGGTGGCTCAGTGGTTTAGTGCCTGCCTCTGGCCCAGGGCATGATCCCCGGATTGAGTCCTGCATCAGGCTCCCTGCATGGAGCCTGCTTCTGTCTCTGCCTCTCTCTCTGTCTCTCATGAATAAATAAATTTTTTTTTTTAAAAAGCTACAAAAAGAGAAAGCCTGTTTCTAATTTTACCCCTATTTTCACATTTCTGGGCTCTGTTCTCTTCTTCCATCTCGCATTTTTCATAAAATGGAAGCCCCTGTTGGCCATATCAGTCAACTTCTCTGCTTTACTCCCTGCTGGCTTCCCAGGTACTTTTGCTAGACCTTGGAACAAAAATAGAACGTGCTTTCTCATCACTTCCCTTGTGACTGCACGGGAGGCCTCAGGCTGTGGAGTTTGCTGTTCACAGGTTCCCCTCTGAGCTCAACACCTGCTTCTACCTCCAGTGCTCTCCTCTGGCCACAAGAACCCCTACTCTCTTCATGGCTGTCAGCTGCAAACTCGTCTCCCTAGACCAGAATCAGGCATGCAGAACTCTTTGTAGTTTATGGTTTGTTTAATGCTTCTGTCCCATATTTAGGTTTCTCCAAGGGGGTCTGAAAGCTATAGGGTATCTATTAACTGTTGTCACAGTGCTGCCTAACAAACCACCTCAGAGTCTTCAAGCTACAACCATAATTAGGTCTTAAGGTTATGAGTCAGCTGAGTGGTCTTCCTGCTCAGGGCCAGGCTCTGCTGATCTCAACTGAGGTTGCTTGTGAGTTGGTGGTCAGTTGGAGGATAACTGCTTGCGGATGGCCTTGCCCACATGTCTGATGGTCAGCTGGCTGGTGTCTGGGGAAATGGCATGACTGGGTCACATGTCTCCCATCCTCCAGCAGGCTAGTCTGGGTATTCATTGCCACATGGTGGTAGCTGGGGGTTCTAAAAGAGAGAGGAGAGGTGTTTAAGGGCACTGGAGGTCAGGTTTGGAACTGGCAAACTGTTTGTTCTCCTTGACTCTATTGGTCAAAACCAGTCCAGGCTAGGTTCAAGAAGTGGGAAATACACTCTATCTCTAAATTGGAGGAACTGCAAAATCACATTGCAAAGAATGTGCACATGGAAAGGGGTAGAAAATGAGGGCCTTCTTTTTTTTTTTTTTTTTTTTTTGTGATCAATCTGCTCCATGTGGCTTGGACATCAAGACAATGGTATTGAAAATCAAATCTTATCCCTTCTGCCAAGATCTGTGGGGTAACAGCTGCTATCCAGGCTCCCCAGGTGACACTCTTGACCCCTCACCCCACAAAAACAGTCAAATATATTTTCCAGCACTCTTTTATGCATTATTCCTTTGGGGCTCAGCAGGCTGTTTTAATCTTGACTGGTCAAACAAATGTGCTGCAATGTGGGTGATCACATAAAAGGAACAATCTTAAATGTTTCTGCTCATGCAAAGCCGTTTTAGGTCAAGTTCCTTAGAAAAGCCTGAAATGGGGATTCTTATGAAGTGATTTGTTGAGGGAAGATTCTCAGGAAAAGGGGAGGGGCCTAGGCATGAACATGGTTACCCTTGGAGATTAGAATTGTTCCACCTTGAGACAAGGAAGCTGGGTATCTGTCAGCCATTGGCTGTGGCTGCCCCTGGGTGAGGAGCGGTGGCACACCTCTCCATTGCTGTGGCTCCCATCAGCCTCAGGCATTTTTCTAGAGGATATAGCTATGAGCTCTCAGAGCAGGTGGGGAAGGGGAATGTAGCCCAGGAAAAGGTGTCTGGAGGAGACTCCAACAGTATCTACTACAGAGAGGCACTATTTAGAAAGTGAATATTTAAAAAAGATTTTATTCATTCATTTATTCATTTAGAGTTCATGTGAGCATGGCAGAGGTAGAGAGAGAATCTCAAGTAGACTCTGCACTGAGCATAGAACCTGATGCAGGGGGCTCCATCTCATGACTCAGATCATGATCTGAGCTGAAATCAAGAGTCAGATGCTTAACTAACTGAGCCATCCAGGCGCCCCTAGAAAGTGAATTTTGAACTCAAAGAGAGAAAATATAGAGGATGCTTACCATACCATGAAGCAATTCTTAGGCACCGGCTGGATGTTTAACATTCATTCAATTGACACTGTCTACTTGAGATAGTATCAGATCCCACAGGCTATGGGCTTAGTCCTACAAGATTGCCCTCTACTTCACAAGCCAGCCAATTGCAAGTAGAGGTTGTTACCTGTACTTCTGAACAACTGGATAGTTTGCAGGTCCAATGACTCCCTCCTTGTGTTTGAGTAATTTACTATCATGGTTCACAAAATTTAGAGAAACATTTTATTTACCAGGTTATGCGTTTATTATAAAAGGATATAACTCAAGAGCAGCTAGATGGAAGACATGCATAGGGCAAGGCATGTGGAAAGGTTGAGGAGTTTCCATATCTGAGTATGCCACTTTACTCCAAATATGCACATAATTACCAACCCAGAATCTCTCCCAACACTGTCCTTTTGGGTTTTTATGGAGGCTTCATTACATAGGCATGATTATTAAATCATTGGCTATCAGCAACTGATTCAACCTCCAGTTCCTATCCCAGTCCCCAGAGGTTTGGTGGATGGGACTGAAAGTTCTAACCCTCTAATAATCTTGTTGGTTCTCCTGGCAAGCAACCCCCATCGTTAGGTGCAGTCCAAAAGTCATCTATTAACATAAAGACACTTTTAGTGCTCTTATCACTTAGGAAATTCCAAGGGTTTCAGGAGCTCTGTGCCAGAAACAGGGACAAAGACCAAGTATATATTTCTTTTTTTTTCCTTTTTTTTCCAAGTATATATTTCTTATTATAAATCACAATATCACAAGGCTTGACAATTGTCTAAATGTTTGATGAGTTGTAATGTCATGTAGAGAAACCCATTCTGTAGGCAGCTCTAGGATCCCTAATTAGGCCCTCTGTAAAAGCAGATTTGTGCTTAACATAAGGGGAGGACTTTGTGTGTGTGTGTGTGTTTTTAAGATTTTATTTATTTATTCATGAGAGACAAGGAGAGAGAGAGTCAGAGATATAGGCAGAGGGAGAAGCAGGCTCCATGCAGGGAGCCCAACTTGGGACTCGATCTGGGACTCTAGGATGACGTCCTGGGCCAAAGGCAGACACTCAACCACTGAGCCACCCAGGCATCCCAAGGGGAGGACTTTGAACAATTAGAGTCATATGAACACAGAAAGGCCTGTCCCAAGAGTAGTGAGTTTCCCAAAAAGAGACTGCACAGAGTTTGGCAGGAAGGTAGTATAGGGCATCAATTAGGTTCCTCAAAGAAAGAAAAAGATGCTGGTTCTTGACATTCTGATCAGAGATTTAAGAAGAAGGTATACAATGGAGATATTGGTTCAGGTCAAGTACACTTCTGTTAATACAGGACTGTTTATTATGAGTGAATCCCTTGTTCATTAACCCTGTGGGCCACATGCCAGCTGAGAAGTGGACTGGTGGGAACTTCTTGCAGTTAAAGTGAGCCCTGGTAGACATATAGTATGAGCTACAAAGTAGAAGAGAAAGGTGGATCCTGAAAGAAAGACTAAGAACCTAAGAGGAAAGGTCACTGGGTATATCCCTCTCAAAGTTCCATGGTCCAGTACTGGCTCTGAGTCTTATTGGAGATATACCCTCAGATACTGCTTGATAGAATTTTCTCATGCCTCTAGACCGGCTGCACAATAGACCCAGTTGTGGATATTTTTAAAATCTTACTGTCCAGCTGTTCCTTGGACCAATAAAATCAGAATTTCTTGAGGGTGGGAGACATAAAATTTTTAAATTTCATTGTGTAATTAAGGTTGAAGACCACTGGCCTAGGGACAACAATTTTCAGACCTTAGTTTACAGCAGAATCATCTGGAGGGCCTGTGAAAGCACATGTTACTAGGTTCTACCCCTAGAATGTTAGATTCAACAGATCTGGGATGAACCTGAGACTGCATTTCTATCAAGCTTCCGGGTGATGGTGCTGCTGCTGGTGGTGGGAACACCATACTTTAAATATATTTAGATAGAGTTAGGCGTTTAGATTTAGCACCTCCCCCATCCCATCCCATCCCATCTATGATCATTGGGGGTTTTAACTTTCTCCTGGCTAGGTCATAAGGGTTGGGGATGGGTGGAGAGAGGAGTATAAATTCATTGGGATGCATGATAGGCAGTGATGAGTATTAAATGGCTTCATTTGGCACTAGAAAAAGAGCTGGCAAGCAGGGATGCTATGGTAAGTATGCATGGAATATTTTCTCAATTAAATTTAAACCTCTGCTGCCAGAGAAAAAAAAGTCTCTCATGAAAGTTGTATACTTCAGAGTAAGTGGATTTAAGAATATTTCTCTGTGATAAAGATATTTTATTTGGCTTCTTGGCAACGTAAAAATTTGTGATCAGGATATAACACTATGATATGAAACAAATTCCACAAATAAGTGAAATGAAGTCGGTCAAGACAAACAACATAAGCCATCTTGCTCAAGGACAGTGACCCAGCATTACAGGCAAATTTTGCATTTGATGCTAGCCATTCAACTTCTGAAATTTCTCCAAGAATGAAAATCATCCAGGGATGAAGAAATAATAAAGGAAGTCTCAACTACAATTGCAAATGTTGCATTTTCTGATCATAAGAGGAACAGTTTCCAAAATGAAAAAAAAAATCAAGCATTTTATAGATGTTTTGCCAGAACTGGATCTTATTCCATAAAGTTTTTAATCACCTTTTTAAACTTTTTGCGCTTTCTTATTGTCTCTTTCAGGCCTGATTATTCAATGTCTACAATTAATATTTATATTGACTTGAATCATCTTTACCAAGCCCCACTTAGCAGCTTTGCTAACTGCCCACCCAAGTCCTCTCTTCACTTGTACCTCACTAACTGAACCCTGATTCTTTTTCAGAGCAGCAAAGTACCCAGCTAAAAACCACTCCTCCTTTCTTTGCAGCTACCAGTCCTGGCCAGCGAAATGTGAGCAGAGGTCACTAGCTAAAGCTTCCAGAAAACCTTTCAGAAGTGGAGAGAGACCTAGCTTGCTTGTATCTTTTACCTCTTTCTCTTCATCATCTTTCTCATCTCATCTTTCCCAACATGGATGAGAGGCTATCCTGTGGCCTTCAAGTGTTGTACCTGAGGACAAAAGCCACTTACCAAAGCTGGCAGAATGTGAAGGTAGGAGAAGCCCGGGATGATGATAATGTGGGATTTGCAGCATCAGACCAGGGGTGCTGACTTCCAGTCTTCCTGTAACAAAAACGAAATCCTCATTTGGAGGGACCATGATGGGTGACTCTGTGTCTTGCAGCTCAAAACAATCCCAACTGGTATATCCACTCTCTTCTTTAAAGTAGCTCTGTTACTGGCAATAGTAGAGCAGCAATTCTCAGACTGGAGCATGCATCAGAATCAGCTGGGGGGCTTGTTGAAATACATCTGAGTTCCAGCCCCAGATCATCTGATTCAGTAAATCTGGGGAGAGGCCTAAAAATATGTATTTGTAAAAAGTTCCCAGGTGATCCCTGTGTTGCTAGCCTGATAATAAAATTTTAGCAACCCACTGATAGGCACAGAAAGGAGGCAAACCTATCTGTGATGGTTTCAGTGTAACCCTACCTCAAGTGAGAGCTTGAAGTGAATGACACTTCAATGTTCATTTCTTGAATCCTCTAATTCTGTGACTCTGTTTACACTGGCCAAAAGACCTGATATTCTCCATATTCAGCTGTTGGGTGCCAGTAGTCAAACCCTCAAAATGGCTGCCTAAATATATATATATTTTAAGATTTATTTATTTATTCAGAGAGGGAGAGAGGCAGGGACACAGGCAGAAGGAGAAGCAGGCTCCATGCAGGGAGCCAGACGTGGGACTCAATCCTGGGTCTCCAAGATCACACCCTGGGCTGCAGGCGACGCTAAACCACTGCACCACCGGGAACTGCCCTGCCTAAATATTTTCAAGACATCCTAGGTACTTAGCAGTGGCTAAAAACAATCTGGCGGTTGAGTCAAATGCCTTATGAAATCTTATCTTTGCCCTTAACATACCAGCATATTTCTTGGGATCCAGTTCACATATGTAGTGAGTTTTAGGCACCAACAACTTCCTTTGGTGGCATCTGCCTTCGGGGACTACTCCCATCCACAGCTTACTTGAGGGAACAATTTAGAAGAAACTCAAGGTGACATTGTCTTACCATTCCTCTTTTGAAGACTCTCTCTTACACTAGCTACTAATAATTGCTAACTTTCCAAATGAGTCCAGGGAGATTAATTTTCTATAAAAGCTGATTTATGGCCCGCCATTCTAAGAAGATGGCCTGAGTCACTCTCCTAGACTCATGCTCACAGCAGAATAGTCAGTGATAAAAATCTTCTCTTTAGAGGCAGAAAATTTATGGGCAAACTTCAAGGTCCTCCCCCTAAACTGAGTAATTAATCTTGAGGCTAGATAGGCAAAGCAAATAAAGATCATTTGCAGAGCAGCAAAAAGGGATGCCCCAAATTTGGATTTTCAGGCACAGTCTGAATATTGAGAATATTGAGGCCTTATGTATATTGAGGCTTTGCCCTGCATGTTCTTTGTTTCTTGGTTTTCTGGTTGGTTTCTTTTTTCCTTTTTGTCTTTCTTTCTTTCTTTCTTTCTTTTTTTTTTTTTTTTGCCTTTCATATTCTTTGTATTTCCCCAATTAGGAATAAAGCTGAGTCTACTCCAATTATAAGGCTAGTAGTTTAAAATTTAAGATATTTTTGAGAATCTGCAGAATAGGATAACTATAAAAACACTACTGCTACTATCATGTATTGATCATAAATCCCTTTTTTATGACTGAACCCTGAATTTTTAGGAAGTCACTGAGGCCTCCTAATGACCTTGTGGGATGAATTCAATTATTCCTCCCATTTGACAGATGGGCCAAAGAGAGGCAGCTAACTTAACCTAAACCACAGCTAGTAAACTGGCGAAGCCAAGGATTAGAGGCCCAGTAGGCTGATCTTAGAACTCTTAACCGCGTGATGTACCAAACCAACAAATAAAAAACTACCTATGGAGGAAGTTGGGGTGGCATATTTATGTAAGTAGGAAGTTTGGTGGGGGTCAAAAGAACTTAGGTAACTTCAAAAGCAGACTGGGAGAGGTATAGGGCTCATTAACAATTATAACATGCCCAATTACTTATTATTTTATACACTATAATTGCATATGCATTTATATAATATTAATATAGAATTATATTAATATCATTATATTATATAATTAACAATACATAATATATGTGAGATGTATATATAATATACACTATATTGATGATCTTGTCTTATATAATATGTGATATTTAACATACATAGTTTTTGGAACAGTTTTACTAAGATATTATTCACATACCATAACATTTAGTAATTTAAAGTATACATTTCAGTAGTTTGTAGTATAGTCACAGAGTTGTGCAACCATCACCACTAATTTCATAATGTTTTCATCACCCTAGAAGAAACTCCATACCCACTAGCAACCACTCACTATTCCTCCCTTCCCTCAGTGTCTGGCAACAACTAATGTACTTTCTTAGACAATAGAGTTGTCTATTTTGGTTGGTCCATGTAAACGAAATCACACGATATGCAGTCTTTTGTAATGGACTTCTTTCACTTAGCATCATGTTTCCAAGGTTCCTCCATGTTTTAGAACATATCAGTGTGTTCTTTTTATGGTCAAGTAACATTCCATTGTATGGATACATGATATCTGTTGGTCAGTTGATGGACATTTGGTGGTTTCCACTTTTTGGTGGTTATAAGTAATGAGGCTATTAGCATTCATGTATAAGTTTTCATATGAACATGTTTTCAATTCTCTTGGGTATATACCTAGGTATGGAATTGCTGAATCATATTTAACTCTATGTTTAACTTATAAGGATCTGCCTGCTGTTTTTCAGAAGTGGCTGAGCTACTTTACAACCCAATCAGCAAAGTGTAAGAGTTCCAATCTCTCTATTCTCACCAACATTTATTGTCTATCTTTGTCTTTTTTCTTTTAGTCATCTTCGTGGGTGTGAAGTGGTATCTCATTGTAGTTTTGATTTGCATTTAGGTAATGACTAATGATGTCAGGTATCTTTTCTTCTGCTATTGGCCTTCTGCATATCTTCTTTGGAGCAATGTCTTTTCAGATCCTTTGCCTATTTCTAAGTTAATCTTTCTTTGACTTTTTGCTGTTGACTTGTAAGTATTCTCTATACATTCTAGTCCCTTATCAGTTATGTGATTTGCAAATATTTCCTCCCTTCCACGGGTTGTCTTCTGACTTTCTTTGTGGTTTCCTTTGAAACACAAATTTTTTTTATTTTGATGAGGTTCAATTTATTAATTTTTTCTTCTGTCACTTGTGCTTTTGTGTCATATCCAATAAGTCATTGCCTAATGCAGTATTACAAATATTTATGGTTAGGTTCTCTGCCAAGATTTTTGTAATTTTAGCTCTTACATTTAGATCTTGGATCTATTTTTTAAATTCAATTAATTAAGATATAGTGTATTATTGTTTTCGGAGGTAGAGTTCAATGATTCATCAGTTGTATATAACATCCAGTGCTCATTACATCACATGCCTTCCTAATGCCTATCACTCTGTTACACCATCCTACCACCCTCCCCCCTCCAGCAATCCTCTGTTTCCTATGATTAAGAGTCTCTTATGGTTTGTGTCCCTCTCTGATTATGTCTTATTTTACTTTCCCCTCCCTTCTTTTAAGCTCCTCTGTTTTGTTTCCTAAATTTCACATGTGAGTGAAATCATATGATAATTGTCTTTCTCTGATTGACTTATTTTGCTTGGCATAATACCCTCTAGTTTCATCCACATCATTGTAAATGGCAAAATTTCATTTTTTATAGCTGAGTAATATTCCATTGTGTGTGTGTGATATATATATATCACGTCTTTATCCATTTGTCTGTCGATGGACATCTGGGTTCTTCCCATAGTTTGGCTATTGTGGACATTGCTGCTATAAACATTGGGATGTGGGTTCCCTTTTGGATCACTACATTTGTATCTTTGGAGTATATACCTAGTAGTATAATTGCTGGGTTGTAGGATAGCTCTATTTTCAATTTTTTGAGGAACCTCCATACTGTTTTCCAGAGTAGCTGTACCAGCTTACATTTTCACCAGCAGTGTAAGAGGGTTCCCCTTTCTCTGCAACCTCACCAACAGTTGTTGTTTCCTGACTTGTTAATTTTAGCCGTTCTGACTGGTGTGAGGTGGTATCTCATTGTGGTTTTGATTTGTATTTTCTTGGGCCTTTTTTTAGCTGATTTTTGCATATGATATGAAGCACACATCCAACTTTATTCTTTTGTATGTGGATATCCAGTTGTCCTAGCATCATTTATTGAACACACTATTCTTCCCCCATTTAATTATGTTGGCATTCCTGCCAAAAATGGATTGACCATAAATCTAAGAATTTATTTCTGGACTCTAAATTGGATTCTATTGATCTATATCTTTATCTTTATGCTCATATTTAAGACAATTACTGAAGCTTTGTAGCAAGTTTTAAAATGAAGAAGTATAAGTTCTACAGCCTTAGTCCTTTTTTAGAATTGTTTTGGTCATTGTCAATTCCTTGCCTTTCTGTGTGAATTTTAAAATAAGTCTGCCAATTTCTGAAAAAAATGCAGTTGGAATTTTGATGGGACTAGTTTTTAGTCTGTAGAGCAATTTGGATATTGCTACCTTAACATTATTAAGCCCTCCAGTCCCTAAACATGAGATGTCTTTCTACTGAGTTAGGTACCCTTTCAATTGTTCTAGAAATATTTTGTTATTTTCAGCATTCAAGTCTTGTACTTTTTTGCTTAAATTTTTCCTACATATTTTATTATTTTTGATGTTATAAATGGCACATTATTCTTAATTTCAGTTTTGGATTTTAATTGCTAGTATATAGAAATACAATTGAGTTACATGTATTGATCTATTTTGCAACCCCATGAATTTTTTTATTAGTTCTAATAGCTTTTTGGTAGATTATTTAGAGTTTTCTACAGGCAAGATCTTGTCATCTGTGAATAGAGATAGTCTTAATTCTTTCTTTCCAGTGTGAATGCCATTTGTTTAATTAATTAATTAGTTCATTAATTAATGCTTAATTGCTTTGGCTAGAATCTCCAGTAAAATGTTGAATAGAAGTGGTGAGAGCAAACCATCTTGTTCCTGATCTTGGGGAAAACTTTCCAATCTTATGTTGATAGGATGTTAGCTGTGGGCTTTTTAGAGATGGCCTTGTCAGATTGAGGAATTTCCCTTCTTTACTAGTTTACTGAATATTTTTATCATGAAAGGGTGTTGAATTTTGTCAAATGTTTATTCTATGTTTATTGAGACGAGCCTGAAGTTTGTGGCCTTTGTTCTATCAATATGGGTCATTACATTATTTGACTTTGGAGTGTCAAACCATCTTTGCATTGCTGGCTGGGATAAATTCCAGTAGGTCATGGTGTCTATTCCTTTCTATACATTGTTTGATTCAGTTTTCTGGAACATGTTGCATTTTCATTTTGGCATATAATTAAGTCTCAGAAGAAGACTTAGCAAAATACAAAGTTAGCCTTTGGCATCTATACTAATTGTATGACTGTGGACAAGTTATTGCCCCAATCTTTGCTTCAACTGTAAAATGGAGAGAACAGTAAAATATACTTCTATTCCCTTGGGTTGTTGTGAGGATTAAGTGAGATATCTAGAAAATTCTAGTATCTGGCTCATAGTAAGTACTCAATAAATAGAAGTTATTATGATAATTAGTTTAATAAAATATTATGACCATTTCTCTAGCAGCCAGTTGGTGCTTATTCATGGAGTTATATCCTATTTTCATTAAACTTTATTTCCATCCAATCAGTATTTGCTGCACAATTGTGAGGGGCAGTGGATTTACTTTGGCCTAAGTCATTTGTAAGGTTGGTTACCTCATAAAGCGTTGAACATTTTAATTACAGAAGGCAGAAATATGCTCACATGCTAGCTAACTACTAGCCCTTTGTGATGCAGGATCAGCACCCTGGGCTCACGGAAGAAACACGATCTAGAGCCAGAGAAGGAAGAGAGCTGGAGGAGAGGGAGCTGAAGGCAGGAGAAGGTCAGAGAGATGCTTCGGCATGACAGAGCTGGTACTAAACCTGATCAGACTGGAAGAGGGTTTGCCTTACACAGAGCTAAGTACACCAACACGAAGGTAATGTCAAACAGTCCTGTAGAGATGAGAGTGGGAGCAGTGAGGGGCTGGCAGGAATGGTATAGGGACTTCCTCTTGTAGACCAGAGGCACATCTTCTCTATAGACAAAGGGTTCTCTCTGGGGGAATAGACAAAGGGTTCTCTCTGGGGGAATGCCAGAGGGTGCTTGTGGCTCCAGCTCTGGCCTCTAAGATGTAGTGACTGGCAGACCTGAATTTATTTTATTTTTAAAATATTTATTTATTCATGAGAGACACAGAGAGAGAGCTAGAGACACAGGTAGAGGGAGAAGCAGGCTCCATGCAGGGAGCCCAATGTGGGACTCGATCCTGGGTCTCCAGGATCACACCCTGGGCTGAAGGAAGCGCTAAACCGCTGAGCCACCCGGGCTGCCCCAGACCTGAATTTAAAGGTGAAAGGATTTCCACATCCTCTTTATCTGCAGTTTTGAACATTGCCTGTAATGTTCTTATAAAACAAAGATCTGATTTTCACACTGTTCTGCTTCAGGCCCTTCAAGGCTTTTCTTTATCACCAGCATAAACCCTAAATTCCTTAAAATAGTTTACATCTTTTGCATATTCTGCTCTCCTCTTGCCACTCAGTCATATTCAATGACTTCTTCCTTTTTGAATATGCCTTTTCATCTCTGAGTTTTTGCAATGCTGTCCCCTCCTTTCAGAATCCTCCCTCTTCTCTTCACCTCCCAGCTGCCTTCAATGGCAAGAATTCCTCCTCAATCTAAAGTTGTCAGCTTAGCCTGAAATTTCTCCCAGGAAACCTGATCCCCAAACTTTTAGGTAGAGGCCCTTCCCATGTGCTTCTATAGCACCTTGTTCCCCCATCTATCCCTCACATGTATAAATTATTGCCCATTGATGGCTGTGGGCTCTGAGAAAGCAGAGGTGGTGTGTGTTGTTCACCACTCAAAATGGTGTTCTCACCCAGCAGCAGCAGCAGCAGCAGCAGCTGAAAGCATGTTGGAAATGCAAACTCTTGGGCTTACTTCAGACCTATTGAATCAGAACTTCTGGGAGGTGGGACCCAGGAGTGTTTCACAAAATTTCCAGGAGTTTCTGATGTGTGCCAAATTTTGAGAAGCATTTATATAGTCAGGTGCCTGGCTACTGGTAGATGATCAATGAATAAATGTATAAGTCCTAAGTGTACTACTCATATGTAATCTTTACCAGATCACTTAGCCTTAGGATGATTCTCATCTGTAATATGCTCACCTCCTTTCATAGGATTAGGAGACAAAAATGTGATGGCTTATGAAGAAGCTTCTGCACACTGTCTGACACATAGTAGGTTCTTTCTTTCTTATTTCTTCATTCTTTTTTTTTTTTTTTTAAGTAGGCTCCATGCCCATGATGGAGGGGCTTGAACTTATAACCCTGACATTGAGACCTGAGCTGAGATCAAGAGTCAGATGCTCAACCAACTGAACCACCCAGGTGCCCCTTGTTTCTTCATTCTTATTTGTAGTTAAGTTGACTGCCTGCTAGGGTGGTCTTCTAACCCTCAGCCTGTTTACAGACCCTGGGAGATGTTTAGAGCATCCTACTCTGTTCACAGATCCAAAAAGGGAATAAATAAAATGCAGCTGATAGAAAAGTGTGTTCTTAGGAGTTTGCAGATGGCCCATCTGATCAGGAGTTTGTCTGGTTATGTGGGTTGATCAACATATGTAACAGATGAAGGGATATTGAAATGCTTTCTTTCCCTGCTTCAAGCCTATAGGCTAGGTGAGAACCATCATTTTTATTTTTAAAAGATAAAATTTTGGTTATCAATATTTTTCAATGCCAACTATAATAATTTCATTCAATCTGTTTATTAAATGATTTCAAAACTTGAGGTAGTATCTCTCCTAGTTTTGTCGTTTTAAAGTTTTTCGTAAATGCAAAGTAAGACAGGATTTAAAAGTTCCTGGGCTATTTCCTTGACCACATCCAACCACATCCGAGTCTGGTTCCTAAGTTCCTAATGGTTTCAATCAAGGTCTCATTCTCCTTAAATTGTCATTGAGCTGTTGAAGAGGGTTATAATTTCCTCCACATTTATTTGAATTGAATGGTCAATTAAAATACACAGTAACTAACCCCTAAATCGACTGGACTTCTAAGAGATTTTTTAAAAGGTGGTTAAAGGGATATGAAAATAAATGATGCATGAATGGTTAAGAGCCCCACAATTCTTTTAAAGGCGCACTTTAATTTAGGCTGAAACCTATGCATTATGAAAAGCGCTACAAAGAACAGAGTGGGGGCAATACGGACATTTGTGTTCTTCATCAACGGAAAGGGATAGGTGGAAATTAATGGAGACAAAGAAGGGGATAGTGGCTTCTGAATTTTGTACGCTGGCATCTCCTTAGAATTAAATGGATGTGAGGCCCACAAAGGGAAGCTTGCCATCACACTCCGGGAAAGCAGTCTCAGCAAAGTATCCTGTATCCAAGAATGACAGAAAACTGTCAGAGCCACCTTCCTTCCAGGGATTGCACCAGTCTGAACAATAAGCATACAGGGTGACCAAATACCAGGGAGAATCCCAACCCCTTCCTCCCCGCCCCAAATTGTATTCTGCATACAACTTCCCGGACCTTTCTGTGAGCTGAGGAGTGGGAGAGAAGAACATACGTATTCACTGTGATTGGATCCTCCCTAACCCAAGTGAAATGAAGATTTGGAGTCAGCTACAATTTGATTTTTTTTCTAATGAAGAATAAAACACTGTGTCATATTTTTAAGCATGAGAAATTTTGGAAGTAGAGGCAAGTTGACAACCTAAGTTAAAATTCTTCTCTTTGATCTCTGCATCTTCTTACTTCTGGTAAAGATGTCAGAACCAGGTAGACATACATAAGGCAGGTACTTTGGGGCATGTAACATGAGGCCCCAGAACTTTTGATTGACCAGAAGGTATTCAACCTTTAAAGAAGTGGTATAGAGTAGAGCTAGGAGAATAAGCTAGGTTCAATCTGAACTTCACCACTTACTAGCTGTGTGATCTGCAGGATATTATTTATCCTTTTTGTACCTCAATTCCATCATTTGTATATGGGGATAATAATAGAGTACTCTATAATATTATTGAGATGATTAAATGAGCTAATATATTTATAGTACTTGGAACATTGTCTTGCCCAGGATTAGGGCTCAGTGAATGTTAATATCAACATCATCATCATTATCATCATTTCATGGAGCTGTGTCAGGTGACTAGGGTACTAATTTGACTTTACTCCTTTCCTTTTGTAAAACATCAAGTAGTAGATAAGCTGGACTAAGATCAGCTGTTTGTAAACACATCTTTAGCACCAGACATAATTTTCAAACATAAAATTCAAAAGGATCTTAGCATATATGTATTCATTGATGTTCTTTAATTCTAGTTGCTTAAATCAACAAGAGAAAGAAAAGAAATCCGTGGGTTCACATAAAATAGCCCAGGAAGATCCAGCTTCAAGAATAGCTGGGATACACAGGTACAAAGTTATCAAGATCAGTTTTGTTTGTTTGTATCTGTCTCCTCATCCCCTCTGCTTTCCCTCTTTCTACTCCATCCCCAGGATCACCTGCCCCTCCTCATCACAGGACAGCTGCTAGAAGCTCCCAGAAGAATATCCTTCTAAATCTAATATACTGAAAAAGAAAGAGCATCTCTTCTCTAGTATTCCCTGTGAATGTTCTGACTTTCATTTTGATTGGCCTGGCATAGACTGCATGTCCAATCCTACACCATTTATAAGGCCCAGAGGAATGTATTACACTGGTTGGCTACTTGAGTCACATATTCTACCAGCAAGACTGGGAAGAAGAAAGGAACCCTGTCCCTGAGATCAGACAATGGGAATAAACTGTACCCACCAGCCTTGCTTTGCACCCTACTTTCCTGGCAGGCCATTCTCAAAATCCCAAGTGTTCCCAGTTTGAAGCCCGTTGGATGTGGGGATCTCTATATTTTGCAAGTTTTCCAGCTTGCAGATCCTATTGGAGCAATTACCATGGGAGCATTCAAGGGCCTGAGCAGTCCCCTGAGGGAAGTTCCATTGAGTGTCTCCTAAATTGTAGCAGGCTGACAGCTACCAGCTCCAGTGTCCCATAAGGCTTTGACTTGTCTCTGTGTGCTCCCCATCAGTGCTGTCTATCATAGACTTGTGTACAGTAGTAGGCAGGAGAATCATTTGGGTTGAGTTCTATAGCACCCAAGGTGCCACATGCCTCCTGTTCTAGTTATTTATTGCAGCTTAGAACAACAACAATTTATTAGTATCTCATATGGTTCTGGAGTCAGGCTCATCTAGGCATTTCTGGCTTCCAGCTTTGGTTACAGACAGCAGCTAGGGCTAGAGTCCTCTTGAGGCTTCTTCATTCATATACATACTGCATTCCCTAGGCGGAGAAGATCAAATGGCAGAAGCTAGAATATTTGGGACTCATTGTTCATCTCTCTCTTTTTCTCTTTCTCCCCATCTCAAAGGTACCACATGGTACCCTGAGCAGGACAGCCTCCGGGTTGTCAGATTTCTTATAGGGCAGATGAAGTCACCAAGAGTGAGTATTCCAAGAGAACAAGGAAGAACCTCTTTGCCCCTTTTCATACCCGGTCTTGGAAGTCACACAGTGTTACTTCTGTTGCACTCTTTCAGTTGAGGCAATGACAAAGCCCACCCAATTTCAAGGGATGGGAACATCTACCTATCTTCTATCTTTCAGTGGGAGGTGTGTCAAAGAATGTACAGCCCTCTTAAAACCATCTTACCCCGGGGGATGACTTTGGGTCAATCTAAACAATGTGTGCTTTCCAGGTCTCCGAGAAACCACTTCACACTTTTAAAGTCACATTTTAGGGATTATCCTCAGTCATTTTATTCTGATTCTGTCTTGCTTTTGGTGGGAATGAGGCAAGATTATCACGGCATAGCAAGAAAAGTGGTTTCTTAAACAACCATGTGCCAGGAAAGCGGCTTAGACATTGCATGCAAACGTAGTGGTCTCCATTTGGGCACATTGACATATTTTTGATAGTTGGGATCCTTTCAACACTTGTGAAAATATTGTAATACTTCACCCCAGTAGTTTGGGTTTTTCCTATAGAATACAGCTAAATTCTGGAAAAGCAGTAATGAGGCACTCTGAAGGTACTGTGATATAATCTGTTATTACCTGGAGTTTGATCATTTTCAGGAAAAAAACAATGTTATCTTTAAGATGAGCTCTATTATTCATTGAAAACTTTGGCATGTCTTCATATTCACAGTAAAAGGGAAAATACACAAACATCTGACTGTACCAAGACTCAATGCTCTGCTTTCTGCAACCAGCCCATCCTTGTGGTGATTAGATTACCCAGCACGTAAAATCAGAAGGCAGAGAGAAAGCAAGATAGGGATATAGCTACCTAACCCTTCAGAGGAAACCACTTAACAGTGGTTTAGGGAATCCTCATTTGTAAGTATGTTTAAGAAAGGATTGCATAGGTGAAAGACATGCAAATTAGGTCTTCGTTTTAATTTCTGACACCTAGCCCAGGTCTAACTCCTTTTCTTGAAACTTACATGACTTCAAGATAGTGAAAGAATAAAATTCCCCGCTGTAGAATTGACTTATTATTAGGAGCTAAGTTCTGCTGAGTAAAGAGTACTAGGTTAAATGATAAAACCAGCAAAGAAGGTCTTTAGTTTTCTATTCCTTAGGGTGCTAACATTTGGGTCAGTGAAATCCATCCTCTCACTAGTGACTCTGACAGAACTAACTTGGGGATGCTATCACCAACATCTTTATTCCAAAGGCTTAGGACTCTGTCTAGTTAATTGGTAAATGTTTATGATGCTGGCTCCTGGGGTTCATTCCACAGGCATTCAACATGCATTTATTGAGCATCACCATATGCCAGCAGTTGTTCTAGGTACTTGGTTTACAGAAATGAACAAGGCAGTCAGTTTTGATGTATGGAGCTTATAGTTTAGCACCATGTCTTTCTGGAAAAGCAACAGTGGGGAGAAGTTCTATACATTATTCATTTCTACTTTAAAGCCAAGAGGGAGACCGAGAGGAAGTTTTCTGAGCTTTACAGTTGAATGATGATCTTTCTTATCTTCCAATCCTGTAATACGTTCTAGAGAAAGTGCAGAGAACCCCAGAGGTGGCTGATACAATAGCAAATGTTTTCCAGAATATGAGTCTATTAGTTAAATTTCCCCAAGATATAAAATCACAAATACTTGTTCAAAGTGCATCCTTGTCATTCTCTATCAATGTGAAATTTTGTAGCTTGGGACAGAGCTGGACTAGACTCATTAACTTGGGGTTAAGCTGAAAGGGAAAGAACCAAGATGCTGTTGCTGGAAAAAAAATAGAGGGGCAGGTAGGATACAGTGTCTATTTAATCAACAAATATTTATTAATTCCCTAGGAATTATAGGGTCGTTCTAGGGTTGTTTTGGTAAACAGGACAAACTGACTCCCTTGTGTATGTCGTATTCTAGTAAGGGAGACAGGAAAGAGATTAATGCAAATAAATAAATTCTATAATGCAGAGTAATGTGGAAGAGAATGACAGAGGTAGGTGTTTGAGATAGATTAATCACAACACAATACTCTAAGGAATTGAAATTCAAGCCAGATCTGAAGAGTATGCAGGAGTAAGTCATGCAGAGATAGTAGCCTGGGACAAAGCAAGTGATCCAGTAGGACAGGACAAACAGAGAGATGCAAAGAGCAGGAGAACTTGCAGTAGCACCTATCCCATTGGTGCTGAGCCATCTGGTAGTGGGCTATATCTGGAAAGAAATGATCCAGCTATTTAAACAGGATTATAGACACTTCAGAATTAGGGCATCGAGGAAAAGCTGACACCATGAAAGCGAGGTAAACTCTACCTTTACAGGTAAAGATTGACCTTTGAGATTTGGATAAAACTGAGCTGGTGAGGTTCAGCTGCCGCTGAGAAGAGATGTGGAGGCCTTGAAGCAAGTTTAACTTTGGAGTCCATCGGTTTTCAGAATTGAGGGTCAGGGGACCTCATTCTATGGGGTGGAGGTGGACGGTGGTTGCTTCCTTCTTGGCTTAATCTGCCATCCTGAAAATGTACTTGAGACTGGACTTTGTGTAAACTTTAACTACTGTGTGTCTGAATGGAATTAAACTTTAGAAAGAAAAAAATATATAAAGGATCCTAAATTTTCTCTTCTGCATTAGGCAGGTGAGAATAATCCAAAGTCTCTTGGGACCCCATAATATACAGAAATTCCCAAATCACTTAATTCACCACCCCTACTACATCATGAGGCCAAGATCTTGCTTTTGGCTCTTGAGGTTGCAATAGGGTTTGGTGATTCTGTTGGAGGAAATTGCTGTACATCCTCACATGATAGAGACTATTAATCCAGATCCTGCTTACTGCTTTCTGTGGATGTGGAATGCCTAAATTTCCTTCTCTAGGAAGGAAAAGATGCTGTGATGCTGTGGCCAAAAGGTAGAGTTGACTCTCTGCTTTCCATCGTAGGTTCTGTCATCTTCCCTACTAAGATTATGATATTTTTTGCGTCTTTTCTGATACTTCTCTTTGGTTCCTCTTCCTTTGGTCTATTCTCCAAAATTGTGGACTTTTCCTTGAGCATGAATTGCTTTCTACCTTTCAGGGATGGGGACCATTCTTCACCCTTTGTTCCTATCTCTAGCTTAGTCTACATGGTCTGGTCCACGGTCTTCTTCTAGTACTTCAGTAGGCCCTTGTTCTTCTTAGACAACCTACTAGTAGAGGGGTTTTTCCTTGATCTTTCCATGGACTCTTTTATTTTTTTAAGTTTATTTATTTAAGTAATCTCTACATTCCCTATGGAGCTTGAACTCCTGACTGTGAGATCAAGAGTCATATATTCCTCCAACCGGCATGAGCCAGTTGCCCCAGACTGTGTCCTTTAGTAGGATCAGCAGAAGGTCAACAAAAGACCTCACTGAACTTTGAAGCTATAGACCTGCCTCTTATGATTTCTTTTTATCTTCTGTGTTTCCCATAACTCTTACCTACTCAGTCTATGGACAGTACTCTGCTCATTATCAGGCTCCAAAAAACTACTTCACCCCTGCCTTGTGGTCCTTAGTCAAGCTTAGAGGAAAGTTAGCTTGGCAAAGGTGTAATTGGCTTGCCTACTCCATTTCCCTTTCTTCCTGGCTACTCAGCTAGACTACATTTCCTAGACTCCTTTACAGTTAGTTGTAGACATGTACCTGAGTTCTATCCAGAAGAATGTGGCCCATGAAAATTTTCCATGAGCTCTCTACCATTTTCTGTTTTTCCTACTTACCAGGTGAATGGAGAAGATTCTAACAAACTAAGATGAGGAGTCATGAGATGAAGGAGTCTGGGTCTTAACCAAACCAAGAGAACCTGGTGGAATTTATATGACTAAGAACTACATTTCTAAATTGCTGGATTGCTGAAATTGTAGAGCTTGTTTGGTATAGGGCTAACATTATTTACCCTAAATAATACAGTTGGTCCCATCTCTTTCCTAAGGTACTGCTCCACACAGACACACATACATTCTCCTAAACTTCCCCTAGATCCCAGACCACCTGAACAGGTCTGCAGGTCATTCCCAAGAGGCACTGGGTCTAACAAGGAGCACATGCATAAGAAACAAAGGCCCTTCTTTCCCAAACCAAATCCATGATAGTTAACTTTTATTTTTTTATTTTATTTTATTTAAATTTTTTATTTTTATGATAGTCACACACACACAGAGAGAGAGAGAGAGAGAGAGGCAGAGACATAGGCAGAGGGAGAAGCAAGCTCCATGCACCGGGAGCCCGACGTGGGATTCAATCCCGGGTCTCCAGGATCGCGCCCTGGGCCAAAGGCAGGCGCTAAACCGCTGTGCCACCCAGGGATCCCCATGATAGTTAACTTTTAGTGAGCACTGGCTAAATGCCAGTCATTGTGGTAAGCAAAGGCAGATTTACAGTAAAGCCAATGAAGCTGAAATTTGGGACCTCTTCACATGCAGGACCCTTCTTAAGGCTCTGAAAGGGGACTTAGCATGTTCACATGGTTATGTTTTCATAAAATTTGCAAATGTAAATGTTTTCATTTATTTTAATTTGTGTGAGGGTATATTTGTATAAACTTCAGGCCCCACCAAATCTAGGTACAGCTTTGAAGCAGAATGTTTAATATGTGTTTTCAAATGGCATCCTCACAGCAACTGTGTAATAGTTTCTATTATTTTAGAAGAAATTACCAGAAGAAATTCGCTGCATGAAGACTTTAAGTCACTTGTCCCAGATCACCCAGCTCTGACTTGTTGGAACCAGGATTCAAGCAAAGGCTCTCAAGTCCAAGGTTGTTGAGGCCTGCATGGGGTCTCTAGCCCATGGGTTACCTGCATGTAGTCCAGGGAAGCTGAAGCAGCAACAGTGGCAACAGTTAGCATATTTCTCTTGGCCCCTCTGCATGACATTCTTTTTCGTTTTCTTTCACCCTAATTTCTTTTTTTTTTATTTTTCTTTTCTTTCTTTCTTTTTTTTTGTTTTTTAGATTTAATTTATTTGAGAGAGAGAGAGAGCATGAGTGTGGGGGGTGGGGAGGGCAGAAACAAACTCCCCACTGAGCAGAGAGCCCTAGGTGGGGCTTGATCCCAGGACCCCGAGATCCTGAGCGGAAGGCAGATACTTAACCAACTGAGCCCCCCAGGTGCCCCCACCCTAATTTCTTTAGACCCAGATAAAACAGGCTGGAGAGTTTTTTCAGGGCTGCATTAAAGTGTTAATTTCACACACTAGGAAGCACATAGGATTTAGCATCAAAAGACATGAGTTTTAGGATACAGAAACAATGGGGTGTAATGGCACAGATTTTGCCAAGAGATTGCTGGAGGTAGCAGTAAGCAATTGGATCAAAAGACTGTTGTAGGCTGTCAAAGGGAGTGGAACAGCTTCAAAGCTCATTACTGCCTCACTTCCTGAGGCTCACAGGTTGCAAAGGAACTGGAAGATGTGGAGAATAAACAGGCTGGCTTGGAAAGGGGGATTAAAACATGCAACTCCAGATGAGCCTTCAGGGCCAGCGGTGCCCAAGGGCTTGTGGGTGCATACCCAGCTGTTACCTGTGTGGGGGTTTTATCCGCAACTAATACACCAGCTGGTGGAGTTTTATTTCCTTGTTGACTTTTTTGCTACCACCTGGGGAGTCTTGGTAACTGTAAACAAAGATTTAGAACACTAATAAAGTGTCAGGCGCCAATTCAGTTGACTCTGTGCAGATACTAAAATCAAGTAAGCTGTGGATGAGCAGCTGGCATGGGGGACCCCAGCCACTTGGGCTGGTGGGAAGCAGGAGGAGGCCAGGAATAGGGAATGAGAGAGAAAGGGATTTGATTGCTGAAGTCCCTGTGTTCAGGGCCCATGGCTCAGGCACTTGTGGTACATGCTGTTGGATGGGCAGGAGATCCCAGGCCCTGGCTGCTATGAGTATTGGCTGCTAAGGGCTCATAAAGGCTCCCTTCCCCAAGCATTGCCCTCAACTCATGCTTACATCTTTACACTTCCACCAGGACAAGCCTATAGAAATGACTGACTGATACAAAGATACAAAAGGAAAATTCCCTTGCCTTAATGAGGGGACTGATCATGTCAGCATTGTGATTTGTGCTCCAGTGTCTTTCATGGATCAGACCAAGTTTAGATTTTACCTGAACACATGTCTTTGACTGGCTTCTTCCCCTATCTTGTCTGCTTTTCTCCCTTAGATGCTTCTCCTAAAAGTCCTTTCTCAATGCACTATAGGCACCTGATTTTCCCCCATCTTGAGCTCTACTTATGGGGATGACCTAACATGGCGCTTAGGGTTTTAGGCTGTCATTGCCACAGCCAACTTTGGTAGGAGGTGAGCAGGGTTTTGAAGTAGGCAGTACCCAGAGATGTGTATTCAGGCAAATCCTCCAGCTATGTGTATATGTAAAGGATGGTAGGTAGAGATAGAAGATATATTTTGAGGAGCAGGTGTCAGCTCCCAGGGAAAGGAAACAAGTGGGCTGAGAATGGATATCAGGGTCTTTTTTTTTTTTTAAAGATTTATTTATTTATTTATCATAGACAGAGAGAGAGAGAGAGAGAGAGAGAGGCAGAGACACAGGAGGAGGGGGAAGCAGGCTCCCATGCAGGGAGCCTGACGTGGGACTCGATCCCGGGACTCCAGGATCCTGGGCCAAAGTCAGGCTTTAAACCGCTGAGCCACCCAGGGATCCCCGGATGTCAGGGTCTTAACCAGGAAAATACAAGTAGAATACTTAGCAAGAAAACCAGAGAGAAATCCGGTGCTAGAGCCCAGGTCAGCAAAACCAGGGGCAAGGTATGCTCTGACTTATAGTATACACGGAGGTCCAGGGATCTTATGGGACGCATCAAATCCTTGGTCTGTTGGTGGCAAAACCTAACTATATACTAGCCATGTGCATCTGGACAAGTTAATTTTCTTTTGTAAACCTCAATTCCTTCATTTGTAAAATGGCACATAGCATACATTCAAGAAATAGAAACTATTTTATTATATAAATAATATTCTAGGCCACAGTGGGTAATGGAATTTTTGTCTGCTATGTAATGGCCCTGGACTTCTACCGATGTCCCTGGATTTCTACCTAGGGCCCATTTGTAGATTTCTGGATTTCTACCTGGATTTCTACCTAAGGCCAGTTTGCAGATCCAAATTTGTAAAGTAAAGAAATGCAAAGCTATGCAATACGAAGTAGGGGCTGACATAATGGCCAAATCAACCTGCAAGGTCATAATGATGTTTGTATGATGATCAATCATTTGGCATTTTAAAGCCCAGAGCTCTGAGTTGCCATTTTTACATCTTCAGAGCCAGTCTTAGAAAAAAAGAGGAAAGAAGAGAGGGAGAGGGAGAGAAAATTATAAGCCAAGAATCCTCTAGCTGTGACCATCATTCATCCAGAATTGGACCCAAGAGGGTCTGTTAGGGAAAGTTGGACAGTCAATAGTTATTGACCCCAAGTCTAAAATTGCAAGAGTTTTTTCTACTTTGGCAGACACTACATTCACAATGCCAGATTGCCAGTGCCTAAATAAAACTGGAAATTCCAAACGACAAAAACATTAGGAACCCTGAGTCACTCAAACCTTCTTTCACTAGGACTATTCTCTACTCCCTCTATACTTCTAGTACAGAGTGTATGATCCTTTTTTTTTTTTTTTAAGATTTTATTCATGACAGACACAGAGAGAGAGGCAGAGACATAGGCAGAGGGAGAAGCTGGCTCCCTGCAGGGAGCCAGACGTGGAACTCAGTCCTAGGACTCTGGGATTGCATCCTGAGCCGAAGGCAGATGATCAACCACTGAGCCACCCAGGTGTCCTATGTGATCCTTATTTTAGGAAAGGATTCAAAGAAGCAGATCTTGAGATGATAATTCACGTGCAATTTGGTTTATTGAAGAGGTTCTCTTGGGAAAAACTGGGTGCAGAAAGCAGGACAGAAAAGGGAAGAAGCAAAGTAGAGTTCCAGCCTTGGCGTGATCCTATAGTGGAGGATAGAGGAGTAAGTTACACCTCAGATTTTGGTCTAATCCCAAAGCAAGGGAGCTGGGCTTTCATTTTTCCACCCTAGTTCATTATTGGATAATGACCATTCTTGAGGACATAAAATCCCAGGAACTTCTGTCTCTCACTGACCACCCCAGTGGCCAAGGGTGGTTTTTTAAAGAGAATCAGAGTTGAACAATTAGAAGCAAAATACATAGAAAGGAAAGGAAGGCAAACTGAAAAGGTCAAAGGAACCCCAGGACATGTGAGTAAAACACCAACGTATAGCTAACTTAAGATGTGCTAACAGATACGCTAACTTATGCATACTTAAAATTATTTTAAGGGTCTGGAAAAGGCTAGTCAGTTCTGCAAATATGCAGTTTATTCTATACGCTTTAGTGTTATAAAACAAGTAAGGCATAGGATTTAGCATTAGAAGATGTCTTAGTTCTGGCTCTGACTCGTATAAACTGTGATCTTGAGGGAGTCACTCAACTTCCCTGAGCCTCAGTTTCTAGAGCTACAAAATGGATTATTATTTTATTTTTTAGTAGGCTCTCCACCCAAAGTGGGGCTTGAACTCATAACCCCGAGATCAAGAGTTGTATACTCTACTGACTGAGCCAGCTAGGTACTCCTAAAATGGGTTATTTAGCTTTTTATTTATTTATTTATTTATTTATTTATTTATTTATTTATTTATTTGTTATTTAGCTTTTTAAATATACATTGCTATTTTCTGCTAGATCCAGAGGTTTTGATATATGTGTTTTAAGACCTTGAATAGGATGGTAGATTTTTTTTTAATTTTGTCTTGCAACTTAGTGTATTATTTTTCCTTTATATTTCAAACCATTTTAAGCCATATATATTTCCTATATATTTCAAGCCAATTCAAATACAGAATTGTTTCTTTTATGATATTAGGTCTCCTTTTATGCTTTTTGGCCTGCATTCAATTTCAATTCAATCTGATATTAATATAGCTGTATAGCTTTCTATTAGTTAGTAATTGCCTTTTTGTTCTTTTTTCCATTTCTTTATTTTCAACTTTTCTGGATGATTATATTTTAGGTGTTTCTATTGTAAATCACACACAGCTGGATTTTTAAAATTCTGGTCTGATAATCATGTTCTTAAAGCTTAAAGCATAAAAAACTTAACAGAGTTTAAGTTATTCGGTGTCTCTCCCTCATCCTAAATAACCCAGGAACTTAATATGCTCGAATTACTCACCGAACACCTTCCCCATCCATATTTTCCTTGGTAGTATTTGAATTATAGCTAGTTATATGAAAAATATCTTTCTCTTTTTGAGTCAATAGCAAACTACATTGATCATATTTTATAAAATTCTGTACTATTGTTTATGTACTCCATTTCATCTCTCTCAGGGTGTTTTCTTCTTTTGTCTGAAATACATAGTTTAGTAGTTATTTCAGTGAAGATCTGTGGGAAATTATCTCTTATTATTTCCATTTCATCTTGAGTAAATTAATTTCCTGTTGCTTTTTTTTTTTTTTTTTTTTTTTGCTCTTAGTGTTATTTCCTCATGTGTTTTGGAATTCTATTATTGAATGGAGGTTCTCTCCCTCCCTCTCTCTTTCCCCCATTCCCCCACCTCAACCCCCATGTCTTATAGTCTTGCAGATTTACATTCGGTTTCTTCTTCCACCACCTCCTAGGAACATTTAGTCAAAAGTAGGTCTTACATTGGTAGCTCACAGCTCCCAAACTTAACTGATATTGGAGTTATTACATACTCAGCAACTGAGGATGAAAGACTATTTCTTAAAGCTTCCCTGTCACACAGTTTTCCAAAAATGGTAGTTGAGACATAGTTTTAAGAGTGTATTTCAGTGTCCTTTAATGGGTGAGAAAATCTCAAACCTGGCTTCTGACTTCAGTGAGTTTGAAGAGTCTCTTCCTTCCCATGGGACACTTTTGCTCTTGTTACCACACAGCAATCCAGATTTCTCCATTGACCATTTGCTTCTGGATCTGGAGTTAAGTGAGTCTGAAAACTTAATCCCAGTTACTCCTCTGCATTCACTTCCATTTCTGGTCTTTGGAGTAGTTTATCTCAGTTTCTAGAAGGCGTTATTGTGTAAACTCTTCTTTCTCTGTGTCATATTTTGTGTGTGTGTGTGTGTGTGTGTGTGTGATATTTTGTATTAGCTATTCCTGCACAACACACTACCACTGAAAATTGAGTGGCTTACTGCAGGTCATTTTTCTTTTTAAAAATTTAAATTCAATTTGCCAACATATTGTATAACACCCAGTGCTCATCCCATCAAGTGCTCTCCTTAGTGCCTGTCACCCAGTTACCCCATCCCCCCACCCACCTCCCCTTCCGCAACCCTTTGTTTGTTTCCCAGAGTTAGGAGGCTCTCGTGGTTTGTCTCCCTCTCTAATTTTTCCCACTCAGTTCCCCTCCTTTCCCTTATAATCCTTTTCACTATTATATTCCACATATGAGTGAAACCATATGATGATTGCCCTTCTCCGATTAACTTATTTCACTCAGCATAATACCCTCCAGTTTCATCCATGTCAAAGCAAATGGTGGGTATTTGTCTTTTCTGATGGCTGAGGAATATTCCATTGTAAATATAGACCACATCTTCTTTATCCATTCATCTGTCAGAAGACATTATGTCTCCTTCCACAGTTTGGCTATTGTGGACATTGCTGCTATGAACATTGGTGCAGGTGTTCCAGCGTTTCACTACATCAGTGTCTTTGGGGTAAATACCCAGTAGTACCATTGCTGGGTCATAGGATAGCTCTATTTTTAACTTCTTGAGGAACCTCCATACTATTTTCCAGAGTGGCTGCACCAGTTTGCATTCCCACCAACAGCACAGGAGGGTTCCCTTTCTCCACATCCTCTCCAACATTTGTTGTTCCCTGTCTTGTTAATTTTCGCCATTCTCACTGGTGTGAGGTGGTATTTCATTGCGGTTTTGATTTGTATTTCCCTGAGGACAAGTGATATGGAGCATTTTTTCATGTGCTTGTTGGCCATGTGTAGGTCTTCTTTGGAGAAATGTCTGTTCATGTCTTCTGCCCATATCATGACTGGATTGTTTGTTTCTTGGGTGTTGAGTTTGAGAAATTCTTTATAGATCTTGGATACTAGCCCTTTATCTGATATGTCAATTGCAAATATCTTCTCCCATTCTGTAGGTTGTCTTTTAGTTTTGTGGACTGTTTCTTTTGCTGTGCAATAGCTTTTTATCTTGATGAAGTCTTAATAGTTCATTTTTGCCTTTGTTTCCCTTGCCTTCATAGATGTATCTTGCAAGAAGTTGACATGGCCAAGTTCAAAAAGGTTGTTGCCTGTATTTTCCTCTAGTATTTGTTGGATTCTTGTCTCACATTTAGATCTTTCTACCACTTTGAGTTTATTTTTGTGTGTGGTGTAAGAGAATGGTCCAGTTTCATTCTTCTGCATGTGGCTGTATTACAGGTTATTTATTCTCACTCATGTGTCTGGATTTTGACTTGAGTTTGGATAATCTGGGATGAGCTCAGCTGGGCAACTCTACTTCACTCTGCAGGAAATGAAAGAATAGAAAATCTGGATTTTTTTTTTTTTATTGCTTGCTATCCAGTCACCTATTAGTTACCCACCCCACATTAGCCAAACTCAATGGTGGCCAAATGACTCGGGTACCATTGAAGAACCCATAAATATCCATCCCCTGTGGCACAGAGATGATAGAGAAGATGCAAAGGTCAAAACAGAATATCCCAGCACATGACCGAAGGAAAGTCAGAGGCAGTTGGAAAATCATTAGGAGACAGGGCATGCTCAAACAGAAAACCAAGACCTGCAAGTCTCAAAGGATATGATTGCCCAAGACATATTTTGTAAAATCACTCTTTTGGGGGATTTTGGAAACCTGTGACTTTTGGTTCACATGGGGGATACAGAGGCAGAGTGGACCTTATATCTCTAAGTGGGAAAATCTTGTCACCTTTGAAAGCTTGTCTTGCACTCAAAGAAATATTGCATCCTTTGAACTTTTTATTATGTAGGTCCCAGTAATCTAGTCTTTTGTACTGGAAAGAAGGAGAAGGCAAATTTTTCCATTCAATCAACACAGGAGTGGTAGTCAGGAAAGCTTGCCATTGTCAAGTTCTATGACCTTGGACAGTTCCTATGGCTTCCTGAGCCTCTGGTTTCTCCTGCAGAAAATAAGAAGGTTGAAATAAATGCCTTTAGGACTCTGAAAACTTAGTATATGTGGCTTATAAATGAGATGAATGGCACTTTTTTTTTAAATTAAAAAATATTTAGCACTGACTGTCCATGTTCTGGTCTCTTTACTGAATCACTGGGAATCTTGAGAAAGAACTTTATATTTTCCATTTTCCCCTCCCTTCATTTTAAAATTTATTTTTTTCTTTCATGCCTCTCAGGCAAAGGAAAGCCAGGTCTGACAGTTTCCCTGACAGGCAAAATGTGATTTGATAACGGTAAAATGAAAAAGCTAGAAGCTTGTAAATTTAGATTTCCAGCATGTGTACTCATTTCCTGGCCTCATGGACATCCCAGTAATTATCTAGAATTATACATAATTTACCTACTTCCATTTTCTAAGAAATTGTCAGCTTTAAGGTCAGAGTTTGACAATTTATTGGTTTGCCCTGCAGAAATAAATTGGGGGCATCTGGGGATGGAGTCTCTAATGTGTGCAGTTGGGGCCATAGATGTGAAGCTGCCTCCTATTTATAGCTGAGCAAGCCTAATTGTTGCTTTTCAATCTAAATAGAAAGGCTCTGTTTACTGCTGCTTTTAATTGTAACAAGCTGGTGAAAAAGCATGCAGGGCCTCTTCAGTAAAGGCAATTCAATAAAAGCATTTTGTCAATAAATTATTATTGCCATCATGAAAACCATGCACAGCATTCAAATATAAAGCAAGCAACGGCTCAACTTATCCCTTTGATGGACCTCGCATAACGCTTTTAAATTTTCTTAATTCATTCTCTATCTCTCCCATTTTCATAGAATGTTAGAGCTGATAAAGGGATTGTGGATTTTCTTAATCCCTACCCTTCATTTTACAGAGGGAAATCTGATTTCCCTTTTCCTTCCATAGCATCTCTCAGCATGACTGGTTAATCCAGGAGTGGACATGTGGCTCAAGGGTAGCCATGTATAGATCTGGCTGAGCTAATAAATTTTCTTTCTTTGGGAAGTTGAACCACACACACACACACACACACACACACACACGTGCGTGCGCGCACAGGGACTGTTGCAGCCACCTAGCAGTGAAGGGCAGAGATACAGATTCTTGTAGCCTTAGGAGTGTGGCTGCCAGTAAGGACTATGAGGAAGTTTGCAAGTAAATGGAGAGATTCTGCAGAGAAAGCAAAGTAGAACAGATGCGCAGAAAGAAGAGATAGATACTTCAGTCCCTGAGATGTGAGAAAGCCCATCTCAGATTACAGAGCTGCCTGCCACATCTGCCACTGACCCTACTCACATGACAGCTCAACTGAGCCCACAACTTTCCAATTCAGTTCCAATTGCTAGCCTCAGAAATGTGAACTAAATGGTTATTGTTTCAAGTCACTAAATTTTGGGATGGTTTATTATGCAGCATTGTTATGGTAATGGGTAACTGATACAAAATGGTTGGGAAGTCCCGTACAAAGACATACAAACACACCAGCTCCCGTGGACCCTGGAGCGTGGAGAAGGCTGAGATTATTTGTAATCCCTGTATGGAGCAAGCCCAGCCCAGTGGCTCTTGGCTCTGCCTTCTCTATCTTTGTTTAGGGACAATTTCTTCCTGATTCAGAGAATCTCAGATAAAATGAGACCCTGAGGGATATTCTGTTCCTTTCTGAGGCTACTACCCTCAGCTTCCCTGGTGAGATGGAAAGAAACCGGAGATCCCTTTTTTCCTGGAGGTCAGGTTCTCATTTCTCCATTCAACAGATTTCATTCCATACCTTCCACTCTTAGAGGCCCATTATTCCTCTCTTATCCTCACAACATTGTGTGTTGTCAAGGCTAGCCATGGGTCTTCTCTAATTTGTATAAGGAGTCAAGAGTTCTCATTTACACTCAGAGAAAGACAGTAGCTCTTTCACAAGCCATGCAAAAGCACCTAGGTCTGTTCTGGAAAGGGTTAGTGCCCCTTCAAGGTAGAAAACCTTAAGGCCCGGTGAAAAGTCAAGAATTGATAAATTCCAGAATCCCTTTTTACACAACGGAAGATGTCCCTCTAGCTATATTTCCAAGAAACATTTTCTCCTCTTTTTTAAGACCAACTCTGTCTCTGGATTCAGAGGAGCCAGGATAGGCTTAGTTAAGATTTTTCTGTTTTGCTGTATCTAGACAACTAGCTAATGATCTGGTTTGACTCAGTGTGATAGAGGAGCTTAACCCTTGCACCCTTGGTGCTAAGTGTCTGGGGGGAGGGGCAAAGGGAGCAGAGAGCATTTTTGGAAGGACCATCTTGTTTGGGGTACTGTACTACGTACTGCGGGTACATTACGTCATTTGAGTCTTGTCACAATCCTGTGACATGGCTACTCTTAGTATCTTCATTTTATAAATAATGAAATAGAGGCTCAGAAGGGAAAGTATTTGACAAAGTTTACCCAAGAAACAGATCAGTGTTCCTTCTTGAACCCTACTGGACCTTGCTAATTACAGGACATCATATCCATTTTCCACAACACATTTTTTTTTTTAATTTAAGAAAAAGTAAAGATAACAATATGATAACCACCTAAAATCCATTATGAAGAACTGATCATTCCTGGCCTTTTTTCTTGTTTCAAATATTTTAAATATTAAATCACTTTGACTCTTACTTACAACCTCATCCTACTACCTTCTTTTCACTCTCACCCTCCAAGAATAAATCTTTACCATTAGTCTCAGGTTTTTTGCTTCCAGCCCATTTTTCTATATACTTCAGATATCTTTCTGGGGGTGGAAAGTGTCATTCTCCTTACTGCTTCCTTCCAGGGATTTTGTGAATCCCACTCCTTAGAAAGTGCCAGAGACCTCTGCCTGCCCCTCCATGCTCCGTCTGCTCCCCATCCTCCCCCAGTGGTTTGTGAAGTTGCTGACAGTGAGCCCAGACAGAGCCGTGGCCAAATGGCCACCACTGCTCCCTGCTGCAGACACAATCCTTCGCTCTCAGCTCAGGCTGGTATTGTTCGATTCCAAGGACAATTAGGAACACTGCCTGGCATCTGTTTCCTGAGTTGTAGGGCAACTTGATATGATGCCATCTAGTGTCCTGACCTTTGCCAGCAAGAGAAATGAGGCATTACCCAAAATAAAACAAGTAGACAAGAAAGAAAGACAAAGAAAGATAGAAAGACAGAAAAACAAGAAAGAAAGAAAGAAAGAAAGAAAGAAAGAAAGAAAGAAAGAAAGAAAGAAGAAAGAAAGAAAGAAAAGAAAGAAAGAGGTTTTGACTAGCTTAAAACAGAAGCTTGAGTTTTTTTTCTTCTGTTTTATCACCACTGCACTGCAGGAGATACTGGAGGTATCCTACCTGTATCTCCCGCCCTTACTTCTTCAGTGCACAGTGGCCAGGCCACCAGCTGCCAGGACCTACATACCTCTGGGGCCACTCTGCTCAGCATGGAAAGTTGAAATGATGGAGAATTAGTGTCCCCTGAGAGCAGCTCTCAACAAAGGATGGATGTGAATTGATGTATAGTACAAATATTCCAGCTCCCTCTCAGGTAGGACAACAAAAATTCTGTGTCCAACATTTCCAGAGTTTTCCAATGGCATTAAGCTCCAACTGCCCAGAGTGCTAGCTGGCCCAGTTAGGTACCCTTTACTGGCTGCTTTGCTCTGTGTCTCAATCCCCTACTCCCCTGACAGTATTTCCTTTACTTCCCAAGTAACCAAATATACCACTTGCTTTAATATCTTTGTCTCAGGATCTCCTAACCAAACAAAACATCTCTGTGGCACATTGCAAAAATGGCCACCTTCCCCCCTTTCTATTTCTTTAGCCTGTGATGTTACAGCCCCTCCCATCAAGCAGTAGGCCGGTCGTGGGTCTTGCTTTTCCCCAATAGAACAAGGCAGGAGTGACAACAGGAACCTTGCACACATCTACTTTTTCCCCAAAACTCATAAGCAGTAATAAATGGTTGCTTTTTTTTTAAGCCACTGAGCATTGAATGATTTTTCGCAGAACAGAAACCAAATGTTCCAACCCCCAACCCAAGTCTACATATGAAGCCCTCTTTTATGTGTATTTACTTGAATGACAGTATTGTTTTCCAAAAAAGAGGGGTGGGTAGGGAGATTTCTCAGGCACAGAGAAGTTAAATGACCTTCTCAGAATTGCCTAGCACAACGTGGCTGGCAGTTGCTGTGGGTATCCTGGTCCATTATGTTGCTCCAGGGCTTCCGTGCTGAATCACCTTGTCTGTCTGGGTTTGCCTACAAGCTGCTGCATTTTCTCTCCACCACGGCTGCCAGCCTGGCTGCTGGTTTTTTCCAAAGCTCTATCTTCACAGAACTGTGAAGTAGGAGGACCCTGTGTTTTCACGGATTGTGCCTATGACATATGTGTCGGATTGGGATTCAAGCGCCTGCAAAGCTGGCTCAAGATGGAGAGCTCCCCCAAAATACTGCAGTTGCTGGATGCTGGAGAATTTATGGAGCCTTCAGAGCCAGCAGGAGAGTAAACAATGCTGAATAGAGACAGGATGCTTAATCCTGGCTTTGCCTCTGGTATCTGAAGTCTCTTTCAGCTCTAAAATTACAGGATTAGGGGATGGAGTAGAGCTCACGGAGATACCAAGCAATGAGGTTAATTGTCTAATTTAAGAAAGTTCTGGTAGGCTAGAACAGTGGTTCTCAAACTGGGGTCCCTGTGCATCACCTGGAGACTTGTTAGAAGTGTAAAGTCTTGGGCCTCATCCCAGACCCTCTGAATCAGATTCTCTTGGGATGTGGCCCAGAAATCTGTGTATTAAGAAGCCCTCCAAGTGATTTGAATGCAGGCTTAAGTTTGAGAACAGCTAATGTAGAGCCATGTTATTCCGAATGTGGCTCGGGGCATTCACATCATCCCAGAGCTGGCTAAAGAAGCAGAAGCTCAACATGATCTCCTTAGCCCTCCTGAATCAGAATCTGCATTTAATAAGATCCCTAGGTGATTTCAGTGCACATCAAAGTGGAGAAGCCCTGGGTATAGATTCCTGGTCTCCAGGTTTGAAGATTGTGATTCATTAGATCTGGAGTGGGCCCCCCAAGTTTACATTCCTAAAAAGGTTACACTGCTGACCCTTCAGGGCAGGGATTATATTTGGAGCAGCAAAACTCTAGATTTTAGGCCAGGTTTAGAATCTTGGCCTTGGGATGGTTTCAAGCCAATTAAACTTGGTTTGAGCCACTCTACAGATGTGCAGGCTGTGCACTGCCCAAGTCTAGAAGGTGGGAGTTCACACAGACTATGAGTCAAGAACCTGAAACCCAAAGCTAAGTACAAGAAGAGGCAGGGGCTGGCTAACGAGTAGGTTTTGGAGAGAGAGCTGGGTTTGAATCCTAACACTGCAGCTTACATAGTTGTGTGATCGTGGGAAATACATTGAACTCCAAGTTTCAATTTCCTGTCTTATAAAATGGAGATGATCATACTTGCCTCACTTATACAAGAGATACGATGGTCAGTGCATAGCACAAGCCAAGGGAACAGCGGGTGTCATCAGACTTGGAGGCTCCTTCTCTTTCAGTCTCATCCTGGCTAGCGGCCTAATTGCCTGGTTCGGGCTGAAGGCCAGGTGAGTATGATGGGCTTTTCTTTAGAGCTCCCGGGGGTCAGATGAAGGTGAGATGGCAATAACTCAGGCTGTTTATATTAGGAACACTTCCCACGGGTTTGTTTGCACAAATCGATTCATAAAAATGACCAACGTGGTCAATTTCAAACCACACCCCAGGTTCACCTACCAAAGTCACAAAAGACAGTAAGCAGTCCCTGGGTCTGCCAAGGCTCCCTGCGGTGCCCCTGGACTCACGCAGAGGCTTTGTGAGGGCACTTTGGATAACCAGGCAGGGAAATCGGCCCTCTTCCATATAAGGGCCACAGCTAGACCCTTCCTGTATTTTTAGGAGAAAAAGACAGTCAGGAATGCTCTGACACAAACCTAAAGACCAAATTAAAGTCCAAACTTGGGGAGATGGATGAGGGGAGAGCCATTCTGGGTACAGAGCAGACAGTGAGATACTTTGAAAGCTCATCAATAACAAACCAACCGGGGCAACATTAAGAGGTCAGAACGTTTCTGACCTCTCACCATCAAGATGGTGTCAGAAACTAGACATCCCCAAATTTTCTTTTTAGGAGAAGTCTTCTAGAAGAAAAGGATTTTCTTTCTTTTTCTTTCTCAGGGTGGGGGGGAGTTTTTAGGTGGGAAGGGCAGCTGCTAGACAGGATTTCATCCTAAAATGACCACTAGAGGGCCTCAGAGACCCAGGAAAACTTTTCCAGTTTCCAAGGAGAGGCCCTGAGGCCCTGAGACGGAGCTGGTAGGTCTGGTTTGGGTGGGGTGCGGGAGGGTGGAACACTAGGGGTGATTTCTGAGAACCTTCTCAGCAGATGCTCTTGTTCCCATGAGAAAGAAGTAGCCAACCTGTTAGTTAAGTTAGGTAATTAATTGATCAATTTATCCACTGATAAAAGATGTCTGCATGCAAGACCCTGTTCTGTCCTTGGAGTGAAAGTAAAGATGAAAGTACAGGACTTTTATAAGTGAGCCGCTAGCTCAAAAGAAACCTAGTTTTAGTACTGGTATCAAGGACAGGATTGGAAGGTATGGATTTAGTATCCCATTACTTTCATGTGCTGCCCCAATAAATAAGATTAAAATCAAAACAGCATTTTGCTATGCAAATATAGCCTCAGGTGAAGTCCCATTGGGCCATACATTGGCCCCTCCTATATAGAAATTCTAGCACCGTCCTCATTGGCACTTTGCAATGTACGTTGAAGCAGAGATGAAGCTGTCTTCTCTATTACTGCTCAAACACCCTTAAAGTGTACAGAAAGGACACCAAAGAAACTCATTTAGAAACTCATTTTTCCTGAAGAGATCTAGAAAATAAGACAGCTATCTAAGTAGGGGGACATGCTAGAAGATGACCTACCAATGTGTGTTCCAACCAGAGAACTGCTGGTCCTGGGAGCCAGGAGGACAGAGCATAGGGCAGAGTCTGCTGGGGGAAGAGATTCCTCTCCCTTAGCCTCATGGCTGGCTCTACAGCCCTCCCAGAGGGCATTTTGGCTAAGGAAGCCTTTTACCAACATGACCTAAACCTGCCACCCTCACTCCCACTCCACCACAGCGGCAGCAAATTTATTGAGTAGGAAAGAAGGTTCCTGAAAGTTGGAGAAGGGTTGGGTCTCCCAGTCCATGGGTTTGCTCTGGGAGAGCTGAGTCCTAGATGACTTGCAAATATGGTCTCCTCTGTGCAGAGCACTTCTGGAAAATGAAAGAAAGTGGTTGGGTTTCAGTATATTTCCTTGGTTATAGGAGACAGATGGATAAAACAGATGAGATGAATCAGATTATATTAAGCAATATAATTATGTTTCCCTTTTAATAGAAATTTCCTTTTCAGAGGCTAAAAACCCAATGAACCTCTTGTATGCCAGTTTCCCATGGATGAAAGGAAGGACGTTTTCCCTGTGAGACTCTCTACTGCTGTCTGGATCCCTATGTCCAGCCCCTGTTGCTATTCTCTCCAGATGACATAGTCGGCTACATCAGTCCTGTAGATCCTGCCTTGATCTCATTGTTCTTAGCTCCTTAGTTCCCACCACATTAAGTTACGCATCCTTACGTGGCTACCAAGGACAGGCCATCCTTTTCACATTATACCCATCCTTTACTCTCATCCTACTGGTCATCGCACTGTCCAATAAAGGATCCTTGACATTGACCCCTCTGAGTGTTTACCCATGCTATTCCCCTTGTTTGGATACCCTTTCTTCTTTCTGGCATAGAAACTGAACCCAAGCTACATTTTCTTCAGTCTTTCTTGACTACTTAATCTTATTGACTTTGAACTCACTTTTGAGTTTCTTTTCCTCTTTGTTATCTTATTTTAGGAAACTTGATTGTGATTTGACAATTAGATGGCTAGGTTTTTGAGGGCAGAGGTTTGAATGTAGCATCTCAAGACCCCAGAATAGTGACCCCATGCACACATGAGAAACACAATTAGCATTTGCCTGGTTAACTCCTATACATCCTTGGATCCTAGGTTGAAGTTCACTTGCTAAAGGCAGCTTCTCCCAATAGATCCACATCTCCTACTATAGCTCCCCAGGGAACCATGTATCTCTTCTGCATAGCGTTCTTCAAAGATAGGAATTTTTATTTATTTGCTTTATTTCATTACTCTGTTCCCTCCATGAAGGCTTTATCTGGTACAGAGTGAGTACCCTGTAAATATTTATCTAAATGAATTAATAAATGTTGGTTGGATGGCTGAACTGGAATGTGACGCGGACTTCTTGGGGAACGAGGAGAACAGAGTTAAATATATTACTCTCCCATGAGCTGGTATCCTTGAGCACAGTCCTAAAAAGAATCTAACAGCAGAGGCTCAGATGGACCAAATCAGCAAAATCATTTTCATTATTGGAAATGACTAACATAATATTTTCTCAAGAATTCTATGATCAAGTTATAAAAGTAATACATGTTTATTGTGGAAAATATGTAAAGTTTAAAAAATTATAAGGAAGCAGAGGAAAATAACTGTAAATCTACTCCTCAAAGACTTTTAAAAAATAATATTTTCTTCCAACACTGAATAAGCACTTTTTTTTTATACACACTGGAAACCCTACTGAATATACAATGTTGGATCTTGCTTTCTTTTAATTACTTAACATTAAACGATAAGTGTTTTTTCTTTGTTATTGAAAGCTCTTTGGGTTGGATTTTAATAGGTCATAGAGTTTCAATTTTAAATAGCTCCAGAATATTCTACTGTATGAATGTACTCTGTCATTCCCCAATATAGGACATGAGGGTTAATAAATGTGAGTTTTGACCCTTATGATTTTTAATACATTCTAAAGATAAATGGGAGATGTGTGGCAGACTTCCCCAGGTATTTCAATGCAATACCTACCTTTATTACTGGCATATCACCTTGGCTATCCAGATCTCGGCCCCAAGTGAGTGCTCCTCATTCCTGGGGTCTTCATCCCCAGTCCCTATTCCTCCATCTTCTACTTCTTTCTTTGTAGCAGACACTATTGGTGCCCTGCCCATATACTGTCAAGATTTCTGTACATGACAATGGCTTCTTACTGCAAGCACCCCAGATTCTCTGCTTAAGGATTTTCTTGGCTACAGGAGCACGCTCAGTCATGAGTGAGGCAGGCTGGGAGTGCCAAAGTACTAATGCCCCCAAATAGCCCTTAACCAATAATAAATGGGAATTAGTGGGTAATATCCCAGCTCCTCCTTACCCGTGAGGAACAAGTTGGAGGTGTGTTCTACACAGACCTCCCCACCAGGGCTGAGTTACAGTTGCCCATGGGCATAATTCATTCATCAACACACCTGTATTAGCTTCTTTTCCTTCATTGCCTCATTTCCATATTCTCCTACTGTGTTTCCTAGAATCACCTCACAAACCATTTGGATTCAAATCTTTGTTTCAAGGTCCACTTCTGGGGGACCCAGTTTAAGACACCCCACTTCTTAATAATGAGTTCTAGCACTTTCCAGCTTAGAGAGTGCCTCTTCTTTTCAACTAAAGTGGAAGCTAAAAGTCTAAATGATCTAACACATATTTTAAGGAACAGGGTAAAAATGCAAAACCATGCCAGATGGCTGACTCTTTATCATCAGAACGTCTGATAGGAAAGCTCCCAAGAGGGAATAAATTATACAGAGGCTCTGGTCTCTTTGGAGGTGACTTTGGATTGTTCTTTCTTTTTCATTTCTCTCTTCATCTGCTTCCTCTGCAGTAGAAGTCATCCTAAGATGAACTATTTTTGCTGCCAATCCCTAATTAGGTTTCCAGATGCAGCCATAAACCTGGATGTGATGCTCTAGGTATGCTATACAGCAAAGTTTATATTTATTTTACTTAATTCATGGTTACTACTAGTTACTAAAGGTCTAATATGTTCTGAGAAACTCTACTAGGTTCTGTAAGAGATTCTGGAGGGACCATTAAGACACTATCCTTGTAAAGATAAGACATAAACACTGGACTCCTGCAGGGCTGAGTGTGATGTGTCAATTGAGGGGCAACACATAGACCAAAACAACTCCAGGGATTCAGAGAAAGTAGTGCTTTATTCTGGCTGGATTTTGAGAAAGCTGCTTGGATCAGGCTAAGAATGGTGGGTGGGTTGGATTTTATTAAGCCAAATAGATCAAGACAGAGATAGAACTTATCCAAGGTAAAATAACTGCTTCCCTCCACCTCCCCACCTTGTTTTCTTCTATCTCAGTTCCTCCAGTACAGGCTGAGGAACCTAAGCACCTTTCTGATATAAAGACTGAGCCAGAGCCTAGTCAAACTGTCATGTAGTCATGGGCATTTCCATTAGGAATGCATTTCATTTGAGATATGAGCATGTCATCTCACAGGGGTTTATTTTTTTTAAAGGTTTTATTTATTTATTCATGAGAGACAAAGAGAGGCAGAGACACAGGCAGAGGGAGAAGAAGCAGGCTCCATGCAGGGAGCCCGACGTGGGACTCGATCCCGGGTCTCCAGGATCACGCCCTGGACTGAAGGCGGCACTGAGCCACCGGGGCTGCCCTGCTTTTGGTTTTTGGGTCCAGCCTCATTTTTATTGTTGTTTGGCCAAGGAATGCAAGGTTGGTAATAAAGATGTGCTGCCGCATCAGGTGCAGGCTTGCAACTCTGGCACACTACCACTTTGTCTGTATTCCACTGGCCAAAGAAGCCTCATGGGGCTAAAGCAAGACTTTTTGTGAAGGAACTGTAGAGTACTTGGGCAAGGACATGGGGGTGGGTAGGGATAAGGATGGGGACGGTTCCCGTACCCCCTCTGGGTAAACTGTTTTTTGTGTGTGGCAAGTGGTGGTGGAGTTAGGGTGTGAATGTGTGTCCTTGCTGGTAGCAAATGTGCCTATGATGGGCAAGGACCTACTGAAGGTAAATCCAATTGGTAAAGTGACCTTAGGTGTGTAAATTTAGATCAGGAGTGAGGAAGAATGATCCAGCACTTGTCATCTGTGAGACTCTATTGGTAGCACTTCGCTTACATTAACTTCTTTAATCTTTATTATAAATGTATGAGGTAAGTCCTATTCTTTTTTTTTATTTTTTATAATAAATTTATTTTTTATTGGTGTTCAATTTGCCAACATACAGAATAACACCCAGTGCTCATCCCATCAAGTGCCCCCCTCAGTGCCCGTCACCCATTCACCCTACCCCCCGCCCTCCTCCCTTTCCACCACCCCTAGTTCGTTTCCCAGAGTTAGGAGTCTTCATGTTCTGTCTCCCTTTCTGATATTTCCTACCCATTTCTTCTCCCTTCCCTTCTATTCCCTTTCACTATTATTTATATTCCCCAAATGAATGAGACCATATAATGTTTGTCCTTCTCCGACTGACTTACTTCACTCAGCATAATACCCTCCAGTTCCATCCACGTCGAAGCAAATGGTGGGTATTTGTCGTTTCTAATGGCTGAGGAATATTCCATTGTATACATAGACCACATCTTTTTCCATTCATCTTTCGATGGACACCGAGGCTCCTTCCACAGTTTGGCTATTGTGGACATCGCTGCTAGAAACATCGGGGTGCAGGTGTCCCACGTTTCACTGCATCTGTATCTTTGGGGTAAATCCCCAACAGTGCAATTGCTGGGTCGTAGGGCAGGTCTATTTTTAACTCTTTGAGGAACCTCCACACAGTTTTCCAGAATGGCTGCACCAGTTCACATTCCCACCAACACTGCAAGAGGGTTCCCCCTTCTCCACATCCTCTCCAACATTTGTGGTTTCCTGCCTTGTTAATTTTCCCCATTCTCACTGGTGTGAGGTGGTATCTTACTGAGGTTTTGATTCGTATTTCCCTGATGGCCAGTGATGCGGAGCATTTTCTCATATGCATGTTGGCCATGTCTATGTCTTCCTCTGTGAGATTTCTGTTCATGTCATTTGCCCATTTCATGATTGGATTGTTTGTTTCTTTGGTGTTGAGTTTAATAAGTTCTTTATAGATCTTGGAAACTAGCCCTTTATCTGATATGTCATTTGCAAATATCTTCTCCCATTCTGTAGGTTGTCTTTCAGTTTTGTTGATTGTATCCTTTGCTGTGAAAAAGCTTCTTATCTGGATGAAGTCCCACTAGTTCATTTTTGCTTTTGTTTCTTTTGCCTTCGTGGATGTATCTTGCATGAAGTTACTGTGGCTGAGTTCAAAAAGGGTGTTGCCTGTGTTCTCCTCTAGGATTTTGATGGAATCTTGTCTCACATTTAGATCTTTCATCCATTTTGAGTTTATCTTTGTGTATGGTGTAAGAGAGTGGTCTAGTTTCATTCTTCTGCATGTGGATGTCCAATTTTCCCAGCACCATTTATTGAAGAGACTGTCTTTCTTCCAATGCATAGTCTTTCCTCTTTTATCGAATATTAGTTGACCGTAAAGTTCAGGGTCCACTTCTGGGTTCTCTATTCTGTTCCATTGATCTATGTGTCCTTGTTTTTGTGCCAGTACCACACTGTCTTGATGACCACAGCTTTGTAGTACAACCTGAAATCTGGCATTGTGATGCCCCCAGATATGGTTTTCTTTTTTAAAATTCCCCTGGCTATTCGGGGTCTTTTCTGATTCCACACAAATCTTAAAATAATTTGTTCTAACTCTCTGAAGAAAGTCCATGGTATTTTGATAGGGATTGCATTAAACGTGTATATTGCCCTGGGTAACATTGACATTTTCACAATATTAATTTTGCCAATCCATGAGCATGGAATATTTTTCCATCTCTTTGTGTCTTCCTCAATTTCTTTCAGAAGTGTTCTGTAGTTTTTAGGGTATAGATCCTTTACCTCTTTGGTTAGGTTTATTCCTAGGTATCTTATGCTTTTGGGTGCAATTGTAAATGGGATTGACTCCTTAATTTCTCTTTCTTCAGTCTCATTGTTAGTGTATAGAAATGCCACTGACTTCTGGGCATTGATTTTGTATCCTGCCACGCTACCGAATTGCTGTATGAGTTCTAGCAATCTTGGGGTGGAGACTTTTGGGTTTTCTATGTAGATTATCATGTCATCGACGAAGAGGGAGAGTTTGACTTCTTCTTTGCCAATTTGAATGCCTTTAATGTCTTTTTGTTGCTGAGGCTAGGACTTCCAGTACTATGTTGAATAGCAGTGGTGAGAGTGGACATCCCTGTCTTGTTCCTGATCTTAGGGGAAAGGCTCCCAGTGCTTCCCCATTGAGAATGATATTTGCTGTGAGCTTTTCGTAGATGGCTTTTAAGATATTGAGGAATATTCCTCTATCCCAACACTCCGAAGAGTCTTGATCAGGAATGGATGCTGTATTTTGTCAAATGCTTTCTCTGCATCTATTGAGAGGATCATATGGTTCTTGTTTTTTCTCTTGCTGATATGATCAATCACATTGATTGTTTTACAAGTGTTGAACCAGCCTTGTGTCCTGGGAATAAATCCTACTTGGTCATGGTGAATAATTTTCTTAATGTATTGTTGGATCCTATTGGCTAGTATCTTGTTGAGAATTTTTGCATCCATGTTCCTCAGGGATATTGGTCTGATATCCCCTTTTTGGTGGGGTCTTTGTCTGGTTTTGGAATTAAGATGATGCTGGCCTCATAAAACGAATTTGGAAGTACTCCATCTCTTTCTATCTTTCCAAACAGCTTTAGTAGAATAGGTATGGTTTCTTCTTTAAATGTTTGATAGAATTCCCCTGGGAAGCCATCTGGCCCTGGACTTTTGTGTCTTGGGAGGTTTTTGATGACTGCTTCAATTTCCTCCCTTGTTATTGGCCTGTTCAGGTTTTCTATTTCTTCCTGTTCCAGTTTTGGTAGTTGTGGCTTTCCAGGAATGCGTCCATTTCTTCTAGATTGCCTAATTTATTGGCGTATAGCTGTTCATAATATGTTTTTAAAATCGTTTGTATTTCCTTGGTGTTGGTAGTGATCTCTCCTTTCTCATTCATGATTTTATTAATTTGAGTCTTCTCTCTCTTCTTTTTAATAAGGCTGGCTAATGGTTTATCTATATTATTAATTCTTTCAAAGAATCAACTCCTGGTTTTGTTGATCTGTTCCACAGTTCTTCTGGTCTCGATTTCGTTGAGTTCTGCTTGAATCTTTATTAACTCTCTTCTTCTGCTGGGTGTAGGATCTATTTGCTGTTTTTTCTCTAGCTCCTTTTGGTGTAAGGTTAGCTTTTGTATTCGAGTTCTTTCCAGTTTTTGAATGGATGCTTGTATTGCAATGTATTTCGCCCTCAGGACTGCTTTTGCTGCATCCCAAAGATTTTGAACGGTTGTATCTTCATTCTCATTAGTTTCCATGAATCTTTTTAATTCTTCCTTAATTTCCTGGTTGACCCTTTCATCTTTTAGCAGGATGGTCCTTAACCTCCATGTGTTTGAGGTCCTTCCAAACTTCTTGTTGTGATTTAGTTCTAATTTCAAGGCGTTATGGTCTGAGAATATGCAGGGGACGATCCCAATCTTTTGGTATCGGTTCAGACCCGATTTGTGACCCAGTATGTGGTCTGGAGAAAGTTCCATGTGCACTTGAGAAGAATGTGTATTCAGTTGAGTTTGGATGTAAAGTTCTGTAGATATCTATGAAATCCATCTGGTCCAGTGTATCATTTAAAGCTCTCGTTCCTTTGGAGATGTTGAGAATACCTATCGAGTGTACGATTGAGTGTAGAAAGTGCTAGATTGAAGTCACCAAGTATAAGTGTATTATTATCTAAGTATATCTTAACTTTGGTTATTAATTGATTGATATATTTGGCAGCTCCCACATTTGGGGCATATATATTGAGGATTGTTAAGTCCTCTTGTTGGATAGATCCTTTAAGTATGAGATAGTGTCCCTCTTCATCTCTCACTACAGTCTTCGGGGTAAATTTTAGTTTATCTGATACAAGGATGGCTACCCCTGCTTTCTTTTGAGGACCATTCGAATGGTAAATGGTTCTCCAACCTTTTATTTTCAGGCTGTAGGTGTCCTTCTGTCTAAAATGAGTCTCTTGTAGACAGCAAATAGATGGGTCCTGCTTTTTTATCCAGTCTGAAACCCTGCGCCTTTTGATGGGGTCATTAAGCCCGTTCACGTTCAGAGTTACTATTGAGAGATATGAGTTTAGTGTCATCATGATATCTATTCGGTCCTTGTTTTTGCGGATTGTTCCACTGAACTTCTTCTTAAAGGGGAATTTTAAGAGTCCCCCTTAAAATTTCTTGCAGAGCTGGTTTGGAGGTCACATATTCTTTCAGTTCCTGCCTGTCTGGAAGCTCTTTATCTCTCCTTCCATTCTGAATGAGAGCCTTGCTGGATAAAGTATTCTTGGTTGCACGTTTTTCTCATTTAGGAACCTGAATATATCCTGCCAGCCCTTTCTGGCCTGCCAGGTCTCTGTGGAGAGGTCTGCTGTTACCCTAATACTCCTCCCCATAAAAGTCAGGGATTTCTTGTCTCTTGCTGCTTTAAGGATCTTCTCTTTATCTTTGGAATTTGCAAGCTTCACTATTAAATGTCGAGGTGTTGAACGGTTTTTATTGATTTAAGGGGGGGAATCTCTCTATTTCCTGGATCTGGATGCCTGTTTCCCTTCCCAGATTAGGAAAGTTTTCAGCTATGATTTGTTCAAATACATATTCTGGACCTCTGTCCCTTTCGGCGCCCTCGGGAACCCCAATTAAACGTAGGATTTTCTTCCTCAGGCTGTCGTTTATTTCCCTTAATCTATCCTCATGGTCTTTTAATTGTTTGTCTCTTTTTTCCTCAGTTTCCCTCTTTGCCATCAACTTGTCTTCTATGTCACTCACTCGTTCTTCCACCTCGTTAACCCTCGTCGTTAGGACTTCTAGTTTGGATTGCATCTCATTCAGTTGATTTTTAATTTCTGCCTGATTAGATCTAAATTCTGCAGTCATGAAGTCTCTTGAGTCCTTTATGCTTTTTTCTAGAGCCACATGTAGCTTTATAATAGTGCTTCTGAATTGGCTTTCTGACATTGAATTGTAATCCAGATTTTGTAACTCTGTGGGAGAGACGACTGTTTCTGATTCTTTCCTTTGAGGTGAGGTTTTCCTTCTAGTCATTTTGCTCAGTGCAGAGTGGCCAAAAACAAGTTGTATTGGGGAAAAGGAGAAGAAGAGAGGAGAGAAAGAAGGAAAGAAAAGAGAAAAAGAAAAAAGGAAGAAAAAAAGAAGAGAAAGAGAAAGAAAAAGAAAGAAAGGGGAAAAAAAGGGTGGGAGGGGAAGCAAACAGAAATCAAAAAGCAAAAACAAAAAACACACACACGGGGGAGTATCTTCTGATTCTGTGTACTTTTAAGTCCCTTGACTTCCCCTGGAACTTGTCCGTCTCGCTGGTCTTCTGGGGGAGGGGCCTGTTGTGCTGATTCTCAGGTGTTAGCACTTGGGGGAGCTGCTGTGCCCCTGCCTGGTGCAGGGCTCAGTGGGGGTTGTTTACCCCGTGAGGCCCCAGGAGGAACAGCCCCAGTGGCGGGGCCAACCCTGGAGCCCTGGAGTCAGCCCCCGCAGTAACTCCAGAGCTCTCCGTCTGCAGGGCCTGGATGCTCCAGGGCGGGGCCGCTGATCTGCTCAGCTGGGGCAGGAGCGTCCTCGCTGTCCTGGGCCCTCCGGCCTCTGCCTGTCCCGGGGGAGGCCGGATCCTGGGCTGTGTCCCGGCGCCCTGTGCTCCGGGGCCTGCGCTGTTGGATTCGCGCCCCCGGGCCGCGCAACCCCCTCCGCGGAGCCGCCGCCCGAGCCCCCCGAGCTGCTCCCGCCCCGCAACCCCCTCCGCGGAGCCGCCCCCGAGCCCCCCCGAGCTGCTCCCCCCCACAGCCCCCTCCGCGGAGCCGCCCCCGAGCCCCCCGAGCTGCTCCGGGTCCCCCCGTGTGCGCTGCAGCCCTTAGGGAGCTCGGCGCACTCTCCCGGGGTGCAGGTGTCTGTTAGTGTCCCGGGGAGCCCGAGGGCATCCCCGCCCCCCTGGGTCCTGCTCCACCTCCCTGGAGCCCCTTTCCGCCCGGGAAGGTCGGTGCAGCTCCTGCTCCTCCGGGTCGGGGCTCTCCTGTCCTGGGGGTACCTGCCCCGGCCTCAGCCCGGCTCCTCGCGGGGCCCCTCCCCCTTGGAGGCCTTTTGTTTCTTTATTTCTTTTTCCCCGTCTTTCTACCTTGATAGAAGCGCGAACTCTTCTCCCTGTAGCATTCCAGCTGGTGTCTCTTTAAATCTCAGGCCGAATTCGTAGATTTTTCAGGATGATTTGAAGGTTATCTAGGTAATTTGGTGGGGACAGGTGACTTGGGGACCCTACTCTTCTGCCATCTTGCCCCTCCTCCCCGGTAAGTCCTATTCTTGATCCTCTTTCACAGAGGGAAACCCGAAAGCAGAGTGAGTTGAAACAACTTCTTCAAGGTTGAGTAGCTTGGAAAAGGTACGGATTTCCACATGACTAATGGCAAAAGGAGAAGAGGCACTTGGCAGATGATGCCATCTTCTTCATGAAGCCACATGAATTCTAACCGTAATCCATTTTGGAGAAGCAAAGAGCCTCATTGCTAAGATTTTTGATTTGACATAAAAGGGATTTTTTCCTGCCTGACGGCCCTTCTCTTCCCTAGCTACAGCAACTGGATTTTTCCCTTGGGAGAATCACTGTCCCTCATCTAAAGCATGTGATTTGAAAAGCGGGTCTGACCCTTTATCTCCAAGGCTGGACAATCAATCAGGCCTGGGGACTAGGTGAGAAATCAGCATCCACCATCCAGACTTTTGTTCCGGCTTTTAGGCCTGCTCTTTCTGGTAGGGATGTTAAAGCTGGGATAGCTGGTGGCCATCTTGCCATGGTTGGAGAAACTCTGAGATTTAAAGTAACCCAGGGGGCACTGATGCTGGGGGACTGAAAGAAATAAATTCCTAATGATGTTATTTGAGTGCCTGGATTTTGGTTGTTGTTGTTGTGTTGTTTTTAAAGATTTATTTATTTGACAGCACATGGCCAGAGAGCACAAGCAGAGGGAACCTCAGAGGGAGAGGGAGAAGCACACTCCCTGCTGAGCAGGGTGCCTGGGGCTCAGCTTCAGATCGCTGGGATCATGACCTGAGCCAAAGGAAGACCCTTAACTGACTGAGCCACCCAAGCACCTCCTGAGGCCCTGGATTTAGCCATACTTGAGCTTCTCATTACAGAGCCTGTAGACTTCTTAGTTACTTGAGCCAATAAAGAACGTTCACTGTCAAAGCCAGTTTGAATCAAATTTCTGTCATTTATGGCAAACCGCCCTGTCTAAAAGTGTACAGATCACTTTTCTGGACCATTCTGCTGCCCTGGGAGCCTCTGTCCTTTCTGCAACAGATCTTGGAAAGTTAGGCTGATTTCCTTTCTCTGAAGCTTCCACCAACATCCACCTATTCTTACATGGAGCTTTGCTCTTTGAACCTTCAATTCCTTATTGACACCAATACCAAGAACAGTTCCTTTTCATTTAAAGGCTGTAGGCTCATCATTTTAAAGAGAAAACCGGTCACATAGAAAATCAGCATACAAAAGTTTGAAAGTGGAAAAATCTCACATGTTCCGACAGCTGTGGCAGTGTTTTGGTGTTCAGTGTGGTAGCCGTGAACCATCGCTGTCTACTGAGCACAGCAAATGTAGCCATTGTGAGTTGGAAGCTGAATTATTTATTTATTCAATTTCAGTCAAAAATTAAAGTGCATATTTGATTTAGTTATTGGAAAATATTTTTATGCATGCTTGGAACAACTCGAGCATATGAATTTTTCTTACCTACTGTACTTTGTAAATCTAAATACTGATCCAGTATTTCTGATAAAAATGTAGTATCTGAATTGACATATGGTATAAGCATAAAATACACATAAGATTTCAAAGATTAGATTTGAAAAGAAGCAAAAATGTTTAATTTTTATATTGACCACATGTTGAAATATTTTTGATATAGTGAGTTAAAAGTGTTTTAAAGATTTGAGAGAGTGGAGGGGAGGGGCACAGGAAGAGGGAGAGCGAGTGGGGAGTCAAGGGAGGGGCACAGGGAGAAGCAGACCATCTTAAGTCCACTCCACACTGAGCGCGCAGCCAGATGCAGGGCTCAATCTCATGACCCTGAGATCATGACCTGAGCCAAAACCAAGAGTTGGAGGCTCAATTAATTGAGCTACCCAGGCCCCACTAAAAGTATTTTAAAAATTTACATGTTTCCTTTTACTTTCTCAAACATGGCTCACATTATATTTCTTTGGACAGTGCTGGTTTACAGTTTCTGTGTAACCAAATCAGTGATTTGAAGACCCTACTTGAAGACCCTATGTAAGGCAGAGTTCACCAAACCTATAGTCATGGTGTTTTGTTCTGACAGTGTTCAGGATTTGCACCTGTACTCTGGAAAAAGCATTAAAGAAATGTGTCAGCAACCCCTCTTATGTTAGTCTTCTTATAAAAGTCTAGAACCATCTAAGTAGTTTTTATTTTTCATGTCATTATTTGATCAATGAACAAACCTTCTGCTTGTTCTTTATTTGATACTCTTATAGTTAAGGGTATAAAACATAAGTTCCTAAAAAATAAAAAATGGGGTAATATTTAATGCAAAATATTAGATGTTCTAGATTATATCCAGAAATCTTCCCTTATTATATTTCTTTGGTTGCTGTTTTGTTAATTTTTTAGATTATTTTTAATGTTAATTTTTAATTTTAATTTTAATATTATACAGGTCCGATATTTTAATGAAATCAACTGGCAACCCTGGGAAAACTCTGCTTTGTTTCATTTTTTCCACTTTCCAGACATCATCACTCTAGAGTGCTTCTTTCCACTCAAGCTGGAAGATACAATTGCAGCAAAATGGTGAATATGGGCTCAAGCTGCAAGGGACCTGCCAACTGGGAGGCTCCTGGCCCAGTAGGTCCCCTCCTGCATGGTAGAGACTCCCTTCAGATTTTCCTTTTAAGCATTCAAAGATCCCTTGGCACAAACAATAAAACAAACATATGCTCTTCACCCTGGAAAGCTGAAAAGCAAAAGATTGTTTGTTTTTTAAAGGACTTCATTGTAAATCCAGAATATACCCCTCAAACCATGTGCCAGCCATTTGCCTGCTTGCTCTCTGATCCATTCTCCACACTTATGCTCTCCTCTACATTGCAGAAGGCTCCTCCTGCAAGCTACATTTCTCAGACTTTCCAGCCAACTGGCTTCTGGGTCAGTTCAACCCATCGAAGGTATGGGTAGGAGATAGGAGGGGACAGTACACTGAAGACAGGGAGAAGATAAGAAGCTTATCTTCCCCCCTCTTTCTTTCTGAAGATGTGTCATCTTTGGTAGTGGCTTTTGTGTCTTTAGTTTTCCAGCTCTTGTCAAACAACCCTTTATTCTATGACCTTATATGTAAAAATTTAAAAAAGGCACCTAAAATAATGCTGTAAATTGATTATGGACTTACAGTTAATATTTTAAAATGGATATGTATACATGTTGAATTATGATTATGGTTGATGGACTGGATCAGAGAAGGCCACTGGGGGTTCAGATTAAAGGGGACCTGATGTACAACTGTAATGAATATTTTATTCTTTTACAAAAAGAAGAGAGGCCATAACATGAAGGAGAAAAGAAAAACCACACTTCTTGACATTTTGGGGGAGAAGAAATGAGCTTTAGCATAATATATTTTTTTCTTAAGGTTTTTTTCAGGAATTGTATAAATATCATTAGTTTTCTGTTGCTACTGCAACAAATCACTGGATTTGGTGGCTTAAAACAATACCAACTTATTATCTTACAGTTCTGGAGGTCAGAAGTCTGACCCAGGTCTTATGGAGCTAAAATTAAGATGTCAGCAGTGTAGCCATCCTTTCTGGAGGTTCTAGAAGAGAATCTGTTTTCTTCTGTCTCTACCAGCTTCTAGAAGCCAGCCACATTCCTTTTGGCCCCTTTATCCATCTTCAAAGCCAGCAAGATTACACATCTTTGACCATTCTTCTGTAGTCATATTTCCCTCTGACTGCAGCAGGGAAAGTTTGTATGATTTTAAGGATCCATGTAATTAGGTTGGACCTACCCAGATAATCAGGATAATGCCACATCTCAAGAACCTTAATTTAATCACACCTGCAAATCCCCTTTTTGCTATGCAGGGTAACATATCCACAGGTCCTAGGGATTAGGATGTGGACATTTTGAGAGAAAGGTCCATTATTCTGGCTACCATGATAATTTATAATAGAAGATACACTCCATCTGTTAAACCAATGGCTCTCTCCATCTATCTAGCACGGATGTAAACCCCTTCATTTAGCATGCTATTTTTCTGAGAAGGCAACATTTTTATGCATGTTCAAGTCTATAGCAGTGAGGGTGTTCCTCATCTGATTATGCATAGCTGAGCAGGAAACTTGCTATACATTTTTACAATAGAATGTAATGAAAATTTTACCAGTTCGCTAAGATGGTTCTCATCAGGACAGCCAGGCAGGTCTCAAATTAAAGTTATGACAGAGCTGCCTTGCAGATATTTCTCCCAATGAACAGACAAGCATCACTTGCTCTAACTGTTGCTTTGCTATCGCAAAATCATTTTGCGATAATGACAGACTAACACAGTTCTATGAGATATTACACTTTGTACTAGTTGCAGAGATTCTGCTGAAAATAGGTCAGTTTCTTATGAAGTAAAATTTTGCTGAACTGGTTAGTTGTCTAGAAACTGGGGCTTGGAACTAATTATTAGAAAATGCTCATGTTCATTGACCTATGAGGAGCAAGTCTTCCTTCCCAAGCAGATTAGCTTCTCTTTAAGGAGAGAGGTAATGAATTTCAGAACTTTGCAAAGAGATCACAAGTAGACATTTGATTAAGCAAACAAGATAAAGCAAGAAGTTGGTAGATAATCATGAAAATAGTCCTTGTCAAGTCTTTCCACATTTCACTGAGCAATTGCATTCCTCCAGCAAACAAAGGAATAACACATTAAATGTTCAAGAAGTTGAATTGTGCAATTAACCATTAGAAATATTCAAGCTGCTCTTCCAGTTTATCAGAGGTTAACTGCTTTTTTTCCTGTCATCCTTTTGTAGGGCTTTTGTATGCTTTGTTTCTGAAAAGTGATTTCAGGAGCTAGAAATTGTTTCAAAACTTAAGATATAAGAAAGGGGACATTTCTGTGACTTCATAGCTCAAGTCAAACATTGTTCATGAATTTAGCAAAACATCTAATCATAGTTATTTTTTTTTCCTGGCTGATTTTTCTTTTTCTTGGACTAGTGGAAACCAAGACAAGTAGGGGTATTGCTAGTGGGCTGCGAAGACCTATTACCCATCCCACATTGAGCTGGGAAGTTGTGGGCAGCTGTATTGTCGGCACCTGCTTTCTCTAGGCCCAGCTGTAGGCTGTGAACTTCACAACTGCCCCCATGATGCAGCGTTCTTTGTTTTACAAGACCAGTGCTCTAACCCCTGAGCTATGGAGCCGACCACCAGCGTTCTTGGTTTTAAATTCATTCTCATGCAGCCTCCCTTTTATGGATGCTTCCACTTTTGAGGTATACAGAGTTGAGTCTTCTATTCTCCCAGTCTTGAGAAATTCAACCCTGTCCCTGGCCTGGCTTCTCTGTAAGGGAGAAGGTGAAAATCGCCTTTTCATTCATTCCATAAATATTTATTCAATTTCATCTTAGATTAGGTTCACTCAAAAGTAGACCCATAAAGAAGATAAAGTAAGCAGTTTTTTTGGGAGGTGATCACATGAAACACTTAGTAGGTAAGTGGGGAATGAGATAGGAAGGGAAGGCAATGATAAAGACTGCATTACCGGGACGCCTGAGTGGCTGTCCGCCTTGGGCCCAGGGCGTGATCCTGGAGTCCCGGGATTGAGTCCCACATCGGGCTCCCAGCATGGAGCCTGCTTCTTTCTCTGCCTACATCTCTTTCTCTCTCTGTCTCTTATGAATAAATAAAATCTTTATATAAAAAAAAGACTGCATTACCAAGTTAAGTTACCACTGTGGGCAACTGGAGCCCAAGCCCACTGGGGAACTCTGGGAGCCATGTAGAAGACCCAGAGTTGATCTGTCTAGGACAGGGGAGCTGGGCTGTATATCCACCAGTCCCTAAGGATTGTTCGTGGAGGCCTACCAGTAATTAATTTCCCAGACTGTCAGTCAACTGTGCTGAGGCCAGAGTGGCTTTCTGCTGTTTGGAAGAAAGCCCTCTGGCAAAGAGATGCAGATACTGGCATTTGGAAGTAGAGCAAACTCACATTGTAGTGGTAAAGTTTGAGACAATAAGACAAACAACTTTGTGTTTCAGCCTGAGTAAGGCATTGAAATAAGTGTTGGAGAAAAGGCTAATCTACTCCAACTGGCATGTTAAGCAGGAGCAGCTATGTTTTGCTGTGTGCTCAGAATGATGCAAGGTGCTGTAGAGGAAGCAGCAAAAGTAGGAGGCATGGTCTCTCCCTGATTCTGAGGTGCTTATCAAATAGCGAAGATAGCCCTGACTTCATTATGTAATCTGGGCAAATGAGCAAAATATAATGCTGCTATAGGTGTTAGGGTAGGATGGGAAAAACTTCATGGAGAAAGCAAGAAATAAAGGAAGGAAAGTGTTTGCAGAAACAGACAAAGCCCGTATAGCTGGAGGAACTGCAAAAAAAAAAAAAAAAAAAAAAAAAATTCAGTATGGAGACAAAGTTAGCCTAGCGTGTTGATAGACAGTGAACAAGCCCATGTGATTGGAGTAGATGAGACCTGTTCAAGAGTGAGAATCTTCTTGCTGTAGGACAAGGCCATCCTGAGAGGTTTGAAGGCAGAACAAAAAAAGTCTTGGCTTACTATTCTCCTAGAGATGTCTGTCATTGCCTTAAGCCTATAATCCCATGTGAAAAAGTCCACCCATGCCACAGTACTGCTGAAGAAGTGGCTGTGTCTCAGAAGAGGACCCTGCTTCCACAGTTGCATCTGATTGAGATGGGGAAGACATCTGACCTCAGGTGGGCTAATTAGATTCTGGTGTTTGGGTTTTGGGGTTTTGTTTGGGGTTTTTTTTTTTCCCCTGGTATTTGACATTTGGACCTAAGGCAGTAAGAGTTCGAATAAGCTGGTTTTCTGTAGAATGAGGGCAAGTGTTTTGTTTCCTTAGTAAGCCACAGCCATGTGCAAACAATTACATTAAAGCTTCACAGGAAATACTGAATTGCAGCAAAATGAGTTTATGCATTGAGAGAATCAGAGAAGGGAGGAGACCATGTGGCCCCCCAAATTTACAGATAACTTTCTAATCCCCAAACCCCAAGGCATGGTATATTTCTGTAAACTTCCCATTCAAACTGATTAGAGTGGGTTTCTCCTCCATGGAAATCAAGGACCCTTGACTAAGACAAAATGGTAGCCATTAATTTGCATATTGCCAGTGCTCCAAGCTGGTGATCCACAGAAGAAAACCTTGAGATGAGAATCATGTGCAAATGGTTTCTTAAAGGAGAGCTCCAGGGAGACCATAAAGAAATAGAGGAAGCAAGAGGGGAGGGAAAGAAGTCAAGCAGGGCGTGGATTCAGACTAAGTTGGTGGAGCCTGCAGGAGGTGCTGCAGTGGAAGTCAGGTCTCAGGTTTGCTTTCATCCTTAACCCCAGGCAAGGGTGGTGTTTTCACTCTGCCCTGTCCCAAGGATGCATTTAGGCAAGACCCTTGCCCTCAACTTCTCTGTAGCCTAGTAGCTGGAGATGAACTTGCAAAACACATAGGCAACTAGAAAAATGGCTTCCAGGTGGTAGAGGAAATCTAGACCCAAAGGAAGTTCTCTGCAAACAGTGAATGCTTTAACATCTGTGTGCCCCACCTTCACCCACCCCAAATAGAGAACCAAAGAACGGCATAAGCGTGGCTAATTCCTCCTGGGTACTTTCAGGTTTTCCCTCTAGAAAGCAGGATTTCCTGAAGGATGACTGTTGAAGGAATGTGATAAGGATCAGCCAGAGCCCAGTGTACACTCACAGCCTTGACCCAAGAAGAGAGAAAAGTAAATATTAAACCCAACATCAATAAGACTGCTGTGTGCTTTTCATTTCCTCTTTTCCCTAAAGGCATGTTAGCTCTTTCAAAGACTAGGAACATACTGTTTTAAAAAAATAAACAGGGTCAGGCTGCCAAGAAAGCAGTGGGCATTTGCTTGCAGTAGTGGGGTTTTTACCCAACGTGACCTCTATGTAGGGTGAGAATTGTCGAAGTATGGACCAGAATTTACGAGGCTTTCAGGAGTCTTAAAGGCTCAAACTGATGAAATGTTGAGAGCTTTTTCTTTATTATGAGCAAATGATACACCATATGTCACTTTATTTTTTTTATATATAAGCAAGTGCTATATACTATTAAACTACTATATGAAGAATTCACTATTACTGAACTTTGAAATTCGTATATTTTAGGTAGTACACTATTGAAGTTTACTGAGAACAGTAATTCAGGATTCCAGTGAAAGTCAGCTTCCACTAAGTATTTCACAGCTGCACACAGGTGGATAGAAGGAATTCCCACAAGGCTTGGGGAAACCCTGAGAAGTCCTCCCCAGTGGGATCATTTATAGCTCTTACTTGGAGCAATGCTTGCTTCTTAATCATTAGCTGTTGTTGGCTCAAACTCCTCTTAATCTACTTTCTTTAGCATTTGGCTCATTTTCTCATGTTGTTCTCTCCAGAAGTAGAGTGTGAGATAAGTTTATAAGTGCAAGTAGTTTATATGGAGAGTGGTCCTAGGAACCACTCGGAGGTGAAGGTGAGTGAGGAGGTAAGACAAGGAAAGGAGGAAAAGCCATCAAAAGTGTGTTAATGAGCAGAATTAACCATGGTAGGCAGCAGGAGCTCGGGCCTTTGGGGACTTTGGAGAGATTTTGCATGACATGCCTCAAAGTTGCTCTACCAGAGAGGTGAGGATTGGGATATTTACCCAACACTTCCCACTGGCCAGGTCTTAAGAGCTACTTCTGGAGGCATCAACACACAGATACTTCCAGCCTTCCTTGCACACTGGATCGTCCTCCTGCAGCCAGAGAAAGCCCTTAGGGAGAGTTGCAGATCGTTTATTAGAGACTGTTCCATGAAAATAACAATCAGAAGAGAGGGCCAGCAGAAGCTGGGCAGGGCACAGGTGTGCTATGAATGAATGCATATTTCAATGAACAGAATTTGGGGCGGATAGTTTTCTAATCATTTCACTTTGAAACACCTGTGCTTTGCATTCCAAAGAACTATGTAAGCCCACATTGCTTAGTAGTCATAGAGAACTTTATGTAAGGATATAATTTTAATGTTGAACTTGGAGGATGGGAAGAAGCTAGACATATGAAGAAGGGAGCATGGTCCTAAAATCTTGGGCATTAGTTTGTCCATTCAGTTTTTGAGTGTAGAACATGGAGATTTATTTTTTTTTATTTTTTTAAAGGTTTTATTTATTTATTCATGAGAGACAGAGAGCGAGGGAGAGGCAGAGACACAGGCAGAGGGAGAAGCAGGCTCCATGCAGGGAGCCCAACGTGGGACTCGATCCTGGGTCCCCAGGATCAGGCCCTGAGCTGAAGGCAACGCTAAACCGCTGACCTACCCGGGCCGCCCTCTAATCTAGTTTCTTAGAAAAAAAATCTCATTGGAGACACAGAAATTCTCAATCTACTCTAAAACATGGTGGGAATGATAATTCAGATACCTGGGACTGGACTTGCCCCAATTTGTCTGGTTATAAACTTTCCCACTTTGTCTTGCCCCTCAGCCCAAAGGTAATTCCATATGTCTCAGATACTAATCTTGAAGTTTGTCTTAGGTTCTTGACACTCTGTGAGTAATTGCAGGGCATTGAAAAGGACTTAAATGAGAAAGAAAGTCTTCCCCAAAGACCTTGTGCCACAGATTTTTTTCTTGCAGTGGGAGTCACTGTCAAATTGCCTGAGTCACACATCTTTTCTTTCCAGTGTAACACACTCCCAAGGGACTTGTGGCTTCATCCTGAGCAAATTCAGTCAGCAGTGTTAGAGGGAATACTAAGAACTTTAAAGAATTACAAAGCCAGCTCAGACCTCAGTTCCTAAAAGATTTCCTGAATTCTTCCAGGTAGAGACAGCATTACTTGTCATCAGACAATGGAGTGTCCCCTTCCATCATATTCCACCATTGATGGCATTGCCCTTCCTTGGGCTTTCTCTGATGATTCTGACTTTTGAAAAAATCATAATCTCCAATACACATAATGTGTATTTGGACTTGTCACCCTCTCTGCACATGATGGTTTTCTACTTTATCACACTGTGATGAATTTCCTTTGATGGAAAACTGTTTTTACATACTATTATAGATTATTTCCATCAACTTTTCTTTCATTAAAAAGGCTTTACAATGAGAATAGACACCTGTACTCTGTAATTTGATTCAATTTTCAATAGCCCTTTACTGTGACCTATTTTTTCCGTATCTAGACATAGAGTTAGCTCTCAATTAAGGTTGAATGAATAAAACATTTTCTTCTTTATAAGAAGATCCAACCTAGTCAAGCTGTATGCAGACTTCAAATATATGTGTTTAAGGAATTCTAGGTATCTGGGTTTCTGACCTTATATCTGAAATCTCATACCAACTTCATTGACTTTGTTTATGTGGTACTGGAGAACAGGAAAGAAAAAAAGTAATACATAAGCATATCTTTACATAACTACAACAGGAAAAAAAAATCCTCACCTCAAAGCTGCAAACCAGTATTTTAATCCACCTAAAACCTCTCTTCCTGTGGTTTTTCAGCCCTCTTAAAAAAATACTTCCAGTGATGGCAAGCTCATTATCCTCCTCAAGGCAATTCAAACAACTTTCAGTTTAAAGAAAAGTATTCGGGGGCCAAATTACAGACAGTTGTAAGTGCTGTGCTAAAATATTTGGATAGCTTTCTGTGTTGGTCATCTTAATTAAGGGAACTCTGCAAAATAAACCACATTACCAACCCACATGGGAAAAGAAAACAATTTATATTGAACCTCAATGTCTCCTGACATCTGTGAAATCCTCATCCCCTAACCAACGTATTTGTTTATCCACCAAATGTGTACCCATTTGGGTCACCATCTCATTAGTGTACTATGAATGACTATGATTCAGTAACTGTATTGAATAGCTTTACTCTCCTTTCAACCGGAAGCTCCAATAAAATCATCTTGACATAAAGGAGTATCTTTCTAGTTCTGCAGTGGTCACATTGCTCTAGAAGGGTCTTTGAGGTAACCAACCCAAGCCATTTGTTCTCCATATGTGACCTAGCACAGGTTCCTTGTGTTCTGACTTCAATTATAGTCAACATCTAAGGTTGATCCCCAAGGGGCACATGAAGGGGTATGGGATACACTAAGCTTCTTTGACAACCCCAGTAGTCACTGTCACAGCTGCCTTCACACAGGCCTCTCCATTTCTAGTCTGAACAGTATCATAGTTTATTGTGCCCCCTCACCACCCCCCTTTGCCAGGTCTCTCATCCCTTCCTACTAGAATGCACTCTCTTACATGCACACCTGATCATGCCATCTTAATTGTTTGCCTCCTTGCCATCTGCATAAAATTCAGACTCCTTACTATGAAAATACAAAGTTGATGCTAACTTCTCCCTTCTTGATCTATCTTCCAACCTTGTGGGGTTAACTTTGTTCTTGGGTAGAATATGCTCCCTGCTGGTTCTCTTCCTCCCAGTCTTTGGCTACACCCATCCCTCAGAGCAAATCCCTACTGCATAGCTTCCAGGAAGCTGGTTTTCCCTCACATTTCCTTCCCCAGCAGGATAGGTTTATGCTCCACTGCATCTTGAGCTTATCTCAAATGCTAGCACTAATCACTCTGTATTGAAATAATTTCCTACACTACATCTTCCCCAAACCTGGAGTTGGATTTATCTTGTAACATCAGGATGTAACATAGTGTAGTTGCCTCATATTGTGAATTCATGATGAATGCAGGTGCTCCAACTCAGAAGTGAATAAATATTCAGCACACTGGAAAATCTAATCATGCTGCTGAAGACGGTTCTATGGAATATACCTTTTGATTGAACTCTGAAGTAGCTAGGTAATGATTGCTTTTATTGGAAGCACTAAAATATTAATAGTAGTGATCTCTGGTAGTTTTCCCCTGGATGATGTCTTTGTCTTAATTTTTATATTCCCCAAATTCTGTGTAAGGAGCCAAATGGATTACATTTATAACTAGAAACAAAGGTTAAGAAACATTGTATGTTATTTTGCATTTGCATTTACCCTTATGGCAAATGTGTGCAGAGCAAAAAGACTGGAATAAAGTCCTTAAGGGGTGGTCAGTGGTTTTCTCTAGAGTTGGATAAGAGGTGACTTTTTTCTTTTTCCTTCTAATTTGCATTTTTCCTGTATGAGTATGTATTCCTTTTACAATAAAAAAGTTATATTTAAGTTTTCAAAAATTAAAGAACATGATTTAATAATTGGAATAGTCAAATAATCAAACCACCTCCTATCAAGAGATTACTGAACTTACTCAAATCATATTTATTGTCAAGCCACTTAGTTATTCTGAGATCCCATGGAAAACAACATACATACAAGAATCTATCATTTAAAATGGAAAAATATAACTCTACAAATTATAAAACTAAAAAATTTGTCTTAGACTTTTTGGAAGTTAAGCGTATCATTGGACTGGGAAGAGAACCTAAGTCCAGTTGTGAATTATAGAGTTGGTTTTTAATGGAATGTAACTATTTCTGTTGCCAAATCTATTATCCTTTGGCACATGATACACCAGAGATTAAAGTTCCATATATTTAGTAAAATATTAGTAAAAAATTAGTAAAATTAGTAAAAATTTAGTAAAACTTTACTGTGAAGCAGTAAAAATAGCTTTAGTCATAATTTATACAGGTGCATATTTATAAGTAGAGCATAAATATTTGAGAAAAAAGCAAAGAGAAAGGTAGAAACCAACATTATTTTAGAATTTCTTTTTATTTTCTTCTTTAAATCCATATGCTTTGCATTTATTATGAGTTAAAACTAAACACTCCTTCACTATTTATCAAACAAGACTTCTCTCAATTGCATTTGGTGAGAGTGGAGTAAAAATCAGTTGATTATGGTTATTTATTGAAAAGGAGATTAGATATTAGTTTTTAGCCATTATGAGTTGTCTTAAAGTTCTTGAATATTATCAATTATCAATCAACTATATTATTAATTATTGATAATATTGAATTGAAAATATGATTTACAAACTCATCAATAATTTTCATGAATGATTAAATGTCAGAGTAGACACTTCTAAAGTGTCCTCTAATCCGAGGCCTGAGAATGCTATCCTTAGAGCTACACAAATGCTAATACTTAAGACACGGAAGGCCAGCAATGATTGAACAATGGAAACATGGATGTACTTAGTACTTCATAGTGGGCTGGATAATATTTATTGTCCCACTGTGTCCTCAACACAATTCTATGAAGAAAGTCTATTAGAGTAGTCAACACCTTGTAATCTTAGCTGCTTAGAACCTACCATGACAGAACCTTTCTGTCATGTCCATTGACAGGCAGTTCTGGACCTTGCTCTGTGTGTCCTGGGCTGACAGAAGAGCCAGCAGCAAAGGGAAGTGGAGCTTAAAGACTCTCAAGCCTCCGACTCAAATTGCAGCCTGGCAATGACAAACATCACTTATGCTCACAACTCATTTGTTCACCACTAGTTGCCCGGAACCACCCAACCATAAGAGGGCAGGACAGGAAGTACAGTCCTACAGTGTGTGGGGACAGTCAGGAAATATTGGTGAATAGTACTAGCCAGTACTACAGTGAGTGAATGTCACTAGTTTACACACGAGGAAACAATCTGCGAGAGGTCAGTTTGCCAAGTCATATAGCTAGTAAGTGAAAGGGCTGAGATGCTATTAAGGAATTAAGTGTGAAGGGATCCCTGGGTGGCGCAGCGGTTTGGCGCCTGCCTTTGGCCCAGGGCGCGATCCTGGAGACCCGGGATCGAATCCCACGTCAGGCTCCCGGTGCATGGAGCCTGCTTCTCCCTCTGCCTATGTCTCTGCCTCTCTCTCTCTCTCTCTCTCTGTGACTATCATTAATAAAAAAAAAAAAAAAATCTTTAAAAAAAAAAAAAAGGAATTAAGTGTGAATTCCAAGCCTACCAATTCTATGACATCTAGAAAGACATAGATATATTAGAAATTGAACAGATTAGCAGGTATCTCACTGGTCTCACTTTTGTGAACTCTGAAATCCCTTAGCTATACTTCCGGCTGCCTGCCTCAAAAGCTGGAGACTAAAAATAGTGCCTTTTTTTTCCCAAGATTTTATTTATTCATGAGAGACACAGAAAGAGAGAGGCAGAGACACAGGCAGAGAGAAGCAGGTTCCACGCAGGGAGCCTGATGTGGGACTCGATCCCGGGACTTCAGGACCACACCCTGGACCAAAGGCAGGCACTAAACCGCTGAGCTATCCAGGGATCCCCGTGACTTTTTTTTAAAAAACCAGAGCTGAATTCCTTATGCTAATGTACTGGCGCATGGAGTTCTTGGGTAATTTATTGACTATCAGGAGCAATGTGACTTGCAATGACTTGGAAGATGTTGTTAGCAAGATAAAGCCAAATAACCCTCAGAAGAGTCAATACTATCCATCCAATTTGCTTCTGTGATGTGTGTTTTTCATTAAGATGACTTACAGACAGGGCTGTTGCTTGCCGTAACTCCAGGAGCACGGTTCATATAGTACCCTGTGGTCCTGGCATAGGGTTGTGCAATGCATTGTGCAAAAAACATCTGCCCTCCTCCAGGGCACATGTCCTACTTTCCCTCCGATTTCAGCCCCTCTCCTCCATGGCATTTCACCTCTTATAAGTAGGTGTTAGAAGGGAGGAAATTATCAGTAAAGCATTGAGAAGTCTATACAAATTTTGCCTTCCTGTTGAGGGAGGGCTTAGCCAATGAAAGTTCTTTCTGTCATTTCCCTTTTGGCATTTGACAACTTGTGACTTTAAGCACCTGCTGTAGATGGTGCAGCACCAAGCAAACAACACATTCACATTGCTTCTACATAATCTCCAGGAAGTGATCTCCACCTAGGCTGCGCAAGAATACCCCGGGTGTTTTCAGAAAATCCCCTTGCCCTTTTCCCCACCCTTGGGATCTGATTTGATTGGCCTGGGATAGGGCCATGGATAGTTTACAAAGCTTCTCAGGTGGCTTTAATAGTAGCCTCTGTTGAGAATCACTGACTTAAGAAATAGTTAAAAAGTATTCTGAGACAGGGTTACTACTAGGAAGTTCAACTTCCTAGACGACTGTACATTGGAGAACTATAACAGTGCTCTGTGAAAACAACGAAGAAAGATGAACTGTAATAGATTTGATTACTGCACCTACCAATTTGGTGTCTGGCCCACAATTTTGCCGAAGCTCATTCGTACAGCCATATTGCCAAATCTGTTAGATCACTGGTTCTCTTTTTTTTTTTTTTTTTTTAAAGATTTTATTTATTTATTCGTGATAGAGAGAGAGAGAGACAGAGACAGAGACATAGGCAGAGGGAGAAGAAGGCTCCATACAGGAAGCCCGACGTGGGACCCAATCCCGGGACTCCAGGACCACGCCCTGGGCCAAAGGCAGGCACTAAACTGCTGAGCCACCCAGGGATCCCCAGATCACTGGTTCTCAACTTTGTAGTTAATGGTGGTTGTGAAAAGCTTTTATTTATTTATTTATTTATTTATTTATTTATTTATTTATTTTTCTTGAACCTGCTCTTGATGTGCAAATGTCACTTCCAGGTCTGAAAAGCTTTTAAAATTCAGACACCCTGTCCCTACCCAAGCCCAATTAAAGCAGAGGCTTTCTGGGTAGAGGACAGGTAGGTTTTGTTTCGTTTTGTTTTTTTGTTTTGTCTTTAAATGTTCTCTCGCTGATTCCAAAATGCAGCCAAAGTCAGGAACTACTAGTTACTTTTAGTCAATATTGTATTAAACTTCATAGCAACTTTTTAAAATTGGCTCTTCCTTCTTCATGGGAACCAGTTACCTTGGCTTCCATGACTCCACACTCTCCTGTGTTCTTCTTTTCTTCCAATTTCTCTATTTTACGATGTCACTAAACATAACACCTCCCAAACAGGACCCTTGATCTCAGATATGTGCTTTTTGATGCCTTCTTTGCTCTCCTATGCAATGCAATATCTCCAGTTGTATAAGCCAGAAATCTGGGAGGTGATTTCAGTGCTGTCACTCCTCAGACCTCACCCACAAATCCAGGCCTTAGTCATATCCCATCTTGTCTACCTCCAAACACACTTCAAAGCCACCCTCTTCTCTATGCCTCCATAACTGCTTTAGGCATTTCTTGTCGCATCTTGTTGCCCTAAAACCTAGTGCCTTAAAACCATGAATGTTTTATATTGCATCCAGCTTCTATTGGTCAAGAATAAAGGAATGGCTTACCTGGATGATTCTGGCTAGGGGTCTCTCATGAGACCAACATGAGATATTGGCCAGGGCGGCAGTCTTCTGAAAGCTTGACTAGCACTGGAAGATTGGCTTCCAATGTGGCACATTCACATGGCTGGAGGGTTTGTGCTAGCAGGTGGTGGGAAGCTTCAGTTCCTTCCCACATGGAACTCTCCACAGGGCTGCTTGAGTGTTCTCAGGACATAGAGGTTAGATACCTCCAAAGTGAGTAATCCATAAGAGAGCAAACAGGAGCCTGCAGTGTTTCTTTTGGCTGATTTTTAGTAGTCACACACCATCATTTTTGTATGATCTTATTGGTTACCCAGATTAACTCTGTTTAATGTTCTAAGGAACCACACCAGCATGTGAAAACTGGGAGGAAGTGGATCGTGGGGACTGATTTGGAGACTGGCTAACACAACTGCCAATACTCTAAGCTGTGCTACAATCATAAGGAACCACATATTTTAATAATATTAAAATACCCTGACTGATCACTTCTAACTTTGTCATTTCAGCGTTTTCTATAAAGCAGCCATAATGATGTTTTTTCCCCCACAATGACCTTTTAATAGAGAGAATTGGATCATGTCATCTGTCTGCTTGCACCCTTTAAATGCCATTATATTGAATTTAGAAAGTCACACTCCTTACTCTTCTCTGCAAGTCCTCAACATCTGATTCTAGCTTCTCTTTCAACCTCATCCTCCACTCTCTCCCCTCCACCACTGTCTTTGTTCAAGGCCATTCTGGTCTTCCTTGGTGCATACTCCTTACCAAGCCAGGCTCTCTTTCACTTCAGAGACTTTGAGGTGATTTCTTGTGTACAGACTGCCTCCCTCGCTCTCCTCTCAATCTGGCAGCTGCCGCTCATTCTTTAGGTCTTAGATACTTTCTCAGAGAAGACCTCCCTGCCTCCCAATCTAAAACTTCACCCAGTTACATTCATCACAATTCATAATGATACTTTGTGTTTACTTACTGTCTTTACCCATCATGGCAGCAGGTACCAAGGAAGCAGTGAGTGAGCTTTGTTCAGATTCTACACCAGGTGCCTAGAATGCTGACAGGTAACTAGGAGATCCTTAATATTTACTGCAAGCAACGAATGAACGAATGACTTATAGTCTTCAAGTGAGGATTCCACTTGAACTCCCCCAGTTTCAATTTGTGTTTCTCTTAAGCTTTGCCATCAATTTCAATGCTAGAAGGTGAGAAAATAGAGCTGGGAAAACCAGACACAAACAGAGAAGTTTAGATAAAAATGAAAACTATTCTCTCTTTATTCCGATAATACATTTTCCTCTAAAACCTGAAAAGGATTAACCTTTTTGGACTATTGATTTTTTAAAAATGGTGCAGAAAAGATTTAAGAACATTCTTCTCTATTCAAAATGATTTCTATAAGTAGAAAAGGTGATCTAGAAAAGCCCCAAACCAATTACCGCATTTGAATCGATAAGTACATTTTATATTTTTTTTTTGTCAGACACTTCTCACCAAATGGCTTAGAGAATATCATCTGTTCTTGTTTTTTTGTGCATTCCTACTCACACATATCAAATGAGGAAAAGCCCAAGGCGAGGTGCTCACATTTGCATCATAAAACACGTGGCACATTTAGAAATTGGCACTATAAGAGTAGCTTTCATGCTGCAGAACACATTTATCTGCTGATGTGTGGTCTAGGAAGTGTTTTTATCCTACCAGTTCTGCCTCCCACCCTACCCTCCAAAAAAGAAACACTCTTTTTTTAATATATATTTTATTTATTTATTCATAAGAGACACACAGAGAGAGGCAGAGACATAGGCGGAGGGAGAAGCAGGCTCCATGCAGGGAGTTCATTGTGGGATTTGATTCCAGGACCCCGGGGTTACACCCTGGGCAAAAGGCAACCTCTCAACCACTGAGCCACCTAGGCATTCCCAAAAAGGAAACACTCTTGCAAAGTCATTTGTAAAGGGGTTTTGAAACCCTTTGCTCGCTGCTAATGTGCAATTCCTTCATTTTTCAGAATGATTGACAATTTCTATGCATATTGGAGCCTGGGGTAGAGTTGAGACTCAAATAGAAGCATGGTGGAGTAAGGGGAGCCCTTGACCAGAGGGCACTGATTTAGAAGACTTGTTTCAGACACATACATAGCTGTGTTAGGAGTGGCAGAGGGGAGGGTTAATATAGTCCAGTAGAAAGAAACAGGGAAACACCAAGAAACAGATGCAGGAACTCAGGAGTGTAACAGGGATGGATTAGCATAAGAATAAACCTCTCTACAGGGGACCAGGCACTAAGGAAGTAGTACATGCATGATTTTCAGTTGCTTACCAAGACTAATTTTAAAATAATTTAAGTGTATATTACCTTACATCTTTGATGTGGCAGGAAAATCCCTTCAGGGATTTATAAAGTAACCATATGGATTTGGGTAAGTATTTGATTCCTATTTAATTCTGCTGATTCTCCCCTTACCCTAGGAATTTCCTTGATTTTAGTAACACCACAGTCGCTGGCACTTTTCAAAATGCTTGAAGGGCAGCCCTTTTGTACTAGGGCCCATAACACAAACCAACTTAATCAAAAGAGAACGTGATGGCCCATGAAGCTTAGGACCTCCAGGGGTAGACCCAGAGAGACTGCACATAACACTTGAAGTGTGTCTCCTTCCTGGGCTTGGGGGCAATCACTCTCCAGTTCCCCTGCTCCTTCAGCTCTACTTAAATTTACATGAGCTCCAATCTCAGACAGAATGTGCCTGTACCACGGCACAGAGGTCCACCCACGGCTCTAGGCTCACAACCTGTCAGAATCTCAAGTGAAGAGGTAGTCTTTCCCAATCAGGCCAGTAAAAACCCTGGCTGGGTTTTCAATGGATCTAGTTTGGGCCTCTTTCTCCACCCAGTTTCTCTTTCTGTTCTCATTAGACTGCCTTCCTTTCATCTCTTGGAACAAGTCTGCCCTGCAAAATGCTATTCGTTCCATCAGACTCTTCTCTTCCATCAGGGTCAACTTAATTCCCCATCCTTCAGATCTCAGCTAAAATGCCATTTCATTGGTGTGAAGTCATCTGATGTTGTAGTGACTCTGTGAGTTTCTACATTGTCTCAGGATAGGGTACCTTGCAGCTATACAAGGCTAGCACTATGCTGATCTCCTGGGATGCCTCCGGATAATGAGAAAACATGGCATCTAGGACTTTATAATGTGTGGTTTAAAATTCAAAATTCCTCTGGAAGCAACCTGTATTAACTTAACTAGACTTTCTAGGATGTATAGATTGATAGTTTGCATCTGTTTTAACAGGTCATACAGTCTTCCTGATTTTTAATATGGCTAGTGATACAAAAGACCCTTCAACAAACATGTATCTGGGCCCATGGTTCTTTTTTTTTTTTTTTTTTTTTTTTTTAAGATTTTATGTATTTGAGAGAGAGAGAGAAAGAGTACAAGTGGGAGTGAGGGGCAGAAGCAGAGGGAGCAGACTTCCTGTTGAGCAGGGATCCCAATGCAGGATCCCAAGATCATAACCTGAGCTGAAGACAGATGCTTTAACCGATTGAGCCTCCCAGGTGCCCCTGGGCCCAGTTATATTGATAGTATATAATCTGAAGATGAAGTGTATCCTATCCTAAGTAACTAAGAAAGGCCCTGGGGGTGGAGGGGTGGTATGCCTGGAATCTTAAAGCCATATATTATTGCCTATGCTCTGTCTTGCTATTATCATACCCTTTACCTGTATTAAAACCTATCATCAGCATTGGTGAGGATGTAGAGAAAGGGGAACCCTCTTGAACTGTTGATGGGAATGCAAACTGGTGCAGCCACTCTGGGAAACTATATGGAAGATCCTCAAAAAGTTAAAAACAGAACTACCCTATGATCCAGCTGTCACACTACCAGATATTCCCTCAAAGAATAAAAAAATACAAAAAAAAAAGAATAAAAAAATACTAATTCAAAGGGATACCTGTATCTCAAAGTTTATAGCAGCATTATCTACAATAGCCAAATATGGAAATAGCCCAAGTATCCATAGATTAATGAATAGAAAAAGTTGTGATGTATATCAACAATGGGATATTAGCCATTAAAAAATGAAATCTTGCCACTTGCAATGACATGGGTAGATCTAGAGAGTATTATGCTAAGCAAAATAAGATAGCCAGAGAATGACAAATACCATATGATTTCACTCATGTGGAATTTAAGAAACAAAACAAATGAGCAAAGGGGGGAAAAAAGAAAATCAAACCAAGAAACAGACTCAATTATAGAGAACAAACTGATGGTTATCAAAGGAGAGGGATGGGTGGATGGGTGAAATAGGTGACTGGCATTAAGAGTACACTTATAGTGATGAACACTGAGTAATGTAGAGAATTGTTGAATCACTATATTGTATACCCGAAACTAATATTACACTGTATGTTAACTAACTGGAATTTAAATGAAAAAAGAAAACCTTACATGAGTATATGCTGTGGAATCTTGTCTTATGATAATTATCCAAACTTGTGTGATTATCAAATATGTATTTTGTGGTTATTCTATTAAAACATGTCTCTGCTACCAAACTGTAAGCTCTACAAGGCAGGAGCTATGCCTGATTTTGCATTTTATTTTCTCCTCACATGCTTGATACGTGGCGAGTCAGGATTCAACCAGGGAAACAGAAAACCACTTTGAGTACTATCGGAGGGGAAGTTAATGTAAGGATTTGGTGGTGCAGTTGATAGAAGTTGGGTAGCTACTAGGGCACAAGAAGGCAGTCCAGATATTAACAAGCTGGCATCCCCAAGCTGGAGGGACAGGAGGAGGTGGTGATACCACCAGAACCCAGGAACCAGTTTCACCTGGTGGGACCTGGAACCATGGTGGGGTGGTCCGGGGGGAGCTAGTGCCACAGGGAGACAGATACATCTATTGCATGGGAGCTGCCCAAGGCAAACAGAGAAATTTCTCTTATTCCTTTCTTTTCCAATCTTTTATGAGTGTCTGCCTTTGCCAAAATCCAGCTGGAAGCCAGGTGATGCAGAAACCTGGGTATCTCTCCCTGATAGACCACGTGGGGAAAGCAAGAACAGCTCCAGGATTGTCAATATCAGTGCTCAATAAATATATGCTGAATGAATATGACCAAATTGTGTGCAGAGAAAGTGTTGCTGGTTGATTCAAAATTCTAGTGGTGCAGTCTTGAAAAGTCGAGATCTACAACAAAAATGCACATTTTACAGAGAACAGAGCTATCCCATGGAGGGCAGAATCTGGAGACACATAGTCTGCCTGGCTGTGGTCATGTCATGATAATTCTATTCTGACCAATCCTCCTTCTGGCTGACACTCTTCTTTCTTTAGTTGTGCAATATGTTGCTTTAGCTTGGGATCTATTTAAACTTGTCAGGAATACTTTTTCTATTGCTCATTACATTCTTTCTGTCTTAATTTCATTATTTAATTTTTGTGAGGGAATTCTTATTTTTCTTATTTCCAACTTCCTTAAGAGAGGAGCATCATGTTGGAGCTTCCATGCCTCAACAACAAAGAACATAATAATCTCCCAGGTTTAAAGACATACATGGATATGTCAAATCATCTTATAAAAAAGTCACTAAACCTATGGAAATCAAATAATCTTTTATGTATTAGTTCTTCAAAGTCTTATTATTGAAGATAAAAGGGAAAGGCCATCATTATTAATCCTGAATACATACACACACATATGCATCACATAATACTCAACTATTTATCCGGTATAAAAAAATTCTCCAGTGAGTTCCAGAACATTAACAGAATATTCAGTTCTTCTTTGCCCAGATAAAATTCATGATGTAGTAACAATTACCTAAAGATCTAAGAATGTTAGCATGAGCTTATCTGATGTGCACAGATGCCTCATCTGCCTTCATTTATAAATTCCCCCCAGGATCCAAATATTTGGAAAATAATAACACAGTTCAGATGACTATTTACTTCAAACTTATAACTGCATGTAGAAAGCATCTAAATTCTTCACTTTCTTTCTTGTTATACCACCTTCCTCAAAAACAAACTACAGCCTGAGTGGTTCTCTTGGGCACTTTCATGGCTACATAAGGAATATGCTAAACTGTGAATTCAATAAAAATTGCTAAATTAACTGCACTAGGAGTGATTCACTTGTACCAATTAGACATGACCTTATTCTGAGCATGGGGTTTGAATTCCTCTGTCTCTTATGGTTATAATTTTCAATGATTGATAATGCTCAACTCAAGCTTGAAGAAACAAATTATTTTCTCCTTTTACATAGCCGCTGAACTGGTTCTCGTTGCTGTACTTACTCATTTTTTATCCTATGGAATGATTTCAACAAGTTGGAAAGTTTGTAAAAGTTACTTTAAAAAAAAAAAGAGCTTGTCATACAAAATGAACCCCAAGAAGTCACCATCGAAAACTTTACACCCCAACTTTGCACCCATAAATGTGTCCCTTGTAACAGATGCTACCAGATTGCCCTTATCAGCTGGCACACCCATTGCTCTATGGCTGTGGCTGGCAGCTCAGAGCTACCTCCTCTAAAGGACTGCCTTTGGCTGACTGGAGCCAGCTTGTCTCTGTGAGGTTTCTGCCCTCCAGGAGGCCGGCCAATGACTGATGCAGGGTAGACACAACAGCCAGCCTCCTTCCCTTGGGCAGGGCAACCCCCGTGGTACAATTCATCCTCCATGGCTCCCTGTGGAGTCAGACAGACTCTGACTTTCTTTTCCTTATGTCCTCTCCCTCTTTATCCTGGCATCTCTCAGGCCCAGTCCCCGCTAGGAGCACTCCTGCAATAAAGCATTTACACAAGAGTTTCTATCTCAAGCTCTATTTCTACGGAGCTCAAACTAAAACTCCATTTTAATAACCTAACTATTTTGATTCTAGAAGAAGTTGGTTTGGCTCTAGAAACAAAAAAAAGTCAATGTTTGGGCCACTAGAATTAGTATGGCTGGAATTAGTAACTATTTTCATAGCAAATGGACAATGTTCATCTTTCTCTATTAGAAACTAGATGAAGAAAATGTCTATGTGTTTAAATCATTTCAACTGACAGTCTGAAGTTTATTCTGCTTCAACAAACCTTTACTCTTCTGATTGTCTAGGTCTGGATCTTCATCCCTGTGACTTCTTTTGGTTTACCTTGCCCCTAGGGACTGGAAGAAGGTAAAAAACAAGACATTTATTGAGCACTGACTGTGTAGACACAAAAGTAGAAACCTTACACGTGTAACTTCATTTGAGTCTCATGGCGGTTTGTTGAGGGGCAGATTATTATCCCTACTTCATAGAGGATGACCTTGGGATTCAAAGACCATTTGTAACTTGATCCATGTATATGCAGCTAGTAAATGGTAGAGTGAGGATTCAAATCCAAGTCTGCTGACTACAAAAGCCACATTCCTAACCAATTTACACAGTGTCAATTTAAAGATAAGAACAAGCATAGAAGAGAGTATTTCCTTCTAAACTTAAGCATCTACATCTACATTTCTGCATCACTGTTGGTGTCTCTTTTCCCATACTGCACCCACCCTCAGCTTCTGCATGCTTCCTAACCAGCAGTTCCCACAGGACCCACAATTCAACTCATTGAACTGCTGTTGAGCACTGGAATAGCCTTATCAGTACCCCCAAGGCTAGTTATTAACAGATGTAGGAATCTAAAAGCTCAATCCTTTTTGCCTGTTCTCTATAGCTCCCCATGGGTTAAAATGAAGCGGGGGCTTCACCAGTAAACTCATCCTTATCTGGCTTCTTTAACTTCTCTGTTTTGCTTACCCTTGCACCCCAACTGGTTTCCTCAGTTGCATTTTCTCAACAAATCACCTGCTCCCGAATTCCTGGCTCAGTGTCTCCTTCTGAGTGAATCATAACTAAGTCAATATACATAAAGGAATAAAACGGGCAAATACTAATAAAATTACCTTGGCATTCTGGACTTCTGGAGGAACTTGTTTTGTTTTCCCAAGAAATAATTTTGTTGTTAATTGAAAAGTAATACATACTCATTGTTAAAAAGGATAAAAATATAAATTAAGACAGTAAAAGTCCATTCAGAATTCTAAAGCCCAGAAAAACTACTATTTGAGTGTTGCATATTTACACATCTGAGATTACTATACATACCATTTATACTGTTTTTTAAAAGATTTTATTTATTGGAGCATGTGAGTGCACAAATGGGGAGAGGGGTTAAGGGGGAAAGAGAGAGAGAAGCAGACTTCCCACTGAGCACAGAGCCTGACTTGGGGCTCAATCCCAGGACCCTGGGATCACGACCTGAACCGAACCCAGATGCCTAAGTGACTGAGCCACCCCCAGTGTCCCTATACTGTTTTTTAAAATTTCTTTGACATGCTGTTTTTATGCCAATAAAATTTCCTTTACAAAATATTTTTTAACCTTATATAGTGTTCTGTACTATAATTTTTGGGGGTGGGACCAAGCCCTCAGGTGATGTTGCTGGTCCATGGACCACTCTTTGATTAGTACTGATGGCCTTATAGGGCCATCAAAGAACTCTGGCTTTGATCTGTTTGGGTTTAGTGTTAAACGTGAAATAAACTTGGGCACTTGAATGTTCTCTCAAACAATTTCCATTCAGACATGTTGTTGAGCCATTTAAATGAATATAAACATATTTGGGAAAGAGAATTAAAGAACTTGACATTAATACTTCCTCTCGGTGTACATTTGTAAAGGGCTGAAGGTGATCACAGAAGACCACTATATGCAACTAGCACTGAGGAAGTGTTGTATTCACTAGAGTTACAGCAGAAAGTTAGACCCTTTGAAAGTCTGCAATACCAACTTGTTCCTGAATAAAACCATGGGTAAGGCATTTCTCACCATATTTAAGAAATAAAATGTCCCCTAATTATTTGTGGAAACAATATGTGTTGTTCTCAGGAGCCGCCTTGAAGGGGCTTCCACTAGCCAAATCAGGGAAAATTTGAGCATCAAAATAATGTTAATAAAGGCTGATAACTCATTTATTCTAAAAAAAGGAATACATGGGTCCATACTGTTTTAAATATATGAGTTAATGGGGAAGAAGAAATAGCTCTGTCCCAAAGTAGAGAGCCAACTAAGAAATGTAGAACGAATGATGAAATTAGAAAATCATGACAGCTATCACCATAATAACTATTTTAGGCAAAAATCATGAATGTTAAAACTAGGTGAAAATTATGGGGGTAACAGAATATCTGTATAGTTTTATAGGTTCTATTCATAAGATACTAAGTGCAAAGGAAAAAATAACTTTACAATAAAGAAATACCACTTTACCAGATGGATACCACTTTGACCAAGAGATTAAAGTTCACAAACTTCACATCAGATATCAACATCGCATGCCTCCTGATACAATGTACTGAGAAGGGCATAATCTCACATCTGTGGTATTCCTGCCTAAAATGTATCACTTGAAACTATCTTGAGGAAATATAAGACATCAAAATTGAAGGACATTTTACAAAATAACTGACATATATTCTTCTAATGTATCAATGTCATAAAAAAAAAAGATTGAGGAACTGTTTCAAGTTAAAAAGATAGATGGGACAACTAAATGTAGCCCACAATCTGGGATTTTCTTTTGCTATAAAGGATATTTTTGGGACAAATAGCAAAATATGAACAAGGTCTGTATACTAGTTAATTCAAATATTAATTTCCTAATTTTGACAGGTATAATATGGCTTTGTAAAAGAATCTTTGTTTTTTGGAGATATGTACTGATGTCTTTAAGGTAAGGGACAACTTATCTTTAACTGACACTCAAGTAGTTCAGAAAAAAATCACACACACACATATATGGAGAGAAACAAAGAGGTAAACCATGAGATTAACATGTAGGTAATCTGGGCGAAGAATATAGAGGAATTCTTTGTAAAATTCTTGCATCTTTTCTGTACATTTGATGTTAACTCAAAACTTTAAGATGATTAAGAATAAGCATCTACATACAAAACTCATAAAACAAACAAAGTTTAGTTCTGTTTAATAGCGAACCTCCAGGCTCCATACTACAAAACTTGTAAGGAACTCCAACTTCAGCCTGCCTCAAGGGAAAGTGACCTGGTTAGCTTCTCTCTCACTCATCCAGCCTCCCCCCCCACCCCCCACTCACTAGCTCCGTTAAAGGTTCTTCCACAGGTGGAAAGTGACGGAGGGGATAAAGTAAAGGGCTTTTGTCATATATGGCTGACAGGGTTGTAACCTAGAGTTGATGCTCTCTGGGAAGGCAATGTACTAAAGTGAACTATTGCTGTCAATGGGGCTTTTGCGGGTATTTTTGAAGCTCTTGCCCAGCACTTACTGCATTTCCTACCGTGGGTTATGCCTCACCTAGCTTTTTACTCAGTAGTCCACCTCCAGGGATGGTTAGTTTTATGTCTCAATTTGGCTACATTATAGTTCTCAGTTACTTAGCCAAACACTAATTGTAGGTATTGCTATGAAGGAGCTGTGCAGATGCAATTAACATCTACAATTAGTGGACTTAACTAAAGGATATTATCCTCCATAATCTGGGTGAGACTGATCCTCTCAGTTGAAAGGCTTTAAGAGCCCAACTGAGGTTTCCCTGAAGAAGAAGAGATTTCACTTATGAACTGCAGGGACAGCTTTCAACTAAGAGTTTCCAGCCTGGACTTCCTGATGGCCTGCTCTACTAGTCCCCACAATCATGTAAGTCAGCTCCTTGCAATAAATCCTATCTATCATCTATCTATCTATCTATCTATCTATCTATCTATCTATCATCTATTACCTATCTATCTACACTACTGGTTCTATTTCTCTTGTAGAATCCTGACATATCTCTTTTCCAGGTATAAGGCCCCTGGTCCAGGTCCCAATGGATAACTGTAAAGTTTCATGGTGAGTCTTTTAAATCCTGCCCCTCCCCCCACCCCAGGCCCTTGCCTTGAGAAAAAGCCACATATGGTGTCTGGTCATTCTTTATCATATATACATTCTTTGGCATCTGGAGATTTTGCTCGAAGTTTCAGCTAGTGTATGAATACCATTTAAAACTGTTTCTCAATTGCACGAGACCCTAGGGGCACATCCCTTCTTTCTGGGGAAATGCTTATTTTATAGTAAACAGAAGATAAGGGATGCACTTTTGCAATATTTGCTAGGGGGACTCAGAATTATAACTAGTACTGTAGCTGTTATCTTAGTTTGGGTCCTTCCAGAAGGAACCTTGATACAAGGGTTTAGGTATATGTATTTCAGAGGTGATCTTCAGATAAAGACCCGAAGGTATGAGAAATGTAGGAGGATGGGGGAGGGAAGGCAGCCGATGGGAAGGGAATATTATCAAACTACCACTGTGGACAATGTGATCTTAACCTCTCAGGGGAACCTCTAGGAACAAGCACTTCCAAACAATCCAACCAGAGCAGTAGGTTGCTGGGGAGTTAATACACAGCATCTGTTCACTCACTGGTTGAGAGCTGCTTCCTCCAGGAGGCTCCTATTCTCAGGAAGTTGGGTCCTACTGTACAAAGTTTAAGTGTCAGAGGCAGCCTTCCAGCATTTGGAAGTCAGGCCTGCTTCAAACCCAAAGCTGAGGAGAAAGGGGGAGAATGCTGACAGCATCTACCAGAGGTGCTAAAGTTTCTTTGACTCCAGGTGTCTAGTACATCCCAGTATCTAGTACATGTGTTGTTGTGTAAAAAACAAACTCCTTCCCTAATGTATTACAACTACTTCTCTTCTCTATTAAATTTTTTTCATCAATTTCCACTAGAATTATATCTTTATCAAACATAATGATGTACATCCTGTAAATTTTTTGACAATAATGCTATGTTTATGAACAAAATGCCATTTATTCCATGACATCCTTAAAGAAGATGAGTGGGTTTGTCCAGAATTATATGTAATTCATTGCAAAATAGAATACACATTCTCTAGACAGCTCAGAATATTTATAGTTGTTAGAGCAAAAACAAAAATTTGGTTACAAATTCTTAATTTGCCGATTGCTTTGGCTTTGATGGAAATACTGACTTTCTCTCAAGTCTGGTCCCCGGGCCTCGAAATGTTGATCCCAAGAAGCAACTGCTGTGATTTAGGTCTTGAAGGTGGCTTCTAAGGCTTTAGCTTTTTCTGTGATGTTCTTCTGAAAGGGCATCATGAAGTCTTCAAAGTCCACCTCATAACTGAACCTCTCTCGCCGCAACTCCCTTTTCCTGATCAGCTCTGCTGTTGTGGCTTCAGGACTCCAGGTCTTAAATAAACCACCATATTCAGAGCAGACGTGAGTAGGAGAGCCAGCAAACATGCCAGTATCCAGACAATGTCCAGTATGGTTAATTTAAAACTGTCAAATTTACTTCTAAAACAATATAACTTATGTTTTCCTCTTATGTGACATCAAGTGGTTATATGGGCATCACTATTTCTGATGGTGACTAGTTGGATGACTAAAATGCTTTTCAATTACCTCTGATGATCCTCTGCTATTCATTTTTAGAATGTCAAAACAAGGAAGCAATGGAGTTAGAAGATCATTTAGGTGTGCCACCTTTATGTCTTATGGGGAAGTCCTAAGAAAATTATTCTCATAGTAGAAGGTAGAGGGGACTGGTGGTCTCTTATTCAGCATGGTTTGATGGGCATTGGTAAGGCCACACTTGTTCTCCAAAGATGTCTCCAACTCCTTAATTGTGGATATTTTAGGAAGCTACTGAATTAATCCAGTGTTGCTTAGTATGAAACTTCCAAGTGAGATGGCAATAAGGGTACAAAGAGGAAGGTTAAGGTCTGAGAAGTACCAAGAAAATATATCTATAGACCTCGGTGACCAAATGGCTATAGGGAATGGCATTGATCAAAAAATAATTTAGTTTTTCAAGGACAATTAAAATGTCACTATAGAAATGGTGACAAGGAAAGTAGATATTAGAAGCTAAACAAGTTGGATTACTTGAGTCAAGGTAGCAGGAGCTGGCAAAAGGATACCTTTAAATTATCTTTGGACATTTGTTTGGGTGCTCTGCATAAGAGTATTTGGAAAATGATATGAGTTTATACCATGTTATAAAGATCTTTCCAAAGTACTTACCCTCCGTGGAATAAATGTGATATCCACTTTCTTGGTATGACCACTGGTAATCAATGAATTGAGATAAACCACATTGTCTTTACGTTTTTTCTTTTCTTCTGATACAGTTGGCACAGAATAAACTGATACAAGTGGTTCCTGGAAGTGAGACAAAAGAAAAAAACAACTCTATCAATTGTAAAAACCTATATATACTTTCTAATATTATTTTTTGTTCTATAAAGATAAGAATAAAAATGTTACCAAACAGGGACACCTGGGTGGCTCAGTTGCCTAAGCGTCTGCCTTTGGCTCAATTCATGTTCCCAGAGTCTCAGGACTGAGCCCCACATGGGGCTCCCTATGCAGGGAGAGTCTGCTTCTCCCTCTGCTCCTCCCCCTGCCTATGCTCTCTCTCTCTTGCTCACACTCTCAAATAAATAAATAAAATCTCTTTTAAAAATGTTACCATATAAATTAAAATTTGAAATGAAATAGAATATTATTTTAACTTTGGACAGGGAAAGATAACTAGTTTGCTTTGTTTAACTCTTATGTAATTAGTAGTATCAGTGACAGATCATGTAAGTCTTCAAGATGTCCATCCTTGACGTATGGCCATTTGACTAATTAGAAGAATTAAATTATTCTACTAAAAAGATAATGACATATGTAGTAGAAGCTTAGCCAACTGATCTTCCTTTACCTCTGGCCATCCTTATTCCTGTCTTCCATGTTTATTACTCTCTACTGTTTTTTGTCCTCTATGTTTGTTACAATCCCTTCACCCTCTCCACTTCCTACCACCTACATTTCTCCAACCCTTTCCAACTTGATAACGTTAGGGCTTTTCCTTTTTGAATTTCATACCTGTCCTCTCTCTGCCAAGAATCTCCAGGGATCCTCTGTTTCCCTAAAAGAAGCTTCTAGCCTAAAAATGCACTCAGGTGTCCTTGCTAATGACAATGTCTTGGTCTCTCAGTAAATTCCCTGGGAAAAACCTCAACCTTCTGCTGGTAGTTTAGAAGTACCACATCACTCCAGATTACCAGGAACAGTCACTTTGGCACCTTTAAAACTTCCTAGAGTCATTCTGCAGGATATCTAAGTCATAACTGGCCCGATATCCCCAGGGTTCAGTGGTAGTTATTAAAATTCCTTAGAAGGGGGTTAAGGTGGGTCATGAAATATTGAGACCAAAATTAAGGAAAATGGTGCTTTGCTTCATTCCTCTTACCCTCCTTCCCTGTCTGGGCCACCTCACAAAATCTGTATGACTCAGAATCAAATATATACATATCCAATACCAATTCCTTTTTCAATGTTCTAATTGTATTCAGCTGAACTAAATTGGCTTTTATATGGATTCTATTTGCAATGAGCATTTTTTAGACTTTTCAGTAGCAGGAATTTCTTTGCAGAACTTTTTTTTCAAAGTACTACATAATAGTGCTGAATATATGGATTGCATATTATTTTGCCCATCTTGTGTAGCATAGTGATGCTGCACTACTCCCAACAAGTTTTTAAGGAGTTCCAGTTACTAATGGGTAGTTGATCACTTTTCTTACCTCTTCTTTCTTAATTTCAAGGCCTTCGCTCTTCACTTTAGGAGGTGGCTTGCCTTTCAGTTTTTGATTTTCTGCTGGTTTTGGCAAGTTATCCAACTTTTCTTGAATCAAACTAATTATTCTATAGTCAGCGTACGCCTTTGCAATATCCATGGCGGTATGTCCTGTTGAAGACATAAGTTCAGAGTTGCAATACACAGACTGATAATAAAGAATGCAGAAAAACCTCAGCATATCAGCTCTCAGCATGAGGTAGCAAGGGTGATTACTACAGCCAATAGTTATGTTCAGATACCCTCTAAGGTGGACCGAGCTCTGAAATCTCATAATTTAAAGTACCATTTACTGGCAATACAACTTTTTCTTGTTAATTTTTTGAGCATGTTTCTTGAAAAGTGGGTAGGAAATATTGGTAGAATCTTTACATTTGAATATTTGACTCATGGTTCTCTTCCCGTCTTGCACACATTTCCTTTTGTGTGACAATTATCCTCCCCTTTCCCTGATATGAGGAGGTATATCCAAAAAAGCCTGGGGAAGCAGATGGCTAGGTATTATGACACCTGTAATATCCTCAGGCAGGCCTGAAGCAATACTACCAGTGACTCAGGGGAATCCTGAAGCAGCCAGAAATGTTAATGCTCTCTTCTCATCAAAAGGAAGCAATGGCTTCCACTATAAGAAAATGATACCTCCAAGAAATGAGGTCAAATATTTATTCAAATGTTATTTATTTTTCAGTTCGTGATATTTATGACTTAAGAAAGGCTTCCCATCTACTTCCTAGAGAGAGCCTCAAACTCTTGGGAATTACTTTGTTTAGCTTTAGAGAAAATCCAAATTCTACAGCCTTTAAACTCTGCTACCTCCTTCAAACTTCCAGTTATGACAGTGATAACTCAAGCTATAGTCTGGAAACTGGTGCAAGCTCACAAACTAATGCTTCCTGAGCCACAGTGAAATAACTACAGAAATTAAGACTGGGCATTTAGAAATTTTTAGATGGATTTGATAGAAGAATCTTCTGTCACTTTAATCTAGTGGTTTAAAAAAAAACCTTGTATTTCTTCCCCCCCCCCTCCCCCCGTATTTTCTAGTAAATCACTTTTTATTGAGCTTTACAAAAGTCTCCATCCATGACAGATTGCAAACATAAAGGACTGGTGCTTTCACACCAGTGATTTGTGAGGCTCTGTGTATAAAACCAACTTTTACAACCATCAACTTAGGCTTGTATTTGCAGTAGTGACTTGTGGGGGAAATGCAGCCTTACAAGAATAGAATCAGAAGAGTTTTGGAATCTAACATAAATTATCCCCTTCTGACTCTAGCCATTGATAATGCAAACACTCACCCTTTCTATTTTCCAGCTGGAAGTTAGCCCCAATATCAAGGAGGTATTTTACAGTATCCAGTCTACAGCTCTCGATGGCTCTAGTTAAAGGAGTGGAATTGTTGATTGAGAGAGCATCTATCACCGCTCCGGATTTAACAAGAAGCTCAACGATGTCTTGTTGGCCTGCATGGCATGCAAAATGAAGTGGAGTCCACAGGAAATTATCTGTTGCATTAACATTAGCCCTATAAAACAAAATAGATGCACAAGCTAAAAATAGGGGTTATTCTAAGCACCAGAGGCTGAAAATGCAAAGAAAAATTTCATATTAGTTGTTCAACTTTAAACAGGGAAGCTCTGAGTAAATATTAGTCCTTTTTAAAAATTCACCATCCAAAAGTCTCATTAATTGCTTTATACTCCCTCTTGATAATATACAAATCTGAATGTTTCTTTGACCCTGACCAATATAGTAATAACAATAATATCTTTTATCAAATATGCAATTGCTCATTTAATCTTAAAAAAATCTGCAAGCTGAATCCTATTAGAGCCCCCACTATAAAAATGAGAAAGGTGAGACACAAAAAAGAAACTTATCCCAGGTTATTCAGTTATGGTAGAAGAATTAAACCTGAGTATTTACTTTAGATTATAAAGTTAAATAAAAATGTCATGCTTTGATATTTTGAAGGAAAAGACTGCTCCTTTTGGAGGAGGGAATGAGACCTGTCCTTAGTCATCGTGGCCACTACACCTCTTGTTTGAATTTGTTAGGATCCCTCCCCCCCACAACACAGGAGACAGATTAAAAAGCAACACATAAAATGAATAAGTTCTAGAGATCTACTATACAATATTGTGACTATAATTAATACTGTACACTTATAATCTGTTAAGAGGGTAGATCATGTTATCTGTTACTATCACATAAAAAAAATCTTTTGGTAATTTAAAATAAAAAGCAACCCCACACCATATAGGTAAATCTCTAGGTAAAGCAACTTCATGCATAGTTGTTATTGACAAACTATGTGTACACCCATTCCCAGGTTTCCATTACCCCACCTTCCCATACAAGATCTCTCCGTAATCTAGATGTCAGGAATGAAACACTTTGTCCTAGAATTCTGGAGTTGGATGTGAACTCAGCCAAGAAAACATACCCTTTTTCAAGAAGAAACTTGACCGTGTCTATGTTTCCACTAGCACATGCAGTCATCAGTGGTGTTTTGTAATAATTATCCTTCATATCCACAGGTATTCCTGATTCAAACGCCTTTTTCAGAGAAGCCAGATCTCCCGCCTTGGTGATGAAATTAATATTTGAAAATACTTTCCCTGGGTCATCAATGTACCAAGCGGAGTCATCCTGAATGGGATGTTCTGGTGGCCGGTCTCGGTTAAACCGATTGCAATCCGTTACATTCTTGTAGGTTTCAATCATGTAATAGGGCGGCCCGCCGTCACTCCGGTGGGGAAATACGTGGTCGGGGATGATGCAGATGGGGAGGGGTAAAACAAACTTGCCTTTTCTTACCTTTTTAGACATTCCTTTTTTTTTCTTCTTAGGCCCATAGGATCCCAAGACATAAGACTTACTTAAGTACCTGGTTCCTTTAAAGAAATCATTAATGTTGACCCCACCTCCCCGCACTTTTTCATGAAATTGAGCTATTGTAGCCAGCTGTTCGGAGGTCACAAATTCTTGCCTCTCCTCTAGTGTCAACACGAAATCCTCCTTGCTGACTGTCCCATCGCCTCTGTCCACAAACGAAAAGGCTTCCCGAAGGAAAGTCTCATGTTCTAGCGACCAGTCATGAAGTCTAAGGGCCCAGAGTGGATTTGGATTTTTGGCTCCTGGCCATGCCAGCTTAGCAGCAGTTCGCTCTGCCCGCCAGATTTCTTTGCTTGCTGCTTTGAAGCCACCTTCCCTGGCCACAGTCCTGGGTGTTTTGTGGTCTAAGTTTTTCCATTTCAGGTCACATCCTAAAACATGAAGCATCAGTGCTTAGGCATCTGCAGGGCTCTACAAATGACACTCATGAAACCATGTTCCTAATTTTGAACTACTGGTCAAAAGTTTATCCCTAAATTATTTGTATATAGAGATGAGCACATTTAGCTATTATAATTACAAAATTAAACTGTGATTTTTTTTTTCTGAAAGCTTTACTTTGGTGAATTCTGAGGGAAATATGTTTCCAATGTACATTCTCTGTCCCTAAAGGATTAGGACATTAATCGCCATAGATACTTGAAATAAATTTCATATTGGGGTACTGGCTAAGGAGACTTCATGCCGAACAGAAAAAGAATAAGGGTGGTATTTGAATTTGTAAAGAAGCTGAGTTCAGACAGCTTATTAGGCCCTTAGGAACTCAGAATGCTGAATACCTGCTTCTTTTTGAATGATTATGACTATAAATCTGTGTACAATCTCAAACTCTATTTATCTGTATTCTCCATGCAATCAGTGTAATTTATATTGATCTGCTGTTTTTGTGATAGGTCATGTGAACAACCTGACAGAGGAAAAAGTAATTTGTTCATCAAATCTGAATGGATTCCAGTATGATGTTTGTGTAAATTAGGCACTAAAATTCATTTTCCTTCTTGGTCCCTTCCTTAAAATGATGACACCAACAGTTATGTAAGTTTTCCCCAAATAAATAAGCTTCTCTGAGTGCATTTGGGAGTCTACTTAGTGCCACTAGGTAGTCGTGCTGTCTGGAAGTGTCTTGAGACATTAAAAATCCATTATGTAGATAAGCAAGTCAGACTATGAAGAAACTCTTTCTAGCATTTTGAATCCAAAAGAAGGCTTTTCTGTTGCTCTGCCAACATCATATAATCAAAAAAGATTGCTACTCAATCAGTATGTCTAGCAACCAAAATCTATAGGCATCTGCATGCAAAAATAAAACATGCCCCTCCAATACTTTATAGTTTTATTCCTTGTCAAAAAGAAAATGAGTCACACCAGTGCTTTTTCAAGATTATTACTTCTTTTGGCATTGTCAAAATTTAAAATCTGTATTAAAGACTGATAATTTTACTAGTGGTAGAAGACTTCAAAAAGAGTATTAGGACAATAAGGATTCAAAAATGCCCATATTGAACAGTTTTAATAAAAGAGACTTATTGAAAAGGGGACCCGAGACTGGTCTCGATAGTATAATTCCATAGCGATCTCGAGAATGCTACTTTTACTTAGCATTTTTGCTTATTCAAGGTGTCTAGGTGTTCCTAAGCTACTCCTTCTATATTCATCTCTAAGGATCAAAGGATTTTAAAGCTATTTTATCTTGCCTCCTCCTGCTCCCACTTTTCTTTGAGTTAGAAATCTTTATATGGGGGCACCTGAGTGGCTCATTGGTTGAGCATGTGCCTTTGGCTCAGATCATGATCCTGGGATCCTGGGATGGAGTCCCACATTAGGCTCCCTGGGGGGAGCCTGCTTCGCCCACTGCCTGTGTCTCTGTCTCTCTCTCTCTGTCTTTCATGAATAAATAAATACAATCTTAAAAAAAAATAAAACCTTTATGTGGATAGAAGAGTGCAACATCCCAGCTTAAAGATCTAAAGGCATTTTGCCTTGGGACTTTTTGTCTTCTTTATAATTAGTAAAAATTAAGATCCATTCATTCCCTTTGTGATTTAGGATCTTTTGTGGTCAAAGGTACTCCCCTTACAGCTGGTGTGCTGCTGCAGAACACCAGTAGCCAAAGGCCCTTGAGAAAGAGAAGTTTCACAGGGGGGCTTCCCTAGAATTGCTCCAAACTCTGTTTATGCCCTTGGACATGGCACTTGCACTGTAAATTGCACCAGCAACAGGACCAGGGGTAAAAGAGGAAAATACTGAAGAAGATAGTTTAATGTAGGAACAGAATCCAGCCTTCACATTTAAGTATAGAAGACACTAAACCCAGGGAGTTTACTCAGAAATGAGGATTTCATTGCTAATGCATTGTTTGTTGCTGTTCTGATTGCCTTAGATCTAAGATTCAAAAGGTGGACATATAACTGGTTAACACTTCTGCTATGGCACTGGGTCACCCACATAAGATCTAATGGAGTGGTCATACTTCCAAACATGCTACAGAACTTAGAATGCTTTTGGACACTTCTTTTAGAAACATGATCCAGTCTTATGACTGCCAGGAAGATGATACTTTTTTGCACGATTGGGCAAGGCCTTTGTTGTGGTCCAAGCTCTGGCCAAATGTGCTTCCCAGTTTGCTTTCTGTGACTATTTCCCAGGATTACATAAATAATAGAGTATGTTTCTGGTGATGTTTGTCCCAACATTAAAGCAGTCAACATGTTAAAGTTGAAGAAACTTGTCTTAATCTGGGTAGATCTTTACTTTTTAGAAATATGGAATGTTAAAAATGAAATGTCAGAATAAATTGCTGATAGTGACAGATTTGAAAACAAGATTGATGAGACAACTTATTGGGGCAAAAGCATGATTTGATATATTTTCTTTTATTAAAAGTGTTTATTATTGGGGGGGATGGAGGGAGAATATGAGCTTTTATAAGTTCATAAAATCAATTATTACACTATTAGTTATGCAGGCACATTAGTCCTATTTATATTAGTGGGTACAGTATAGGATCTTTAGGTCCCAGGGACTTCTAAAATTCTCTGCCTGCGTAGAGGACTGAGAAACAAAACACTTTGCTCTATTCTAGAGTCATAGGACAGACTCTAAGTTTTGGCCTATTTTTCAAACTGGAAAAAAGAAAAAGACACTATCATAAAGTTCAGCAGAATGCAGTTCCACTTCTAACAAAGCACTAAAAGCTTTTAATATACAGCCAGTAAGCATGTAATTAACACCAAATTGATCCATAAACTTCATTAGCTAATATTACCATTTTAAGGAATACATTAAGCTATACGTACATACTTTATATGCTGAAATTAATACCTAGAAACTACAGGGAAATCTAAACTATTACTTACATTTCAAATATTCCATGAAAATTTTTATTTTATTTCATATTTCTCCCTAAAGTATTTTCTCCCAATTTCAAAGTTATTAGAAAAGTTATCCTTTGCACTTGACACAATTAAACATTTTAAAAATAAAATAACTAGGGATTCAGACTAAAAGGCATGGTTTTAAAAAGAAAAGACATGGTTTTTAGTGTCTGTCCTTCAGATTGAAGTTGACATTTTTAAAAGGCTTTTAATAACTATAAGCATTTTAATTAGTTGACCCATGAATACTCCTGTTTAGATTTTTAACAATGACCTAAAAATATTTGAGAAAACAAGTTTTCATCACTTTAAGATCAGATTCATGATTTGATAGAAGGTAGAGTAAGAAAAAGTTTTCAATTTTCTTTCTACATATATAACTGAGATTAGTCTATTGAAAAAGATAAGCAACTGACAAGTGATAGGCCTTGATTCATGGGTAACTCATGTTGTAGATGAACACAGAATTTAAGCATATTAGGTATAAAATTGCTAGACAATTTTACCTCGCTGAGCTATGTATTTACAGCAATCTGCAAAACCACCCATGGCAGCATAATGAAGTGGTGTGTTCCCATTCATTGCAATCAGCCCCATGTCTCCGTTGTAAGCAAAAAGAAGCTTCAATATCTGCAAAATAAACAGTAGATATTGTAGAGGAATAGCAAGGTACATTTATTGAACGAAGACTGGCATCTAAACCTGTTTTCCAATAGTTGCTTAGGCTACATGTGGCTATTTAAAATTAAATTGAATTAAATAGAAAACAATTTTTAAAAATCCAATTCCTTAGTTTCACTAGCTATATTTAAAATACTGAAAATCCACATGTGGCTACTGTTTTATACAGCACAGATATACAACTTTTCCACCATTGCCAAAAGTTTTATCAAATACTGTTGATCAAATTTAGAAAATTCTATACTCAGCTGGGGCACGCATCTTGGTGAATTCTAACAATTCTAGAAAGTATCGGCCTACAGGAAACATCAACAGGGAAGCAAATTCTTTACCAAATGTGACTTCTATTATATGTGTATTTTTATTACAGGGAAGAGACTCAATGACAAAAACAAAGATAATTGTTAAAACTTAGAAAATTGAGTCAATAAATTTTAGATGTAAATCAGAATTTAAAAAAATCAGATAGCATTGATTCCTATCTCATTTCTGCAACATCACTACATCTATGAGATATCTCTTTGCTGGTATAATCAGGTAACTGGAATACTTGAGAGTTTAAAATTGAGATGAGTCATTAGATGCACGCAAAAAATCAGGGAGATAAGAGTATGTTGGAATTGTTCTCACAATTCAATTTTGCCATATTTTGAAGATTCTAATAAGTAATGGAGGCATAAAATAAAGTAGTCTTCCTTGGCAAAATTTTTAAATTGCTATAGTTAAGAATGCAGAAAAACATTATTAGTAATATTAAATGAATAAACTTGGCAAGCAGATAAAACTGAATAAAGAGCTAGAAAATGTTTTTAAAAAATAATATTTGGTTTAAAATATAATTTTAGAATTATTCAGGGAAATCAAAATGGTAACTTGGAAAAATTCTTAGTGTAATCTATGTATTTAAAAATTTTGAAGAAAGGGAAGAAATGGGGTGAGCAACGAATTTTAAAGTAAAGAGCAAAAAAAAAAAAATAAAGAGCAGATTATTACATCAAAAAAGCCTCCTTTGGCAGCAAAATGTGCAGCATGTTGTCTGTCATTGTCAAAGGCATTCACTTCACCTCCTCTTTCCAATATCCCTCTAACTAGTTCTATCACTCCTTCTCTTGATGCTTCCATTAAAGCTGTTCGACCTGTGGACTGGATGGGAAACAGATCAAACGCTGGTGAAACCTGTCATCTTAAACAATAGTTTGGTATAAATATGACCTAAATCCATTTGGCCTCAGATTCATACTAGCATGTTTAATTCTCTACGTCTTTATTTTACATAGCAAATAGGAAAAATGAAATCGGCATAGAGGTCAATATAGAGAGTTCCAATATCAGAGTCAAGGGTATACCAGATGTCCCCGTGAAAAAGATCAGGCTAAAAAGTGCTTTTTTTTTTTCAAAGAAAGTAGAACAAAAGGGAGAAAAAAGGGTAAAATATATGTTAAAATTAGGTTATAGGTGTTTTCTAATGAGAAAAAAAATGGATTTCTATTGTCTGGAAATGCCTATTAAATAATTAGAAAACTCAATAAAATGGGCCAAATGAGGAGAGGTAGAAAAATGGATAAAGGAAATAGCAGAACTACATATTTTCCTTGAAAAAGATACATTTTTATTAGGTATCAGTGATAGCTTTTCTATTTTCTTTAATGATCTTTTACCATTATGCATAATAAACACCAATTTTCCAAATGTAATTAGGAAATAGACTGTAGAATCATGGCAATAGAAAGATAATGGGAGTATATCATCTTAAAAACATTTTGAATAGAAATGAACAGGCTAAAAAAAAAAAAAAAAAAAAAAAAAAAGAAATGAACAGGCTATAAGTTAACAGGATAATTTTACCATATTTAAATGCTAAAATTACACTACTAAAACACTATAACTGAAAAAAAAAGGAATATTATAATCACAGGAATAGTCATACTGAGTTTATAGCATTTGGATTGGCTCCTTTTTCCAAAAATGTCAGACATGTCTCTTTAACATCATGTGCTTCTTCACAAGCTCTAAGAAATATTGGTTTTCCTTCATAGGTAGAGTTGTTGACATCTGCACCATGTTCCAGGGCAATCAATGCACAGCGATAATGCCGCTTAGTAGGTAAAATGCAGTAAAACAAAATGCCTGTAGAAAAATAGAATTCCCAAAGAGAGCTTAATTAATAGCGTCTATATATTTGAACCAGATAGCAAAGAAAAACAAATAATTTTGAAATTCATAATTGCCTAATTGAAGGTGGCCAAGCAGAGGTGTAGCTGCCTTGCTTTTTCTTCTGAAACCAACTGAAACACTGAGACAGAGGGAAAAATAGTCAACCTCTGATAGAAAACAGTCACAATCACATGTGATAGGACCTGATTCAGGGAAGAATGTGAGTGTTGATGTGAGCCCCTGTCAACCGGGTATTTGGCATCTTGCAGTCTGTATCCCACATATAGGACTGTGTGTGCCAGAGGGCTATTGGTGGGTTGCTTTGTGCCCTCTAAAACTGCAGAGTGACAAAAGAGATGGTACTGAATGATTAAATGTGCAGACCAGCTATGTTTATAAGAAGCAGCCTATCAGCCACATGCAGAAGAATGAAACTGGACCGTTCTTACACCATACACAAAGATAAACTCAAAATGATTGAAAGATCTAAATATGAGACAAGAATCCATCAAAATACTAGAGGAGGACACAGGAAGCAACCTTTTTGAACTGGGCCACAGCAACTTCCTGTAAGACACATCTATGAAGGCAAGGGAAACAAAGGCAAAAATGAACTATTAGGAACTTCATCAAGATAAATGAACTATTAGGACTTCATCAAGATAAAGATTCTGCACAGCAAAAGAAACAGTTAACAAAACTAAGAGACAACCTACAGAGTGGGTTGCAATTGACATATCAGATAAAGGGCTGTATCCAAGATCTATAAAGAACTTCTCAAACTCAACACCCAAGAAACAAACAATCCAGTCATGAAATGGACAGAAGACATGAACAGAAGAAAACCCTGAAGAAGACCTACACATGGCCAACAAGCACATGAAAAAATGCTCCACATCATTTGCCATCAGGGAAATACAAATCAAAACCGCAATGAGATACCACCTCACACCAGTTAGAATGGCAAAAATTAAGACAGGGAACAACAAATGTTAGAAAGGATGTGGAGAAAGGGGAACCCTTCTGCATTGTTGGTAGGAATGCAAACTGGTGCAGCCACTCTGGAAAACAGTGTGGAGGTTCCTCAAGGAGTTAAAAATAGAGCTATCCTATGATCCAGCAATTGTACTACTGGGTATTTACCCCAAAGATACTGATGTAGTGAAACCATGGGACACCTGCGCCCCAATGTTTATAGCAGCAATGTCCACAATAGCCAGACTGTGGAAGGAGCCTCGGTATCCGTTGAAAGATGAATGGATTAAGAAGATGTGGTCTATATATACAATAGAATATTACTCAGCCATCAGAAAGGGCAAATACTTACCATTTGCTTCAACTTAGATGGAACTGGAGGGTACTATGCTGAGTGAAATAAGTCCGTCAGAGAAGGACAATCATCATATGGTTTCACTCATATGCGGGATATAAGAAATAGTGAAAGGGACTATAAGGGAAAGGAGGGAAACTGAGCAGGGAAAATTAGAGAGGAAGACAAACTACGAGAGATTCCTAACTCTGGGAAACAAAGGGTTGTGGAAGGGGAGGAAGGTGGGGGATGGGTAACTGCGTAATGGGCACTAAGGAGGGCATTTGATGGGATGAGCACTGGCAAACTGAATTTAAATAAAAAAAATTTTAAAAAGAGGCTGCCAGTATAGCAGCATTAAGAAGAAAAAGTAGATGACAAAGGGCTCTGCCATTTTGGCAACTCGTTTTGTTCCAATGAAGAGAGGAAAATGCCAAATCTCCCCACCTAGGAACTCTGACATACAGGCCCTCCACATAATCCATGTAAAAAATGTACTACAAATCAGGGGTATTATGTAATCTGAGCAAACAACAGTCAAACCTCAAACTGACTTTGTAATGACCTCACTCTAAATAGAGGCTTCATTCAAAGAGGAATAGTAATCACCAAGAAAACCAGCATATGGCCAATGAAAAACACAGATACTATAAGAAAGAAACCTGATAATAAATGCTAGGCAAAAAGTACATATTAGAACAAATAAATGCAAGAAACAACTATATGCATGAAAATTATTGACTGACCTATTTCTATTAGAGCAAAGAAGTTAAATATAACTTTTTTCTAAAACAAAAATGCAAAGATAGACCAGGAGTAAAAGCAGGGCTATTAGGACAATAGAAGATAAATAGAAGAAAAAGATGAAATTAAGCCAGCTGAATTTAGGAAAGAAATGGTAGAGGAAAAAATAAAACCACCGAAGAAAGGAAAGTCAAGCTGGAGAAAGGAGAGCAAAACCATGGTCTCAGGCATGGAGGAAAAACTCTAAAAACTAAGGAAAATGGTGGAAGAGCTGAAATGGTCTAGAGGCAAAAAAAAGTTAACATGTATGTATAATTGGCATTCATGTAGAACCATGTAGAACAGGAAAAATGTAGAGATATAATAGAAGAAAACTTTCTTGAAGCAAAAACTTGAATTTGAACATTGAAAAAGCATACTGGGGTCTCAAAAAAAAAAAATACATGGGTTAAGAACAGTCATCAAGGTATGGTAAAGCAAGGTAGAGGACTTGTCCCGCGAAAGTCTGGGTAACCATTCAAGTCATCTAAGGAGAAAAAGTCAAGCCAGCCTCCAGATTTTGCCATGGCAACATTCAATGCTAGAAAATAAATAAAGGATCTCTACAGTATTTCTTAAGAAAACAGGGAGTTTTTTGTATCTATCAAGCTGATTGTTCATATATAAAAGCAGCAGACATTTAAGTTTAAGGATGCAAAAGGTTATTGTACTAATCTCTTCTTTCATCACAAAATGTTAAGAATACCATGTAAAGTGCTAATTCAATAAACAAAGGTTTATGTATATGGATATGAAAAGCTATCAAACTTGCCATTAAAATAACCAAAAAGAGTTCTCTCCCCAAGAAAAAAATCTGTAACTATATATGGTGACAGGTGTTAGCTAGACTTATTATGGTGATCATTTTGCAATCCATACAAATATCAAATTATGTGCACACCTGAAACTGATTATACCTCAATTTTTAAAAATTAATCAGTAAATAATAAAAATAAATAATACTACCATTCCAACAACCAAAAAATAAAAGAACTAAAAGCAGACCATTAACCTTAGAAAACATGACACATACACACAACAAAATAAAGAGCATATGGACCATATAGGAAAATATTTTCATATGTATTTGTTTATATATTTATATATGTTAAATATATTTTACCTTCATTATATAAAAATAAATGACCATTCTGTAGCCAAACCTTTGGGCCATCTAATTAAATATAAATTGTAAGTAATTCTATCATTAAAAGCCACAATTTATATAAAAGCAAAATCTATATTTCATATAAACTGATATATCTAAAATAGGGTTACTCAGAACAGTTAAAAACGGAAATATGGTCAAGGACATGGTTGAAAATAGAAATTCAAAGACCCAAACAAGTCACAGTAGGCAACAGTGGACCAAAACAACAACCAACAACAATGTCACCTGGAGAATACCAGTTGAGGCTGAATTCATTAGAAAAGACCCTAAAGTACTTGGGAAATGGATATTTATAATGAGGCATGTGCAACTCACAGTTGAAGTCTATCTGGACTGACTCTTTAGGCCACAAGAACATTAATTAACATTCTAAAACTGAAGCAAAAAAGAGGGCAAAGATGGTAGATCGTAGAATTCACATACTGCATTGAGGACTGGGTATGTATTCCTATAAATGGGAGAACCAATGGAATGGGTGCTGTTAGCAGCTAGTCTAGCTCACCCCTTAAAGAGAACAGACAACACTCGTCTGTTCTCCAGAATAGACAGACACGAATTAATCCCCCAGGACAACATACAGGAAAGAGCTTCTTGGTTTAGAGATTTATCTTTTCCATGTTCTGCAAAATTGTTCAAAAGCACAGTTTAGCCTAGAGTATGTCCCACATCCTTCTAAAGATCCAATAAGTATTTTAACCATTTAAATCTTGGCTTATCCTTTAGGAACAATGTGCGGTGAGTCATATATCAATCCCTGGAAAATAGGATGATAATGGCAGAAAGGACTGTGGAATAAGCAAAGCAATGGGGCTAGTGGCAGCCAAAACTGAGAGCTGTGCAAGGCGAGCTAGATTTGTTGATGTGGGGAAGTCAGGGCTCTCGGTGCAATAAGCATTACCATGGGTTATATAGAATCAAGTCTCTATGGGGCAGTACTAACAAGGTGGTTATGCATGTATCAAGATTTATATTTGTTCCAAGTTTTATATTTTTAATTCTTCCTATGTGATTTATCAGATTGTTTTCTCATACATTCATCTCCCAGGACCTTGATAGGTTTAATATTAATTTGAATGAGCTTAGAAATTAACCATATGGCTGTTGCATTTGCTACAAGAATTCACTTGATCTTGTTTCTAATTTTACTTGCTTAGTTTTAATTTTACAATTTTAGAATTTTATGATATAATATTTCTCAACTTTTTTTTAGATTATATTTGATTCAAATTCCAGAAGGCAAACCATTCACCACTACAGTTTCTCCAAAGTATTTTTTTTTTTTTACAAAATTCCAGGTATATAATATTCCATAAGGAAAAACTATTTCAAGTGTCGTAGACAAATGGATAATGTCACTATCTTTAGTCTGTCTGACAAATGTGAAATCAACCTGTCTCTGTTTTATTTAATGTTTCTCTAACAAGTTTGACAGTAGAACCAATTTTGCATGTAATGCTTATCAACATCCCAGTGATTCAGTGGCCCATGGAACACGCTTTGGGAAATGATATGCTATAGTTTTGAGAGGCTTCTTTTTTTTCTTTTTCAGAATTTAACATTTTAAAACACATTTGACCCCTGAATACATCTGACATTCATTTCATTATGCAACACTATTAAGTAATTAAATGAATGTTCCTTTTCTTGTCCTCAGGTTCTATTGTTTTAAGAAAGTCACTTATCAAATACCAAGTCTGAAGAGAGTTACAAAAGCAGATTTTGTTCCCCTCATAAAACATTAACACTAAAAAATTGAATTTATTTCTCCAGCACAGGACTGATGTTAGTGGCTTTGTATTTGAAGCAACTCCTTGGAACAACTGATTAAATTTACCAATTTATATTAAGCCTGGTGGTAATTTTCATGAGGCTGTGTCAAGTCCTTCTGGAACCTTGAGTTATTTGGGCAAGAAACTCCCAAACATGGTGTTAAGATGAGATTATGGAGAATAGAGTGAAGTGGGGCAGTTTCACCTGAAAGAGCATGGAAATGCCATGTCTCCAGTTTCAAGTGCTATTTCCAAATACATTTCAACTGACCCTAAAAAAAATTGGATTTTATGCCAGAATTCACCTTAGCCCTTCCAGTTCCCAACTACAACCCCTTTCTACATCAGACTGCTATTGAAAGGGGACAAAAATCCTTTTGGAGTCCAGATCTAGTACTATTTGAAGTTCTAAAGTATAAAAAGGAATAAGAAATACTCGCCCTCATCTTTTGTTCTAAACAAGAAATTTTATATTTTATAATCGGTGATCATGAATCATGAATTTAGTAATACCAAATTTATCATGCTAAAAATTCTCCACGTTTTGAAAAACCACCAAACACAGATTAATCTAACTCTAATTTTCTTTTTAAGTGAGTAAACTCTCAGCACCTAAGACCATTTTCAAATTATAAGGAGATGGGGTCCTTAGGTATAGCAGTGAGAACCTGGCTTTTCACTTAAACTCATGAGTAATTCACTTCTAAAGTTGGAAAGCAAAAAAGTCCACTTTATTGATTTCTGGCTACAAAGTGGATTGCGCCTGCCAGGTGGAATCTTGGGTTTTCTTACCTTTTCCTTCATTATCAACTTTAGTCATGTCAGCCTTTGCCTTGGCTAATATTTCCAGGGACAACTCATGACCTAGTTCTGCAGCCCTCATTGTCGGAGTACAGCCCATCTTGTCTTGCACATCAGGGTGAGCACCAAGGCTAAGAAGAAAGCTGACCATATCGATGTCATTGGAAACAGAGGCCAGGTGCAGAGCACTGTGTCCATTGATGGGGTCTGTGAAATTGATTAGTTCAGGGTATCCAAGCCTGATCAGCTTTTCTATCTGCTTCGTGTCTTTGTTCCGAACACACTGAAGGACTTTGTAGATTTGCAAGTTCTCGAGTCTCTTGTCTGCTAAAGCCATACTCGACCCCTTCTTGAAAATGCTTTTCTAGACCAAAACTAAAACTATAGCAGCAAAAACAAAAAACAGAAACATACAACTCCAAGTTAATTCTGTCATCTTTTTTGGGGGTTAAATAATATCTTAAGTCTTCCCTGAGACGCTGTTTCTTATGTTATTACTGCAAGTTATTGCAACCGATTTTATGAAAAGGATAAATTACACATAAATACAGAGAATTATTCAGCTAGCATAAAGTTAAATATTTCAAAATAAATCTTTCATCATAATTAATATTAGCCTTGGCAATGCAGCTTTCTTGTTAATTTCTTGTTTCATTTAATCCTCCTTCCTTGACACAGCCTATTTTAGCCATGAAGGTAAGGCTAACAAAAGTGCCAAGGTAAGAATTTGAGCTCCCCACTCTATGGCTCTGTACCAGCATGTCCTCCCAACATAGAGACCATAAGGCTTTAGTAGTTAACAAATGTTATAAAGAGCATGTGGAATTTTGAGGTGCTCATTCTAAGTAAGAATCTACTGGGCTTGGTGAGACACCAAATGTGATGGATGATTACTGTGTCATCTAGCACACGAATGAGGTTAGGTAAATGATCGAGAGACAACTGTAATTCTCCTAGATAACCCCACTGTTAAATTGTGATCAACATTCTAATATGTAATTTTATGTCCTTCTGCCAATGGAAAAACAATCTTTTGAATTGAGTAGTAAGTAATACTAGGTATGCCCAGCTTGCTTTTTTTTTCCCTCACTTTTTCTGGGAAAGGTACCCCATTAACATATTGGGAATCCATTCCAGATCCTGCAGTCATGCTATCCTAGGCCAAATCATTGCCACAGACTTCTAATTTGTCTCACTGCTTCCGCAACTGGCCCCTAAGGTCTATTCTCTGCTCAGTCCTCAGAAGAATATTTTTAAAATGTAGATCAGATAAAGTCAAGCAAGCTTCCGCCCCAAAATTTTGGATAGGGCTGCCTCTTCTATCCCCTGTGATAGGAATGGGTCTGAGACTGAGGCTTCACCAGTGTGAGTGACTTCTCTCCCCAAGGTGCAGTGAATTTCTCAAGCATGTGCTCAGGAAAGACATGAGCCAGTCAGCATTCTATGAGATGCTTCTGCTAGAACTTTATGGAAGACTGCTGTGTGCTGAGGCAGTTAAGCAGCAGGATGAGGGCCGTGGCTACATGAGCTGCCGTGCTGGCTGTCAGGGAGAGTGCCTATTACAGAGCCAGAGACCGAGGGCAGAGGTTGCCCTCAGGACATGCCCTCCCCACCCCTCTTAATTTAGTATAAGCTAGTCAGCTGAGTTTCTGTTGTTTGCAATTGAAAAGGTTCCATCTTACTACAAAATCTCAAACTACATCACGTTTTCTCCCACAAACATGCTCCCTCACCTACACCCCTGTGGCAGTGAGCTGCACTGGGGACCGCCTGCTCCTCTGAACTGTGTCTCTCTAGGCAACCACGACATCTCCGTTGCCTAGTCCCCTCCTCCCTCACCACCCACTCTTCATTCTCCTTTTCTGGCTCCCCTCTTCTGTCAGAAGCCTAACTGTTGGGGTGCTCAGGGCTCAGCCCTCAGGACTCTTCTCTATTCTCACACACCGCCCCAATGGTCTCATCTTGTCTCATGACCTTCATCCCAATGTGAGGCGTCTGGTTGCTCGATCTCAGATTCACAGACATCTCCGACTCTCCGCAGAGCTTCACAGTGATGTCTCTACCTGTTGACACTTCATTTTCACATGGACCTCTAATAGCCATTCAAAACGTAACATGTCCGGAGCAGGACAGCTGATAGCACCCTGACTTTCTCCAGTTCTCCCCACTTTTGATATTGGCATCACCATCCATGAGTCTACTCAGATGAAAATACTAGAAGTTATTCTTCATCCTTTCTTTCCCCAGAGATCCCCATACTCTTTAAATCCATCAGCAAATCCTGTAACTCTACCTTCAGAATATAGCCTGACACCAGCTGCCAGTGGTGCTGTCCTAGGCCAAATCCTTGCCACAGGCTCTAGGTTGTCTCACTGCTTCTTCAGCAATCCCCCAGAGCCCCTTCTTTATTCAGTCCCCAGAGAAATCTTTTTAAAATGTAGATCAGACAACTCCACCTCCAACATTTTAGTATAACTATTTTTGAATGTAAAGAAAAGTTGAATATCCATTTATCTACCACTGAGATCCTGTTGTTAATGCTTTACTTGCTTTATCACACCTCTACCCATCTGTCTATCCACACTCATCCATCTTATTTTTTGATCCATTTCAAAGTAAATTGCAGGCCTATTCCAGCATACAATATCCTTAGCTGGGGTTCGATATTTGCTTACAGTTCTTTTTTTCCCTTTGTCTTTTGAATATATAATGAAATTACAAGAATTAAGTGTACCATTCCATGAGTTTTGACAAATGCATATATCTATGTAATCCAAACTCCTATCAGGATATAGAATACTACTTTCATGCCAGAAACTTCTCCCCAAACTTTTAAAAGTAGTTCAGGGGGCACCTGGCTGGCCTCAATGGTTGAACATCTGCCTTTGGCTCAGGTTGTGATCCCGGGTTCCTGGGATCAAGTCCCACATCAGGATCCCCACAGGGAGCCTGCTTCTCCCTTTGCCTATGCCTCTGCCTCTCTCTGTGTGTTTCTCATGAATAAATAAATAAAATCTTAAAGAAAAAAAGCAGTTCAATAGCTTTTCGTTGTAATCAGAATAAATCCAAACACCTCATGATGATCTTGTAAGAACATTTTCTCTGCCCTTGATCTTTACTCCAAACTCCCTTGATAAGGTGATCTCCAGCCACACTGGCCGTATTTCTGTTTACGGAGCAGAAGTACATTCCTGCCTCTGCACCTTCTTGTTCCCTCTGCCTGGAGTGTTCTTTGCCCTGAAACCAACAGGTTGACAGTTCTTACCATTCAAACTGCAGCCACCATGTCACTTCATCCCTTTTTTTCCTTCATAATGAAGTGAAACATTACTGTATGTTACATTTCTATAGATCTCTAGATACTGATATATTCAATTTATGTATTGTGTGACTTCCCCACAAGTACAGAGCCTTCATAGAGCAGAAGTTTTTTTTTATTATAATGACCAAATTATTTCTCCATCACCCAGAACCTGGCTCATGCAAGGTATTCAAGTAATGGTTGCTCAATAAATGATGACTGAAAAGTAGAAGATTGAGGAGCAGAAGGAACCAAAGAAAATGCCCAGAAAAGGACAAGGTTTCTGGCTTGAGCAACTGGCTACCTGTGTCTGAGATGGGGAGCTCAAGATGCAGTCCAGATTGGTCAGAGAGTGTAGACGGTTATGCGTGGGACATGCTGAGTCAGAATCCACAAGGCAGTAGGGTACAAAATTCAAGAGAGAGAGAGATCTGAGCCTGGCCTATGGGGGCACTGGAGGTTTTGGTGGCTGCAGAGAAGCCTGAGAAGGGCCTGAGAAGTCAAGGAGGAGAGCACGGTAAGCGAGAAGAGTGACTACCACTGTCAAATGCACATTGCTGCCTCGTCCTTTTCTCTCCACTTGTCTGCCTGCTGGCTTTTCTTTGTGTTTCCTCCTTTGCCCCTGGGACATCAGTCATCACATGGCCTGTGGCTTCAATGTCCTGTTTGCTGTAGCCCCTCTCTTCCCTTCTAATCTGTTTATAATATGTGATGGACTAGGAAACCAGATAACACAGCTGGTTAGAACTATGTGTGTAAATAGGCTCCCACTGAGTCCTGAGCTGCCCCACGTCACTTGGCCTCCGCTGCACGTCTGGGTGATATTTACTTTAGCAGCTGTGTATGGTTTGTTCTGTTATTACCAGCCATATTCTAGGTAGGTGCCGTGTCATACTGCATACATAGGCACAATATACGCAACAGGATATCGTGCTTCCAAATAGCTCATTGACTCTCCTGAATCTATGTCACCTCACTTGTGTGAATAGAGACGTCCTAATCAGGGACTTGACCCCAACAAAGAATTAGCAGCGTGCGGCATCGTCCAGGCAAACTATAATGATGAATTCCATAGTCCACGGGCCAGTTCTACAGTGTGCACTCTTCCAGCTAAAGCCCTGAAGGGCTGGGGAGCGAGTGGTGCCCTGTGCTGATCTTCACAACCTGCTGCCAAGACTGACCAAGAGCCTCGCCCCACTGGAGGAAATAACAAAAGTCCTGCCCTCCAGTTCTGGCCTCTTCAGTTCGTTTATTTATTAGTTTTAGAGGTAGAATTTAGTGATTCATCACTTGTATATAACACTTGCATAAAACAATTGCCCTCCTAATGCCCAACACCCAGTTACCCCATCCCTCCACCTTCTCCTCTCCAGCAACTCTGTTTGTTCCCTATAGTGAAAGAGTCTCTTATGGTTCGCCCCCCCCTCGGTTTTTATCTTTATTTTTCTTTCCCTTCCTCTATGTTCATCTGTTTTGTTTCTTACATTCCGCATATGAGTGAAATCATATGGTGTTTGTCTTTCTCAGACTGACTTATTTTACTTAGCATAATACACTCTAGTTCTGGCTTCCTCGAAAAATTGTGTAACATCTCTGATTTTCAGGGTTTGGGGGGGTTCATCATATATACACATGCTCCACTATGTATACTTTACCTTTGTTTGGCCCTGGAGCCACCTTGGCATACCCCCGCCAGATCATCTGTATAGACAGTCTCAAAAGACTGTGGAATCGAACAGGATTTCTTGACCCAAGGTCAATGTTTGGGCCTGAGACCTCTGAAATTATTCGACAATCTGCAGTGTGTGTGTGTGTCCAGGTCCATTTTCCCCCTGTGGGGGATCCACAGAACTTATCAACTTCTCCAAGGAATCTGTTATACAAGGGTGGTTTGCTAGAAAGAGGAATGAAGGGAGCCACGCTTGGAACAGTGGTGAGTGTGGGACTGCAGGCAAGGAGATCTGGTTGTTGGTGATTCCTTTCTTCTCTGTGTCATTTATACAAACTGGTTGCATAAATCTGGACACATTATCTACATGGTTTGTGCCTCAGTCTCTTTATCTGTGAAATGGAAATGACAGTACCCACTCCATGGGGCTTGTAAAAAAGAGGAAATGAGACAATCTTAGTAAAATATTTAGCAAAGTCCCTTAACACAGGCTGGTTATGAATAAATCAAATTTCTGTGGGTTTCAACTCTGCCATGGCCACAGTGTCTATTTCAGTTTTATTTATTTTAATGACTATATTTGAGAGAGAGCAGAGCGAGCAAGAGGGAGGGAGAGAGAGCAGGAGCAGGGGTGAGGGGCAGAGGGAGAGGGACAACAGACTCCCCCACTGAGCAGAGCTTCAGATGGGCTCTATCCCAGGACCCTGAGATCATGACCTGAGCCTAATGCAGACACTTCAGCAACTGGGCCACCAGGCGCCCCTGTCCCTTTCAGTGTTACGTCTCAGAAAAACCCGCAGGGGAGGGAGGTTAAGAACTAATTTCAAGGGAAAGGCCAGGTGTGCAGGCAGCAAGATGCCAGGCTCACCTCCTAGAGCGGCGGAAGGCCTGCGGGGGCGCCGGGCAGCCCCAGCCCTAGGGCCCTGCCACCGGGCGCGGGCCCCCGCCGCGACCTCGGGCTCCCGGAGCCCGGCCTGGGCGCCCAGGCGCGAGTGGTGTCTCCGCGGGCAGAGCAGGCGAGCGCGCGCGGGGCAGCAGGGAGCGGGTGTGCGTGTCCATGGGCCCCGGTCCGCCGTGGCCAGCTCGCCGCCAGGGGAGCGCAGGGGGCGGCGTGGGAGCCGCGGGGACTGGGCGATTGTGAGCTGCGGCCACGCCCGCCCCGCTGCCAGGGCAACCGCTCGGGGGCGCGGCGCGGCGGGGGTGGCGCCGCCGGGGGGTGCCCGCCAGGGGGCGCCCGCGGGAGGCCCTGCGCTCCCCACGCCGCGGGCCGGGCGGTTGCCCTCGCCCCTGCTCCTCGGTCCTCCCGTCCGCAGCCTCTTCTCCCACCCCCTGCCCTCCTTCTAAAAAGCATTTAATCCGAAACGTAGGCCTCCTGTAGTGAAACCAACCAACCAATTGATTACAATATAGAATACAATCATTTTAAAAGTAAAGTTAAATGAAAAATACAATACATTGTACCATAAAATGAAAAAAATCTACTTGTCGGAGACAACTGCTGTAGGTTCTTGTCAATCTTCCCAGAATTTTTCTTTGCATACTCTAAAATTAATGTAGGCTTAAACATATTTATGCAATGGTATAAGTGTATGCAAATCGATGTAGCAAATGGGAGCAAACCTATCAAGGAGACCACTTTATTTCAGGGCCTGCAAGTGTGAGCTAACATCCCAACCCCCAACACACACTTTTTTTGCAGGCCAATTCTGGTTTTTTTTTTTTTTTTTTTATTATAGACACACAGTGAGAGAGAGAGAGAGAGAGAGAGAGAGGCAGAGACACAGGCAGAGGGAGAAGCAGGCTCCATGCACCGGGAGCCCGACGTGGGACTCGATCCCGGGTCTCCAGGACCGCGCCCTGGGCCAAAGGCAGGCGCCAAACCGCTGCGCACCCAGGGATCCCTGCAGACCAATTCTGAAAGCTTTTGTTTACGAGAGTGCAAAGCCTGTATGCTTTTAAAAGTAACGTGCAATAGCTTCTGATTAGACACAATAGTTCTCTCATTCCAATCTATTCTATTTTCTATCCAGAGATTGTGTTTGAAAATATAATTTAAAACTATTTCATGAACACAAAGGAATATACTATATAACATGTGGAAAGTATGAAGAAACAAAACAAACCATGGCTAAAGAAGTTTGCTTCTACTGCTGGATTCCCTGTACATTTCTTCTCCATATCGTGACCTCCCACTCCTGTCCCCATAGGTAACCACTATTTTGAAATTGGGATTTATCATCTCCTTGCCCTTTAAAAAATATGTTGCTTCATATGAATGCTTCTCTTAAAAATGTGTATTTAGTATTGCATATTTTGAGAATTTATAAAAGTGGAGTAGAAAGGTATGTATCGTTTTGACTTTTCTTGTTCCAACATCTTATTTTTTTTTCAACATCTTATTTTTGAAATATACTTTTTTTTTTTTTATGATAGTCACACACACACAGAGAGAGAGGCAGAGACACAGGCAGAGGGAGAAGCAGGCTCCATGCAGGGAGCCCAACGTGGGACTCGATTCCGGGACTCCAGGACCACGTCCCGGCCAAAGGCAGGCGCTAAACCGCTGAGCCACCCAGGGATCCCCATAGCTCTTTTAGCTTAATAGCTGTATACTATCCTATTGTATTGCCATTCCATATCTCTTTTGAATCAACTCTATATTGATGAACATTTGAGATTTATCCGATAATTGGTATTATAAGGAATGCTGCCATGATCATCTTTTGTACGTGTCTACAGATGCATGAATTCAAGAGTTTTTCTAGGGTATATGCCTAGAAGTGAAGTTTCTGGGTCATAGGTTATTTATAACATCAAGATAATGTTGACTTGTTTTCAAAGTGTGTGTGTATGTGTATATATATATATATATATATATATATATATATATATATATAAATTCAGACTCTCCATCAGCAGTGTGTCTAGGCCAAAACTTAGTTTCATCATCCTAAACTTTCTGCCAATCTAGTGAGTGTAAATTGGTATTTCATGATTTTATTTTGCATGATCTGATTAATAACTGTTAGTCTGAGAGCTTGATTTTTTGGAAATATTTGACTTTAATTTTACTAGCAAGTGACACTATTCACCCTTACCTATTTATCACATAACTCTCTTGGGTATTTTAGCAGGATAGGTGTAAACTGCACTTGAATTTATCAGAACTCTGGTGCAAATATTGAGTAACTGTAGGGTAGACATTTGTTAGTTGAATGAAATCTGGGAGATAACTAGCCTGACTCACTGTCCTCACTTGGTTTGGGGACATATTTTCCCCCTGAAGGGATATGCTCTGAGTTTCACAAAAATGCCTTTTGTTTTTATGAGCAAGTAACTGAAAAGTAGCTTCTCAATGATAATCCTATTTGATTTCAGACTTTTTGCAGTCTAAGGAGGCTAGGTAAACAGAGCTGCTTCCTGTTAATGAGGGGACAGGCATAGCATGGGTGAAATGTTAGAGGTCCTGCAGATTGGTAAATAGACACAAACTTTCCCCTCTTTCACCAGAAGTCTTCAAACCACTGAAATTCTTAACTTGAACTTTGTTTATATTTTTGCTTTTAGCCATTTGGCAGTGGAGTCATCCAAACTTGAGTAACAGGAAGAATGAGAGTAAAGGGAGATAATAGTCCTACTGCTTGAAATAAAGCTAACCGACTATGAGACAGACTAATACGTGGGCTAAATTCTCTGCCAGTGATCTTTATCTGGGATTCAATTAAGTTTTATCTTTAAGTTACCACTCTGCAAAGTGATTGCACACTTAGTACTTCTTATGTAGTCCCAGACATTCCGTAAAATGGTAAATAAAGTGATTCTATTGAATTACTTCCCACATCTTTTAAAAAGCATCCTTAAAATCCACTAATAAATTGCATCAATTACCAGAGCCCTTGAATTCTTATTTACTTGCCTGAAAGGCCAGCCACAGAGTAGTTGTTCCATAACAATACTATATTAATTAATTTAAATGTGGAAATAATTGAAATATGAGTTAGTAACTGGTGTGGCATACCAGTGGATGATGGTATATTTAACCGGAGATAAAATCTGTTAAATTGTTATGGATCTTTTCATAAAATTGAGGCAAAGTTCATGGAGCTTATTGTTGTTACCTTTTCAAATATACTTACAAAATGCATCTTTTTATATTGCCCATGTGTTAGTGTTTTCTCCTTCTAAAAATAAATCTTTCAGGGTGCCTTCAAATTATGGGGGAGACTGTTTACTATTTGTACTGCACGTTGACTTAAAGCTTTATGTACTGTACAAGTAAATGATGGATTGCTAACATATTTAGTTGTTTCTTTCCAAAAGAGAAATAAAAACATGTCAAAAAGCTTTGAAATGGAAAATAAATTTTTTGACAACATAGAGCACTGCTTTCTACGTTCATTAAGGATTTGCATAGCTTCTTTTATATCATAACAATTATGAAACACCTCTTGAAGGAATGAATGTCAAGCAGGAATAGAAAAGTCTGTGGATAAATGTATTCATATCAGGATCTTTACTTTTCTCTGGCCTAGGGCAAGGCTTTCTAAGATCATAGAGAAAAATGTTTGTGAACCTGAAATAAACACCTCAAAACTTCTCTTGTCCCTGAGCATTTTTCATACTTGTAGGCTACTGCTATATTATTCAGATTTCTTAAGTACTTGTTTATTTTTAAATTTTGTATAAATCTAATTCTTAGATTATATTAAATCTCTCACAGTTAGTATATTTTTATCAAGTTCTTCTATTTCTAGTAATTTTCACTGCCATACTGTGTGAGCATATAGATTTATGACATATCTCTTCCTAGTTTTGCTTTTTAGTATCATGCAATGTGTCTCCTTTTCTTAGGGGGTGTCCATAACCTTTCATTCCTCCTTGTCTAATAATCTTTTTGTTTGCCATCTGTCCAATGTTTTATTTTTAAACTCTCATTATCAATTTACAGATATGTTTCTGTAAATGCTATATAGCTAGCTTTTTCTATTATTATATCTAATCTATCTCTGTCTTTTGATGAAAGAATGGAATATATTGACATTTAATGTAACAAGGGATATACTTCATTTTAGTCTCTTAATCCTATTGTTTATTATATCA